>NC_133754.1:115188750-115788750 GCF_036562045.2 Rhinolophus sinicus
TTTCTGATTTCCATAGAGTTGGAGCTCGAGGGTGAAGTGGTCTTGCTGAACTAATGACGTAAGTGTAAATTTGTTGAAAAGATACTTAATACAAGGAAGCTCCTCTGTGTGTGTGTGTGTGTGTGTGTGTGTGTGTGTGTGTGTGTGTGTGTGCTACGGGGGAGAAGGGAATGGCAGAGGTCTGCTTCAGATTCAAAGCGGGTCCTTCGCCAATAGCTGGGCTGAATGCATGCAGGCCAAGCCTCCATGACACCTACCATCGGTTGTGTGTGTTGTTGGACTGAGCTAAATGATGACATCAGGTGTCATGCCCTGATGTAAGATGTAAGCACTTTTGATGAGGGCAAGCATTTCTTTATAAGTTGCCAAGGGGGTTATAGTTATACATTTATGTTTTTAAAAACCTATGTTTCCGTGAAGAACTAGTAATATTGTAGAAATATTTAAATATAGAAAGTTACTTATTTTACATGAGGGCTGTGGGTATGCCCCTAGTATGTCCCAGGGCCTGCCTGGTTTTCCTAACGAGGTGACTGAAGGTTCTCTGGCCCACTGGTCCGAACACCAGCTCTGGCATATTCTACCTCTCTTTCCCTTCTTCCTGGACCTGTATTGTTGCAGTAAAATTGTTCAATGGTTTAGCAAGAGCTATGTATTTTTTTTAATAAGAATTCATGATTTCTTTTTAAATTTCATTGTTTTATTGGGTAACATTGAGGAACAGTGCGTTTCTCCAGGGCCCATGAGCTCCAAGTTGTTGTCCTTCAATCTAGTTGTGGAGGGCGCAGTCCAGCTCCAAGTCCAGTTGCTGTTTTCAGTTTTTAAGTCGCAGCCCACCATCCCATGCAGGAATAGAACCAGTAACCCTGCTGCCAAGAGCCCGCGCTCTAACCAACTGGGCCTTCCGGCCGTCCGAACAACAGCTGTGTATTAAAGTGTGAGAGACACTGCTGTTTATTTCAGCGCTTCTCTAATCATTATTTCTGTCCCAATGATATTTTCAATGGCTCTTGTCGTGCGGGAGACCCTGCTCGCTGCGCCATTTGTCATGCGCGGAGGCCTTATCTCCGCGCCATCTTTCAGGCGGGGCGGCCTGCGGGGTCTCTGCTCCCGCTCCCCACACAAGAACGCAGGATATGGTGAGGCCGAAAAGGAACACCCACGGAGCCATAGGTAGGGGAGCCATACCACCACGGTCTCACTGGAGGCTGGGCCCACCGGACGCCGACCTGCCGTCCGCTTTTCCGCCAACCGACTGACCGACGACTCTTCTCCACTCTCTCCTCTGTTCCTCTCTCTCGGCTCTCCTCTTCCGCTCCCTTCGGCTCTGCTCGGCTCTTCGGCTCTGCTCGGCAGTCCTCCGTAGTCGCAGCAGTTATACCAGCAGCCAATCCGCTAACCAGCCACAGCCGACGGCCAATCAGCCACAGCTGACAGCCATTCATCACCCGAGCCAGCACCCTTCACGTGAGGCTGAGAGCCTGTAAACTACTCTCTGGGGCTCTGTCCCCACACTCCACCCCTACAGGGTCTCGCCTCACAATCTACGTGACAAGTGTCTTCCACGAGGGTCCCTGTGCCGTATTAGCCTACTGACACCTACGGACGAAAAGAAACGGTAGTCTTAGGAACCAACAATGGCAAATCCCTTCCATCTGGGAGGATACATGCTAGCTTTTTGTCCTGGGAAAGGAGGGTCGCTGCCACTGGCACCTTTCCCAGTTTGTGGTACCAGACCTTTATGGCAGTACTTGGGGTCCCTTGCATAGTTTCAACATGTAACAGAACAGGGGACCCCATAATAGGCCATAGTGAGAGCACATAGTTTCCTCGCAAAATCATCCCGGTATCGGGACCTCTGTATACTACAGTCACTTGCGGTGGCCACTCAGCCACCACTCCTGGCATCACTTGCAAATCATGAGTCAAACCGGCCCCCCATGGGGCTATCAGACACAACCACCGACAGTGGGGGCTTTTGACCTGCCAGGGTCAAGTCCATTGCTGCCGTTCCCCTGCTTTCAAGCATGTGGGTGCTGGCAGCAAAATGTTCCCATTTCTGCCGTAGCCTGGCTTTAACAGAGTCTCACTAGTGGTAACTTGTAATTGAATGGGAGCGGCCGTTCGATGTAGAAGAGCTTCTACTGGCGCGGGCCCTCCCTTCCGTGGTCTCTCATTCAGGACTCTCAAAACATCCCATAGACGAGAGGTCCAGTCACGCATCGTGGGAGGGTGTTTTGACACCTGGAGGCCTTGCTTCAAAAGGCCATTATAGCGTTCAATCATGCCAGCTGCTTGTGGATTGTACGGGGTGTGAAACAACCATTGCACGTCCATCCTGGCAGCCCAGCGCTGCACTTCTTGCCCCGTAAAATGGGTACCCCTGTCACTTTCAATGACTTGGGGGCGCCCATAGAGGGCGCACAGTCGTGTAAGGGCGACCACTGTATGCCGCTGATCCGCAGCCGGACAGGGCCAAGCAAACATCAACCCCGTAGCAGTGTCCACTGCTGTAAATGCATATATCGCATTGCGGGCCTTAGGCAGGGGTCCAATGTAATCCACTTGCCAGCGAGTGAGGGGCACCCTCCCTCGCGTAATCTGCTGTGTCTCCCAGGGGAGCCTCCGCCTTTGGGGGCTGTCCTGGGCACAGACGGCACAGTCATAGCAGGCATCTGCTATCTCCTGCCATTTCAAAGGCAGGCCCCAGCGTCTGCTTATCTGCCACATGGTTCGGCTTCCAGCGTGCTGCAATTTCCTATGCAGCCAATGGGCCACATCAGTGGCAGGAGCCCGCTCTAACCATCGTACCCGTGCTAGGGTGTCTGCTTCATCATTGCCTGGGGACACTAAGGGGGAGTGACCTGTGACATGCATTAAGGTCACCTCCTTTCTCTGCCCTAGGTCCCAGAGGTCCTGCCACATGGCTTGACCCCACAGTGGACGGTGTCCCACCAACCAGTTTTGGTGTTTCCATGTAGGCAGCCACAATGTTAGGCCCCGGAACACCGCCCAGCTGTCAGTGCAAATAACTAGGGGCCCAGGCTCGTGGCTGATCATCATCCACACAGCCCGTAATTCAGCCCACTGGCTACTCTGGCCCGTCCCAGTATCAAACCAAATGGTGTCTGTTTTGGGCTGCACACCAATAGCCGTCCAAACAGCTGCTGCCCCTCGGCTAGAACCATCGGTAAACCAGGCATCCTCAGGTACTGGGGACTGTCCTTCTTTGTAGGGCGAGGGCTCCAAGTCCTCCCCTCTAGGCAGAGCACTTGGCTCAGCCTGGGCTACAAGCTCCACAGGCCCCAGGACCTGTTGTAGCTCTGTGCTCAAAGGGCTTGCACTAAGGGTGCTACGTTGCTCCAAGTAGGCACCCCACTTGGCGAGGGTGGTGGTCTGTGCCACCCCCGTTTTGGGTCCCTGGGTCCATGTACGGAACCCCTGGACAGGATACGTTGTTCGAACCACCACGTGTGCCATTCCTGTGATGGCTTCTGTGGCCACTAGGGCTGCATACACAGCAGCCAGCTGTTTCTCTATTAGAGAGTAGCGAACCTCCGCTCCTTTCCATAATTGGGACCAAAATCCCACTGGCAACCGGAGACGCTCCTGCTGTTGCCAGAGGCCCCATCCGTACCCCTCTTGGGTTACGTGAACATCAAGTTCAAATGGGCGGCCGGGGTCCACTACTTGCAGAGCCTGTGCCTGCTGCACTGCCCGTTTCGTGGCAACGAAGGCTTGCTCTATAGCCTCAGTCCAATCCCATGAGGCCCCCTTTTTTTATCATATTGTACAAGGGCCTTGCCATTTGTGCTAAATGGGGTACAAACGCCCGCCAATATCCTAGCAGACCCAAATACGTCTGCAGTTGGGAGACCTTGGTCGGCCGGGGAAAGGCTTGTATCTTATCAATGATTGCCTCAGATATAACCTTTGTCTTACCCGACCACACAACACCCAAAAACTTGACGGATAAGCCAGGGCCTTGGACCTTTTCCTCGTTCACCGCCCAGGCACGTGACTTCAGGTGGCGGAGAAGAGAGGGAGCTGCTTGCTCTAAATCAGAAAGAGAATCTGAGGTTAACAGAATGTCATCAACATAATGAAACAAGGCCACAGAGGATGGGTGATCCCACTGTGCCAAATCCTGGGCCACAAGCCCGTGGCAGATAGTGGGGTTGTGAAAGTATCCTTGTGGAAGGACTTGAAAAGTCCACTGCCGCCCATCCCACGTAAAAGCAAACTGCTCTTGACACTCGGGTGCAATGTCAATGGAGAAAAAAGCATTGGCCAAGTCCACTACATAGTGATATGTCCCCAGGCGGACAGTCAGACGATCCATTAAATCATGAATTGAAGGCACTGCAGCGTGCAAGGGTGGCGTCACCTTATTTAACTCCCTATAGTCCACAGGCATTCGCCAGGTCCCATCTGGCTTCTTGACAGGCCATACTGGGGAGTTAAAGGGACTGTGCGTTGGCCTCACTATATGTGCCTTTTCCAATTCCAATATTGTACGACCAATCTCCTCCTGTCCTCCTGGCAGGTGGTACTGTCACACTGTAACCACGCGCCAGGGCTGTGGCAACGCTTGAGGAGGGTGGTGAGCATGCCCGCGTGTCACCGCTTTCACCACCCGGATCCCGGAGACGGAACTCTCCTACCAACGTCTATAAGCTGAGGCCATGTAGCACGTCCACCCCTAGAATATATTCCAGAACGGGGGAGACATAAACCTTGTAGGTACGAGGAGGAAGCCTTCCTATACCCAGTGGTAAGGAAACGGCTTTCACAGTCACAGTTTTTCCCCCGTAGCCATCAATGCAGACTGCTGGTCCAGGGAACAGTTCTGGATTCCCATAAACGAGACTGCAGTCGGCGCCAGTGTCAACTAGAGCCAAAACCCTCCGTACATTCGAAGGGGACCAATGTATGGACAGTTCCACGTGGGGCCTCCGTCCCTGCTCGTCCCCTCTGACTGGGAACCTTGGCCCCACCCCTAATCAAGCTGCAAGGGGTCAGCCTCAAGCGGCTGCATGAAGTCCTGGAGGGACACGGGTCGCGCTTTGCCAGACTCCTCCTTTATGTTTCTCCGGAATTGTTGTTCCGGACGCAACTGTTTCCAAAGTTCAAGCAGGAGTGCATTGGGTTGCTGGTCTATTTTCTTCCTATCGACCCCTGCTGCCACGAGATCACGCCACATCTGTGCGCGTGTTACTCTCTGAGGCCCGCGACCTCGCCCCTTTACCTTTGGTTTGGGCTTCCAGGTCTCAACTGTGCAGACCTCCTGTCTTAACTTCCTTCGCCTCTGGCTTTCAACATCCCCTAGGGTGGCCATGGCAGTTGTAACTTCATGGATCCGTCGCCCTACATACGGTGTAAGAATAGCAACCAAGGATCCAAAAGCACTCGCAGGTGCAGTGTCCAAAACCAGATCTCATGCTGGCAGTAAAAAGCTCGTTATCTGGGCCCTGCATATTGAGGTTAAAAATAGCATGTCTCATACCCATTTCACGGATTATTTGCGTAAGTTCTGTATATGACTGCCATTGACTCACAGTGTCTGGCAGCTCTCCAGCCTGTTCCCATAGGGTGCGTACCGCAGCAGTGAGCCACGCCATTAGAGAATGGTTGCCCTGGTTGTTGGCCAATCTATGGCAGTTTTGTAACCTTTGTCGCAGGGATGGATGCACTGTCACGAAGGCTAGCTTTTCCATCTCGCCTGGGGAGCAGAGAATGCTGTCTGCTCCCTCATCCCATAAACGTAATAGCCAAGCCGAGACTGGCTCTCCAGGGCGTTGTCTGTACTGCCTCCCCAGCTCCTGCAATTCAGTGGGTGTGTAAGGGGTATAGGTTGCAAACTCAGTCACAGCTGGGTTGCCGGCAGCAACGCCCCCGGGGCCCAAAGGTTGCTCACGTTTTACCCTTTGTTTCAAGATTGGCCGGGCTTGGGGGTTGGGAGCTACATTGTCTCCACTTGCTTCCTCTGCCTCTGCCTCTGCCTCAGAGTCTCCACCTTGGGGCCCCTGTTCTAACAGGCGGACCCAGGCTTCCAGCGCTTCCAACCGGGACACCTGGTTTGGCACCCAGGCCACTTCATTAAGCCCATTTTCCGTGTTGAGACTCAAGGCCTTGAGGAACATCCAGCCCACGCGGCCAGCTGTAGCCTCCTCCTCCTCCGGCAACCGCTCAGCCAGAGCCTGGAGGGCCCTCTCCACGCTGGCCGGAGAGCCGTCCATGTCCTCCCACCCCTCCTTGGGGGTCCAACTCCTGAGAACAGTGGCCACCGAACACCATATACTGTGTGGGGGCCACACGTCCTCCTGCCCAGTGTCAGACGCCATTCCTACCTGGTCGGAATCTTGCTCACCGTGCCAGGTGTCTGAGTGAGTGGAGGCCTCCATGTAAGATGTCCACCACCCTCGGAGCTTAAGGCCGCAGCAGATCAACAAAAGGAGGACAACGCCTTCTATGGCCAAGAAGGTGGTGTGCCAGCTGGAGGCTCGAGTCTCCCAGGCAGACTGCGCCTCCCGTTCCCCGTGTCGCTCCTCATGGACCTCTTGAGACTGCACTTTCACACGCACAAATTGCTCCACCAGCCTTCGGAGAGTTTTGGCCGGCGCCACACCCTGCTCGCTGCGCCATTTGTCATGCGCGGAGGCCTTATCTCCGCGCCATCTTTCAGGCGGGGCGGCCTGCGGGGTCTCTGCTCCCGCTCCCCACACAAGAACGCAGGATATGGTGAGGCCGAAAAGGAACACCCACGGAGCCATAGGTAGGGGAGCCATACCACCACGGTCTCACTGGAGGCTGGGCCCACCAGACGCGCGACCTGCCGTCCGCTTTTCCGCCAACCGACTGACCGACGACTCTTCTCCACTCTCTCCTCTGTTCCTCTCTCTCGGCTCTCCTCTTCCGCTCCCTTCGGCTCTGCTCGGCAGTCCTCCGTAGTCGCAGCAGTTATACCAGCAGCCAATCGGCTAACCAGCCACAGCCGACGGCCAATCAGCCACAGCCGACGGCCATTCACCGCCCGAGCCAGCACCCTTCACGTGAGGCCAAGAGCCTATAAACTACTCTCTGGGGCTCTGTCCCCACAGCTCTTTTTGGTTAAAATGTAAAACAAATAATATGTCAAAGAGAGAAAACACGTTGACCAACCATTTTGAGATAAGAATCTGAATTTTGGCAAAGAAACTTGGTGTTCAAAAACTGGTATTTATTCAAGTTCTCTTTAATGTCAGGAGTAAAGCTTTATGCTGTGTTCTCATAGATTGCACTAACTTCTGGAGGATTCCACTCTTTTCCTTCTTCCAGTGTATAAGGTCCAATTTAAAAATGTATCAGTCATAAGAAATAATTGATGTTATAAATGATGTATATTTACCAAAAATATGCTTGTCATGCACGGTGTCATTCGGGGTCTCTGGTCCTGCTCCCCACGTAAGAACACAGGATATGATGAGGTCAAAAAGGAACACCAACGGGGCCATAGATAGGGGAGTCATACCACTATATTCTCGCTTGTGGCTCAGTTGGAGACTGTGGGGACAGAGCCAGGAGTGTGGTTTCCAGGTTCTTGGCCTCACGTGAAATGGTGCTGGCTCAGGTAGTAAAGGGCCATCAACTGTGATTGGATGGCCATCAGCTGTGGCTAGTTGGCCATCAGCTGTAACCAGTGAGCCATTGGCCACTAATATAACTGCTGTGGCTACACTAGCAGAAATGGGGGCTAGCAAGAAGATGGGGGCTAGCAAGTGCGGATTGCAGTTAGCACGTCGGAATGCGGGTTGCGGATTGCAGAGAAGTGGACAGCAGATTGTGGGTAGTGTGGCTCCTGCTTCCTGTGTCTCCAATCCAGCTGCCAGCAAGAATATAATGGTATGATTCCTGTGGGGACGGAGCCCCAACGACAATTCCCCTATCTGTGGCTCCGTGGGTGTTCCTTTTTGGCCTCACCATATCCTGCATTCTTACTGGGGAGTGGGACCGGAGACACCACATAACACCCTGCATGACAGAGACACAGGAAACAGGATCCACACTATCTGCAACCTGCCATCCACTTCTCTCTGGCAACCACCATCTTCTTGCTAGCTGTAATCCGCTGTACTAACTAAAATCCGCCATGCTAACTGCAGTCCGCTCTTGCTAGCTCAGACACCATCTTCTTGCTAGCCCCCATTTGCTGCTAGTGTAGCCACGGCAGTTATATTAGTGGCCAATGGCTCACTGGTTACAGCTGACAGCCAACTAGCAACAGCTGATGGCCATGCAATCATAGTTGATGGCCGTTTACTACCCAAGCCAGCAGCTTTCCATGTGAGGCCGATAGCCTGGAAACAGCACTCCTGGCTCTGTCCTATAATGCTCATTAGATCTAATTTAATAAAAAGAAGTTCCTATAAAATTATGACCACAGCCCAACTTGCTAATAACACCAGAAGATGCTCACATTGCGTTTAAATAGGATTTTTTTTTTTCTGGGATGTGAACCACTTGCGTGATAACTATGTTCTTATATTGGGTTTTGTATATTTGGTTATTACGTATGACTGTTACTTGCTTTTTTTTATCTTTCCTGAGGTATGTCCTGCTACTTACAGATACTATCCTTTTATTTGTCAAAGGTAAACAAATTGGACACAAAGTGGAGAGAACAGATTTAATTGGTAATATACAATTGCAGTAGAGAAAATAGTCCAGCGTGAACCGAACTCTACTTTGATTTATACAGAGGTTTCTGGGAGTTTAAAGGGGAAAATGAGGAAAGAGAGGGAAGGTGGGCTGGGGCTTAGTAGAGCCAGGGTAAGTAGAAAACGACAAAAGCAGAAAGGAGGAATCAGTCCTTGTAAAATCCATCTGAGTTTGCTAACAGGCACTTATTGAAATTGGGTTCCTATCCCCTCACAGAGACTGGGAGACAGGTTCCCTAACTTCAGGTGTTGGCTGTAACAAAAAATTATTTGGCTGACTTGATTTTCTTGGGCAGGCACTTTAAGGGGGCTTAATGTCATCCTAGGGATGAATCCTTGAGCTGTTACAAACTGTATTTGATTCAAATCATTACAGGCCAAAGTTGGTAGTCATATTTGACAACCAATCTTAGAGAATCCTAGCTAAAGTTTGGTGAAGAAGAGTAAAATCTTTTTTCTTTAGTATTGTGTGGGGACTGAGCCAGGAGTGTAGTTTCCGGGCTCTCGGCCTCACGTGGAAAGGTGCTGGCTCAGGTAGTAAATGACCATCAACTGTGATTGGATGGCCATCAGCTGTGGCTAGTTGGCTGTCAGCTGTAACCAGTGAGCCATTGGCCACTAATATAACTGCCGTGGCTATGCTAACCGAAAATGGGGGCTAGCAAGAAGATGGAGGCTGAGCCAGGAAGCGCGGATTACAGTTAGCAAGTGAGGTTAGTTGACACAGAGAAGTGGACGGCAGGATGTGGATAGTGTGGCTCCTGCTTCCTGTGTCTCCAACCCAGCCGCCAGTGAGAATATAGTGGCATGACTCCCCTACGTATGGCTCCGTGGGTGTTCCTTTTTGGCCTCACCATGTCCTGCGTTCTTATGTGGGGAGAGGGACCAGAGACCCCGCATGACACGCTGCATTACACGTTGCCATGCTCCAATTTGAATTATTTTATTCCCATGTCACAGCCTTATTCCTAAGAGATATCTCTGTGAACTTCCAAATCTCATGGCAGCTGTGAATTTAAAAGGTACTCTCATGGAGGTAGTATCCATATTCTCCTCTCTCCTTTTTTACTTTGTATTGCAAAATTTTCAAGCCACACAGAAAACCACACAATACGCGTTTATCTACACCCATTTACTGTATGTAAAAAACTAATAATTTTGCCATATTTGCTTTGATTGATTTTCTTGGAAATTTTTGAGATTAATTTACAAAAATATCAGTTTAATCATAAATACTTTAATTATGAGTGCCTTTATAAAACCAATATGTTTTTCTGTTATTGCACTATTATTTTTACACTAAAGAATAACCCCGTGCATATCCAGCTTTCCCCAATTGTATCCAATGTCTTTGACAGGTGTTGCTTTTTGAATCGGGTGTGTTTTTTTGTTTTATTTTTTCTTTTTTGGAAACGAGGCTTTGTACGTGGCGGCAAACTTCAAGTTTAACCCCTAAGGTTTGGGGCTCCTGACACAACCCCGGGGCAAGAGAAAAGGTCAAGGGCAACATCTTAGCAACCAGGTAAAGAAGTGCAAAGGTTGCTAAATCGCGAAAATAAGTGGCAGCGGTGTTTTATGGGAAATGTAGTCTATGGAACTGGCTGGCCGCGCAGGACCCTGGGATCCGGTCTTCTGGGCTCCATCGGCTTCTGTAAAGCTCTAGTCCCGCCTCCCTGCTTCTGCTCTGTCTGTGGTCGCTTGGAAAACAACACATCGTGGACCTCGTCTTCCACGCGGACGCGGAGGATTCGCATCGAAAGTGAGAGCGCGGGGGTGATGGGAATCTGGGCACAGACCTGGAGACCAGCGTGAAGCGCGTGGGGCCTTGTGTCTGTGGAAGAGGGAACGGGAGGTCCCGGGAACCCCCCAGGTGGGATCTTCAGTGCAGAGCCGGCCGGTACCTACCTATTGGGGGAAACCGGCCCTTTCAGTTCCCGGGGCGCAGATAGGACTGAGCGCGGTCAGGAGCAGGAGCCCAGTGCGGCCGGGGTGTAGGGACCTTGTGCCTGGCCCCACCTGCAGCCGGAAAGGAGAAAACCCAGTTTGATCCGCAGGAGGGGAAAGCGCGTTTATAATGAGACCATGAGAGCCAGAAAGCGCGGGCGGTGAGTCTCATGAGAGAAACTCTGGAGCTAAAACTATCGGGTCAAGTCCAGCTCTGTCACCTAGGCGGGGGCGACAGAAGGAACCTGCGTCAGAATCCGGTTTCCCATTGGAAAACTGGCGTTCTGAGAGGTTCTCGCCTATGAAGCAAATAGCCAACTGAGTAAATAACAACTGCCATTGTGTTCAGAAGACACTTAGGTTTTTCCTGTTCCCTGGGTGACTTATGTAAACCTCAAATCCAGTATATGAGGTAGGCATACCCATCCGCATGAAAATAGAAGAAAACTATTGAGGCTCAGGTTGGTGGAGCGATATGCTCAGGACACAAGCTTATGGTGAGGGAGCTTCCACTTAGGAGCAAGTGTGCTTTCAATCTCAGGATTCATCTAAATATAGCACCTTCCGAAAACCATCATTACATCCTTCACAGCACTTGACATTGAAAGTGAATCTCAATGTGAATGGACTCTCAGCACTGTCAAGTGTATTTTGGGATTTCTGGTGTCTCATCAGAATTCTGAGGTCAGACAGAGGTTCCTAGCTCTTCCTGCACTGGCAGGTTGTCTGTGTTTTACGTCTGAAATTATAGGATTCCAAAAGTGTAAGATTTGTGACCCTAAAGAGAATTGTTTCCCAGAGCCAGTTCCCAGATTTTGGGAAACATTTATTTAGAACAAAGCAGCGCCTGTGATGTAGGAATCGGATGGGCTCTAGGAACAGGAATGTTCCCTGGAAGAGAACAGCCCTGTTCTTTCCTCACCAGAGCTTCAGAGCTGAGGAAAAAGAACACAGGAAACAGCAGGTCCTAACTTTGCACGGTCAGAAGTTCTTGCCCCTCTGCCTGGTTTGGAGATACTGCCACGGTACTGTAGCCACCACACTGGTGTGACAGTGGAGGTGGAGGATTTGGTTCAGCTTTGAGTTGGGGATGAGCTGGGGTGGCCCAGGAGTATACTGCCCAAGGAACGTCATTTTGTGGGAGAGTTTGTGAGGATGAGGTCTGGGGTAAGTGGCAACCAGACACCAGGTGGAAATTGTTTTTCCACTATTGCTCAGTGGTCCCCTGCTCCCGTCTCTTCACTCTTTACAACATTGTCCTGCTCTCACACGTATCCATGTGCCATTGACTTATCCTGACCTCACAGAATCCCAAAACGATGGATCCTGAAGAGTTTTCCTTGGCTATATACTTCTGACTCTTGAATGCTTTAAAGAAATTGGACCAGAGAGGTTACAGTGACTTGCCAAGGAAAACGCAGTTTGTGACAGAGCCAGGAGGAAAACAAGTGCAGTTCAGTTTCTCACAGGAAGTCACCAAAAACATCTTATGAAAAGGACCTTTTAAGAAACTTAGCCCAATCAAAACTAAAATGAAACTTTCCTGTCATTCTATCTTTAGTTTTCTGGTAAGGCTGTGTCTCCATTGTTTCTTTGCCTTTTTGTTGTTGTCTATTATTTCTGTGTGGTGGTATTCTATGATGTTTCCCTCTGTTTCTTCTTTTATTTCAGTATATATTTCAATTCTGGATTTATTTTGAGTGGTTACCCTTAAGTTTATGTAAAAGAAAGTTTGATATTTAGAGTATTCCATTATCTTCAGCACGCTTACTTTCTCCATTCCCATATTCCGGTTCAGGCCTTTACTCTCCCCCTTTTTGAGTTTTGGTTGCCACAAATTATCCCTGTTGATGGTGATCGAATAGCCTCCTTTAGTATTTCTTGTAGTGCAGGTCGTGTATTAGAAAATTCCCTCAGCTTCTGTATGTCTGGAAAGGTCTTTATTCCTCCTTCATATCTAAAGGATATCTTTGCTGGATATATTATTCTTGGCTCATGATTTCTCTCTTTTAATAGTTTGAATATTTGGTTCCACTCCCTCCTGGCTTGTAGAGTTTCTGCTGAAAAATCTGATGATAATCTAATGGGCTTTCCTTTGTATGTTACCGTCTTCTTTTCCCTGGCTGCCTTGAGGATTCTTTCTTTGTCGTTGATTTTAGACAGCTTCAATACAATGTGCCTTGGAGAAGGCCTGTTGGGATTGAGGTAACTAGGTGTTCTATTTGCTTCTTGGATTCGAGGGTCCAGTTCTGTCCACAAATTTGGGAAGTTCTCATCGACAATTTGTTTGAATATATTCTCTGTTCCCCTCCTTCTGGTATGCCCATTATTCTTATATTGCTCTTTCTGATGGAGTCAGAAAGTTCTTGTAGAGTTCTTTCATTTCTTTTAAGTCTCAAGTCTCTTTCTTCTTCTCTCTGTGTCATTTCCAGGTTTCTATCTTCGATGTCACTGACTCTTTCCTCCATCTGGTCAACTCTACTACCTAAGCTGGTTATTTCATTCTTAATTTCTTCTATTGAGTTCTTAATCTCCAGAAATTCTATTTGGTTCTTTTTTAAGATTTCAATCTCTTTCGTAAAATGCTCATGCTGTTCTTTGATTGAGTTTCTGAGTTCCTTTAACTGCCTTTCTGTGTTTTCTTGTATCTCGTTGAGTTTTTTCAGAACTGCAATCTTGAATTCTCTGTCATTTAAGTCACATATTTCTGTATCTTTAAGTGCCTTCTCTGGAGATTTTTCACTTTCTTTCTGAGTTATCTTGTTGTCTTGGTTATTCATGGCGATTACTGGTTTACTATTTCTCTTCCTAGACATCTACAGGGGGGGCTTCTGCATCAGGCTGATTGAAAGGGCTCTTTCTTTTGTTTGCCAGTACTTGTTGGTAGAGTGTTTTATTATTTCTCCAACTGCAACTTATTTTTCTTCTCCCACACGGTAGTGCTATGTTTTCTCTGCACTATTCCAACTTCTCACACAATGGGGGGATTCCCTGGGAGACGGGCTTCTCCTCTGTTAATAGTTCATCTAAGTCACAGGGCGCAGTGTCCCGGTGGGTATGCGGAGAGCTTTTGATGTTCCAAAGCTCTTTCAGCTCCTGATTCAGAGCCCGTAGGTTTCAGCAGTTCTGTTTACTCCTGCAGGGATCCGCCCAGATAGGTGGGGTCAGGGGCGGGGTGAGTTGTGAGAGGTGGCCCAGAGCAATGGCGGCGACCACCACCACTGCCGGTCCTGCTTCCACAGCTCCCTCCCCTTTGCTGGAACTAGTTGGGCTGTGAAATTGTGTTTGCAGTCCACAGTTCTCAAAACAGCAAATTTTCTGTTGTTTTGATCTGACATTGCTACTGTTTCGCTTTTAGCACCGGGCAGGTGGGGGCGGGGCGAGCTCTGGGAGGGGAGGGAGGGGGCGGCTAGTCTCAGTGCCTAAGGCTCCGTTCTCTGCTCGGCAGTGCGGGCTTAAACCACCGTTTTCAGCCTTTTTCCCTCAGTCTTTTCTCCGAGGTCTCTGCCGTGAGCGTTGGGTTCAGCCGTGTTATATGCTGTCCCCTCAGCCCTGTGGAGCCCTGGCGGAGCCCTAGCAGTCCGAGTTCTTCCCTCTCCCACAGCTGCGGTGGTTCCGGGAAGCAGCGAGCTGGGCGCACTGAGCTAGGTCTGCGTCCTCCGCCCGCTCGTCTCCGTCTCTGCGCACTTCTCCCTTTCCTCCTCCCTCCACTCGCGCGAATCACCCACCTGTAGGTGATTTCAGTCAGTTGTGGGCCTCTTCATGTTGCCTGTCTGCTGTGCAGGGAGTCCTTTGTGGAGTTTTTGTTGTTCGATTCGTTGTAAATTCCAGGGGAGCTTTACAGAGGCTCACCTCACGCCGCCATTTTTCCGGAAGTCAAAATGAAACTTTCCTGCCTTCAAGCCCTCCATATTCCTTTTACTGGTCTTTCTGTGGATTTTCTCCTTAGAGATATAAGCAGTGTTAATAGGAAAAGAGTTCAGTGATGCAGCCTGAGTATTTCATGTTAATATTAGTGAAAAAGCAATGCCTTATCCTGTATGTACTCTATTGTAACTAAGTTGTTTATGTTAATCATTCAGAAAATCAACTATATTGTTCTTTAACCAGAGAGAAGTTGAGTCAATGAAAAGCTGTGTGGTTTTGTCCGTGTGACCACTTCCTGTCTCATGTGGACAGGTGGTGCCTCCCCTGCAGGGTCCTTCCCTGACCTCCCAGTTCTCTACACTCTCCCCAGAGCAGCAGAATGAACACATCTCAGGTGAGCACTTTGTTCATTTCCCACACTGCATTGTAATGGATTTATGAGGCCCATAAGGGTACATATATTCAATGCAAAAGGAGAACTAGAAATAAAACCAGTCTTGAGGGAAAATATACACAGTGTCAGCATTAGCTCTGGTGTTTGTTGTGGGGTCTTGGTAACTAACCTTTGATTTGTATATTCCCTCTAATTGCCAGTATCCTGAGATTTCATTGTAGTCATGAATGTACGTCAAATTATATTAAGTACTTTTTGTGTATCCATTAAAATACAGACAGAACTTAACTTCCTTTAATCTATAAATATTTTGAGTAGCTAAATTAATTTTCTAATATTAATTCTTGGTTGATTTCCTGTATGCACCCTCCTTGCTGAAAGGTTGCTGGGATCTTTCTTCTTGTACTTATAAAGAAGTATCTGTATCATATTTAGGTAGCTTATCATTTCCTTTTCCCGCGTTTCCATCTAATTTTGGTGTTAGGCTTATATTAGTCTCATAAAAAGAAGTGACTTTCATTCCTTTTTTTTTTTCCCTTTGTGTAATGTTTTCTTCCCCTGTATTTTATTTCATAAAAGTTGTTTACAGGGGATTGTTGTGTGAATATTTTGAGTACCAAGTATGTTTATTCAAGATCATAGTTGTCTCCTGTTTTTCTCTAACCATGTATCTTTCAAAGAGCATAACTGTTCAGTCAATCAAGTTCTCAGATTTTTTTAGACTTTTATTAGTTATGCTTTTTTGGTCATATGTAAAAAAGTCTTCTTAAACTAATGTTACAATGATTTTCTGTCTTGTTTTTGTAAGTTTTATAATTACAGTCTATGATCTTTGGCGTTAACTTTTATAATGCAAGGTATAGATCAAGATTATTTACTTTTGGTTATGCGTGTTTGATAATACCAACAACATTTGTTGAAAAGAATATACCTTCCCCACTGAATTGCTTTGGCACCTTTGTTGGGAATCATTTGATGTTATATTATTTGTGGTTCTGTTTCTCAAGTCAGTGGTCTGTTCTGTTGATACGTGTCAATCTTTTTGCTAATACTTCACTGGCCCGATTACAGTTGCTTTAAACTAAGTCTTGAAATCAGCATTGTGAATCTCTCAACCTTATTCTGTTTTCATGATTGTACTGGACAGTGTAAATCCTTTACCTCTTTCTAAAAGTTTTAGAATCTACCTTTCTATCTTCAAAATGTGCTCTAATTTTGTGTGTGATTCCAATGACTCTATACGTCAATTTTAGACCTCCCTTTTATGTTCCAAAATCATATAACCAACACTGCAGTGTATAATTCCATCTCTTTGTTGGTAGGTGTCTTGAGTGCAAATGAAGAACATCCGTCTCAACATGAACCTCTACCCATTCCCTTGCTTTTGTTCTTCTAATCTCAGCTTATGGCGGAGTTAGAGAAACCCAGTTGTCGTCCCTCCTGTGTGTCTCCTTTACACCTCACACAGAATATGTTACTTCTGACACTTCTGGTCACCAAATGTGTGGGTTCTGTTCTCCTACCAAGTAAGTGTGTGCAACACCAGTTGGCATCTTACAATTTAATTGATCTGATACTATGTACATGGAGATAGCATCAGATCCCACAGGTAAAGGGCTCAGTTCTACAGGACTGCTCCCACCCCACTGCAGGTACCAACTGCAAGTCCCAGTTGTCACCTGTGCTTGTGACCAATCAGCTATAAATGTGAGGTTCCCACAACCCACTCCTTGGGTTTGATTAATTTGCTAGAGCAGCTCACAGCACTCAGCGAAAGGCATTTACCGGGTTATTAAAGAACATGGTGAAGGATAAAGGTGAACAGCCAGATGAAGAGATACATAACGTGAGGTCTGGGCGGGTCCTGAGCACAGCAGCTTCTGTCCCCATAGCGTTGGGGTGCATCCCTCTCCTGATACGTGGCTGTTATGTTCACCAACCCAGAGGCTCTCCAAATGCGTACTTTTGTGGTTTTTGGAGGAGTCATCCTGTAGTCATGATCACTTACTAACTTTATTTTCATCCTCTCTCTCCTCTCTAGAGAAGTGGGAGGCAGGGCTGAAAATTCCAAGCTTCCGATTATGGCTTGGTCTTTCTGGTGACCAGTGCCCATCCTGGAGCCCACCCACAGTCACCTCATTAAAACAAACGATGCTCCTGGTGCTCTTATCACTTAGGAATTTACAAGGGTTTTAGGAGCTCTGTACTGGGAACCAGGGGCGGAGACCCATATATCCATATGCTCCTCTGCTTAGGATGGGGTTACATCCTGATAAACCCGTTGTAAGTTGAAAATGTCGTAAGTCAGAAATGGAGTTAGTACAGCTAACCTACCGGCCATCATAGCTTAGCCTAGTCTCCCTTCATCATGCTCAGAACATTTATATTAGCCTCCAGTTGGGCAAAAATCATCTGACACACAGCCGATAGAGTTATAAAGTGTTGACTAGCTCATGTAATTTATTAGGTGTATGACTTTCACAGTATCATAACAGTAAAAATTTAAGTCGAATCATCGGAACTCGGGCATCTGTATACATATTTTCCCTTATCTCACAGTGTCATCAGCATTTACCCAGCTGCTCATGTGGCTTCTCTAGATACAGCTGTGAAGAAACATAATGATCAAAAATTTGTTCCTTTCTCGTTAATGGATTTGTTGCCATACGTCATTTTTCTTTCTTTTTAATTTTTAAGTTATGTGAACTAAAAAAACAAAAGAAAAACAGTTCACCCATTTCTCCTACCCATCATCCTTTGCCTCTGGCAACCACCAATCTATTGTCACTATGACCTCATGTGTTTTTTTGTTTCTTTGTACTCTCCACATATACGATGTCTGACAATTAATTTCGCGAACTCATCCTAGAAAATGTGCTACATATGTCATTGCTGAATATCACTATGGTCCCCTTCGAAGCCCTCTCCATCAGAAACTATGCACCACCAGCAGTACCTAGTCCACCCTTCAAAGCAATTTTGGAAGTCTTTTTCTGGAATGGTCATCAGCCCAGGCACCCTAATCAGAGGTGTCGTCATGTTATCCTTGATGTCCTGAATGTCATCAAAATGTCTTCCTTTCGATATTTCCTTTATCTTCCGGTAAAGAAAGAAGTTATTGGGGGCCAGATCAGGTGAGTAGGGAGGGTGTTCCAATACAGTTATTTGTTTACTGTCAAAAAACTGCGTCACAGACATTGGCATGTGAGCTGGTGCATTGTCGTGATGCAAGTGCCATGAATTGTTGGCAAAGAGTTCAGGTCGTCTAAATTTTTCATGCAGCCTTTTCAGCACTTCGAAATAGTACATGTGGTTAACTGTTTGTCCAGTTGGTCAAATTCATAATGAATAATCCTTCTGATATCAAAAAAGGTTAGCAACATCGTTGCCAAAATTTGCGAACTTAATTGTTCATCCTTCATCCGAGAAATCATGTAGCATTTGACTGATTCACTTTGCATAATGCCCTCAAGGTCCTTAAATTGGTGTCTTCTGTTTTGCTAAGTAAAACTTTCTCCACTGTTGCACAGCATTGCATCTAAAAGCCAAATCTGATGATGCGTAAAATCTCCAGTGCTTACCTGTGTCTTTTTGTTGGTTCCCTATTACTCTAGCAGAGAACTCCAAGTGGGTGTGTGTACCCTAGAGAGTGCTCAGGACAGTCCACTAGGGCACAGGAAAAGATGACAGGACTCCTGGTTATAAAACTGTATCTAAAACACAAGTCCCTAAGCTTTATCATTAGTATATTAATTGACAGTCTATGGTATGTAATTTAGAAATAAATACAAATATATCAGGGCATGAGACTAATCTTTGTACCAATTATGTGAGTACCCTTACAGTGTAAGACAGTGATACGCCATCATAGGGTTCTGTTATAAAAGTTGTTTTAAATTCTCAACAGTAATTCTGATAAAAATTAGTTTGCTAAGGTATTTACCATGTCACCTGTTTCTGAACCCTTGTGATTGAGTAAGAAATATGCTGTTACAGGCCTCAGTGTCCTTCAAGGACGTGACTGTGGAGTTCACCCAGGAGGAGTGGCAGCACCTGGGCCCTGCTCAGCGGGCCCTCTACAGAGATGTGATGCTGGAGATCTACAGCCACATGGTCTGTGTGGGTGAGCAGACCTGACCACCTGACTCCCTCTGGAATTCAATTCTGTTTTCCCTCTCTCCCTCTTAATATTGAAATTACTTTTATTGGGGTGTAATTAACAGAAATTAAAAGTCAGTAATGTTCATTGTATAATTTGAGTAGTTTTGGAAATGTCTATAGACTACCACCACCAAAATAATTATATAAAATATTTTTGTCACCCCAAAAAGATTTCTGGTAGCTCTTTGCAGTCATTTTTCTCCTTTGATCCCTTTCCCTGGTTCCTGTCAGCCACTGATGTACTTTCTGTTGCAATAGTTTACCCTTCTAGAATTTTATGTCCATAATAGAGTGTTTACTTTTTTCTGGGTTCTTTTTCTTAGCTCTTTTAATTTTATTAAATTTACTGTGGTTACGTTGGTTAATAGCATGATATAGGTTTCAAGTGTACAAGTCTATAAGGCATCATTTGCATATTGCATTGTGTGTTCACCACCCAAAGTCAAATCTCCTTCTGTCACCACATATTTGACTCCCCTTTGCCCTTTTCTTTTCTCTTTTTTTTTTAATTAAAGTGTATTGGGGTGACAATTGTTAGTAAAGTTACATAAATTTCAGGTATATAATTCTGTATTACATCATCTATAAATCACATTGTGTGTTCACCACCCAGAGTCAGTTCTCCTTCCATCACCACATATTTGATCCCCTTTACCCTCATCTACCACCCCTCTCCCCCTTGACTCTCTGATAGCCACTAAACTATTGTCTGTGTCTATGAGGTTTTGTTTCTCATTTTCTTGCCTAGTTCTTTAGTTGTTTTTGGTTTATATACCACATATCAGTGAAATCATATGGTTCTCTACATTGTCTTTCTGACTTATTTCGCTTAGCATTATAGTCTCAGATCCACCCACGTTGTCACTAATGGTCCTATTTCATCTTTTCTTACTGCCGAATAGTATTCCATTGTGTACATATACCACAACTTCTTTATCCATTCATCTATCAAAGGACATTTTGGTTGTTTCCATGTCTTGGACACCATAAATAAAGCTGCAACGAACATTGGAACACACGTGTCTTCATGTATAAATGTTACCAGATTTTTGGGGTAAATACCCAGGAGACGGATTGCTTGTTTATATGGTAATGGTATTTGTAATTTTTTGACGAACCTCCACACTGCCTTCCATAGTGGCTGCACCAATCTTCATTCCCACCAACAGTATATGAGGGTTCCTTTATCTCCACAGCCTCTCCAACACTTGTTACTATTTGTCTTGATAGCCATTCTAACCGGGGTGAGGTGTTTTTTATTTGCATTTCTCTGATGATTAGTGATGTTGAGCATTTTTTCATATGTCTATTTGCCATTTGTATGTCCACTTTGGAGAAATGTCTCTTCAGGTCCTCTGCCAATTTTCCAATTGGGTTGTTTGTTTTCTTGTTGAGTTGTATGAGTTCCTTGTATATTTTGAATATTACCCTTTGTCGGAGGCACTGTTTGCAAAAATCTTCTCCCATTATGTTGGTTACCTCTTCATTTTCTCAGTGGTTTCTTTTGCTGTGCAGAAGCTTTTAAGTTTGATGTAGTCCCATTCATTTATTTTAGCTTTTACTTCCTTTGCCTTTGGAGTCAAATTCATAAAATGCTCTTTGAACCCAGGTCCGTAACTTTAGTACCTATGTTTTCTTCTATGCAGTTTATTGTTTCAGGTCTTATGATTAAGTTTTTGATCCATTTTCAATTAATTTTGGTACATGGTGACAGATAGCAGTCCAGTTTCGTGCTCTTACCTGTGGCTTTCCAAGTCTGCCAGCACCATTTATTGAAGAGGCTGTCTTTTCTCCACTGTATGTTTTTTGCTTCATTGTCAAAAATTATCTGTCCATATTTATGTGGTTTTATTTCTGGGTTCTCAATTCTATTCCATTGGTCTGTGTGTCTGGTTTTCTGCCAATACCATGCTGTTTTGATTATTGTTGCCCTGTAGTACAACCTAAAGTCAGAGTGTGTGATACCTCCAGCATTGTTCTTTTTTCTTAGGATTGCTTTGGCCATTTTGGGTCTTTTGTGGTTCCAAACATATATGATGATTTTTTTTTGTTCTATTTCTTTAATAAATGCCATTGGGATTTTGATGAGGATTGCATTAAATCTGTATATTGCTTTGAGTAATATGGTCATTTGAACTATGTTGATTCTTCCAATCCATGAGCACGGAATGTCTTTCCATTTCTTTGTGTCTTCTTCAGTTTCTTTTAAAAATGTCTTGTAGTTATCAGCATATAGGTCTTTCACATCCTTGGTTAAGTTTATTCCTCGGTATTTTATTCTTTTTGTTGCAGTTGCAAAAGGAATTGTTTTTTTAATGTCTTTTTCTGAGATTTCATTGTTAGTATATAGGAATGCAATGGACTTTTGTACGTTGATTTTGTAGCTGCCAACTTTACTGTATTCATTGATTGTTTCTAATAGCTTTTTGGTGGAATTTTTAGAGTTTTCTATATATACCATCATGTCGTCTGCAAAGAGTGACAATTTAACTTCTTCATTCCCAATTTGGATGTCTTTTATTTCTTTCTCTTGCCTGATTGCTCTGGTGAGGACTTCCAACACTATGTTGAAAAGAAGAGGTGATAGGGGACAGCCCTGCCGTGTTCCTGAACGTAGAGCAAAGGGCTTCCGTTTTTCACCGTTAATTATGAGGTTAGCTGAGGGTTTGTCATATATGGCCTTTATTATGTTAAGGTATTTTCCTTCTATACCTAGTTGATTAAGTGTTTTAATCATAAATGGATGTTGTATCTTGTCAAATGCTTTTTCTGCATCAATTGATATAATCATATGATTTTTGTCCTTTATTTTGTTTATGTGATGTATCACATTGATGGATTTGCATATGTTGAACCATCCTTGTGCCCATGGGATAAACCCCACTTGGTCGTGATGAATAATCTTTTAATTCATTGTTGCATTCGATTTGCTAGAATTTTGTTTAGGATTTTTGCATCAGAGATACTGATCTGTAGTTTTCTTTTTTTGTGTTATGCTTACCAGGTTTTGGTATTAGGGTAGTGTTGGCCTCATAAAATGAGTTAGGGAATACTAGAAAAAGAAGACAAATGTCTTCATCAATATTTTGGAAGATTTTGAGCAGGACAGGTATTAGATCCTCTTTGAAGGTTTGGTAGAGTTCACTAATGAAGCCATCTGGTCCCGGACTTTTGCTTTTGGGAAGGTTTTGGATGACTGATTCAATTTCCTTACTGGTGATCAGTCTATTTAAGTTTTCCAATTCTTCATGATTCAGCCTAGGAAGGCTCTATGTTTCTAGGAATTTGTCCATTTCTTCTAGGTTATTGAATTTTGTGGTATATAGTCCTCATAGTATTCTTGGATGACCCTTTATATTTCTGTGGCACCTGTGATAATTTCCCCTCTTTCATATCTGATTTTGTTTATTAGTGTCTTTTCTCTAATTATCTTGGTGAGTCTAGCCAAGGGTTTGTCAATTTAGTTAATCTCTTCAAGGAACCAGCTCTTTGTCACATTAATTTTTTCTATTGTCTTTTTGTTCTCTATTTCATTTAGTTCTGCTCTGATGTTTATTACTTCCTTTCTCCTACTGAGCTTGGGTTTCATTTGTCTTCTTTTTCTAGTTCTTTAAGCTCTAACGTGAGGTTATTTATTTGAGATTTTTCTTGTTTCTTGAGATAGGCCTGTAATGATATAAATTTCCCTGTTAAGACTGCTTTTGCTGCATCCCAGAAATTTTGGTAGGATGTATTTTCATTGTCATTTGTTTCTATGTATCTTCTGATCTCTCCTGTTATTTCTTCTTTGACCCAGTCGTTCTTTAAATGTATGGTGTTTAATCTCCACCTATTTGTTGTTTTTCCTGCTTTTTTTGTAGTTGCTTGATATATTTCGATGCTCCCTGATTGGGGACATAAACATTGATGACTGCTATATCTTCTTATTGCACAGTCCCTTTTATCATTGTGAAATATCCATCTTTGTCTCTTGTACCTTTTTTATCCTGAAGTCTGTTTCATCTGATATCAGTATAGCTATACCTGATTATCTCCAAATCCCTTTTGCTTGGAGTGTCAATTTCCACCCTTTCACTTTCAGTCTGTATTTGTCCTTGTGGTTGAGATGTGTCTTTCGAAAGCGGCATACGGTTAGGTTTAGTTTTTTGATCCATTCTGCTACTCTGTGCCTTTTTATTGATGAGTTCAGTCCATTTAGATTTAGGGTAATTATTGATATGTGATGATTTCCTATCATTCTGTCTTTGGTTTTCTGGTAGGATGCTGTCTCCATTGTTTCTTTGCCTTTTTGTTGCTGTTATTTCAGTGTGGTGATATTCTATGATTTTCCCCTCTGTTTCTTTTTTTATATATTATATATTTCAGTTCTGGATTTTATTTGAGTGGTTACCATTAAGTTTATGTAAAAGAAAGTTTCATATTTGGAGTATTCCATTTTCTTCACCATGCTTACTTTCTCCATTCCTGTATTCCGGTTCAGGCCTTTACTCGGCCCCCTTTTATGTTTTTGTTGTCACAAATTATCCCTATTTATCCTGAGAGTCGGTTTCTGCGCTGCAGTAGCAAGTCGTCTTTTTCTTCTTTTTTTTTTCAAATGTTTTTTTTTTTCTTCTTCTTTACCCTGTATGTTATCTTCAAGTGTGTAGTGTCCTATTTGGTGTACCGGTTGCCATTTCCTGCTTCAGTCTGTCTGTTCATAATTCTACTCTTGGTTTTGTATTCTTTTGCTTTTTTGTTTCAGGTCAAATAGCCTCCAGTATTTCTTTTAGTGCAGGTCATATGTTAGAAAATTCCCTCAGCTTCTATATGTATGAAAAGGCCTTTATTCCTCCTTCATATCTAAAGTATATCTTTGCTGGATATGTTATACTTGGCTCATAATTTCTCTCTTTCAGTAGTTTGAATATTTTAGTCTGCTCCTTCCTGGTTTGTAGAGTTTCTGCTGAAAAATCTCATGATAATCTAATGGGCTTTCCTTTGTAGGTTACCGTCTTCTTTTCCCTGGCTGGCTTGAGGAGTCTGTGTCGTTAATTTTTTATAGCTTCAATACACTGTGCCTTAGAGAAGGTCTGTTGGGGTTGAGATAATTAGGTGCTCTATTTGCTTCTTGGATTCCAGGATTCAGTTCTTTCCACAGTTTGGGAAATTCTCGTTGACTACTAGTTTGAGTACACTCTCTGTTCCCTTCGCCCTTTCTTCTCCTTTTGGTATGCCCATTATTCTTATATTGCCCTTTCTGAGTCAGAAAGTTCTTGTAGAGTTCTTTCATTTCTTTTAACTTTCAACTCTCTCTTCTTCTTCCATCTCTGTCATTTCCAAATTTCTATCTTCGATTTCACTGATTCTTTTCTTTATCTTGTCGGCTCTATTACCTAAGCTGGTACTTCAGTTTTCATTTCTTCTATTTAGTTCTTAATCTCAGAAATTCAATTTGGTTCTTTTTTAAAATGTCAATCTCTTTGGTAAAATGTTCATTTTGTTCTTTGATTGTGTTTCTGAGTTCATTAAACTGCTTCTCATGGTTTTCTTGTATCTCGTTGACTTTTTAAAGAACTGCAATCTTGAATTCTCTGTCATTTAAGTCACATATTTCCATGTACTTAAATTCATTTTCTGGAAACTTTTCATTTTCTTTCTGACCTGCTTTGTTACCTTGGTTATTCATGGCAATTAATGAATTATTGTTTCTCTTCCTAGGCATCTACATGAGTAGGTTCTGCAGCAGGTTGATAGGAAGAGGTCTTTCTTTTGCTTTCCAGTAGGTGTTGGTAGAGTGGCCTCTCTCTAATTGCAGCCTTTTATTCTCTCTCACGCTGTTCCAGCTTCTCACACAATGGGGGGATTCCCTGTAAGTTGGGCTTCTACTCTGAGCACGTCACCTTGGTCTCACGGTACTGCCTCTGTTGGGGGATGTAGAGAGCTTCTGAAGTTTCGAAGCTCTTCCTGAACCAGATTCAGAGCCTGTGTATTTCAGCGGCTCTGTTTACCCCTGCAGAGATCCGCCCAGATAGGTGGGGGCAGGGGCAGGTGGGTTGTGATAGGTGGTCCAGAGCAATGTCGGTGACCACCAGCACAGTCCATCCTGTACCCAACACTCTTTCTCCTTTGCCAGAACTAGTTGGGCCATGAGTCCCTGACTACAGGCCGCAGTTCTCAAATCTGCAAATATTCTGTTCTTTTGATCTGACAGTGCTACCATTCCACTTCTAGCACTGGGAAGGTGGGGGTGGGGCGAGCTCTGGGAGGATGAGAAGAGGTCAGCTAGGCTCCATGCATAAGCCTTCCATTCTCTGATGGGCAGTGAGGGTTTAACCCACTGTTTTCACCCTTCTTCCCTTAGTCTTTGCTCCGAGGTCTCTGCTGTGAGGGTGGGGTTCAGCTGTGTTACATGCTGATCCCTTAGGCAGGACTGTGCGCCATAAGGGAAGCACTAGCAATCTGAATTCTTCCCTCTCCTGCAACTGTGGTACCTCCGGAGCTCGGAGTTCCAGTCTGCATATGTCCTGTAGCCTGTGGTCGGCCCACGTCTCCGACTTACCCCTTCCCATCTCTCCCACTAGCCCAATTTGCCCATCTTTAGATGCTTTCAATTGCATTTCTCTTAGTTTTGCCTGTCTGCTGTTCAAGGATTCCTTTGTGGAATTATAGTTGTTCAATTTGTTGTAAATTGCTGGGGAGATATCAAGAGGTTCACCTCACGTCGCCATTTCTATGACGTTATTGCCCGTAATCAACTTTATCCAAACCCTTTCTCTGCTGGAACCTCTAAAAACCCTTAAGCATGAGTTTTTTATTGTTTGCTATTGAATTTATACCATTCTCTGATATTTTTCAGTTCCCAGGACCCAACTTTCTTAAAACCTTTGGTTCTCAATTCATTGTTCCTTTCCTTTATGACCAAGTTTGTAAGTTATATTTTAAAATGCCAAAGTACACATGATATTCAACTCCAATTTCTTTTCCCTTTTTCCACTTACAGCAAGCTTCCTGCCACCCAAGGAAAGAGAGTATAGTTAACATATACTTGGAATTACTACAGTGTTCGAAGACTTAGCAAGGAATAAAGCTGTTAAATGTATAGTAGGGCAAATGTCTGTAAGACTTTTGGCATAAAAATGTGTTAAATTTAATAAGCATTTTTTAAATTTCTCATGTTTAGAAGACTGGCGACTTGATCATTTAGACAAGACCCAAGAAAATCAAGACAAGCATTTATGTCAAGTTTTATTCACCACCAACCGACCATTGACTAATGAACAAGAGAAAGTTTCAGGAAAACTGTTTAATCTGGGCAGAGACATTGTTCCTTCAAGAAAAATGTTATCTGCAGATGACACTATCGGGCCTACATACTTGGATTTCTACCAATTGGCTCCTCATAATTACTCAAGAAAGATGACTAATAAGTTTAATGCAACTCACTCTAATACTAGAAATGAGAGAAGAAATACTGGAGAGAATTCTTTGGATTACAGTCAAAATTTGCAAACTTTTAGTGGTGTGGAGGAACTTGTTTTGGGGCAGTCTTTTGAATGTAATGGATGTGGTAATACTTTGCATGATAAGGCTGCCTTTATTACATGGAACAGTGCTTACACAAAAGAAGCATCTTATTATAAATTTGGAAGGAAACTAGGTGATAAATCTTCTCTTGTTGTTTCTGCAAGTTTTCACGCAGAGAAGAGTCACTGTGAATTTCATGAAGATAAATGTAATAAAATTGGGAGTAATTTTGGGACGATTTCTCAACTTCAGAGAACTGATACAAGAGAGAAAACTTTTGATCAAAAAGCACATTTTAGAGAATATCAGAGAAGTCACACAGGATTGCAACCCCTTGAGTGTGGGAAAAACCTGAGCCACAATTCATCCATTAACATACAACAGAGAACTAACGCATTAGAGCTATCTTGTGATAATAAGACATGTAACGAAACTTTCAGTTCTCAGTCAGCGTTCAATATACAGAGAACTCATGGGAGGGAACAACACTATGAGTGTAATGAATGTCAAGAATCCTTCTCAAAGAGGTCATCCGTCATTTTACATCGAAGAAGTCACATAGGTAAGAAAATTTATGAATGTAATGAATGTGGGACAGCTTTTTCCCGGAAATTTACCCTAGTTGTACATCAGCGAACTCACACAGGGGAGAAACCGTATGAATGTAATGAGTGTGGAAAAGCTTTCATTACCATGTCACACCTCAGAGAGCATCAGAGAACTCACACAGGGGACAAACCCTATAAGTGTAATGAATGTGGAAGGGCTTTCACCTGCGTGTCAAACCTGAGAAGACATCAGAGAACTCACACAGGGGAGAAAACCTATCAATGTAACTTATGTGGAAAAGCTATCACCTCCATGTCAAACCTGAAAGGACATCAGAGAACTCACACAGGGGAGAAACCCTATCAATGTAATGAATGTGGTAAAAGTTACACCCAGAAGTCAAGCCTTGGAAAACATCAGAGAACTCACTCAGGGGAGAAACCCTATCAATGCAATGAATGTGGTAAAACTTATACCGATAAGTCAAGCCTTGGAGTACATCAGAGAATACATACTGGGGAAAAACCATATGAATGTGCTGAATGTGGAAAAACTTTCAGCCAGAGATCATGCCTTAGAAATCATGAGAGAATTCACACAGGGGAGAAACCCTATGAATGCAATGAATGTGGAAAAACTTTCAGCCAGAAGTCACATCTTGGAAAACATCTGAGCATTCACCACAGGACAAAAACCCTGTGAATCTGAAAGAGTTTATTTTCATGTCATACCTCAAAGGACATCAGAGAATTCATGAAGGGGAAAAACTCTGTGAATGTATGATATGTGGGAAATTTTTTCTTTGGCAATCAGCCTTCATGATACATCAGAGACTGCATATAAAGAGAAATGCTACAAAAGTAACTGATGCAAAAAAGGTTTTGTTTTCAACTTAACTCTCAAAATTGAACGTATGAAACAATTCACACAGGGGAGTGTAGTGATTTATACACTCTCTACAATGAGTCTCACATATGAAAACATCAGAAAACTCACAAAGGTGAAAAATCCTATAAAAGTGGTAATGTAGGAAAATTTCATAGAGTTGTCAGAGGTTAAAAGCCAAGGGGAGGAAAAAAAACTTTTTATGCTCTGTTATTCTTAGTGGCTGGAGCCCTGCAGATTGAAAGACATTAACAGGAGAAAATGGTTGATTTCATATGCTTTTGGAGATCCTCACATAAATGAAATGAGAACTCCAAAGACGTGATCAGACCTGGAGGCTTATATGCCATTTCAACAAAAGGACAAAACATTTGTGAAGAAGTGACCAAAGGATTAGGGTTTAGAGCTTCTATACTTGTAAGTTTTGGAAAGGTCAATATACGAGGAAACCAATGGAAGATAAGTGTTAGTTCATTAAGATTTGTTTATGCAGATATTAGTTGGGGCCATCTACAATGATAGGAGTTGTCTCCTCTTGCTTATACCAAAGAGGGGATGGGGTACACCTTTATGAAGGAGGATTTATACCCTTTTTTTCGGCAGATGGGGAGAAACTGAAAAGGTTTTTCTGTGTACTGTTTTTCAGTTGCTTTCACTCAAAATACTTCTTTGCCAAAGTGGAATAATTTGGCTTGCGTATTTTGATCTTCTTGATCACATCAGGGCGTAAGCTTATAACTGTGATAGAAGTAAGGAAGATTTCCACCAGAAGTCAAACCTCAGAGAACATCAGAAAACTCACAGGGAATTTGATATGATTGTGATAAATATGGAAAAACTTTCATCCAGACATCAAATCTTGCATTATATCAGAGAACTCACACAAATGAAACATCCCTGAAAATGTTACGGATCTTGGAATGCTTTCCACCAGGAAGCATTCTTTTAAGAACATCAGAGAACTCACAGGGGATAAATTGTAAAGATGAATGTAGGGAAAGTTACAAGTCAGGGTCAGAAGAGATTGCAGAACTTATAGGAGAGGCTAAAATTTATTAAGCTGATGAACATGGAAGCCTCTCCCCAAATATAAGAGAACTGTCTTAGGCTATCATACAAAAGACCACAAAGTGGTTAGCTTAAATAACAAACATTGATTTCTCACCTTTCTGGAAAGTGGAGAGTCCAAGATCAAGGCGCTGGCAGATTTGGTGTTTAGTGTGGATCCACTTCTTGATTCGTATATGGCCATTTTCTTGCGGTTTCCTCACATGGAGGAAGGGGCAAGGGAACTCTTCTGGGCCTCTTTAATAAAGACTCTGCCCTAATGACTTCATCACCTCCAAATCCCAGCACCTTTGGGATTAGATTTCAACACATGAATTTGGGGAGGACATAACATTAAGTTATTAGCAAGTAGTCACACTGGAAGAAAACCCTCAAAGTGTATCTAGACAGTCTTTCAACCACTAGGGATAAGTTTAGTCCTTTCGGACAATTTAGTCAGACAATTCTCTGGGGAAAGAAGCATTGTGAAGATAATGAATATAAGAAATATTCTGTATGCATTCATCCATCTGCAGTCTTCCACTATGGATAAATACTGACTGTTTAATGAATATGTGAAGCTTTCTGTCAAAGATTGAATCTCACTGAATAGAGAATTCACACAATGAAGAAAATGTAGAATGTGATAAATGTGTGACAACTTCAAGCAAAAGACACCCTCCTCAGGACAGGAGAAAATGTGTAGAGCAATAGAGACCTCATAAGATATTAAGCAGATGAAAGAAATCTTACAAAGGTAATGGATTTGGGAAATCCTGCCAAGTCAGTCCACAATGTCATACATATAAATAATAAATCTAATAAAAAGAGACCCCTATGCCATATACTGCATGGTCTCCAATAACCATTTACTGTTGTCCTTAGGCCCACGACTAGTCTAAATTTCCCAGTCACTCTTTCATCTTAATGTGGTAGTGTCATCAAATTTTAGGTAGTGGAATATGACTGTGAGTGATAAAACAAGTTTCATGAAGACGTTTTCGTTCTATATATTTCTCTGCTGTTCCTTTTCCCTACGATGAGGGAAGAGTAGCACATGGAAGGAGTCAGGGTTCAAGAAATGTGTGGAAAAGTTTCCTCTAACTGACTTTTGCAAGGAAGAAAAAACTTGTTCTCTGCTGAGCTGTTACAGGTTTGGATCTACCTGTGTTAGACATCCCTCAGTTATGAAAAGCTATGATTGTGACCTCTGTGAAAAGTGACAAGTGGATATGTGTCAGAAGAGTCACATGAAGGGAACCCCTGACAACATCCTGAATGATCAGTGGCTATTAACCAGAGCTCTTCTCTATTATTATTCATGTAAATAACAGGCTTTGTTTCAAGTTTCATTTGTTTGATGATTACATTTATATTGTGTATCTTTTGTAGCAATACAACAGAAGCGTTGAGGATTTTTCAGTACATCATACAAGGATGCACATACTGTTAATAGGTCTCATGAATAAGCTAAATACTAAATTGGATTATTTGGTTACTGTGGTATCTTCCATGTTTCTTCACAAAAAAGTAATTAAGTATCTTGAGATACATTCAGGCTATACTCTGTGTGTTATCATAATTCTCAAGCTTTTAAAAATTTTAGCATTTATTTCTGGTCATTGCCCAAATCAACTTTTACTATTTTGCAAAATCATGCTACTTTTCCCATTTTTCCTCCTATCCTTATCGTGGTATGAAACAGTTCCTTTTTCCAGAATTTTAAATTAGTGTTTGTATAAGTTGAGATTCTTTCTTCATGTTCTATGTTCTAATCCTTTACTATTGTTATTAGTTTAATTTTGTTTTGATGGTCAAATCATGAGATAAAGCCAAGATATGTTCATTCAGATTGGCTCCTGTGTTCAATATTAATGTTTCTGATGCCTTTTTGCTTTACCAAACCATCTTCACCAAGCCTAAGTGTTCTGATTATGATAATATTTAATCTGCCATTGTAATATTTTGCATCATAGAGCAAGTTCTTTATTCATATACTTTTTTGGAACATGTTAAGTGTTTGCAGAAATATTTAGAATTTTATGCCCCCTTAAATAAAGATTTAAAAATTTTGGTTGGGGCTGAGATTCATTGCTGAGAAACCTAGATGCAGAGTCCTAGTGATGTGGGACCAGGCCTTTCCCGCTTTCTCTCTTTGCTGGCACATGTCCAGAGGACGCTCCCCACACCACTTCCTCCACTAGAGAATGTTCTCTGAGCCCTAAACACGGATGGAACTCTCTCCTCCCTGCCGTATGGATCTGTTCAGGAGATAATGAGGCCGTGAGCCTTATAATCTTTCATTATCGGCTTGATTGTTTGGAGATCCTCTTTATTTATGGGGTATTGATTCATTCTGGGGAGAGGTTTGGAGGAATCTGTTTGAGTCTTGTTGCAGGTTACTCTTTGGATCCTGTCGAGAGCACTTGTAGGTTTTGCCCAGAATTGGATGTCCTGTGAGGCAGCTAGAAAGACCCCCGGTTGTAGCAGTGTTTTGAGGGAAAGCTGCACGGACACCTGCATTGTGGCAGGGCCGTGCCAGGCTGGGCATTCTAACGTAGTGCCACTGGGGTCTGTGTCCCAACAATGTGGGTTGATAAGAAATGGGAAACACAGACATGGGCACCGTTTCTTCTCAGAATAAAACACAGCCAAAGCACAAGGAGGTCTTTAACCATAAAGCAGAAGGAGAGACAAGAACTAAGGCTTGTACACTGACTGGAGGTGTTGGGCAGTCCCTGTGAATTCTATTTCGGAGTGTATGAAAGCCCCTAGGAGACTGAGTAATTTTTATCAGTGGAAATGAGTTGAATCAATGTGTTAAAAAGGGTGTGATATTCCATCCTGTCCTTTGGCTGAGAAATTCAGAAGCTTGCTCCTTTGACACACACACACACACACACACACACACACACACACACACACACACTTCTATATATTATATAAACCATAGGGAAGGCAGGAGCTGTGAGAAAATTGCCCAGTTGATTTGTCTCCAACATTTCCGCTCTCTCCTCCCCTTGTGCCTGTCCCAATAAAAAACAGACACATGCAGGGCCTTAGAGTTTTTGCTGATAAATTTTTGGGATAATACTTTGAATTGTTTACAAAATCCATTTATAAACTATTAACCTAAAAGTAGAAGACCAACATGAGGGGCAACAAGCATTTATTTTATATCCAAACGAATGGCTATTGGTGAAGCACTGATTCAGGCAGAAACACTACAGGGTTTCAATTAGAAGGCATGGCAAGGGGCATTTGTGAGAAAGGGAAGGGGAACAATTACATGAATAGAAGGAAGAAATTTCTACATGTGTTACAAGTTAAAATTGTGATGCTAATTCTAAAACATTTTTAATTTTCAGCCCATACTGATGCTAATTCTAAAGAATATTAAAAATTCCAGCCAGTAGTCATAATATCTGCTTTCTGGTTATGCTGAAATGCTGCTTTAGGGCCATTTGAAAGGTTCTTTTGCCCAGTTTTAACATTCCAAGGATTTGTAGAGTAAGATGTGCAAATACTTCCTCTGGGATGGCAGCTCTAACTCCATTGTAAAGTGGCTGCATTTATATTACTTTTTGTGTTTCACCCCTTTGACTGAGGTCTTTTCTTGAAAGCCTCACTCATGAATCGTGGGAAAGCAACACTGATCAATTATGAAAAGCATTCTTGCTCTCTTGTCGCCAGGAAGTCTCATTCCCAGTATATTGTGTCCCACATAGAAGGGAGCATGATTTTATTTTCCTTAGGAGCCTTAGGCCACATTTGAGCAATTGCACCAGAGCACAGGAAGTCTTTATCATTATGTTTCTTTAAGGACAAACATCTTCTGTAGTTTCTTGAGGTTTTTCCTGTGAAGTCTCGAAGGCCTTAGTGATCATCTCAAAACGTTGAGTGACCATTGTCAGAGTGGTGTGTTTATAACATTGACCTATGCAAAACAAAGTTTTAGAGCAGGAAATACTCATGTAACAACAAGCAAAATAAGTCCAATTTCAAGACTAGACCTGAACCAGGAGACAATACCTGAGGGCAGTCAGCTGAAGATATTAAAAAACTAGGAGGTGTCAGTAGGCGCTGTATTTAGTCTCTTGGCTTGCGCCCATATTTTATCTACTTCCAAGTCTGTTTCACCAGAGGTGTTTTATCTAAAAGAACAGGAATTATTAACACTAGAGCAACCCCTACCCTGTTTAGCTATATGGTGAAGAGCAATTTTGTTGTGTAGTATAAGTCATGCAAGGGACTTTATAGATTTTTTCCTTTTGGCTAATAGTTTGGTTGTAGCTCAAGCAATTCCTCCAAAGGTTTTTGAGAAGTACCTAATCTGAGAAGTACCTGTATTTAGTGTAATACCTCCCCAAGAAAAAAGTATTCTTCCAAATCTCATACCATTGCTGGGCATTGACATATGTGCCACCAGTTTCACGTTTTGTCTTGTGAAGACTGTTTTAAAATGATGCCCCATGTTGAGTTCTATCAGGGGTTTCAAAAAATAAGGCAGTGGACACTTTGGTCAATGTTGTTCCAACAGTAGTTCACCATAATCAGAAGTGTCTGGATGCTGATGGTAAGCAGTTTGAGCTCCTCTTGTAATTGCAGAAGTCAAACATGACTTGTATTCATCTTTTGTTATCGGTACATGTTACAATTTTAGTACTGTTTTTTCCTTTCTTAAAATGTGTATACATTTTTTTTGATACCCTCTGTATTTCCAGGTGGAAATTAAGGGGGGAAAGGAAACAATAATGTTATAGTGAGTGTTTGGCCTCTGATATTATTTGGGACTGGAAACAACTAAAAGGAGTGATGAGTCATAAAAAGTGCTAACGGGAATGAGTGTAGGAGCTAACAGGAATATGCCTAAAGATTAACTGATGAGTCTGAAAAAGTTAGTAAGAATAAGCCTGCGAGCTAGAAGAATAGATTTAAAGATTAACCACTTAAGCTCTGAGACTCCGGATACCACTACGCTTGCAGACTGACAAACACCTGGACAGTTTTTGGATGAAGCCAGCCTTACAATAGTTCTCAGAAGGGCCCAGACTCAACTAAACAATTGCAAGATAACTGGCCCCTGCGTCAGCATAAAAAAATATAAAGCCCCTACATTCTGTCACCTGGGGTCAGCTGTCTCCTTTAGCCATGGGCATTCTCTCTCTGCCCAACCTTAATAAAACTTTGTTTGCTTTCCCACTTTTTTGAGCCTTGTGAATCTTTTCACGTTTTGCGAATGACGAGGGGTTAATTCTAATTAATACATTTTCGTGCCGAACCCAGGAGTTGGACTCATCCTCCTTTTCCCCGCATCCGCATTCGGAGCCTCTCTCGGATACTCACCCTTGAGGGTAGGAAATTGACATTTCCTGGCCAGGGCTACTCTCTGGTGGAATCCTAAGTCCAAGCTCTCTGATGGTTGGGGAATCCCATAGCCAGACCTTGTGTGAGGCTCCTTTCTATTTCTTGGGATCGGCACGTCTCCTTGGCCGCCCTCTTAGTGGATATGGGATGGGCACATGAATTCCTCCAAGGCGTCTGCCACTTTAAAGAATTCTGTGGCAGAATAATCTGGTAGCGGTCGGGGCTCCATGTGTAGGTCCCACCAGGGGCAAGACAAAGACGCATTCATCAGATATGCACGTAAGTCAAAGGTACACAGACTCGCTTTCCACTGGCCACTCCCTGTAGTTCTTTTTGATGACTTGCTCCCCCTTCTTTTGCTTCTCTGGGCTTCATTGCCACCCCCCATGGGACAACAGGCCTTTGTTCAGTAAGTGACATGCCTTGAGACATCTGTGGGGCACCGGGAATTCCATGGATGGGATCCAGAACCCTCAACCTTAGGTGTGGCGGGGATGGCCTCACAATTAATGGTCATTTCTGTCTTTCTCCAGAGTATGCAGTAAGAACTGCATTAATTCCACAACTCCTGAGCCAGAGACTCCAGAGAACGTTGGGGGACATCCCTTGCTCTCCTAGGCTGGCTATCACAAGACCACCATCCTTAGCACCATGGGTGGCCCGTCCTCTGTCCCTCTCGACGCCTCCCTTAGCTGTCTTTTTAAGAATTGGACCAAATTCGCCCTCTCCTCTCAAATAGAACAAAATGCTTTTCTTTTGCAGAACCTCCTGGCCCCTATATAAACTGGACAATCAGGAGGTCAGGCCGACTAATGGCACTCTGAACTATAATACCGTCATGCAACTAGATCTTTGTGTAGGCGCCTTTGCAAGTGGTCTGAGGCTCCATATGTCCAAGCCTTTATGGCTCTGAGCCAGAACCCAGACCTCCGGAAGTAATGCCACATGCGTCTTGTTAAATTTCCTCATTGTCCCCCTCCGGATGTTTCAGACGACCCCTTTTTATCTCAGGTCCCTCCTAGAGCTCCTCGAAGCTCACCTCCTACCCTTCCTACCTCTCCTTCTTCAAATCTCTCTGCCCCCTGCACCTCTTCTCCAGCTCCCCCTCCCTATTCTGCCCCAGCTCCCAGTCCTGCAGGCATCACATGTAGTGGAGCTGGTTTTAACGCAGACTCCATGCCCTCCAGGAGATCACAAATGAGAGGCCGGTACAATTAATGTTCATGTCCCTCTCCCTATGGCAGATCTAGCTCAGAGACAAAATTAGAGACCTATTCTGAAGACCCTTGTAAGTTCATTAAGGAATTCCAGGGCCTAACCATAGCCTTTGATCTTACTTGGCAGGTCGTTCACATCATTTTAACCACTTGCTGTTCCTTAGAAGAAAAACCTGTATCTGGGCTCTTGCCCAAAGATATGCAGACGAGCTAGCTGCCCAGAATCTAGGACAATACAGGGTTTGGGCCGAGGCTCTTCTCAAACATAAAACTGATTGGAATTATCAAGCTGGTCTATAGGTCAGGATTAGACAAGACCATATGGTTACCTGTCTTATTGAGGGCATTAAAAAAGGCATTATTAAACCAGTTAACCATGAGAAACAGGGTTATTACTCAAGGACTGGATGAAAACCCAGCCTTCTTTCAATTCTGCTTAGCTGACGGCCTCTATAAATATACTAACCTAGATCCATCTGACTGCGAGGGTATCACTGTACTTGCCTTGCATTTTATTGGACAATCAGTTCCAGACATCAGAGGGAAGCTTCAGATTTTAGAGCGGAGTCCACAGACTCCTCTCCCAGTCCTCTTAGATACAGTTTTTCAGATCTTTAATGGGGATGAAGTGGAAAGGGAGTCTAGGGTACAGATCGATAAAGAAAAAGATCAGAGACAGGCTCAATGGTTGCTGCCCTTGCCCTCACAGACTGACCCAGGTTTGATCCCACGAGGAGGGAGGCCACCTAAGATGGCCCAAACATTTGCTACAGCTGTCATCAGGAATGACACTGGAGTAAGACTTGGCCTCAACTAGCCAAGAGAAAAAATACGCCATTTGTAAATTTAAAATACATACATATACACTTTTGAAAAATCTATTTGATCAAGAGGTACCTCAAAATTATAACTATAAAAGTATAAAACGTATTTGTGAACCTTGGTCCTCAGGTCTCTGGTAGCTCAGCAAACCTGCTATATTAACCCTTACAGTTTATTTATTTATTTATTTATTTATTTATTTATTTATTTATTTATTTATTTTAAATTTATTGGGGTGACAATTGTTAGTAAAATTACATAGATTTCAGGTGTACAATTCTGTATTACATCATCTATAAATCCCACTGTGTGTTCACCACCCAGAGTCAGTTCTCCTTCCATCACCATATATTTGATCCCCCTTACCCTCATCTCCCACCGCCACCCCCAACCCACTTACCCTCTGGTAACCACAAAACTATTGTCTGTGTCTATGAGTTTCTGTTTCTCATTTGTTTGTCTTGTTCTTTTGTTGTTTTTGGTTTATGTACCACATATCAGTGAAATCACATGGTTCTCTGCTTTTCTGTCTGACTTATTTCGCTCAGCATTACACTCTCAAGATCCATCCATGTTGTCACAAATGTTCCTATGTCATCTTTTCTTACCGCTGAATAGTATTCCATTGTGTATATATACCACAACTTCTTTATCCATTCATCTATCGAAGGACATTTTGGTTTGTAAGAGACCGTTAGCATGAGAACTGCTACTTTAAGGTCAGGGTTAACAGCCCTTAGCTTAAAGCAACCTAGTTGTAAATTCCAGGACTTAACATTTTGGGGCTCGTCTGGGATACCCCCCTCAGGGAAACAGACTACTCCCGATACTGAGGTTTACATAGGGAACCGCGGTAAGAGGTTTGGCCACCTCTGAGAGGAGAGACTGAAACAGGTCTCTACCCGGTCTCACTTGAGAATTCTCATGGGAAGGAAGGAGCGGGTTACCACCCTGGAAGCTCCATTACTGGAAGTCGTGGGAGACGTCCCTGACGAGAAAGTGGCTCAGCGACGTCCGCAGTGGACGCCGTTCGGACGGGCCCTGGGTAAGGATCCTGAGTGTGGTGTAACTGGTGTGATTGAAACGGTGCCTGTGGATGTGTTGTGGTTGACCGGCCGGTGGGTGTTGAAGAGTCCTGTGCGAAGTTGTGTATTTGCTGGCACTGTGTTTTTGGTCCTTTCTTTTGTCTTTTCTTGGTTTCTCTTTGTGACCATTATGGGACAGGCTCAGGTAACACCTAAGACTCTGCTCCTGAACCACTTTCCTGAGATCCGCGCCAAGGCTCGTAATTATGGCGTGGAAGTGAAAAAAGGTAAGTTTGATACCTTCTGCTCTGCAGAATGGCCTACTTTTAATGTGGGCTACCCCCCCCCCAGAACTTTTTCCCTAGACATTATTAAGAAGGTCCGAGATATTATTAATCAGGGCCTAACCATAGCCTTTGATCTTACTTGGCAGGTCGTTCACATCATTTTAGCCACTTGCTGTTCCTTAGAAGAAAAACCTGTATCTGGGCTCTTGCCCAAAGATATGCAGACGAGCTGCTGCCCAGAATCTAGGACAATACAGAGTTTGGGACGAGGCTCTTCTCAAACAAAACTGAATGGAATTATCAAGCTGGCCTATAGGGCAGGATTAGACAAGACCATATGGTTACCTGTCTTTTTGAGGGCATAAAAAAGTCATTATTTAGTTAACCATGAGAAACATGGTTATTACTCAAGGACTGGATGAAAACCCAGCCTTCTTTCAATTCTGCTTAGCTGACGGCCTCCAAAAATATACTAACCTAGATTCATCTGATTACGAGGGTATCACTGTACTTGCCTTGCATTTTATTGGACAATCAGTTCCAGACATCAGAGGGAAGCTTCAGATTTTAGAGCGGAGTCCACAGACTCCTCTCCCAGTCCTCTTAGATACAGTTTTTCAGATCTTTAATGTTGATGAAGTGGAAAGGGAGTCTAGGGTACAGATCGATAAAGAAAAAGACCAGAGACAGGCTCAATGGTTGCTGCCCTTGCCCTCACAGACTGACCCAGGTTTGATCCCACGAGGAGGGAGGCCACCTAAGATGGGCCCAAACATTTGCTACAGCTGTCATCAGGAATGACACTGGAGTAAGACTTGGCCTCAACTAGCCAAGAGAAAAAATACGCCATTTGTAAATTAAAAATAAATATATATATATACACTTTTGAAAAATCTATTTGATCAAGAGGTACCTCAAAATTATAACTATAAAAATATAAAATGTATTTGTGAACCTTGGTCCACAGGTCTCTGGTAGCTCAGCAAAGCTGCTATATTAACCCTTACAGTTTATTTATTTATTTATTTATTTATTTATTTATTTATTTATTTATTTATTTTAAATTTATTGGGGTGACAATTGTTAGTAAAATTACATAGATTTCAGGTGTACAATTCTGTATTACATCATCTATAAATCCCACTGTGTGTTCACCACCCAGAGTCAGTTCTCCTTCCATCACCATATATTTGATCCCCCTTACCCTCATCTCCCACCCGCCACCCCCCAACCCACTTACCCTCTGGTAACCACAAAACTATTGTCTGTGTCTATGAGTTTCTGTTTCTCATTTGTTTGTCTTGTTCTTTTGTTGTTTTTGGTTTATATACCACATATCAGTGAAATCACATGGTTCTCTGCTTTTTCTGTCTGACTTATTTCGCTCAGCATTACACTCTCAAGATCCATCCATGTTGTCACAAATGTTCCTATATCATCTTTTCTTACCGCTGAATAGTATTCCATTGTGTATATATACCACAACTTCTTTATCCATTCATCTATCGAAGGACATTTTGGTTTGTAAGAGACCGTTAGCATGAGAACTGCTACTTTAAGGTCAGGGTTAACAGCCCTTAGCTTAAAGCAACCTAGTTGTAAATTCCAGGACTTAACATTTTGGGGCTCGTCTGGGATACCCCCCTCAGGGAAACAGACTACTCCCGATACTGAGGTTTACATAGGGAACCGCGGTAAGAGGTTTGGCCACCTCTGAGAGGAGAGACTGAAACAGGTCTCTACCCGGTCTCACTTGAGAATTCTCATGGGAAGGAAGGAGCGGGTTACGACCCTGGAAGCTCCATTACTGGAAGCCGTGGGAGACGTCCCCGACGAGAAGGTGGCCCAGCGACGTCAGCAGTGGACGCCATTCGGACGGACCCTGGGTAAGGATCCTGAGTGTGGTGTAACTGGTGTGATTGAAACGGCGCCTGTGGATGTGGTGTGGTTGACCGGCCGGTGGGTGTTGAAGAGTCCTGTGCGAAGTTGTATATTTGCTGGCACTGTGTTTTTGGTCCTTTCTTTTGTCTTTTCTTGGTTTCTCTTTGTGACCATTATGGGACAGGCTCAGGTAACACCTAAGACTCTGCTCCTGAACCACTTTCCTGAGATCCGCGCCAAGGCTCGTAATTATGGCGTGGAAGTGAAAAAAGGTAAGTTTGATACCTTCTGCTCTGCAGAATGGCCTACTTTTAATGTGGGCTGCCCCCCCCCCAGGGGACTTTTTCCTTAGACATTATTAAGAAGGTCCGAGATATTATTAATCAGCGCCATCCGGACCAATATCCCTATATTTTGATGTGGCAAGCCTTAGTAGAGAGTCCTCCTTCCTGGCTTAAACCCTTTATCCCCGATATCCCGAAAAGCCGGAAGATCCCCTAAGGTCCTGACCGTTTCGGGACCCTCCCACCAGCCGGCGGTGCCCACCGCTAGCCCGAAACCCCCGGAGAAGCCGACCCAAAAATCCATCCTACAGGAAGGGTCAAACACATATCCCTCCCTGATAGACCTAGATTTTGAAGAGAACCCCCCCCCTCTTTCGCGCCTGTGGCGCCGCTCCAGCCTGAGGCTACCGCCCCTTCCGAGCTTCCTCACTCAACGGCTCCCCCTACCCCGGCTCCGTCTACCCCGGCTCCCCCTGCCCCGGCCCAAGGACCAGCGAGGGGATTGATGCCTGGTAGACACCGGGAAGAAACCCCAGAAGAGGAGCCGTCCTCCTCCACCTCCGCTGGGGCGCCAATTCTCCCCGTGCGAGCACTAGGAGGGACTAGTCCAGATGGGGAGCTCGCATACCAGTATTGGCCCTTTTCAAGCAGTGATCTGTACAACTGGAAGGCCCAAAACCCTCCTTTTTCTGAGGACCCGAAAGGCTTAACTGACCTGTTCGAGTCTGTCATGCACATGCACAGTCCCACTTGGGATGATTGCCAGCAGCTTCTTAAGATCTTATTCACCACCGAAGAGCGCGAGCGGATCCTCACCAAGGCCAGAAAGAATGTCCCCGGTGACAACGGGAGGCCAACAACTTTACCGAACCTGATCGACGAGCGCTTTCCCCTGAATAGACCGGATTGGGATTTTGGGGACGCAGAAGGTAGGGAGCATCTCCGAGTCTACTGCCAGACTCTTACGGCAGGTCTCCGAGCGGCGGCACGCCGCCCCACCAATCTGGCCAAAGTAAAAGCTATAATGCAAGGGGAAAATGGAAGCCCAGCCGTGTTTTTAGAATGCCTCTATGATGCTTATAGGCAGTACACCCCGTTGGATCCCCTGGCAGAGGAGAACCAGTCGGCTGTAATTATGTCCTTTATAAACCAGGCTGCCCCAGATATTAGGAAGAAATTGTATAAACAGGAGGGACTGGGAGAGATGTCCATTCAGGATTTGATGAAAGTAGCGGAGAGAGTCTTCAACACTCGAGAGACTCTCGAAGAAAGGGAGGATAGAATTAGGAAAGAAAATCAGGAATTACAGGAACGAATCAGGAAGGAAGACAGGGAGCATCAGAGTAGGGAAAATAGGAGGCAGCAGAGGGAGATAGCCAAGATCTTATTGGCAGGCGTACAAAGCACAGTTAGGGAGGAACCGAGTCCAGCCGGGCCAGCCCGACCATGGAGACCACTGCCCTGACTGGATAGGAGACAATGTGCAAACTGTAGAGAATATGGACATTGGAAGAGGGAGTGCCCCAAGCGCCAGGGCCAGACCGCGCAAGACGCACAGGTTCTGCTGGCGGGAATGGACAGTGACTAGGGGGATCGGGACTCGGATCCCCTCCCCGAGTCATGGGTAACTGCGTATGTGGAGGGGAAGCCAATAGGATTCATGGTAGATACAGGAGCTCAGTACTCAGTTTTGAACAAGCATATGGAGCCCTTATCTCAGAAAACCAGTTTGGTGCAAGGGGCGACTGGGTCTAAGGCTTATCGGTGGACCAGTAAGCGCCAAGTGGACTTAGGCCGCCACCAAGTGACCCACTCCTTCCTGGTTATCTCTGAATGCCCTGCTCCCTTATTGGGGTGCGATCTCCTGACTAAGGTCAGGGCCCAGATCCATTTTGAGCCGGATGGCACCAGGGTATTGGATGGCCAGGGACAGCCCCTCCATATTTTGACCCTGTCTCTTGCGGATGAACATCGCCTGTTTGCCCTGCAGGACAAACCCTACAACCCTCCCTCTACAGGATGGCCCCGTGATATGGACTATTGGTTTAAAACGTACCCTCAGGCATGGGCAGAAATAGCGGGTGTAGGTCGGGCGGCCCTCTGAGCACCAGTAGTGGTCGAACTTAAAGCCTCGGCCCAGCCTATCCGGATCCGCCAGTACCCCATGTCCACCGAGGCGTGGAAAGGGATTGCCCCACACATTAACCGTCTACTGGAAGCTGGAATACTAAAACCTTGCCATTCTGCCTGGAACACCCCACTTCTCCCCGTTAAGAAACCGGGGGGAAAAGATTATAGGCCAGTCCAGGACCTGAGGGAAGTGAATAAGAGGATCGAAGACATCCACCCCATGGTCCCTAACCCTTATACCTTGCTAAGTCACTTACCCCCTTCACATATCTGGTATACTACCATAGACCTAAAAGATGCATTTTTTAGCATAGCCCTGGCACCCAGCAGCCAACACATTTTTGCCTTCGAATGGCACGATGGCAACATGGGAACCCCCGGGGCAGCTGACCTGGACTAGACTACCATAGGGCTTCAAGAACTCTCCAACTGTGTTTAATGAAGCCCTAAGTCAGGATTTGGACTCGTTTCGCCAGAGCCATACTTCAGTTATGCTCCTGCAGTATGTAGATGACTTGCTCCTGGCGGCTCCCTCCGAAGCCGAATGCCGACAGGCCACTGGAGACCTCCTCCAAGAGCTGGGGCAGTTGGGCTATCCGGCCAGTGCAAAGAAGGCTCAAATATGCAGGGGAACAGTCACCTACCTGGGATATAAGCTGAAAGAAGGAACTAAGTGGCTGACAGAGGCCATAAAAGAGACTATTCTTAGACTTCCGGTCCCGACCTCAGCCCGAGAGGTCCGCGAGTTTTTAGGGACAACAGGATATTGCCGGCTGTGGATTCTGGGGTATGCTGAAATAGCGAAGCCTCTGTATGAGGCAACCAAGGATAAGGTCCCTTGAGCCTGGGGGTCAGACCAACAGAAGGCCTATGATAAACTCAAGGTCGCCCTCTTAAGAGCCCCGGCCCTGGCATTGCCAGACCCCCTGAAGCCCTTCACTCTCTTTGTTGATGAGAGAAAGGGAATAGCGAAAGGAGTGCTAATGTAGCGCCTGGGGCCCTGGAAACGTCCGGTTGCCTATTTATCCAAGAAGCTAGATCCAGTTGCAGCAGGATGGCCCCCATGTTTAAGGATCATCGCGGCAGTAGCCCTAATGGTGAAAGATGCAGATAAACTCACTTTCGGGCAACATCTGAAGGTGGTGACCCCCCATGCGATAGAGGGGGTCCTGAAATGTCCCCCTGGTAAGTGGATGACCAATGCCCGCCTAACCCATTACCAAGGACTCTTGCTAGACGCACCCCGGATCATCTTCGCTGAACCCACCGCTCTGAATCCAGCCACCCTGCTGCCGACCCCGGATCTGGAGGCTCCTCTGCATGATTGCCAAGAGATCATGGCAGAAGTCACCCAGGTGCGCCCTGACCTCCAGGACGCCGCACTACCTAACAGTGAGTTGGTATGGTACACTGATGGAAGCAGCTTCATTATAGACGGTGTGCGGAGGGCGGGCGCGGCAGTGGTAGACCAAGGTGGGAGCATTATTCGGAGTGCCTCGCTTTCCCCCGGGACCTCAGCCCAGAAGGCCGAACTGATCGCACTGGCGGAGGCGCTGGAACGGGCCAAAGGGAGACGAGTGACTGTCTACACCAATAGCCCCTACGCTTTTGGCACTGTCCATGTGCATGGCGCCATCTACCGGGAGAGAGGCTTTGTTACGGCGGAAGGAAAAGTTCTGCGCAATCTCCCTGAGATACAGAGACTGCTGATGGCCGTGCAAATGCCCCGGGCAGTTGCAGTTGTCCACGTCCCCGGGCACCAGTCTGACCGGACTCGGGAAGCTGAAAGAAACCGGCGAGTGGATGAAGCCACCAAGATAGCGGCAATAGCTTCATCAGCTTTAGCCCTCACCCTGCCCACACCCGAGCTCCCGCGCCTGCCCCCGCGACCTGACTACACTCCGGAAGACCTGCGATGGATCCAGAGCCACCAATGTCCGGAGTCTGATCAGCAGGGGTGGCATCGGGATGCAGAAGGAAGATTGATACTGCTGGCACAGCTAGGACTGTTTCTTCTTTCCAACCTGCACCAAGCCACCCACTTGGGGAAAAAGAAGTTGCTGACGATTCTTGAGTCCGCCCGCCTCCGGTTTCCCCGACAAGCAGCTCAGATCCAAGAAATCGTAGATCAGTGCGTTGGGTGCCAGGCTATGAAACCCAGTAGAAAAGGACCCCAACATACAGGTACGAGGGTATGGGGAAGAGCGCCAGGACGGAATTGGGAAGTGGATTTCACTGAGGTAAAGCCGGGGAGGTGTAGGTATAAGTACTTGCTAGTAATGGTTGACACATTTTCAGGCTGGGTGGAAGCCTTCCCCACGAAACGGGAAACTTCCCAAGTTGTTGCTAAGGTGTTACTAGAAGAAATTATTCCCAGATATGGGGTCCCCAAGGTTTTAGGCTCCGATAACGGCCCAGCTTTCATCAGTAACGTCCTACAAGGACTGGCCCGAGCGATAGGGACCAATTGGAAGTTACATTGTGAATATAATCCCCAGAGCTCAGGGCAAGTAGAGATTATGAATCAGACTTTGAAGGAGACCTTGTCCAAACTGGCCATCGAGACTGGCGGGGACTGGGTGACCCTCTTACCTTATGCCATTTTCCGGGTCCGGAACTCACCATATGTACATGGTTTGACACCTTTCAAAATTCTATATGGGACACCACCCCCCATTATTGTTCGTACTCTATCAGATCATGACCCCAATGTGACCCCAAATTATCTGGCCAGTTTAAAAGCCCTGCAGGGGGTCCAGCATGAGATATGGCCCCTAGTGCATTCCCTGTATGAAATTAAGGACACACCGAACCCGGAACATGGCATCGTTCCGGGAGATTGGGTATGGGTAAGGAGACACAGGTCCCGAACACTGGAGGAAAGGTGGAAAGGTCCTTATGTAGTTATTCTGGTTACCCCCACTGCCTTAAAGGTTGACGGCATCGGGCCTTGGGTCCATCACTCTCACGTGCGCCGAGCCAACCAGCTGGAGCAGATACAAGCTGAGGAGTGGACCGCGCGGCGACACCCTGACAACCCTCTGAAGCTGCAGCTCTTCCGACCTCGGGGAAGCGTCAAGCCCCCTGTCTCAGCCAACAATGGAATGGCTGCTAGCCCTAATTCTGCTCAACATCTGGGGGAAGAGCCACGTGGGGATGAACCCACACCAACCCCATAAGCTAACCTGGACCCTAACGGACGGACAGACCCAAACGACCCTTAATAGCACTACACATACTGCCCCAGTCAATACGTGCTGGCCAGACTTGTTTTTCGACCTGCGTGACATTTTTGGCTTTAAATGTGGACAGCAGTATGACTACTCAGTCAGGTCCAAGCGGGCCTTAATAGACACCTCTCAAGGACATAGTGCACAAGGGTTTTGGGCTTGTCCAGGGAACCTAAGAAACAATTGGAAAACCTGTGGCGGCCCAGACCGCTACTATTGTGGTAGTTGGAGTTGGGTCACCTCCTATGACGGGCCCCGACAGAGGGATGTTGGGAACAGGGATCTAGTCAAATTCTCCTTTAGGGACCCCCACAACCAGGTACCCCAGGTACGTGTCCAATTTAACCAAGACACGGCACAAAAAGAGCGTGGTTGGTTATCAGGATTAACTTGGGGGTTCCAATTAGATATAGGTCGTTGGGCATGGATAGGCCCCTACCCCGGCGGTCTTCTAACTATTCGACTATTGGTCGAAACGATTAGCACTCAGGTAGGTCCAAATAAAGCACTGGCCCCTCTCGTCCCTACCCAGAACCCAGGTATATCAAGGGATAAGGACGCCACAAGAAGGATCGAGGGAACCCAGCCGGAGACCTCTGTAACTCCTTCGACACCTGCTACGCAGGCTACCGAAGACTCATTATGGAAACTGATGCGCACTGTATATGAGGCCCTTAATGCCACCAATCCTAACCTCACAACCTCCTGTTTGCTGTGCTATGATGTAAAGCCCCCGTTCTGTGAGACGATAGGGCTTAATGCCACTTACAACGCCTCTAATGGTAAGAACCCCTCTCAGTGTTCATGGGGGGATCGTAAAATTGGCTTAACCCTGCAACTAGTGAGCGGCAATGGAACCTGTCTAGGGAAGGTGCCCCAGGCTAAACAAAGTTTATGTGCCTCCATAGACTGCACCCCTAGTTGGAAAAATGACACTAAGTGGTTCATCCCCAATACTAATGGATGGTGGATGTCGAGCGGGGCGGCCTGCGGGGTCACTGGTCCCGCTCCCCACTTAAGAACACAGGATACAGTGAGGCCAACAAGGAACACCCACGGAGCCATAGGTAGGGGAGGCATACCACCACGGTCTCACTGGAGGCTGGGCCCACCGGACGCCGACCTGCCATAGCTTCCCTAGCTACTCAACAATCAGGAATGACCTCCCTAAGGGCGGCCATAGATGAGGATATAGAAAGACTAGAAACCTCTATTAGTCATTTAGAGAAGTCGCTCACCTCCCTATCCGAAGTAGTACTCCAGAATAGAAGAGGACTTGATTTGTTGTTCCTCCAACAAGAAAGACTCTGTGTCGCGCTAGGAGAAGAATGTTGTTTTTATGTTGACCATACTGGGGTAGTAAAAGAATCCATGGCAAAGTAAAAAAAGGGTTAGCCAAGAGAAAACGAGAAAAAGAAGCTCAGAAAAACTGGTTTGAGACTTGGTTTAATAGATCCCCCTGGTTCACCACCTTAGTATCTACCTTAGTGGGCCCAGTTCTCTTACTTGTGCTTATTTTAACCTTTGGCCTTGCATATTAAACAAGCTTATTAATTTTGTAAAACATCGTGTTAATACTGTCCAGCTCATGGTCCTAAGACAACAGTATGAGAGAGTGCCCGCCCCTGAGGATCTTTACGGCTGGCCTGCAAATGAGCAAAATTTCTCATTATGAACAACAAACGGGGAAATGTAAGAGACCGTTAGCATGAGAACTGCTACTTTAAGGGCAGGGTTAACAGCCCTTAGCTTAAAGCAACCTAGTTGTAAATTCCAGGACTTAACAGGTTGTTTCCATTTCTTGGCCACCATAAACAAAGCTGCAGTGCACATTGGAGCACACGTGTCTTTATGTATAAATGTTTCAGATTTTTTGGGTAGATATGCAGGAGAGGGATTGCTGGGTCATATGGTAATTCTATTCATCATTTTTTGAGGAACCTCCACACTGCCTTCCATAACGGCTGCACCAGTCTGCGTTCCCACCAACAGTGTATGAGGGTTCCTTTTTCTCCACAGCCTCTCCAACACTTGTTACTATTTGTCTTGTTGATGATAGCCATTCTGACTGGGGTGAGGTTTATTATAGCCAAAGGGTACAGATAAAATCAGCAAAGGTAAAAGTCATGGAGGGCAGAATCCAAGAGAGACTCAGTACAAACTGTTTTCTTTTCCCAGTGGAATTATATGGAAAGTGCTTAATTTTGCCAGCATCGATGTATGACAGCACACACGAAGTATCGCCAAGCAAAGAAATTGACCCGAGCTTTGTGTCCAAGGTATTTATTGGGGTTCTGTCATGTAGGGCTGGAGCATCCATGTTACTGACATTATTTACTCAGCGTGTAGCCCCTCCAGTGAGACCCAAGGCCCCAACCATAAATCCCAGTGTGAGCCTGAACTGTCTGGTGTGGCCCCAGCCCCCAGGTATGTAAACACACTCTTACCAGGCAGGACGTTCCATGGACTTACAAGCTACCCCCCAAGAGTTGGTCAGAAAGCAATCATTTCTTTGGAATGTGCAGGATGAGAAAACCCCAAACCTGCTGAATTAAACCTTTCCTGCATATAACTTTTGGGGAATGCATGTAGTACTTCTTCATGGAAAGTTTGAAAAACAAAGAATTTTGAGAAGACTTAACAAAAACAGAAGTAATTAATTTTTAAAAATTACATATATATATATATATATGGATTAATTGAAAAGCTATAATGGTATAAATTAAGTATATGCAAAACCGTTCTTGGAATAAAAAGAAATAACATGCATATAGTAGTTGTCCTACAAGGTCAGACAATTAAGTTCACAAACTCATCTCAGAAAAAGAGCTACATCCCTCATTGCTAAATATCACTATGGTCACCTTCGAAGTACTCCCCTTGGGAAGCTATGCACCAACACCAGTGCCCAGTCCACCCTTCAAAGCAATTTTGGAACTCTTTTTCTGGAATGGTATCAGAACTCTTTTCGTAGTACACTTGATGTTCTGAATGTCATCAAAATGTCTTCCTTTCAGTATTCTCTTTATCTTTGAGTAAAGAAAGAAACCAGTGAGGGCCAGATCAGCTGAGTAGGGAGGGTGTTCCAATACAGTTATTTGTTTACTGGCTAAAACTTCCTTCAGAAACAGTGCTGTGTGAGCTGGTGCGTTGTCATGATGCAAGAGCCATGAATTGTTGGCGAAAAGTTAAGGTTGTCTAACTTTTTCACACAGCCTTTTCAGCACTTCCAAATAGTAAACTTGGTTAACTATTTGTCCATTTGGTACAGATTCATAATGAATAATCCCTCTGATGTCTAAAAAAGTTAGCAACATTGTTGCAACAAGATCCCAAACTTAATTGTCAGAATTTATATGCTGGAAAAAAGAGAAAAAGTTGCAATGCAAATATACTTAGAAATACAGCTGCACAAATATGGAAATTTTAAAAAACCAAGCAACATGAAGTAAAACTGAAGGAAATGGATACATATCATGTTCGGAGATTGGAATTCTCACCTCACCCATGTTTATCAACATACTTGAAGAGTGAGATGTTGTAGGATATTTTCTAACAGGTACTAAAGGTATATTGTAAATCTGTTGTAACTGGTACAGAATGGTAGTGGCATGGGGATAATTATAGACGTTTGAAACAGAGCCCAGAGCCCAGAAAGAATTGTGTGCTCTAATGACAACTGATTTATGATCAGGGTGACAGTGCAGAGACTTGCAAAAGTCATTTCTAGGAAAACTTTATACACTACCACAAATGTCAATTTTCGGTGAATTTATGTGGAAGGCATTTATGTGTATTTGTTTTGGTTTCCATGTTCTAACCCCTAAGAAGGGACAGAGTAATGAGTGGGAGGCACTTGCTCTATACATTCCTCACAAATGTGTTGTTTCTATGAAGAATTCAGATCTTGTGATCACTTTCTAACTCTGTCCTTCCACGGCGCCCTATTTATAGCGGCTCTCTTCTTCTCCAGCAGTCAGTCCATCTATGCCCTTGTTTTATTTTTTTCCTAGGCACTCATCAGCTCTTGTTACTTCTCAAATAATATTTCAGAATCTCCACTTTTGTGTCCCATTTGAAAACTTCAGAGGCCTACTCCTCCCTCCCACACTTTTTCTGCTTCCTGTGATCGTACTAATCATGATTCCCAAGCTCAGTCCCTCCTTGGATTTGATCCTACTTTTGTCTGTGCTTCCCTGAGTGCTTGCTCACATGTCGTTGGCCTGGTGTAACGTTGTATCCCTAGTACCTCAATCACAATAAGGAATAGGAATAGGCATACAGTGGATATTTGTGAGGGAATAAAGTTTGATTCCCAGTCTCTTTCTCCTCCTAATTTGTCTGTCTCTGAGCTCTTCTTCCTGTACAGTAACTCCCTCTATACCTGTGTCATCCATTCCTGTAATTCCAGCCTTTTTGCCTCATCCCTATGACCTCATCTCACCTTTAGGGCAGCTGCACCTCAGTGTTATGGTGTCTTTATTCTCAGAAGAACCAAATGAAGATGAAATTTTTCTCTCACAACTCAGAAATCCTTATTTTTCCACTTCTTGCATAGTTATTTTGTTCTACTACCTACTCTCATAACACAACCATGAAATCACTTGAAAGTGCTGATTGCTCATCTCGGTCATCCTCACACTGATCCTTCAACACTTTCTGACATTTTAGTTTTTCTTTCTACTCAGTCTTTTCATATGCTCATTGTCTAATAATATTCCCCAAAACTAGAGTCTTCCTCTTTAATGCCTTGGCCATTGTTATTTTTAATTAGTGTTCATTTTTACATAATGCATCAAATTCACCTTGCTCAGGGTTTACAAAATAACATATGGCTTATAAATGCAGGGTTTTATATATAACAATATATGAAATTTAAATTACTGTTATATTACTGACTGTCCAATATGAACCCCTGTTGCATCATCAGATGTATTTATGTTGCCTACTTTGTTGCCAGAGCTTATCTGATCCAGTCTCCTAAGTGTCACCAATCCTTGTGACATTCTTCCCTACATCCCACTCTCCATTATTGTATGCTTTTTCTATATAGGTTGTTAAATTCACTAAATTTCTGAGCATGCCTGGCCACTAGGGAAGGTCTCTTATTTTTGTTAATTACTACACATTAAATTTTGGCTAAAATTCCTACTTCTATAAAATAGTCATAGGATATTTTAGCCTACTTTAATTTCTCCTTTTTGTAAATCTCCCAATCCATCTCATGGCTATTTCACAAGAAAATGAAACTTTTCACATACTCTATGGCAGACTACATACATTTCTTGAAAGAGCACTTTCCCATCCTGGAAATCTATTAAAAAGAATGGTCTCGGTTTTGTTCATTCTTACTCTGATAAGTAATATGAATAAAAAGTCTATAATTACATTGTTTATTACATCCAAAGGCAGGTAGATGAGAGGTATTTCGTATTGATTCACTCTGAAAGTTCTATCCAAAATGCCAATGCCCTAGGGAAGTTTCTGTCCCCCCATCAATTATATATAATTAACATGTAATTAATTCTTCAGTTACATGTAACTAATTATTTTTCTGCTGTGTCTTGGGTTGCCAGTCTCATGAAATTTTCTGCTTCTTGACTAAAAAAATTCTGACACTGCACGTTAATGACCTGAAAGTTTTCTGAATGATGTTAGTTCAAAAGCATCTGTATAAGAATCTTTTCATTAAAGTGTCAGCAGTTTGAAATAGTTAGTACCCCCTCTTTTCCTGAGGGTTAGAGATTGTCCTTTGTTGATGAGATGAACTCTGGCCTAGCTTATAGCAGAGCTTTCAGGCAAGCATCAGAGTTAAACACCATGTGTAGATGTCAGAATTCTCATGGTTGTGGTTAATAATTGTAATTAATAACTTTCAAATAGGAAAAAGCTGCCGTGGCTTCATAGTAAGAATAATGCAGTGACAAGAAAATTTGGTTGTTTCCTTGATAGGAAAAACATAATAAACTCACTTGTAAAAAACGGTTTAGGCACAACAATCTTTAGGGACAAGAAATAAGCCTGTTTTCAAAGAAGTCAGTGGTTGTACATTCAATTCATCAAAATGCATCAACAACAATTTTTAGAGGGAAACTGACATTATAATAATAATCCTGAGTCATAGTTGACCAATAATATAACCATTAATATACAATAACATCAAGTAAACAGATTCTGTAAGTCTGGAGTAAGGCCTAGAGAAATGCCATTGTATAAATCTCCATCAGTAAGTCTGTAATACATCCCCAGTTGAAAATAACTGACCTAAAAGGGTCTAGACTCGAGGTTTAAATACAGAAGTAAAGTTTTGGCTATGTAAACATTGAAGATAATAACTGAAATGATAATTGACGATACTGTAGTTTTGTTGCAAAATATTATGCAAAGTGCTACCAATACTGTGATAAATACAGGAAAACTTCATAGAGGTGTTTAATGACAGTTTTGGTAAATATGCTTTACATGTACAAATTTAATGTAAGGCAAGTTGATCATCTCTTCTGATTTTTCCATCTTCCTTTGGAATTCCTATAACGGTAATACCTCAAACAAACCTGGTTTAGCATTTCTTTCACTTTTTTTTTGAAATATAGACTCACAGGAAGTAGCAAAAATAAAACAAATATTTTGTGAACACTTTCGCCATGTTTCTCCAATGGTGACATCTTAGTAGCTGGAGTAGAGTGTCAAAACCTGGAAACTGGTATTGGTACATTACTGTTAATTAGGTGACCACGGACCTTTTCAGTTTTTACTATTCTTTTGACTTGCATTGATTTCTGTCTTTGTGTGTGTGTGCACGCGAGTGCGAGCATATAGGTCCATGAAGTTTTATCTCATAAATATGTTTGTGTAAGTACCGCCACAGTTAAGAATCAGAACTGTGACATTAACATAAAGGACTCTGTGCTACCTTTTTTTTTATTTATACTTCCTCACCACCATTCCCCTAAAGGTTGTTTGTTTCCCCTGGCCACCACTAATGTGCTCTTCATTTCTATAGTTTTGTCATTTCAAGGAAGTTGTATAAATGGAATTATACATCACATAACCTTTTGAGATTCAATTTTTCTTTTTAACCAAGCATAATACCCTTGAGACTTATCCAAATTGTTGCCTGTATCAGTGATTATTGACCCACTGAAGGGTAATTGGGTTGTTTCTAGTGTTTTCTTATTGTAAATTAGGCTACTATGAATATTTTTGTATAGATTTTTTTTGAGTTAACATAATTTTCATTTCTCCTGGATAAAGTACCCGAAGGATTCAACCTTATGTTCATGTGGTATGCACATGTTTAGTTTTATAAGAAATTGCCACTAGTTTTCCAGGGAGGCTGTGCTAATTTACATTTTGACCATCAATGTATGAGAGATCCATTTTTTTTTTTTTTGCAGTATCATCAGCATTTATTATCAGTGGTTTTTTTTTTTAACCATTCTAATTGGTGTGCAGATGTCTTAATTTATTTTAATTTACATTCCCTGATGGATAATAATGTTGCAGGACTTTTCATGTACTTTTATTGTTATGTTTATATCATCTTTAGGGAAATACCTGTTCTATCTTTTGCACATTTTATCTGTCAGTCTATAACCAGCCTTTTCAGAGTCTTAAGTGTTTCATTGCAACAACATTTTCAATTTTGATAACGTCCAATTTAATACATTTTTAAAAATGGATTGTTTTGTTCTTATGTCTGTAAATTCCTTGACTAGCCCTCAGTCTCCAATTTTTTCTCCTATTTGTCTGTTCAAAAGTTTTATACTTTTGGGCCGGCCCGGTGTCTCAGGCGGTTAGAGCTCCATGCTCCTAACTCCGAAGGCTGCCGGTTCGATTCCCACATGGGCCAGTGGGCTCTCAGTCACAAGGTTGCCGGTTTAACTCCTCGAGTCCCACAAGGGATGGTGGGCAGCGCCCCCTGCAACTAAGATTGAACACTGCACCATGAGCTGAGCTGCCTGCTGAGCTGCCGCTGAGCTCCGGGATGGCTCAGTTGGTTGGAGCGCGTCCTCTCAATCACAAGGTTGCCGGTTTGACTCCCCCAAGGGATGGTGGGCTGTGCCCCTGCAACTAGAAAAAAAAGGCACTAGACCTGGAGCTGAGCTGCGCCCTCCACAAGTAAGACTGAAAGGACAACAATTTGAAGCTGAATGTGATTGAAAGGACAACAGCTTGACTTGGAAAAAAGTCCTGGAAGTACACACTGTTCCCCAATAAAGTCCTGTTCCCCTTCCCAATTAAAAAAAAAAAGTTTATAGTTTCATGCTTTATATCTAAATCCATGACACATCTTGCATTAATAATTGTACATGATGGGTATAGGCCAACATTCATTATTTTGTCCATGGTGGTCCAGTCGGTGAGCACCATTGATGAAAAGACTATTTTTGCATTGAATTACTTTTACATCTTTGTGAGAAATCATTTGGCTGTGCCTGTGTTGATCAGTTGTTTAGTTCTCTTTTTTGTTTCATTGATCTATATTTTTGTTTCTCTGTCAATACTACATTGTCTTGATTACTATAGCTACTTAATAAGGCTGAATATAAAGTAAACTTTATTCGTCTTTTACAAAATTGTTATAGCTATTGTGGTGTCTTTGTCTTTTCACATGAATTTGAGAAAAAACATGTCTATAAATAATCTTGCTGGGATTTTCGTGGGACTTGGCTTAAATCTATAGAGTAATTTTGGTAATTGACATCTTTCCTAGATTGAGTCTTCCAAATCATGACATTGTGCATTTCTCCATTTACTTAGATATTCTTTGATTTCTTTCATCACTGTTTTTGGATTTTCAGCATACAGGTTCTGTAAATGAATTGTTTTATGTTTATCGCTAGGTAATATTTTAATTTGAGTGTGTAAATAGTTTTCCCTGAATGCTATCTAGAGTATGAGTATTACAAAAGTGGATGTACAGGGAAGTCAGGAAAGAATGTGAGTACCAGATGGTTTTTTTTTTTTAAATGAACCCTTGTAGAGGAAAATAGGCTGGACCAGGCTATGGTAGAAAATACTGTGGTCTTGTAGATTTATGGGATGATACTTTGAACACATAAAGTAATACAGGTAATGTTAAAACTAAATTTTCCAGAGGAATGTCTGTGAACTCTTTCATCTTTTGGCGATGGGGGATGGGTAGTGGGCTCTGCATCATCTTAAATGTTTAGCTAAGCCTAACATCCTTACATGGAGTATGGGTAGCAGGAGGGTAATAGTCAAATATGCACAATATTTTTTTTTAATTGGGGAAGGGGAACAGGACTTTATTGGGGAACAGTGTGCACTTCCAGGACTCCCTCTAAGTCAAGTTGTTGTCCCTTCAATCCCAGCCGTGGAGGGTGCCATTCAGCTCCAGGTCCAGTTGCCATTGTTAGCCGCAGGGGGCGCAAGCCCACCATCCCTTACGGGAGTCTAGGAATATAACCAGCAATCCTGTGGTTGAGAGGACAGCACTCCAACCAAGTGAGCCATCCAGGAGCTCAGCAGCAGCTCAGCTCAAGGTGCCGTGCTCAATCCCAGTGACTGGAGGCAAAGCCCACCATCCCTTGTGGGGCTTGAGGACTCGAACCAGCAACCTTGTGGTTGAGAGCCCACTGGCCTATGTAGGAATCAAACTGGCAGCCCCTGGCACTAGGAGCATGGAGCCCCAACCACCTGAGCCACCGGGCCGGCCCACAATATTTTTTTAATGATAGCTAAATATAAAGAGTATTCCCAAAATTTCTAGGAGGAGGTAGAAACATGTGATCCTTAAGGTTCTCACAATCAGTAGAAACCAGATATGTTGAAAAATGTATAGAAAGCAGAGTTAAAAATGGGACAGGGTTAAAACTGGTTTTAAGAACATAAGTGAGCATATTAAAAAGGTAATACTTAGGATTTGTGTTCAAAGAACGTTTACTTCTGAACAACAGTAACAAAAACCAAAGTACTAAAGCCAGAATAGAGCAATGAATCCCATTCAGGTGGAAAGATACCGTTTCCTCCAGTCACTTTTAAACTTCTTCTTGGGCATTTGTGTTCCTAAGAATGACACCCAGGAGAATCAGAACTTGGGTTTTAGGAATATGTCTTTAAATGTGAGGAAACTTGTTACATTATAAACTTATTTTGGTATTGATGTGTAGAATGAGAAAGGGAAACGTCCAGATGGGACATGTGGACTGATGAGTATCCTATCTTTTTAATCTGTATTTGCTAGTTTAAGAACCTAGATTTTGATAATCTCCTGAATCCAAACCCTTTCTCTGCTGGTTTATTCTCTTCAGCATTATTTTTTGTTTTGTTTTGTTGTTGTTGTTATTGAATTCATACTATTCTCTGATTGTTTTGTCCCCAGAACCCAACTTTCTTAAAACTATTATGTTCCCAATTCATCGTTCCATTCCTTTCTGCCAAGTTAGAAAATTATATTTTAAAATGCCAAAATATGCACGACAGTCACCTCCAAGTTCTTTTTCCTTTTTCACCTTACACCAAGCATCTTGCCTCCCAAGGAAAGAGAATATAGTTAACATATACTTGGATTTACTACAGTGTTGGCAAAATTAGCAAGAAATAAAAATGTGAAATATGTAGTAGGGCATATGTCTATGGGACTTTTTATATTAAAAATGTGTTAAATTTCATGAGCAATTTTTTAACTTTATCTTTGTAGAAGACTGCCGACTTGATCTTTTAGAAAGGAGCCATGAAAACCAAGACAAGTATTTATGTGAAGTTTTATTTACTACCAACAGACCACTGACTACAGAGCAAGAGAAAGTTTTAAGGAAACCATTTTTCTAGGCACTGACATTGTTCCTTCAAGAAAAATACTCTACATGTGTAGTGACGAGCAGGGAAAAGAAAGAGGAAGGATACGCTAGAGAGGTATTAATTGATTTATTTAGCAATATCTAACTTATTTAGCAATATGCAATAGCAAAAGACAAAGGCAATTAATGGAATGTGTTAATGACCAAAAGTTAAGGCAGTTAAGACTAAACTATATACATTGATAACAATGTCATGTCAAAGGAGTACACATACATACAGGTTAAAGAGATCCCAACATGTGTTTACTATTGATCAAAAATTACTAGGCCAAATACACAAATAACATCAATAAGGAATATCTAGAAACAGTGTCAAATTTTATAGGATAACAACTATTACAGTGGATGCTCAAATCTCACCAAACTATGGGGAAACAATAGTGGAAAGGTCAGGAATCAAAACCTTCCCAGGTCCACAGCTGGAAAACTGAGGTGTCTCATGATGCTGCAAGCTGCATACAAGTTTCCAAAATGCTAACAAGTTCCCAAGAATGTTGTTGCTGTTGCCGTTGTTGTTATTGTTGCTGGAAGCTAGGGCGTCTCCTGATGTTACAAGCTGCAAGCTGCATACAGTTTCTAAAATGCTAACAAGTTCTTAAGAAGGCTAACCGTGGGGAACAACACTGGGGAGGTTGGAAACCAGCCAGACCTTACCAGGTCTGTGGCTGGCAGTCAGGGTGTCTCCTGGTGTTGTAAGCTGCATGCTGCTGACAGTTTCCAAAATGTTAGAATGATGAAGAATCACCAGTGATAAACGATGAAATTAACAAATGCACTACCTACTGAGGTCTGTCTGATATATTTTTTCGGATGTACCTTAGAGCCAAGCTCCTTGTTCCTGCTGCCCCCTCAGGGAATGGTCAGTTCCGGGAGGGTTCGGCAGTTACTGTCATAAAAATATTGCTTATCCAGCTGAAGGGCCAGTTTATTCGGACAAACACTACCTACTGTTCTCACCCGGGACCATCGGTCCAAGGTCTTCCAAAGCCTGGCAACATGCCTGTCACATCATTTTGATATAACTAAGTTACTTTTCCACTTCATCTGCTGATGTGGGCCAAACACACAGAAAGCAACATTATCCCATATCTCTCCTGCCAGGAATCAGATGAGGGAGAAATTCTCTTAGCCCTAAGCTAACCATCACCCCACATGCAGTCTCTCATGTCAGTGAACAAAGGAACTAAAGCCTAACAAACAAAAGCTAAACATCACCTCACATGTAGTCTCTCATGAAAGGAAACCAAAAGCCAACCGAGAGTTAAACAGAAAGCCAACTTCCAACTCAACCGAGGGAACAATCTCACAGGCAGTATTTCACATGAGGAAACCAAAAGCCAACCTTAATCTGACCAACCACCTCACATGGTGGAGTAACATTGCCCCACATGAGGGAAGCAGACAAACAGACAAACAAGCTAACATCATCCAATGAAGGTGAATTTTCTTAACATCTTCCCTACAACATGTTACGTTGTGCGGCCTACATACTTTGGTCTCTACCCATTGACTCCTCATAATGACTGAAAAAAGAAGACTGATGAGTTTAGTGCATCTCATTCCAATACTAGAAATGAGAGAACAAACACTGGAGGGAAGTCTTTTGATTACAATCAAAATGTACAAAATTTTAATTCTGTGGAGGAACTTACTTTTGGGGCAGTCTTTTGAATGTAATGAACATAGTAATGATTTACTTGATAAGGCTGCCTTCATTACACAGAACAGTGCTTATACAAAAGGGAGATTTTATTATGAATTTCGAAGAAACCTATGTGATGTGTCAGCCCTTGTTGTCTCTCTAAGTATTCACACACAGAGAAGAGTCACTGTGAATTTCATGAACATAAATGTAATAAAATTAGGAATCACTTCAGGAGGATTGCTCAACTTCAGAAAACTGATGCAAGAAAGAAAATTTTTGGTCAAAAAGCTCAGTTCCGAGAATATTGGAGAACTCACACAGAACGGCAAACCGTTGAGTATGGGAAAAACCTCAGCTATAATTCAGCCATTAACATACAACACAGAACTCACACAATAGAGCTATTTTGTGATAATAAGACGTGAGGAAAGTTTCACTTCTCCTTCAGCGTTGGGTATACAGCAGAGAACTCACAGAAAGGAAAAACACTGTGAGTGTAATGAATGTCAAAAATCCTTTGGTAGGAGGTCATCCCTCATTTTACATCAAAGAAGTCACGCAGGTAAGAAAATGTATGAATAATGAATGTGGGACAGCTTTTTCCTAGCAATAAATTATTCCTAGTTGTACCTCAGAGAACTCACACTGCAAAGAACCCCTATCACTGTAATGAATGTGGTAAAAGTTATGCCCAGAAGTCAAGCCTGGGGAAACATCAGAGAGCTCACACAAGGGAGAAACCCTATGAATGCAGTGAATGTAGTAAAACTTACTCCGAGAATTCAAGCCTTGAAGTACATCAGAGTTCACACAAGGGAGAAACTATATGAATACAATGAGTGTGGAAAAGCTTTCACCTCCATGTCACACCTCAGAGTACATCAGAGATCTCACACAGTAGAGAAACCCTATAAATGTAATGAATGTGGGAGAGCTTTCACCTCCTTATCACGCCTCAGGGAACATCAGATAATTCACAAAGGGTTGAAACCCTATCAATGTTCTGAATGTGGGAAGTCTTTCTTCAGGAAATCTAATCTGAATGTACATTGGAGAACTCACACTGGGGAGAAGCCCTATGAATGTGTTGAATGTGGAAAAGCTTTTGCATACAAAGAACAGGTTGCACAACATCAGAAAACTCACTCAGGTGAGAAACCCTATAAATGTAATGAATGTGGTAAAACTTTCATCCAGAAATCACATCTTGTAAAACATCGGACGACCTACACAAGGGGACAAACCCTATCAACGTAATGAATATGGAAAAGCCTTCATCTCCAGTCATACCTCAGAGAATATCAGAGAACACACAGGGGAGAAACTCTATCAATGTATTGAATGTGGAAAACTTTCAGGCAGAAGTTAAACTTTGGGAAACATCACAGTACTCACCATAGGGAGAAACCCTATGAATCTGGAGAGTTTTATGTTCATGTCATACCTCAGGGGATATGAGAGAATTTACAGAGTGAAAAATCTGTATGAATATATGAAATTTTGTGAAATTTGTCTTTGGAAATCCATCCTCATAACACATCAGACTGCCGGGTAGAAATGCTATGAAGATAACTAATGCAGAAAAGCTTTTGTTTGCATCTTAACCCTCAAAATTGAACTCGTAAGACAAATCACACAGGGGAGTGATTTACACACTTTCACCAATGACTCTCACCTATGAAAACATCAGAAAACTCACAAATGTGAAAGATCTTATAAAGGTGCCAATGTGGGGAAATCATCAAGAATTGTCAGATGTAAAAAGCCAAGGGAAGAAAAAAAATGGGCAAAGGAACTCTTTGGTGCCTCTTTCATAAGGGCTCTGCCCTAATGACTTCATCACCTCCAAAGGCCTCCAACTCCAAATCCCAGCACCTTGGGGATAAGATTTCAACAGAAGAATTTTGGGAGGACACAGACATTTAGTCTAGCAAGAACTTATACTTGCAGGAAATGCTTGAAATGTATGTAGACAGTCCTTCAGCCACTAAGGATAAGTTTAGTCCTTTTGGAACATCAGAGAATTCTCTGGGGAAAGAAACATTGTGAAGGTAATGAATATAGCAAATATTCTGTATGAACTCAACCATCAGCAAACTTCAACTGTGGAGAAATTCTGATTGTGTAATGAAAATGGGAGAGCTTTCTGTCAATGACTGAATCTCACTGAGTAGAGAATTCACGTAATAAAGAAAATGTAGAATATAATAAATGTGTGATAACTTCAAAAGCCACCCTCCTCAGTACAGGAGAAAATGCGTAGAGCAGTAGAGACCTCATAGTGTATCGACCAGATGAAAGAAATCTTATGAAGATAATGGATTTGGGAAATCCTGTCAGAAGTCAATTCACAATAAATATATATAAATAATAAATGTAATGAATAGAGCCCCATATCCCATATACTGCATGGTCACCAATAACCATTTACTGTTGTCCTTAGGCCCACGACTAGTCTAAATTTCCCAATCACTCTTTCTGCAGAATGCGGTAATGTCATCAAATTCTATTTAGTGAAATGTGACTATCAGTGGTAAAACAAGTCCCATGAAGACATTTTCATCCTATATATTCTCTGCTGTTCCTTTTCCCTACAATGATGGAAAAGTAGCACATGGAAGGAGTCAGGGTTCAAGAATTACTGTGTGGAACAATTTCTTTCTGTTACTTTTCTCCTGTGACTTTTGCAAGGAAGAAAAAACTTGTTCTCTGCTGAGCTGTTATAGGTTTGGATCTACCTGTTACTGACCTATCTTAGACATTCCTCAGCTCTCACAAGCTATGACTGTGACCTCTGTGAAAAGTGACAAGTGGGTATGTATCAGAAGAGTCACATGGGGGGAACTCCTGGCAATATCCTTCTCTATTTGAGCTCTTCTCTATTATTAATCATGTAAATAACAGGATTTGTTTCATGTTTTCTTACGATTACATTTAGGTTGTGTACCTTTTGTAGCAATACAAAGAAATATTGAGGATTTCTCGGTACATTATAATAGGACACACATACTGTTGAAAGGTCTCACTAATTGTGATATTAAATTGGATTATTTAGTTAATGTGTTACCATCCCTGTTTGTTTGTTTGTTTGTTTGTTTGTTTGTTTTTAATTGGGGAATATTGGGGAACAGTGTGTTTTTCCAGGACCCATCAGCTCCATGTCAAGTCATTTTCAATCTAGTTGTAGGGGGCGCAGCTCAGCTCCAAGTCAAGTCATTGGATTTCAATCTAGTTGTGGAGGGCGCAGCTCCCTGGCCCATGTGGGACTCGAATCGGCGACCTTGCTGTTATGAGCACTGTGCTCTAACCACTGAGCCCACAGGCCACCCACCAGCGGCTCAGCTTCAAGCTCAAGCCATTGTTTCTCACTGGTTCATGTGGGAATCGAACCGGCAACCTTAGTGTTATGAGCACTGCGCTCCAACCACTGAGCCAACCAGCCACCCCTTCCATGTTTTTTCACAAAAAAGTCATTAAGTATCTTGAGTAAATACATTCCGATTATACCTATGTTGTTGTATTCCTCAAGCTTTCACAAATTTCTGCATTTATTTCTTATCAATGCCCAAATCTATTTTTACTATAGTTACAATATCATGCTATTTTTCCCATTGTTACTCCTGTCCTCATCATGGTATGAAATAATTTTCCTTTTTCCAGAATTTTAAATTTATGTTTATATAGACTCAGATTCTTTCTTCATGCAGTAGGTTATAATCCTTAACTAGCATTATTAGTTTTATTTTGTTTTGATGGTCAAATCATCTGTGATAAAGCCAGCTTATGTTCATTCAGATTGGCTCCTGTGTCCAATATTAATGTTTCTTATATCTGTATGGTTTTACCAGACCATCCTTTTACTTATTCTGATTATGAGAATGTATAATGTGATTTTGTAATAGTTTGCATTATAAAGCCAGTACTTTATTTATATTTTTTGGAAAAATGTTAAGTCTTTTCTAAAATATTTAGAATATTATACCTCTTTAAATACATATTTAAAAAGTCCGTTTGGAATAGGATTTCATTTCATCTCAGGTATCCACAAGGTAGGACCAACTTAACCAACTGACCTGAGGCACAGTCCTAGTGGTATGGGACTCAGGTCTTTCTCTCTTTCCCTCTTTGCTGGCACATGTCCAGAGGATACCCCCCAAGACCACATCCTCCACAAGAGATTGTTATCTGAGCCCTAAACATGTCTCCTCCCTGCCTTATGGATCTGCACCGGAGATAATGAGGCCCTGAGCCTTATAATCTTCACCATGAACTTGATGCCTTGGAGGCCCTTTTAATTTATAGAGTATTGATTAATGTGGGGAAGAGGTTTTGAGGAGTCTGTTTGAGTCTTGATGAGGGGTACTCTGTGGATCCTGTTGAGAGCAGTTGGAGATTTTGCCCAGAAGCAGGTGCCCCGGGAGGCAGCTAGAGAGCCCGCTGATTCGTAACAGTGTCTTCGCTGGGAAAGCCTCATGTGGACACCTGCATTGTGGCAGGGCTGTGCTGGGCTGGGCATTATAGCATAGTGACACTGAGGTCTGTATCCCAACACCCTGGGTTGACGAGAAATGGGAACTGGGACGTGGGCACCATTATTTCTCAGGACAGAACACAAACAAGGAGCTCTTTCATCATAAAGCATAAGGAGAGGCAAGAACTAAGCCTTGTGTCTGGACTGGAAGTGTTAGGAAGTCCCCGTGAATTCAATTTGCAACTCTGTGAAAGCCCCTAGGAATCTGAGCAATTTTCATCAGTGAAAATGAGTTAAATCAGTTAATGAGTTAAAATGGGTATGAAATCCCATCCTATCCCTTGGCTCAGAAATTTGGAAGCCTGCTACTTTGACACACACACACACACACACACACACACACACACACACACACGTTTATATATATTATATATAAACTATAGGGAAGGGAGGAGCCATGAGAAAATTTCCCAGTTTATTCTTTTCCAACATTTCTGCTCTCCCATCCCCTTGTGCCTGTCCCAATAAAAAAAGGCACATGCAGGGCCTAGAGTTTTTATTGATGAATTATTGGGATTATTCTTTGAATTGTTTACAAAATCCATTTAACTATTAACTTGAATGTAAAAGACCAAAGTGAGAGGCAATAAGTGTTTATTCGATATCCAAATTAATAGGTATTTGTGAAGCACTGTTTCAGGCGGACACGTGATAGGGTTACAATTAGGATGCAAGGCAAAGTGCATTGATGAGAAAGGGAAGTGGAAAAATTACATGAATAGAAGGAAGGAATTTCTACATATGCAAACAAGGTAACAGTGATGCTATTTCTAAAGCATGTTTTCAGTTTCAGCCCATAGTCATGCTAGTTCTAAAGAATATTTTAAAATTTCAGCCCGGTAGTCATAATGTCTGCTTTCTTGTTATGCTGAAATGCTGCTTTAGGCCCAGTGCAAAGGTTCTTTTGCCCAGTTTTAACATTCCAAATGTCTGGGGAATAAGATGTGCAAGGTACTTCCTTTGGGATGGCAGCTCCAAATCCATTTTAAAGTGGCTTTGTTTCTGTTACTTTTTATATTTCTCCCCTTTGATTGAGGTCTTGCCTTGGAAGCCTCACTGATCAATCATCAGAAAGCAACACTGATCACTTATTAAAAGCATTGTTGGTCTCTTGTTGTCAGGAAGACTCCTTCCTAGCATGTTATGTCCCAGAAGGGAACGGGATTTTATTTTTCCTTAGGAGCCTTAGTCCACACTTGAGCAATTGCCTCAGAACACAGGAAGTCTTTCCTATTATGTTTCTTTAAGGGCAAACATCTTCTGTAGTTTCTTCAGGTTTTCCCTGTGAAGTCTCAGAGGCCTTAGTGATCATCTCAAAACGCTGAGCGACCATTTTCAGAGTGGTGTCTTTATAACATTGAGGTGTGGAAAACAAAGTTTTAGAACAGCAAAAATTCATATATTAACAAGCAAAATGGTAAGTCCAGTTTGAAGAATAGACCTGAACCAGGAGGCAACAACTGAGGGCGGTCAACTGAAGATATTAAAGAACCAGGAGGTGTCAGTGTGCTCCATATTTAATCAGTTGGTTTGTGCCCATATTTTATCTACTTCCACTTCTATTTCACCAGAAGTGTTTTATCCAAGTATAACAGGAGGTATATTAACACCAGAGCAAATCCTGCCTTGTTTAGCCAGATTGTATCTACGAAAAAACATCCAGCCTAAGAGAAAGCCTGGAAGAGTTTATTGGAGCCAAACTCACTACAATTGCTTGTGAAGAAAAATCTCAACACATTGAGAAAATGCTCCGCAAAATAGCAGTTTGCTGCTTATTTTATACATAGAATCAAAAGAGAAGGGTTACGTGAAATCCATAGGTGGTAGATGAAGAGGGTGGGAGAAAGCAAAGGTTGAAATCTCTGGGCTTGGATCAAAGCAAATTGGAGAGACAGGTACTTGTTCTACATAGGTGGATACATGAGAGTTAATACATCACTTTTTATAGCACATAGAGATGGTAATCGGGAGAAGAGTAACACTGTGAGATTCTGTAGTTTCCTGGTCTGGGAAAGAAAAGGGATTACTCTGACAGTCCAAGGGCATTTTATCTTAGATACAAAAAGACAATAGATAGGCTCACTTAAGGTCAAGCTTCACCTTTGTCAAGGAAGATACAGACTAAAGATGTGACTTCCTGCCATGGCCCATTTTAGTTAGGAATTGTTCATGTTCATGCCATCCTTTATGGTTATTTTCAGTCTCCTGAGATTGTCAGGTTTAACATGGGGCCCCTTTTCCATCCACAGTGATCAATAGCCATTCTGTTCTCTAATATAAGTCACACAAGGGAATTTATAGATTTTTCCTTGTTGGCTACTACTTTGGTTGTAGCTCCAGCAATTCCTGTAAGATTTTTGATAAATTCCTAATCATGTATTTATTGCAATACCTGCCCAAGGAAAAAGTATTCTTCCAAATCTCATAAAATTGCTGGTCATTGACTATGTATGTAACCAGTTCCATGTCTTTACCTGTCAAGTCAGTTTAAAGAAGACGCCCCATGTTGAGTTATATTTCCAGGCAGAAATTAAGGGGGAAAATAAAACAATAACATTATAGTGAGTGCTTGGCCTCATATTATTTGTGAAATAGGAAGGAACTAAAGGAAGGAAAGAAGGAAAAATTGTCTTGATTGTACAGGCGTGGTCCAGGTCTTAGGTTAGCTGTCCATAACAGATGTCATCTGTTTTACTTCCTAGAAATTTAAAATTTCAAATCTTTGTTGTTGAGCATTCCAGTTAGATGCATGAGTTTTCCTTAAATGGGAAACATGAATCCAAGAGTCAACACCATTACATTTGTCTACGCACAGATTAGTTAAGAGTACCTGATATGGTCCTTTTCATCTTGAATGGCAAAGGGTCTGTTTGAAGGTGACTTTTTCACTATACATTATTTTATGCAAATTTTGGTGGTTAATTTCTTTATGTTATGCATATTTTATCACAGTTTTTTAAAAGTGCAGCTTTAAAAAATACCTGAGATCTCACCTCTGCCAACGGACAGTAACTGGTACCAGTGTGGCCATCTAGTGCTATAAAAATTGACATAATAGGAGGCAAAAGATTTAAGGCATTGAAAATTTCAGAGTAGTGATACTTGAGAAATGCACACTTTTAGGCCCTCAGTCCCCTACCTCTTTGCTTTGAAGATATTTTTTTGATTTACATAGAGTTGGAACCCAAGTGAAGGTAGCAGTCTTACTAAAATTAAGAAGTAACTGGAAATTTGTAGGAAAAGATACTTAATATAAGATAGCTTGTGTGTGTGTGTGTGTGTGTGTGTGTGTGTGTGTGTGTGTGTGGTATGGGGGAGAAGGGATTGACAGAGATCTGTTCCAAGTTCAAAACAGGTCCTTGACCAAGAGGTGGGTTGAATGTATGCAGGTCAAGACTCGATGATACCCACTATAGGTTGTGTGTTGTGGGGCTGAGTGAAATTTTGACACCAGGTGTCATGCATTTATATAAGACATAAGCACATCTAGTGAGGGTGAGCATTTCTTTAAAAAGGTGCCAAGGGAGTTACAGCTGTGTATTTATATTTATAAAAACCTATGTTTTGGGGCAGCCAGATGACTCAGTTGGTTAGAGCATGAATTATGCACAACAGGATTGCTGGCTCTATTCCTGCATGGGATGGTGGGCTGTACCCCCTGCAACTAAGATTGAAAATGGCAACTGGACTTGGAGCTGAGCTGCATCCTCCACAACTAGATTGAAGGACAATGACTTGGAGCTGATTGCCCCTGGAGAAACACACTGTTCCCCAATATTCCCCAATAAAAAAATTTTTTAAAGTAATTTCTTAAGAAAACAAAAAACCCTATGTTTTCTTGAAGAATTAGTAATTTCCTAGACATATTTAAATGTGAAAGTTATTTATTTTACATGAGAGCTGTGTTTGTGGCCCTAGTGTGTCCCAGTGTCTTCTTGGTTGTCCTAACGAGGTGACTGAAGGTTCTCTGGCCCACTGTTCTGGATGCCAGCTCAGACATATTCTGCCTTCCCACTTTCTCTTTTTCTTGGGCCTGTATTGTTGCAGTAAAATTGTTCAATGGTTTAGCAACAGCTGTATATTAATGTGTGACAGGCACTTCTCTTTCTTTCAAGGCTTCTGTGATTATTGTTATTTTTGTCCTAATGACGTTTGAATAGTTCTTTTAGGTAAAAGTTAAAAAATATGTCAAAGAGAGAAAACAAGCTGACAAGATATTTTGAGAATCAAATCTGAATTTTGGGAAGGAATCTTTAGCGTTCTCATGTAGAAAACGGGCATTTATTCAAGTTTTCTTTAATGTCAGGAGTAAAGCTTTATGCTATGTTCTCATAGATTACATTAATTTTGATGATTCTATTCTTCTTCTTCTCCCAGTGTGTAAGATCCAATATAAAAACATATCAGTCATTAGAAACAATTGATGCTATAAAATCTTTACCAAAAACATGCTCATTAGACGTAATTTAGTAACAAGAGTTCCTACAATATTATGACCACAGCCCTATTTGGTAATAGAACAAGATGGTCATATTGGGTTTAAATAGGATCATCTCTGGGATGTGAACCACTTGCATGGTAACTATGTTCTTATACTGGGTTGTGTATATTTTCCTGTATTACGCAATTTTGAATGGTTATTTGCCTTTTTATCTTCCCTGAGGTTAGCCATTCTGCTTATAGATGCTATCCTTTTATTAATATATATCAAAGATAAGCAAAATTGGACACAAACTGGGGAGAACAGATTTTAATTGGTAATATACAACTGCAATAGGGAAAGGGGTCTTGCGTGAACTAAACTCCACTTTGATTTGTACACAGGTGACTGGGACTTTAAAGGGGAAAATGTGGAGAAAGAGAGAGAGGGTGGGCTGGGGCTCAGCAGAGCGAGGGAAGTGAAAAAGTACAAAAAGCACGAAGGCGGAAGTGGTCCATGTAAAATCCACCTGCGTTTTCTAACTGTCACTTATTGAAATTAAACTCCCACCTTCTCACAGAGACTGTGAGACAGGTGCCCTAACTTCAGGCATTGGATATCACACAGAACTTATTTGGCTGACTTGTTTTTCTCGGGCAGGCACTTTAAGGGGGCTTAATGTCATCCTAGGGATGAGTCCTTAAGCTGTTACACACTGTATTTTGTTTAAATCTTCCTAGGCCAAAGTTGATAGTCCTATTTGAGAAGCAGGCTTAGAGAATCCTAGCTAGAGTTTGGTGAGGAGACAAAAATCTTTTTTCTTTCGTATTGCTGTGCTCCATTTTTAATTATTTTATTCCCACGTCACAGCCTTATTCCTAGGAGCTATCTCACCGACCTTAAACTCCCATGGCAGCTTTCAATTTAAATGTACGTATACTCATGGAGGTAGTACCCATATTCTCCTCCCTCTTTTTTCACTCTGTATTGCAAAATTTTCAAGCATTGAGAAAACCATAGAATGTGCATTTATCTCCACCCATTTCATGTATGTAAAATCTTACAATTTTGCCGTATTTTCTTTGTCTAATTGATTTTCCTGAATATTTATAAGTTTACAAACATATAATTTCAATCGTTAAATGCTTCACTCTGCGTGCCTTTATAAACCAGCATGTTTTCCTCTGTTATTTCAATATTGTTTTTACAGTTAAGGGGAACCCACTGCACATTCAAGTTTCCACATTTGTAACCAATGTCTTTAACAGCTGTTGTTTATTCAATCGCAATTTTTTCCCAGACCACGCATAGTATTTGGCAGTAAACTTCAAGTTTAACCCATAACGTTTGCGAATTGTGAGACAACAGGAGCAAGAGAAATGGTAAAGGCCAACATTTTACAACCATCTAAAAAAGTGGAAACGTCGCTAAATTGAGACAGGGAGCGACAGCGGTGTTTTATGGGAAATGTAGTCTTTATGGAACTGGCGGCCGCGCAGGACCCTGGGAATGAGTCTTCCGGCCTCTGTCGGCCTCCGTGCAGCTCTAGTCCCGCCTCCCGGCTTCCGCACGGACCTTGGTCACGCGGAGAGCACTTTGTGGATCTTATCTTCCCGCGGGCTGCGAGGATTAGAATCTAAAGTGAGAATGCGGGGTCGATGGGGAATTAGGGCGACCTGGGCCCAGCTTGAAGCGCGTGGGGACTTGTGTCTGTGGAGGAGGGGACGGGAGGTCACGGGAATCCCCCCGGCGGGATCTTCAGTGCAGAGCCCGCGGGTACCTGTTGGGGGGACCCCTGCCTTTCGGTTCCCGTGGCGCAGATGGGACTGAGCCCGGTCAGGAGCAGGTCCCTGTGCGGGACGGGGTGCAGGGACCTTGTGCGCGGCCCGGCAGCCGCTGGTCGGGAGAAAATCCGGTTTTAGCGGCAGGAGGGGAAAGTGCGGTTATAATGAGACGGTGAGAGCCAGAAAGCGCAGGCGGTGAGTCTGCGTGAGAGACGAGCTCTGGGGCTAAAACTACCGGTTAAAGTCCAGCTCTGTCACCTGTAGGCAGGGCCGACAGAAGGAACCTGCCTCAGTCCGATTTCTCATTGAAAAATAATTGCGTTTTGAGAGAGAAGTTCTCGCTTATAAAGCAAATAGCCAACTGAGTAAATGGCGACTACGATTATATTCAGAAGGTACTTAGGTCTTTCTCTTCACTGGGTGGCTTTTGTAAGCCTCACATCCAGTATATGAGGTAGGCATAACCATCTGCATTAGAATAAAAGAAAGCAACCGAGGCCGAGGTTGGTGGAGCGTATTGCTCAGCTCACAAGCTCGGGATGATGGAGTTCCGAATTAGGAGCAGATGTGCTTTAAATCTCAGGATATATCTAAATGCCACACCTACCTAAAACCATCATTACACCGTTCACAGCACTTAAGAGAGTGACCTATGCTTACAGACGTGTGGGTAAAACTGGAAGTGAATGTGAATGGACTCTCAGCACTGTCAGGTGTATTCCGGAATTTCTGGTCTCATCAGAATCCTTAGGTCAGACAGAGGTTCCTAGCTCTTCCTGCACTGGCAGGTAGTCTGTGTTTTAAGTCTGAAATTTTAGGCATTCCAAGAGTGTCAGGTTTGTGGCCCTAATGTGAATTTATTTCCCAGAGCCAGGTCCCAGATTTTGGGAAGCACTTACTTTAGAACAAAGCAGCTCCTGTGATGTAGGAATCGGGAGGGCTCCAGGAACAGGAATGTTCCCTGGAAGAGAACAGCCCTGTTCTTACTCTCCTCACCAGAGCTTCAGAGCTGAGGCAAAAGAACACAGCAAACAGCATGTCCTATATTTGCACAGTCAGAAGTTCTTGATCCCTTGGGCCAGATTTGGAGATACTATGTGTTGCAACCACCACACTGGTGTGACAGTGGAGAATTGGCGTCACCCTTGAGAGAGGGGTGAGCTGGGGTGGCTCTGGTATGCTGTCTAGGGAAGGTCATTTTGTGGGAGACCTTGTGAGGGTGAGGTCTGGGGAAAGCAGTAACCAGACACTGGGTGGAAGAACTGCCCCCACTTGCTCAATGGCCTCCTGGCTCATCACTCTTTACAACACTGTGCTGCTCTCACATGTGCCCATGTGACATTATTGACTTGTCCTGACCTCAGAGAATCCCAAAACGATGGTTCATGAAGGGTTTCCATGCTGATGTCCTTATGACTCTTGAAAGCTTTAAAGAAATTGGACCAGGGAGTTTCAGTGACTTATCAAGGGCCAGGCAGTTTATGACAGAACCAGGAGGAAAACAACTGCCGTTCACTTTCTCACAGGAAGTCACCCAAATTACCTTATGGAAAGGACATTTTGAGAAGCTGTGACCCAATTAACACAAATGAAAAATCTTGCCTTCAAGCCCTCTGTATTCCTTTACTGGGCTTTCTGAGGATTTTCTCCTTGGAGATGTAAACAGTGTTAATTGGAAAAGAGTTAAATGATGCAGCCTGAGTATTTTATGTAAATATTAGTGAAAGAGCAGTGCCTTATCCTGTACGTACTTTAATGTAACTAAGTTGTTTATGTTAATCATTCAGAAAATTAACTAGGCTGTCGTTTAACCATCGTAAACTTCAGTCAATGAAAAGATGTGTGGTTTAGCCCACGTGACCACTTCCCGTCTCATGTGGACAGGTGGTGTTGCCCCTGCACGGTCCTTCCTTGGCCTCTCAGCAGAACCTCCCCAATTCTCTACATTCTCCCCAGAGCAGCAGAATGAACACACCTCAGGTGAGCTCTTTATTCATTTCCATTGTGCTGGATTTATGAGTTTTATAAGGGTACATATATTCAATGCAAAAGGAGAAGTAGATGTATCTAGTAGCTAGTTGGGCTTTTTTGTTTATTTTTTTTTAAGGAGGGCGCAGCTCACAGTGTACCACGCGGGGATTGAACCGGCATCCTTGGTGCTACGAGCACCACGTTCTAGCTAACCAACTGAGCTAACCGGCCACGCCGGAGAAGTAAAAATAAAGCCAGCGTTGAGGGAAAATACACAGTTTCAGCATTAGCTGTGATGTTTGTTGTGGGCTCTTGGTAGGTAACCTTTGATTCGTATATTCCATGTAATTGCTGCTTTGTTTAGATTTTAGTTTAGTCATGAATGTACTTTGAATTATTTTAAGTATTTTTTCTGTATCAGTTGAAATAAAGGCATAGCTTATTTCCTTTAATCTGTAAATATCATGAGTAGTAAAATGAATTTTTTAATATTAATTCATTGTTGATTTCCTGTTTACACCCTATTTGCTGATGAGTTGGCTGGGATCTTTCTGCTTGTACTTATAAATGAGTATCTGTATCACAGTTAAGCGAGCGTATCATTTCCTTTTCCCGTGTTTCCATCCAATTGTGGTGGTATGCTTATATTAGCCTCATCAAAAGAATGTAACACTTTCAACCTTTTTTTTGTTTTTATTCATTTGTAATGTTTTTTACCCTGTATTTGATTTGATAAAAATTGCCTGTTGTTCGTGGGGGATTGTTGTGTGAAGATTTTGAGTACCAAATCCGTGTATAAAAGATTATAGGTCTGTACTATATTTTTCTCTCGCCACGTATCTTTCCAAGAGCAGAAGTGTTTAACCAATCAAGTTTTCAAAAATTTTAAACCTTTCCTTTGATAAGTTATCCTTTTTTGGTCATGTGTAAGAAATCTTCCTAAACCAATGTCTTCAAGATTTTCTCTCCTGTGTTTGTAAGATTTATAATTACAGTTTTTTTCAGTTAACTTTTTCGGTACAAGGTATCGATCAGGATTATTTATTTTTGCTTATGCATGTTTAATATTCCAACAACATTTGTTGAAAATGTGTACCTTCTCCACTGAATTACTTTAGCACACTTGTGGGAATGATTTGCTTTTATATTGTTTGTGGTTATGTTTCTCAAGTCAGTATTCTCTTCTGTTGATGTGTGTCAATCCTTTGCTAATACTATACTGTCTTGATTACTGTTGCTTTAAAGTGAGTCTTGAAATCAGTATTATGAACCTCCCAACCTTGTTCTGTTTTCATAATTGTATTGGATAATGTAAATCCTTTATCTCTTCCTAAAAGTTTTAGAATAGACCTTTCTATGTTTAAAATATGCTCTGATTTTGTGTGTGATTACAGTGGTGCTGTACATCAATTTTAAACCTCCCTTTAATATTCCAAAATCATGTAACCAACACTGCAGTGTATAATTCCATCTCTATGTTGATAGAGATCTTAGTGCAAATGGAGAACATTTGCCTCGCTGACCCTCTGCCCATTCTCTAACTTTTGTTCTTCTAATCTCAGTGTATGGCTGAGTTAGAGAAACCCTGTCATCTTCCCTCCTGTATGTCTCCTTTACTACTCAGATGGAATACTTTACTTCTGACACTTCTGGTCACCAAATGTGTGGGTTGTGTTCCCCCACCAAATAAATTTCTGCAACAGCAGCCTCGCGTCTTGTAATTTAATTCATCTGACACCGTCTACCTGGAAATAGCATGAGACGCCACAGGTAAAGGGCTCAGTTCTACAGGACTGCTCCCACCCCACTGCAGGTACCAACTGCATTTCCCAGTTGTCACCTGTGCTTCTGACCTTGGGCTATACATCTGAGGTTCCCAGGACCCCCTCCTGGGGTTTGATTAATTTGCTAGAGCAGCTCACAGAACTGAGGGAAAGGCAATTATCCGTATATTAAAGGACATGATAAAGGATACAGGTGAACAGCCAGATGAAGAGATACATTGTGTGAGGTCTGGGTGGGTCCTGAGCACAGGACCTCCTGTACCCGTAGAGTTGGGGTGCAACCCTCTCCTGATATATGGCTGTTATGTTCACCAACCTAGAAGCTCTCCAAATGCACACTCTTGGGGTTTTTATGGAGGAGTCATCATGTAGTCATGATCACTTACAAACTTTATTTTCAGCCTCTCCTTTCTACCGAAATGGGAGGCAGGGCTGAAAATTCCAAGCTTGCAATTATGACTTGATCTCTCTGGTGACCAGTGCCCATCCTGGAGCCCACCCAGGGTCATCTCATGAAAACCAAAGATGCTCCAGGTGCTCTTATCACTTAGGAATTTACAAGGGTTTTAGGAGTTCTCTGCCTGGAACCAGGGGCAGAAACCGGTGTATCCAGATGCTCCTCTGCTTATGACGTGGTTACATCCTGATAAACCTGTTGTAAGTGGAAAATACCGTAAGTCAGAAATGGAGTTAGTACAGCTAACCTACCGGCCATCATAGCTTAGCCTAGTCTCCCTTCATCATGCTTAGAATACTTACATTAGCCACCAGCTCGGCAGAATCCTCTAGCACAGAGCCGATTTTGTAACGGAGTGTTGAATATCTCATGTAATTATTACGCGATTCACTTTCACAGCAGAATCAAGGTAAAAAAGTGTAATTCTACCCATTGGAACTCAGGGCATCTGTATATATATTTTAGCTTTTTCACAATGTCGTCAACCTTTAACCAGTTGCTCATGTGGCTTCTCTGGGTACACCTGTACAAACATAATGATCAAAATTTTGTTCCTTATAGAGATCAATTTCAAATTTTTCTTCTCCATTTATTTCTCTTAATAAATATCAGTGCTGTCTTTCTGTCTTTTAAATTGAACTTATTTAAGCAAGAACCAAAACAAAAAACAGTTCACCTATTTCTTCCATCCCTCATCTTTCACCACTGGCAACTACCAATCTGTTGTCAGTATGAGCTTAGGATTTTTTTTTTTTTTTAGACTTTCCACATATATGAGACAGCATATGATATTTGTCTCACTTCTTCCACTTTGCATAATGTTGTCGAGGTCTTTAAATTGATCTCTATTTTCCTAAGTAAAACTTGCTCCACTCTTGCAAGGAGCATTGCGTCTGAAAGCAAGTCTGATGATGCCTACGATCTGCAGTGCTTACCTGTGTCTCTTTGTTGGTTCCCTATTACCCCAGCAGAGAACTCCAAGGGGGTGTGTGTACCCTAGAGAGTGCTCAAGACAGTCTACTAAGAGACAGGGAAAGGTGACAGGAAGCCTGGTTATAAAACTGTCTAAAACACAAGTCACTAAGCCTTATCATTACTGTATTAACTGACAGTCTGTGGTATATAATTTAGAAATAAATACAAATACATCAGGGCATGAGATTAATATTTGTACCAATTATGTGAGTACCCTCACAGTGTAAGACAATAACAGGCCATAGTAGGCATTCATTATGAAATTTTATTTTAAAATTTGAACAGTAAATCTGATAGAAATTAGTTTGCAAAGGTATTTGCCATGTCACCTGTTTCTGAACCCTTTTGATTGAGTAAGAAATATGCTGTTACAGGCCTCAGTGTCCTTCAAGGACGTGACTGTGGAGTTCACCCAGGAGGAGTGGCAGCACCTGGGCCCTGCTCAGCGGGCCCTCTACAGAGATGTGATGCTGGAGAACTACAGCCACCTCGTCTCCGTGGGTGAGCAGACCTGACCACCTCACTCCTTCTGGAATGCAATTCTGGTTTTTTTTTTCCTCTCCTTAGTATTCAAATAACTTTGTTAGGGCGTGTAATTAACAGAAAGTAAAAGTCAGTAATTTTCAGTGTATAATTTGATGAATTTTTAAAATGTCTAGGTGATCACCACCACCAAAATAATGACATAAAATACTTCTATCACCGCACAAATTTTCCTTATAGCTCTTTGCCATCATTTTTCTCCTCCCATCCCTCTCTCTGGCCACTATCATCCTCTGATGTTTCTGTCGAAATAGTTTTGCTTTTCTAGAATTGTATATACATCACACAGTGTTCACCCTTTTTCCTTGCCTGTATTCCTTAGCTTTTTTAAAAAAAATTTATTCAATTTATTGAGTTGACATTGGTTAATAAAATTATATAAGTTTCAGTTTCACAAGTCTGTAGTTGATCATTGGTACCGTATTTTGCCGTGTATAATGCACAGTTTTTTGCCCAAATTTGTGTGAGAAAAATAAAGGTGCTTATTATATATTGGTAGTACTAATTCTGTATCTAAATAACAGTTTTTAATTCTCTTTTTTTGCTTATGAGTTAAAAGCATAACTCTACAAATCAATAACGATATCCGTATGCAAAATAATACCCTGGAATACAATATTTGGTTTTGTTGCACTGATGACGAACTTGCACCAATAATGAGTTCTTGGTGATGCGTAAATGTCGTAAATTTGCCAGTGGTACATACAATTTCTTGTACCTTATATCTGTTCTTCTGTTTTGTAATTATTTGTTACATAAAATTTCTTGAACCATAATATATTAATAAATGCTGAAATTCCTTTAAGAACACAGAAGGACATAAATGTGAACAAATAAATATTTGAATTAAAAAATTAAAAGAAGATTTTTTTTTTCCTCCTAAAAGTTTGGATCAAAAATGTAGGTACATATTACACATGGCAAAATCCAGTATATTGCGGTGTGTGTTTACCATCCAAAGTGAAATCATCTCCTTTCGTCACTTTATATTTGATTCCCCTTTACCCTTTTCTAACCTATCTTTCCCTCCAGTTACCACTATACTGTTGTCTATGACTGTTTGTTTGTTTGTATTGTTTGTTTTTTGCTTTCAGTTTTATCCCACATCTGAGTGAAATCATATGGGTCTTGATTTTTTCCATCTAACTTACTTCGCTTAGCATGATAATCTCAAAATCCATCCATGTTGTCACAAATGGCAAAAAAGATTTCATCTTTTGCCATTGCCAAGTAATCCATTGTATATAGGTACTGCCTCTTCTTTATCCAATCATCTATCGAAGGCCACTGGTTGTTTCCATGTGTTGATATATCTTTACAGATAAATGTTTTCAGATTTTTTGGGTAGATACTCAAAAGAGAGATTGTTGGGTCACATGATAATTGTGTTCTTAATTTTTTTAGGTACCTCCATACTGTTTCCATACTGGCTATACCAGTTTACATTTTCACCAGCAGTGTATGAAGCTTCCTTTTTCCCCCACAACCTCTCCAACACTTATTACTTGTCTTGTTGATAATAGCCATTCTCACAGGTGTGAGATGGTATCTCACTTTGGTTTTGACTTGCATTTTCCTAATAGCTAGTGACCTTGAGCATCTTTTTACATACCTGTAGGCTCTTTGTCTGTCTTGGGAGGAGTTTCTGTTCAGATCTTCTGTCCATTTTTTAATTGAATTGTTTGGTTTTTGTTGAGTTATATGAGTTCTTTATATATTTTGGATATTGGCCCCTTATCAGAGTTGTTGTGTACAAACATTTTCTCCCATTCAGATGGTTGCTCTTTGTTTTGTTGATAGTTTCTTTTGTTGTGCAAAATCTTTTTAGTTTGATAAAGTCCCATTCATTTATTTTTGCTTTTACTTCCTTTGCTTTTGAGATAAAATTAATAAAACCCTCTCTAAGAGCAATGTTTTTTCTATGTCCTTTACTGTTTCAGGTCTTATGTTTATGTCTTCGATCCCTTTTGAGTGAATTTTGGTGTATGGCGACAAATAATCTAGTTTCATTCTTTTACACATGGCTTTCCAATTTTCCCAGCACCATTTATTGAAGAAGCTTTCTTTCCTCCATTGTATGTTTTTGGCTCCTTTGTTGAAAATTACTTGCCCATATATATATGGGTTTATTTGTGGGTTGTTATTTCTGTTCCATTGGTCTGTGTGTCTGTTTTTCTGCCAATACCATGCTGTTTTGATAATTTCTTATTTGCAGAATAATTTGAAGTCCGGGAATGTGATCCCTCCGCCTTTGTTCTTTTTTCTCAGCATTGCTTTGATTAACCAGGGTCTTTTGTGGTTTCATACAAATATCATGATGTTTTTGGTTCTGTTTCTTTTTTTAAAAATGCCATTGGTATTTTCATGGGGATTGCATTAAATCTGTATATTTCTTTGGGTAATATGGCCATTTTAACTGTGTTGATCTTCCAATCCATGGAAGAATTTCTTTCTATTTCTTTGTTTCACTTAACTTTTCAGATTCATGCATGCTTTTGTGTATGTCACCATTCTTTTTATTTCTAGGCAGTATTTCTTTGCATGTGTACACCACAATTTGTCAGCCGTATACCACTTGATAGACATGTAGGGTTTTCCTTATTTGTGCTGTTAGGAATAGAGCTGCAGTATGCATTTAAGTACATGTTTTGTTCAGACATTTGTTTTCATTTGTCTTGTGTAAATATTCCGAAGTGTGGTATTATTGTTCTTATGGTCACCTTATAGAAACCTGCCTGATGTTTCCAAAGTGGCTGTGCTGGTTTGCATGCCCGTTAGCAGTGTCTGATAGGTATAGTTGCTGTACATCCTCACCTACGTGTGGGATTGGAGGTCACTATGGTTTTTATTTTTGTTTTTAATAAACAACAAACATTTATTTCTCACAGTGTGGAGGCTGTAAGTCCAGGATCATGGCCCCAGTAGACTCGATGTCTGGTGGAGACCCACTTCTGGGTTGCAGGCTGCCAGCTTCTCGGTGTGCTACATGGTGGCCGTTACTTTGTTGTGTGTTTTTTTAAGATTCTAGTGGGTATTTTTGTATCTTACTGGATTTTATTTGTATTTTTATGAGGACTAATAAAGTTGATCATCTATTTTTTTTTTTTAAGATTTTTTTGTTGTTGCTGTTATTGGGGAAGGGGAACAGGGCTTTATTGGGAAACAGTGTGTACTTCCAGAACTCTTTCTCCAAGTCAAGTTGTTGTCCCTTCAATCCCAGTTATGGAGGGCACAGCTCAGCTCCAGGTCCAGTTGCCCTTGTTAGTTGCAGGGGGCGTAGCCCACCATCCCTTGCGGGAGTCAAACCAGAAAACTTGTGGTTGAGAGGACGCGATCCAACCAACAGCCATCTGGGAGCTCAGCGGCAGCTCAGCTCAAGGTGCCGTGTTCAATCTTAGTTGCAGGAGGCGCTGCCCACCATCCCTTGCAGGATTCGAGGAATTGAACCAGCAACCATGTGGTCGAGAGCCCAGTGGCCCATGTGGGAATCTAACAGCCAGCCTTCGGAATTAGGAGCATGGAGCTCTAACTGCCTGAGCCTCCGGTCCAGCCCCTAAAGTTGATCATCTTTTCAAGTACTTTTGGCCATGCACATTTTGTTTCTTGAAGTCTGTTAGAAACTTTAGCCCCTTTTTTAAGATAGTATATTTTTTAAAATAGTTATATTGAGTTGAAAGATTTCTTTATATAATCTCAATACAAGACTATTTTTAGATAAATATTTTGCTAAGTTTTCAGCCTATCTGGAGCTTGCTCTTATTTTCTTAACCGTGTCTTGGAAGATCACAACTTTTTCTTTTTTTAATTTATTGTTGGTTTTTCCTATATATTTCATGTTTTTTTTTAATCTTTTAAAAGAAATTTTTGCCTAATCCAAGGTCACTAAAATTTCCTCCTATATTTTCTTGAAGAATTTTTATAATTTTACATGTAGGACTTTGATTCACTGCCAGCGAATTTTTTTATGTGCTGTGAAATAAGAGTTGTGGTTCACTTTTTTATATCTGTGTCTAGTTATAGTCACACCATTTGCTGGAAGGATTATTAGTTTTCCATTGAATTGGCTTTGGTTCTTTGCCAAAAACAAATTGACCATATATATGTAGTTCTGTACCTGGACTCTATTCCGTTTAATGGTTCTGTGAGTGTGAAATGCACCTTCTTGATTATGTAGCTTTCTGGAAAGTTACCAAATAAGGAGGATTTAGTCCTCCAAATATATTTTTAATTTGAAAATTATTTTGATTATACGTTCTTTGTAATTTCCATATAATTTTTAGAATTTCGAATCAATTTCTTCAAGACTTTTGCTTGGAATTCTGGTTGAGATAGAATGATCTGGAAAGGATTTATATCTTGATAATATTGAATCTTTGATTCATTAAAGTGATAGTATTTGTCTGCCTTTTGTTTTATTTTATATTTAGTTTTTCAATTTATTATTGGGGAACAGTGTGTTTTTCCAGGACCCATCAGCTCCAAGTCAAGTCGTTGTTTTCAGTGTAGTTGTGGAGGTCGCAGCTCACTGTCCCATGTGGGAATCAAACCGGCGACATTGGTGTTATGAGCACTGTGCTCTAACCAATCGAGCCAGCTACCCGGCCACCCCTAATTGTAGGATCTAAAGCTGTCCTTTATCCATTTCAAAAAGTTCTCTAGTCTGCTGAAAGATTTTTGTTTGTTTCTTATTGATAGTGATCATTGTTGAATTTGTCAGATGTTCTTTAAGTATTGAGATAGTCACATGGTATTTCTTTTTTATTCCATTAATACTGTCAAGTACATTGAGTTTTGAATATTCAACTAACCTTGAATTCCTAGGGTGAACTGCAGTTGTTCATACTATATTATATTTTTCGTATTCCTGGATTTGGTTCACTAACATTTTAAGGATTTTTGCACCTCTATATTTCAATGATATATGTAGATGTAATGTTTCAGTTAGTTGATATCATGGTAATACTTATACAGTGAGTTCAACTGTTTCCAGTATTTTCTAGAAGAGATTGAATAGAATTGATATTATTTATTCCTTAAATATTTAGTAGAATTCACCACTGAAGCATTATGTAGTCAATTTCTTTATTACAGAGCTATGCCCCCTCTACCACTAAAGAATTCTGAATCTAGACTTTTCTTTGTGGGAAGGGTTTCATTAAGTGATTTTTTTTTAGTAGCTATAATAAAATTAGGGTTACTTCTTTCTTTTTCTTTTCTTTTTGTTGTGGTATAGTATATAACATAAATTTACTGTTGCAATAATTTTAAGTGCGTATAGAGTTTTGTAACGGTTAATATACTCACAGTGTTGTTCAACCCTCACCACCATTTCTCTCCAGAACTTTTTCATCTTCCCAACTGAGGCTACCCTTTGCACACTCACTCCCCATTTCTTCCTCCCCCGAAGCTCTATTCACCACTGTTCTACTTTCTGTCTTTCTGAATTTGACTACACTAGGTAAATATAGTGGATTCATTCACTGTTTATTTTGCTGTGTCTGGTTTATTTCACTTAGCATAATGTCTTTAAGACTTCTATGTTGAATAACAATGGTGAGATTAAAGATTGTTATTTCTGCCTTGTTCTCTGAGGGGGACAGCATGCAGTCTGTCACTATTAAATATGATGTTGACCATATGATTTTCATAAATGTACTTTATCAAGTTGAGAAAATTCTCTTTTCCTAGTTTTCTCATTGAATTATATCATGAATGGGATTTGGTTTCCTTCTTTCTCCTTATTTGGGCTTCATTTGTTCTTTTTCTAATTTCTTGACATAGAAGCTCGATTATTGACTTGAGAGTTTTCCTGTTTTCTAATGTAAGCATTTAGTGGTATCAGTTTTTATCTCAGTGCTGTTTTATCTGCCTCCCACAAATTTTGATATGTCTTATTTTCATTTCATTTTGTTTAGTGTATTTTTGTTATTTCGTTTCAGACTTCCTCCTTGACAGATTATTTAGAAATGTGTTGTTTAATTTGTAAGTCTTTGGAGATTTTACTGTAACTTTCTGTAACTCATTTTCAGTTTGATTTGGTTGTGGTCAGAGAACACCCTTTATTTCATTTCTATTAAACTGTTTTCTTTCTTTTTTTTTTTTTTTTTTAAGATTTTACTGGGGAACAGTGTGTACTTCCAGGACTTTTTTCCAAGTCAAGTTGTTGTCCTTTCAGTCTTAGTTGTGGAGGGTGCCATTCAGCTTCAACTTTCAGTCTTAGTTGTGGAGGGCTCAGCTCAGCTCCAGGTCCAGTTGCTATTGCTAGTTGCAGGGGGCGCAGCTCACCATCCCTTGCAGTAGTCGAACAGGCAACCTTGTGGTTGAGAGCCAGTGCTCCAACCAACAACTGAGCCATCCAGGAGGCAGCTCAGCTCAAGGTGCTGTGTTCAATCTTAGTTGCAGGGGGCGCTGCCCACCATCCCTTGTGGGACTCGAGGAGTTGAACTGGCAACCTTGTGGTTGAGAGCCCACTGGCCCATGTGGGAATTGAACCGGCAGCCTGCGGTGTTAGGAGCACAGAGCTCTAACCGCCTGAGTCACAGGGCCGGCCTCTGTTTTCTTTTTAATGGCCCAGGATATTGACTATATTTATACGTGTTCTGTAGGGTTTTGAAAAGTATGTGTATTCTGCTGTTACTGTGTTTCTATACATGTCTATGAGAGCATGTTGATTGATGGTTTTGTTAAGTTGTGTATCTGCTTGTTTTTTGTCTAGTTCTATCAGTTGCTAGAAGGGGATGTTGAAGGGTCTGATTATAATTATGGATTTATCAACTTCTCTTTAAATCTCTTATTTTTTGCTTCATATGTTTAGAATCTCTGTTGTTGCTATATACATGTTTCATATTGACATGTCATTTTGGTGGGTTGTTCCTTTAATCATTATGTACTGTCCTTCTCTGTCTCCATGTTCTTTGCTGTGCAGGCTCCTTTATCTGATAGTACTATAGCCCCTCAGCTTTTTTTAAATTTTATTTTAATGTTTGCATGGTATATCTTTTTCTAGTCCATTACTTTTAAACTTTCTACATCATTCCTTTCAGGCGAGTTTCTTGTAGACAGTATATAGTCAGTTTGTTTATAAATACATCTGACTGTCTTTTAAAGTTGTCTTTAGGTCACTTTCATTTGATGGAATTATTGATATGTTAGGGTTAAGCCTGCTGTTTATTATATTTTTCTGTTTCTTTTTTTTCTTTCCTGTGCGTTACTTTATAATTTTTTAGAGTTCCATTTTTATCTGCCTATAGTGTTTTTCAAGTGTTCCTTTATATATTTTTGAATGCTTTCTCTAGGAATTCCATTTTACATAAATTATGGCAGGCTGCTAGTGTTCACATTTTATTAGTTTGAGTAAAGTGTACATCCTTTCACCATCCTTCATTTATAATGTAACTTTTTCAAATATTTTCTCTCCGCATACTAATAACTGTATCAATCTGAATGTTGCTTCTGCCATAAACCAGTTTTGAAAACGTAAGACAAGGAATACCTGTTGCCTATACAGTAGTCCCCCCATATCCATGGTTTTGCTTTCCATGGTTTCACTTACTGAGGTCCGAAAAGATTAAATTGAAAATTCCTGAAATAAATAATTCATTATTTTTAAATTGTACATCATCCTCAATAGCATGATGAAATCTAGACTGTTTCACGTGGGACATAAGTCATTCCTTTGTCTAGTGTCTCCACACTGTGTATGCTACCGTCAGTCCCTTAGTAGGCATCTCGGTTCTTAGACCTACTGTCAGAGTGTTGCAGTGCTTCTGTTCAAGTAACCGTTATTTCACTTCATAATGACCCCTACGCACGATAGTAGTAGTGCTGGCAATTCGGATATGCCACAGAGAATCCGTAAAGTGCTTCCTTTCAGTGGAAAGGTAAATGTACTTGACTTAATGAGAAAAAAAAAATTATATTGAAGTCACTCTACAGTAAGATGTATAGTAAGAACAAATCTTCTATCTGTGAAATTGTGGAGGAGGAAAAAGAAATTTGTGCTAGTTTCCTTGGAGAGAGAGACCACATTCACATAACTTTAATTACAGTATATTGTTATAGTTGTTCTATTTTATTATTAGATATTGTTGTTAATCTGTTTCTGTGCCTAAATTATAAATTACACTTTATCATGGGTAAGTATGTATAGAAAGAAGCTAGTAGATACAGTGTTTGGTACTGTCCGCAGTTTCAGGGATCCTCTGGGGGTTGCTCGAATGTATCTTCCATGGATAAGAGGGGACTGCGATACCTATATTTTTCACCCCTTCTCTTGTGCTTTTTTCCTCCTGATAGTTCAGGGACGTGAATATTTACAATCTGTCTAGACAATTTTTGTAGCCATTCTTCAGGGTATACCTGCTGGTGACAAATTGTCTAAATTTTGCTTCATCTGAGAATGTCTTGAATTATACTTTATTCCTGAGAATATTTTCACTACATATTGAATTTTGGGTAAACAGTTTCTTGCACTTGAATAATTGTGCCACTTTCTTACAGCCTTTATGGATTCTCGTGAGATATCACTGTTGTTCCAATTGTTTCCCCCCTATAGGTAATGTTCCTTTGTTTTGCTGCTTTCACAAGTGGTTTTTTTTCCCCCTTTGTTTTCAGATGTCTGACTCTTTTGTGTCTGCGTGTAGAGTTATTTGTTTTTCTTTGTTGGTGTTTCCTCATTAAATAGTCCGTCTATGTTTTTGATTGTCTAGCTCTGACAGCTGATAAACCTCATGTCCTCAGTCCTCTGTGCTCCACATCTGGGCAAGATAATCATAAACTCTACTCCTTTCTTGTGTGGCATCAATGAGGCCGTTCAAACCTCACAATGTGGTCTCACAGCACCCATTGTAGTACATCATGGACATACTGACCCAAGAAAGGTAATGAAATTACATGTCTGACACGCTTCATTAGCTTGACAAATGTAACTCAGTGAACCCACCCCTCAGTTACGCCATTGCACACAGTCTTTGCAGGCGAGATCTTAACCACATCCAACTTTTCTCAGGAGCACAGATAAGATTATTACATTGATGACATGCTCCTCTGAGGAGATGCATTTGACACAGTCATTCAGATCATACAGATACTCATAAAAGACCTCACAAAACGTAGTGAGTCATTGTCCCATCCTTAGTACAAAGCCGCACCTCCTCAGTTAAATTCCTGAGAATTTTTTCGTCAGTTGAGGGACTGATCTATCCTGATTCATAAAACAGCTCTTGGCACTCTCCACGCCCTCAATGTTATAAATACCTTTAGATTTTTTTATTTTTTTTTTTGGAGGTTCTGATGACAACATATTCCCTTAAAGAAATTTTATAATGTAGTCATAAATCATCCGCTTTCAGTGGTGTTTCGTGACCAAACACTCTAAAATCTGTCTAAACTGTAATGAAAGAGGCAATCTTGTCCCTGAGAGACTCTTGCTGTACAGGCTTTAGGAACCTCTTTTTATGCCTCTTGGACTTTCTGGATCACCCATGCTTCCCATAAAATGCCCATGAGCTTCTGATGCAGGAAAGTGCCTCTGTTACCGTGTTACATGCCATTAGAGTAGCATTTGTGTACTGCACACTTTTCTTTCCTGGAAATAGATACTCAAACAGGTACTGAGTCTGTGACTCTCAGTACCCAGCTGTACAGTGTGCCTAGTGTCCTAGAAGCAGTGTCCCTCAACCTCAGGATGGCCAGTGAGACCTCCTGGCTGAAGCGGAAGTGGTATTTACAGGATAGATACAACATGATCTCTCTGGCTCATCCCACATGCAGGAGGAGCTGACCTGGCCTGACCTCAGTCCCTTGCTAGATGGTGCAGTGCTGGAGGAGGTCATCCTTATTCCAGACCCCTTGACACCCCCCAGGGAACTTCTTGAGATGAACTGAGTATACAGCACGAGTTCCTAAATTTTGCAGATGACAGTGCCACTGTGTCATATAATGGAACTCCTGGAAGGTGGCTGCTTTTCCTCCTTTCACTGGGATTTCTATGATAAATATTGGACCCAAAGTAGTACAATTGGCCAAAGTTCAAGCACTCATCTTGGTACTGGAGGATGCACTAGCCAGTATCGGTCCCATCTGCACCATTTTACAGACATTTGGGCCATTACCAATGAACTGGCTGTCTGGTTCAACCAATGGCAACCACAATTCCTTGTCCAGGTTAGCTGCCTTTGGGGGAAAGACTCTGGACATCTTGCCTCCCCGATACCCAAACATATAAATCACGGTTACACATGAGTCTGGCCCTACTAAAGCCAAGATACAAGGCGTCATTAAGATACTCCTTTGAAGTTCTTGATGTCATAGATGATGACCAAAGCGTTTAATGTCACTTCTCAAAATACACAGTACTGGGCTCTTGAACAAAAACCTTTTACTTTCTTTACACCTCATGCTGCAGTCCTCATAGAGTGCCATATTAGCTAATGAGTTCAAATCCAATTAAGGGGAACATGGCACCTCTCAGTCATCAAACATCAGATGTGAATTGTAATGGAGTCTGACTCCATTATTGATGTTTGACTTCTAACAGCCCTTCTTCGAATTCTTGCTGCTATTTTCACGTGTGAATATTGTTTTATTTCTTTGTTTCTAATCTTGATAACTTTTGTTTTTGTTGCCCAGTTGACTCAGTTGGAACCTGTAGTACACTAGTGAATAGAAATGCTGAGAGTGAACGTCCTGTCTTCTACCATTAGTCGGGAAGTTCCAGCATCTGATCATGAACTGTGATGCTAGCTGTGGGTTTTAGATACCCGTTATCACGTTGAGGAAGTTCCATTCTCTTCCTAGTTTGTTGACCATTTTTGTCATGAAAGAGTGTTTTGTCATAATGCTTTTTTTGTGTCTATGAGGATGATCGTGTGGTTCTTAAACGTCTGTTGATGTGGTGAATTACACTGATGGGTTTTTGGATGTTACCCAACCTTTCATAGTTGGGATAAATCCCAAATGGTCAAGCCGTATAATACATTTAGTATGTTTCCAGATTCAGTTTGCTAGTATTTCAGTGGGGATTTTTGCATCTGTTTTCATAAAAGGTATTGGTCTGTAGTTCCTTCTGATGTCTTTATCTGGTTTTGGTATCAGTGTAACACTTGCCTTATTCAATGGGATAGGAAGTATTCTCTTTTCTATTATATGGAAGAGTTTGTGAAGAATTGGTATAATTGTTTCTTTAAATATTTGGTAGAATTTACCCATAAAGCCATGTGGGCACAGGCCTTTCTTTGTGGGTAGTGTTTGGTTACTGATTCAGCCTCTTGTTCTGACTCTATTCAGACTTTCTATTTCTTCTTGAGTTAGTTTCTCTAGTTTGTGTCTTTCCAGGAATTTGTCCCTTTTATCTGAGTTATATACTGCCATACAGTTGTTCACAATATTCCTTTATAATCCTCTTTTATTTCTGTATCGTCAGTAGTAATGTCATCTCTTCCATTTCGGATTTTAATAATTTGAGTCTTCTCTCTTTATTCTCTAGTTGAGCTAACTAAAGATTTGTCAGTTGATTTTCTATTCTTTGTTTTATGAATTTCTTTTTTTTTTTTTTTTTAATTTATTGAGGTGACAATTGTTAGTAAAATTACATAGATTTCAGGTGTACAATTCTGTATTACATCATCTATAAATCCCACTGTGTGTTCATCACCCAGAGTCAGTTCTCCTTCCATCACCATATATTCGATCCCCCTTACCCTCAACTCCCACCCCCCACCCCCCAACCCCTTACCCTCTGGCAACCACCAAACCATTGTCTGTGTCTATGAGTTTCTGTTTCTCATTTGTTTGTCTTGTTCTTTTGTTGCTTTTGGTTTATATACCACATATCAGTGAAATCACATGGTTCTCTGCTTTTTCTGTCTGACTTATTTCGCTCAGCATTACACTCTCAAGGTCCATCCATGTTGTCACAAATGTTCCTATATCATCTTTTCTTACCGCCGACTAGTATTCCATTGTGTATATATACCACAACTTCTTCATCCATTCATCTATCGAAGGACATTTTGGTTGTTTCCATGTCTTGGCCACCGTAAACAAAGCTGCAATGAACATTGGAGCACACGTGTCTTTATCTCTAAATGTTTTCAGATTTTTTTGGTAGATACCCAGGAGAGGGATTGCTGGGTCATATGGCAATTCTATTCGTAATTTTTTGAGGAACCTCCACACCGCCTTCCATAACGGCTGCATCAGTCTGCATTCCCACCAGCAGTGTATGAGGGTTCCTTTTTCTCCACAGCCTCTCCAACATTTGTTACTATTTGTCTTGTTGATGATAGCCATTCTGACTGGGGTGAGGTGATATCTCATTGTGGTTTTGATTTGCATTTCTCTGATGATTAGTGATGTTGAGCATTTTTTCATATGTCTATTTGCCATTTGTATGTCCTCTTTGGAGAAATGTCTCTTCAAGTCCTCTGCCCATTTTTCAATTGGGTTGTTTGTTTTTTTGTTGTTGAGTTGCATGAGTTCCTTGTATATTCTGGATACTAGCCCCTTATCGGAGGCACTGTTTGCAAAAATCTTCTCCCATTCAGTTGGTGGCCTCTTTATTTTGTCAATGGTTTCTTTTGCTGTGCAGAAGCTTTTAAGTTTCATATAGTCCCATTCGTTTATTTTAGCTTTTACTTCCATTGCCTTTGGAGTCAAATTCATAAAATGCTCTTTGAACCCAAGGTCCATAAGTTTAGTACCTATGTTTTCTTCTATGCAGTTTATTGTGTCAGGTCTTATGCTTAAGTCTTTGATCCATTTTGAATTAACTTTGGTACATGGTGACAAATAGCAGTCCAGTTTCATTCTTTTGCACGTGGCTATCCAATTCTCCCAGCACCATTTATTGAAGAGGCTGTCTTTGCTCCATTGTATGTTTTTAGCTTCTTTGTCAAAAATTATCTGTCCATATTTATGTGGTTTTATTTCTGGGTTCTCAATTCTATTCCATTGGTCTATGTGTCTGTTTTTCTGCCAATACCATGCTGTTTTGATTATTGTGGCCCTGTAGTACAAGCCAAAGTCAGGAAGTGTGATACCTCCATGATAGTTCTTTTTTCTTAAGATTGCTTTGGCTATTCGGGGTCTTTTGTGGTTCCAAACAAATCTGATGATTTTTTGTTCTATTTCTTTAAAATATGCCATTGGGATTTTGATGGGGATTGCATTGAATCTGTATATTGCTTTGGGTAATATGGCCATTTTAACTATGTTGATTCTTCCAATCCATGAGCACGGAATGTCTTTCCATTTCTTTGTGTCTTCTTCAATTTCTTTAAAAATATCTTATAGTTTTCAGCATATAGGTCTTTCACATCCTTGGTTAAGTTTATTCCTAGGTATTTTATTCTTTTTGCTGCAATTGCAAAAGGAATTGTTTTTTGTATTTCTTTTTCTGAGATTTCATTGTTAGTATATAGGAAGGCAATGGACTTTTGTGCATTGATTTTGTAGCCGGCAACTTTACTGTATTCTTTGATTGTTTCTAATAGCTTTTTGGTGGAGTCTTTAGGGTTTTCTATATATAGCATCATGTCATCTGCAAAGAGTGATAATTTAACTTCTTCATTCCCAATTTGGATGCCTTTTATTTCTTTCTCTTGCCTGATTGCTCTGGCAAGGACTTCCAACACTATGTTGAAAAGCAGAGGTGATAGGGGACATCCCTGTCGTGTTCCTGAACGTAGAGCAAAGGGCTTCAGTTTTTCTCCATTAATTATGAGATTAGCAGAGGGCTTGTCATATATGGCCTTTATTATGTTAAGGTATTTTCCTTCTATACCCATTTTATTAAGTGTTTTAATCATAAATGGATGTTGTATCTTGTCAAATGCTTTTTCTGCATCAATTGATATAATCATATGATTTTTGTCCTTTATTTTGTTTATGTGATGTATCACATTGATGGATTTGCGTATGTTGAACCATCCTTGTGCCCCGGGGATGAACCCCACTTGGTCGTGATGAATAATCTTTTTAATGCATTGTTGTATTCGATTTGCTAGAATTTTATTTAGGATTTTTGCATCGGTATTCATCAGAGATATTGGTCTGTAGTTTTCTTTTTTTGTGCTGTCCTTACCAGGTTTTGGTATCAGGGTAATGTTGGCCTCATAAAATGAGTTAGGGAGTACTGTCTCTTCTTCAATTTTTTGGAAGAGTTTGTGCAGAATTGGTATTAGATCCTCTTTGAAGGTTTGGTAGAATTCACTAGTGAAGCCATCTGGTCCCGGACTTTTGCTTTTGGGAAGGTTTTGGATGACTGATTCAATTTCGTTACTGGTGATCGGTCTGTTTAGATTTTCCAGTTCTTCATGGTTCAGCCTTGAAAGGCTATATGTTTCTAAGAACTTGTCCATTTCTTCTAGGTAGTTGAATTTGGTGGCATATAGTCCTTCATAGTATTCTTGGATGATCCTTTGTATTTCTGTGGTGTCCGTGATAACTTCCCCTTTTACGTTTCTGATTTTGTTAATCAGTGTCTTCTCTCTTTTTATCTTAGTAAGTCTAGCCAAGGGTTTGTCAATTTTGTTAATCTTTTCAAAGAACCAGCTCTTTGTCACATTAATTTTTTCTATTGTCTTTTTGTTCTCTATTTCATTTAGTTCTGCTCTAATTTTTGTTATTTCCTTTCTTCTGCTGACCTTGGGTTTTACTTGTTCTTCTTTTTCTAGTTCTTTAAGGTGTAACATGAGGTTATTTATTTGGGAGTTTTCTTGTTTCTTGAGATAGGCCTGTAATGAGATAAATTTCCCTCTTAAAACTGCTTTCGCTGCATCCCAAAAATTTTGGTAGGATGTATTTTCATTGTCATTTGTTTCTATGTATCTTTTGATCTCTCCTCTAATTTCTTCTTTGACCCAGTCCTTCTTTAAAAGTATGTTGTTTAGTCTCCATGTATTTGTGTTTTTCCGCTTTCTTTTTACAGTTGATATCCAATTTCAAAGCCTTGTGATCAGAGAATATGCATGGTATGATTTCAATCTTCTTAAATTTGTTGAGACTGATTTTATGTCCCAATATATGGTCTATCCTTGAGAATGTTCCATGTACACTAGAAAAGAATGTATAGTCTGATGTTTTAGGATGAAGTGCTCTATAAATGTCAATTATGTCCATTTCATCTAATGTGTCATTTAGGGCTACTATTTCGTTATTTATTTTCTGTTTGGATGATCTATCCATAGCTGTCAATGATGTATTTAAGTCCCCTAGTATAATTGTGTTTTGGTCAATTTCTCCCTTTAGTTCTGTTAGTAGTTGCTTGGTGTATTTCGGTGCTCCCTGATTGGGGGCATAAATATTGATGACTGTTATGTCTTCTTGTTGTACAGTCCCTTCACCATTATGAAATGTCCATCTTTGTCTCTTGTTATCTTTTTCACCTTGAAGTCTGTTTCATCTGATATCATTATGGCTACACCTGATTTTCTCTGGGTACCATTTGCTTGGAGTGTCAATTTCCACCCTTTCACTTTGAGTCTATGCTTGTCCTTGTAGCTGAGATGTGTCTCTTGGAGACAGCATATGGTTGGGTTTAGTTTTTTGATCCAATCTGTTACTCTGTGCCTTTTTATTGGTGAGTTCAGTCCATTTACATTTAGGGTGATTATTGATATGTGAGGATTTCCTGTCATTCTATCTTTAGTTTTCTGGTAAGGCTGTGTCTCCATTGTTTCTTTGCCTTTTTGCTGTTGTCTATTATTTCTGTGTGGTGGTATTCTCTGATGTATCCCTCTGTTTCTTCCATTATTACAGAATGTATTTCAGTTCTGGATTTTTTTTGAGTGGTTACCCTTAAGTTTATGTAAAAGTATGTTTGACATTTTGAGTATTCCGTTATCTTCAGCACGCTTACTTTCTCCATTTCCGTATTCCGGTTCCGGCCTTTACTCTCCCCCTTTTTGAGTTTTGGTTGCCACAAATTGTCCCTGTTGATGGTGGTCGAATAGCCTCCTTTAGTATTTCTTGTAGTGCAGGTCGTGTATTAGAAAATTCCCTCAGCTTCTGTATGTCTGGGAAGGTCTTTATTCCTCCTTCATGTCTAAAGGATATCTTTGCTGGATATATTATTCTTGGCGATGATTTCTCTCTTTCAATAGTTTGAATATTTGGTTCCACTCCCTCCTGGCTTGTAGAGTTTCTGCTGAAAAATCTGATGATAATCTAATGGGCTTTCCTTTGTAAGTTACCGTCTTCTTTTCCCTGGCTGCCTTGAGGATTCTTTCTTTGTCGTTGATTTTAGACAGCTTCAATACAATGTGCCTTGGAGAAGGCCTGTTGGGATTGAGGTAACTAGGTGTTCTATTTGCTTCTTGGATTCGAGGGTCCAGTTCTGTCCACAAATTTGGGAAGTTCTCATCGACAATTTGTTTGAATATATTCTCTGTTCCCTTCTCTCTTTCTTCTCCTTCTGGTATGCCCTTTATTCTTATATTGCTCTTTCTGATGGAGTCTGAAAGTTCTTGTAGAGTTCTTTCATTTCTTTTAAGTCTCAAGTCTCTTTCTTCTTCTATCTATGTCATTTCCAGTTTTCTATCTTCGATGTCACTGATTCTTTCCTCCATCTGGTCAACTCTACTACCTAAGCTGGTTATTTCATTCTTAATTTCTTCTATTGAGTTCTTAATCTCCAGAAATTCTATTTGGTTCTTTTTTAAAATTTCAATCTCTTTCGTAAAATGCTCATGCTGTTCTTTAATTGAGTTTCTGAGTTCATTTAACTGCCTTTCTGTGTTTTCTTGTATCTCGTTGAGTTTTTTCAGAACTGTAGTCTTGAATTCTCTGTCATTTAAGTAACATATTTCTGTATCTTTAAGTGTCTTTTCTGGAGATTTTTCACTTTCTTTCTGAGCTATCTTGTTGCCTTGGTTATTCATGGCGATTACTGGTTTACTATTTCTCTTCCTAGACATCTACAGGAGTGACTTCTGCAACAAGTTGATAGGAAGAGGTCTTTCTTTTGTTTTCCAGTACTTGTTGGAAGAACGTTTTACTTTTTCTCCGACTGCAGGCTTTTATTACTTTTTTTTTTCCTCTCTCACAAGGTAGTGCTATGTTTTCTCTGCACTATTCCAGCTTCTCACACACTGGGGGGATTCCCTGGGAGACGGGCTTCTCCTCTGTTAATAGTTCGTCTAGGTCACAGGGCGCAGTGTCCCGGTGGGTATGCGGAGAGCTTTTGATGTTCCAAAGCTCTTCCAGCTCCTGATTCAGAGCCCGTATGTTTCAGCAGTTCTGTTTACTCCTGCAGGGATCCGCCCAGATAGGTAGGGCCAGGGGCGGGGTGAGCTGTGAGAGGTGGCCCAGAGCAATGGCGGCGACCACCACCACAGCTGGTCCTGCTTCCACAGCTCTCTCCCCTTTGCCGGAACTAGTTGGGCTGTGAATTTGTGTTTGTGGGCCACAGTTCTCAAATATAGCAAATTTTCTGTTGTTTTGATCTGACACTGCTACTGTTTCGCTTCTAGCACCGGGCAGGTGGGGGCGGGGCGAGCTCTGGGAGGGGAGGGAGGGGGCGGCTAGTCTCAGTGCCTAAGGCTCCGTTCTCTGCTCGGCAGTGCGGGCTTAAACCACCGTTTTCAGCCTTTTTCCCTCAGTCTTTTCTCCGAGGTCTCTGCCGTGAGCGTTGGGTTCAGCCGTGTTATATGCTGCCCCCTCAGCCTTGTGGAGCCCTCGTGGATCCCTAGCAGTTCGATCTCCCGCAGCTGCGGTAGTTTCGGGAAGCAGCGAGCTTGGCGCACTGAGCTGGGTCTGAGTCCTGCGCCCTCGCGGCTCAGTCTCCGCGCACTTCTCACTCTCCTCCTCCCCCCACTCGCACGCGAATCTCCCACCTGTAGGTGATTTCAGTCGGTAGTGGGCCTCTTCGTCTTGCCTGTCTGCTGTGCAGGGAGTCCTTTGTGGAGTTTTTGTTGTTCGATGTTTTGTAAATTCCAGGGGAGCTTTACAGAGGCTCACCTCACTCCGCCATTTTTCCGGAACTCCTATGTTTTGTGAATTTCTAACCAATCTTTATTGTTTGTTTCCTGTGCTTCTTTGGGTTTAGTTTGCTCTTGGTTTTTTTTACATGAAAATGGAAGTATTAGGTTGTTGATTTGAGATCTTCTTTCTTAATACTCTTGAACCTTGAACAACATGAGTTTGAACTGCATGGGTCCCCTTCTCCACATATGTTTTTTCAATAAATATACAGCTGGCCCTGCACATCCCTGGGTTTTGCATTTACAGATTCAACCAACTGTAGATTGAAAACAGTATTTTTATATCTGATTGTTAATCCATGGATGTGGAGGGCTAACTAGATGCATTTTTTTATATTATTTTATATAAGTTACTTGAGTAGCTGTGGATTTTAGTATCCGTGGCATGGAGTCATCCTGAAAGTGTCTCCCACCCCCCCCTCGAATACCTAGTGATATCTGAGTTTTTGGGGAGGCAAAAGTTAATACATGGATTTTGAACTGTGCGTTGGTTGGGGCCCCAAGTCCTGCATTGTCCAATGGTCAACTGTATAGTTGGTCATATCTATAAATTTTCCTCCAAGCACTTTTGCTTCATCCCATAATTTTGTCATTATAAAGTACATTCAATTTCCGTTGTAATTTTCTCTTTGATCCATGAGTTACTGAGGATACTGGTATTCAATTTTTACATTAAATTACTGAAGTTGTTTCTATTCCTGATTTCATTTTGGGGGGTACAGAAAATACACGGTATTACTTCTATACTTTGAAATTTATTGAAGTTTGTTTTGTGATCTAATAAATGGCATGTCTTGTAGACTGTTTTATGTACCTTTCCGAAAAATGTGAATTGTGCTCCTTTTGTGTGGAGTGTGCTGTATATATGTCTTTTAGGTTTAGTTGGCTGATAGTTCTGTCGAAATCGTCTATTTGGTGCCTAGTAGTTAGTCTCTCCATTATTGAAAGTGTGACAGTGAAGTCTCCAACCATTATTTATTTGTCTATTTTTCCTTTAACTTCCTTTAAGTTCATGTATTTTTGGCTCAATTGTTGGTTGTCTATGTGTTTATTATTGTTATAATGTCTTCTTGATAGATTTACCCTTTTGTCTTTATAAATACCTCTTTTTATCTCTAATAACATTTTTTAACTTAAAAATGTATTTTGTTTGATATTAGTATAGCTTTCCTATGGTTTCTGTCTGCATGAAATGTCTTTTTCCATCCTTTTACTTTCAACATCTTTGTATCTTTGAATTTAATGTGTATTTCCTTAGACAGCATGTAGTTGGATGTAGTTGAATCTTGGTTGGTTTTTTTGTTTGTTTGTTTTGTTTTTAAATCTTGTCCGAAAATCTCTGCTTTTTGTCTGGATTGTTTATTTCTTTCACATTTAATGTTAATATTTATATACTTGCATATTTGTCTGCCATTTTGCATTTTGTTTTCTATATGTATCATGTGTTTTTCTCTATTTCTCAACTACTGTTTTGTAGTATGTGAATATTTTGTAATGTAACATTTTGGTTTCTTTAATGATTTTTTTACAACATTTTTTAGAGTTTATTTCCTTAGTTGTTCCTTTAGAGTTTACCATATACACCCGCACTGACCAGAATCTATATCAAGTTTATCTTAACTTAATTTTAGAGATGTATCAACAGGTTACTTCTATGTAGGTTAATTCTTCCTACCCGTCCCCCTGCACACCCCACCTCTGCTTGTGGTATTGTTATATGTTAATTTTTGATACGTTATATATGTTAATATATTATTTTCATTTATCTTCATTTTTTACTGTGCATTTGAGTTACTATTTGCTCTTATTTCCTTAGTCTAATATAGCTTGACTCCCATCTACCTTTTTTAAGGCTTTATTGGGAAATATAAAAATACACGTGTGTGTTAACATTACACACATGTACTCATTATTTTCTACAGTTCCTTTTTAAATCAGCCAAGAGAACTTTCTTCAGGTGGGTCTACTTGCAATAAACATCTGTCAATTTTTGTTCATCTGGAAATATTTTTATTTGGCCTTTATCTTTGAAAGATCATTTCCTTGGATTCTTCCCTGATAGTTCTTTTCTTTGAGTAGTTAAGAGTATATCACCCCACTGCCTTCTGCCCTTTATGGTGTCTGAGGAGGAATCCTACTAAGGATTTTTTGCCTCTCTACTCTGGAAACACAAACTTCCTAGTTATGTTGGTGCTTTCGTGACTTTTCATTCTACTTTTTTTCTGGTAAATCCCTACCCCTAGGTTGTTTCTTTATATGTGTCCACAAATTAGGGACCCTTTTGTTGATCTCCATAATTCTCTTTCTCACTGTAGCTAATAAACGTGGACCTTCATTAGAACTGAATATTATTACTAACAGTTGTCACCCCGATTAAAAAAAAAAATAGAATTGAATATTATTTAGGTTTATAATTTAGAGGTTTAAAGAGCTCTCTTTGGAGCATCTGAAAATATTTGTTTTTCACCTCCCCAAAGAAGGGGTCAAGTGAGTGTCGTTTTTGTGCCACTTTTAAACCTGCACCTTCCTTCACATTCAGAATCATCAAAGCCCATGCAGTGAACCTATGTCCTAAATTATTTTCCTTTTACAGGTCATTGCTCTATAGAACCTGAAATGATCTTCAAGTTGGAACAAGTAAACCCATTGTTAGTAGAGGACACATTTCTAAATGGCAGTTATGCAGGTGAGTTTTAGAATACTGATAGAGGATATCCCTTGAAAATTCAATCCAAAATAGGATCAGTTAAACAATGGGCACCTTTGGAAGTTTAGAAATGAGTACATCCAATAAAATGTCTGTATGGAGGGTGTAACATAACGGGTATAATGTAATTGTTTTCATTTTTTCTTTTCAATTAGGCAACACACTATATCATTTATACCTGAGAAATCAAATAATCAACTTATATTTAACCAGTGTAAAGTCAAGTATAGAAGAACATTATAATAGCAACTAAAATGAAAGTTTAAAGCAAGGGAAAACAGAGAGAAGTAATATGCTAATTTGATCATTGGTAGTGTAGTTGGAAAAACTAGGTACTGCCTAATTAATAAATAATTAAGAATTATGGAAGATTTATAAATGAGAAATGTAACTACTATAAATGTGCTACTATACATGGCAAAAATACAACCTTTCTCATTATTAGGAGGAAAACACCATTATTAATACAAGGAGAACATACCTATCACGGAAGAGGTCTTTTATTTTTAAACAACGTGAATATTAACGTGTAAATAGCATATCATAAAGTAAGGTAGATGTGTCATGTCAGTGTCAGTGGGTTAAGTCACTTTAGAAAATGGTATGAGATTATAAGAAAGACATGCGTAAAAATAATTTTGAATGTTTAAAATATGAAACGCTTAATATTCAGACAATATACATAAAGTCATTCAGGCTTAATTCATATAACTATTGGACAAAGTTTTGATTCACATTAAGATTCATACAGTATTTCAAAGGATCCTTTAATAAAGCTAAAGAAGATAATTTGAAAAGGAGATGCAGAGGCTGCAGATACCTGTGTGCCAATTAAATTATCATGAAAGTGGATTAAAAACTGCAAGAGATACAAGGAGAAACAGCCAGCATTAGATATAACGGACTTATATATACTACTCTGGTTTCATACAAGCTGTAATGGACAACAACTGAGATTCTAGAACACGAGTTGGTAAATTACGTTCCTTGAGCTAAATCCAGCTAGTTACATGTTTTTGAAATAACAATTTTTTTAGTCATTTGTTTGCATATTAATTATGGCTGGTTTTGTGATACAACAGAATGGCTGAATAGTTGTGAGCGAGATCATATGGCCTGTAATGACTAAAATATTCCCCATCAGACTGTGCATAAAAAATTTGTTGACCCCTGCTCTAGATACTAACAGCATATTTTATGACAAACCAATATATTAATACGTGTTTCTTTCATCTCTGTACTCTGAAAATATAGTATAAACTTTCTCTGAAAATTCAATTATGTAACAAAACAAATATATTTTGAGTTAAAAGAAAACTTCATTAAATAAGTTTGTATAGTTAATGTAACATAATTCAATAAACCTAGAAATTATAGATAGTACGAGAAAAAATACCCCAATTGAAAATTAAGAATACATACATAGTTTTGAGAAATGTGTTTGATCAAAGGGTATATCAAAATTATAAAAGTATAAAATGTATTTATGAACCTGTGTCCAGAGGTCTCTAGGAACTCAGTAAAGCTGCTGTATAAGAGCCTAGTTTATTATAGCCACACGGTATAGATAAAATCAGCAAACGTAAGTTTCAGATGGCAGAATCCAACAGAGACTCAATGCAAACTTCTTGTTTTCTTCTGCCCGTGGAGTTGTGTGGAAAATGCTTAATTCTGCCAGCAGCGATGTATGACAGCATACGTGAAGTATTCTCAAGCAGAGAAATTTAGCCAAGCTTTGGTGTCCAAGGTTCTTAATAGGGGTCCGTCATGTAGGGCCAGAATACCTGCATGACTGACCTTATTTACTCGGGGTGTAGCCCCTCCAGTGAGGTCCAAGGCCCCAACCATAAGTCCTAGTGTGAGCCTGAACTGTCTGGTGTGGCCCCAGTCCCAGGTATGTAAAGACACTCTCAGCGGGCAGGCTGTTCCCTGGGCTTACAATTTATCCCCCAAGAATTGGTCAGAGGACAGTAATTTCTTTGAAATGTGCAGGATATGAAAACTGCAAACGGAGTCAGTTAACCCTTTCCTGCACACAATGTTTCGTGTATGGGTATAGCATTGCTTAATAGAAAGTTGGGAGAACAACTTTAACCGAAACAGACGTTATTACTTTAAATATATATATATGAATAAAATTGGAAAGCTGTCATGGTATAAATTAAATGCATTGCAAACCATGGTTTGTGGAATAAAAAGATTTAAATAAAATGCATTCAATAGCTATCCTATGCTGGAAAAAGGACACGAAGCATTGTATAAGAACTTACAGTGTAAGTGTACTTAGAAGTACAGCTGGACAAATATGGAAATTTTGAAAAACTTAGCAACATGAAATAAAACTGAAGTGAGTGGATATATCATGTTCATAGATTGGATATTACAAAATTCTACTTCTCACCCATGTGTATAAACATACTTGAAAAATAGGATAGTGTGGGATCTTTCTAACTGGTAGTAAAGATACATTGTAAATCTGTTGTAACTGGTACAGAATGGTACTGGCATGGGAATAATTATAGACCTTTGAAACAAAGTACAGAGCCCAGAAAGAACTGTGTGCTACAATGACTACTGATTTATGAACAGGGTGACAGGGCAGAAAGCTGCAAAAGCCATTTATATGGAAATTGGCATTGTGCCCCAGCTTTATACCCTACCACAAAACTCAGTTTGCGGTGGATTTATACGGAAGGGATTTATGTATATTTGTTTTGGTTTCCATGTTCTAACCGCTAGGAAGGGACAGAGTAATGAGTGGGAGGTGCTTGCTACATACATTCCTCACAAATGTGTTGTTTCTATGAAGAATTCAGATCTTGTCATCACTTTCTATGTCCTTCCACGACGCTCTATTTATAGCAGCTCTCTTCTTGTCCAGCAGTCAGTCCATCTATACCCATTTTGTATTTTTCCCCTAAGCACTCATCAGCTCCCCTTCTAAAATCATATTTAAAAATCTCCACTTATGTGTCTTATTGAAAATTTCAGAGGCCTACTCCTCCCTCCCATACATTGTCTGCTGCCTGTGTTGGTACTAATCATGATTCCGGAGCTTAGTCCCTACTTGGAATTGATCCTACTTTTGTCTGTGCTTCCCTGAGTTGCTTGCTCACATGTCGCTGGCCTGGTATAACCTTGTATCCCTAGTACCTCAATCACAATAAGGAATAGGAATAGGCATACAGTGGATATTTGTGAGTGAATAAAGTTTGAGTCCTAGTCTCTTTCTCCTCCAAATTTGTGTCTCTGAGCTCTTCTTCCTGTGCAGTAACTGCCTCCGTAATTGTGCCGTCCTTTCCTGTAATTTAAACCTTTTTGCCTCATCCTGATGACCTCATCCCACCTTTAGGGCAGCTGCACCTCAGTGTTATGCTGTCTTTATTCTCAGAAGAACCAAATGAAGATGAAATTTTTCTCTCACAACTCAGAAATCCTTATTTTTCCACTTCTGGCATAGTTATTTTGTTCTACGACCTACTCTCATAACACAACCATGAAATCATTTGAAAGTGCTGATTGCTCATCTCGGTCATCCTCACACTGATCCTTCATTTTAGTTTTTCTTTGTACTCAGTCTTTTCATATTCTCACTGTCTTCATAACATTCCCCACAACTAGAGTCTTGCACTTTACTGCCTTGGTTATTCTTATTTGTAATTAGAGTTCGTTTTTAAATAATGCATCCAACTCACCTTGCTCTGGATTCGCAAAATAACGTATGGCTTACAGAACGTAGGGTTTATGTGTGACTTAATATATGAAATTTAAATTACTGTTATATTAATGACTGTCCAATATGAACCCCTGTTGCATCATCAAATGCATTTATGTTGCCTACTTTGTTGCCAGAGCTTATCTGATCCAGTTTCCTAAGTGTCACCAATCCTCTTGACATTCTTCCCTACATCACACTTTCCATCATTGTATGCTTTTTCTGTTCTTAAATTCATTAAATTTCTTAGCATGCCTGGCCACAGGGAAGGGCTCTTATCTTTTTTGAATTACTACACTAAGTTTTGGCTAACATTCCTACTTCTGCTAAATAATCATGGGATATTTTAGCCTACTTAAGTTTATGCTTTTTGTAAATCTCCCAAATCTGGCTGTTTTACATGAAAATGTGACTTCACATACTCTGTGTCAGATATCATACAGTTCTTGAAAGAGCATTTTTCCTCTCCTGGAAATCCACTAAAAAGAATCACTCTGCTTTATTCATCCATGCTCACATAACTAATACAAATAAATACTGTATACTTACATTGAGTATTACCTCCAAAGGTAGAGGAAAGGTATTTCATATTGATTCACTTTGAAAGCACTATCCCAACTGCCAATGCCCAAGGCAAGTTGCTGTCCCCCCATCAATTATTTATAATTAACATGTAATTCATTATTCAGTTACATATAATTCTTGTTCTGCTGTATTTTGGGTTGCCAGTCTCATGAAATTGTCTGCTCATTGACTGAAAAACTTCTGACACTGCATGTTAATGACCTGAAAGATTTCTAAATCATGTTAGCTCAAAAGCACGTTTGTAAGAGTCTTTTCACTGAAGTGTCAGAAGTTTGAAACAGTTCGTACACCCTCTTTTCCTGAGGTTTTGAGATTTTCCTTTCATGATGACACAAACTATGGCCCAGCTTATAGCAGAACTTTCAGGCAAGCATTAGAGTTAAAAAAAAAAAAAAATCATGTGTAGATGTCAGAATTATGATGGTTGTGGTTAATCATTATAAGTAATCATTTTTAAATAGGAAAAGTTTTTTGTGGGTTCATAATAAGAATAATGTAGTGACAGGAAAATTACTGTTTCTTGATAGGAAAAATATAATAACCCCACTTGTAAAGAAAAGTTTTAGCCATAGTATCTTTAAGAACATCAAAGAAGCCTATTTTCAGAGAAGTCAGTGTTACATTGGATTCATCAAAATGCGTGAACAACATTTTTTAGAGAAAGTTGTTGATACTACAATAAGAATCCTGAGTCATAGTTTACCTAAATAAAATACCCATTAATATACAAGAATATCAAGTAAACAGATTCCATAAGTTTGGAGTAGGGTCTAGAGAAGTGTCATTTTACAAAACTCCATCAGTAAGTCTGTAATACATCCCCAGTTGAAAATGACTGACCTAAAAGATACTAGAGGTTTAAATACGGAAGTAGGGTTTAGGCTAAGTGAACATTTAAGATAATAATTGACAATACTATACTTGTAAATATTATGCAAAGTACTACCAGTACTCTGATAAATAAAGGAAAACTTGATAGATGAGTTAGTTTTATGACCGTTTTGGTAATATTCTTTACATGTACGAATCTAAGGCAAGGTGAACATCTCATCTGATTTTTCCATCTTCCTTTGGAATTCTTATAAGAGTAATACATCAAACACATCTGATTTAGCATTTCTTAACCTTTTTATTTGAAATAAAATAGACTCATAGGAAGTAGCAAACCTAACAAAGATTTTGTGTCCCCTTTCACCAAGTTGCTCCAATGGTGACATCTTAGTAGCCTGTCAAAACACGGAAATTGGTATTGGTACATTACTGTTCATTAGGTTACTACTGATCTTTTTCAGTGCTTACTATTCTTTTAACTTGCATTCCTTTGTGTCTTTGTGTGTGTGTGCACATCTTATAAGCGTATACCTCTATGCAGTTTTATCCCATAAATAGGTTTGTGTAAGTACCACCACAGTTAAGATACAGAACTATTACATTAGCATAACAGAACTCTGTGCTACTTTCTGTATTTATACTTCCCCATCCTTATCCCCCTACGGGTGGTTTGTGTACCTTGGCCACCACTAATCTTCCCTTCATTTCCAAAATTTTGTCATTTCAAGAAAGTTATATAAATGGAATCATATATCATATAACCTTTTCAGATTCACTTTTTTTTTTTTTTTAACCAGGCATGGTACCGTTGAGGTTTATCCAAATTGTTGCCTGTGTCAGTGATTATTGACCCACTGAAGGGTACTTGGGTTGTTTCTGGTATTTTCCAATTGTAAATATAGCTGCGATATATATTTGTGTATAGGTTTTTTGTGAACATAATTTTCATTTTGCTGGGATAAAGTAACTAAAGGATTCAATTCCATGTTCATGTGGTATGTACATGTTTAGTTTTATTAGAAATTGCCACTAATTTTCCATAGAGGCTGTGTTATTTTACATTTCTACCATCAGTGTATGAGAGATCTTTTGTTTTGTTTTGTTTTGTTTGGCAGCATTATCAGCATTTCTTATTATCTCTTGTTTTTTTTAGCTGTACTAATTTTCATGCCAATATCTTGTGCTTCATTTTGAATTTCCTGATGGCTAATAATGTTGGATTACATTTCACGTACTTTTTTGCTATATGTATATCATGTTTATGGAAATACCTGTTCCATCTTTTGCCCGTTTTATCTGCCAGATTTATTTTGCCCGTTTTATTTTGCCAGACTGTAGCATACTTTTCATACTCCTAACAAGGTTTTTCGTTGCACAAACATTTTCAATCTTGATTGAAATCTTGACGTCCAATTAAATACATCTTAAAAAATGGATTGTTTTCTTCTTACGTATAAAACCTCCTCACCAAGCCTTTAGTCTCCAAATTTTTCTCCTTTTTCCTTTCAAAAGTTTTATAGTTTTATGCTTTACTTGTAAATCCATGATGCATCCTGCATTAATATTTGTACATGATGCGTATAGGCCAAAATTCATTATTTTGCCTATGATAGTCCATTTGTTGAAAAGACTGTTGTTTCGTTGAGTTGCTTTTCAACCTTTGTCAAAAATCATTTGGCTGTGTTTGCGCTGGTCAGATTTTTGGTTCTCTTTTCTGTTTCATTGATCTATATTTTTATTTCTCTGTCAATACTACACTCTCTTGATTTCTATAGATGCCTAATAAGTCTTAATATAAGGTAAACTTTATTTTTCTTTAACAAATTGTTATAACTATTGTGGTGTCTCTGCCTTTTCCTGTAAAGTTGAGAACAAGTTTGTCTATAAACAATCTTGTTGGGATTTTCATAGGACTTGTCTTAAATCTATAGAATAATTTTGATAATTGATATCTTTACTAGATTGAGTCTCTCAGTTAGTGACATAGCATGTTTCTCTACTTATTTAGATGTTCTTTGATTTCATTCGTCAGTGTTCGGGATTTTCTTTACACAGATCCTGTTAGTCGCTTTATAGGTTTACCCTTAGGAAATATTTTAAGTTTAGTTTGTAAATAGTTTTTCTTGAAGGATATCTAGAGTATGAATATTGCCAAAGTGGAAGTTCAAGGAAGTCAGGAAAGAATGCTAGTACCAGATTGTTTTTTTCAAATGAACATTTGGAGCAGAAAATAGCCTAGATTAGACTATGATAGAAAATACTGTGGACTTGTGCATTGGAATTATATTAATAGTTTGAACACATAAAATATATATGGGTAATGTGAAACTTATTTTCTATAGAGATATCTCCTAAGTCTTGAATCCTTTTTGGCGTGGGTGGGTTGGGTGGTATGCATCATCTGAGCTGTTTAGAAAAAGTGTGACATGCTTCCACGGAGTATGGTTTGGAGTAGGATAATAGTCACATATACACAATAGTTTTTTATGATAGCTATATAAAGGATATTTCCAAAATTTATGAGAGCAGTTTGAAGTGTGATTACAATCAGTAGAAGTCATATATGCTGAAAAGTGTATAGAAAGCAGAGTTTACATATGGGACAGAGTTAAAACTGCTTGAAAAGGTGGTATTTCACCTTTGAAATGGGTGAGCATATTGAAAAGGTGATACTCAGGATTGTCTGCTCAATAAACGTTTACTTTTAAACAACAGTAATAAAAACCAAAGTACCAGAGCCGGAATACAGCAATGAATCCCATCCAGGTGGAAAGGTGGTTTTCCTCCAGTCACCTTTACAATTCCTCTTGTGCATTTGTGTTCCGAAGAATGACAGCAGAATCAGAACTTGTGTTTTAGGACTGTTTCTTTAAATATGAGGAAATGTGTTCCATTGTAAACTTATTGTGGTTTTGATATTTTTATTGATGTTGAACTCAAAACGTTCTCTGATTTTGTCCCCAGGACCCAACTTTCTTAAAACTATTATGTTCCCAATTAATCGTTTCATTCCTTTATGCCCAAGTTTGAAAATTATATTTTAAAATGCCAAAATACATATGATGTTCACCTTCAAGTTTTTTTCCCTTTTTCCACTTATAGCAAGCCTCCTGCCTCCCAAGTAAAGTGAGTATAGTTAATATATACTTGGAAATACTATAGTGTTGGAAGACTTTTTCAAGAAATAAAAATGTTAAACATATAGTAGGGCATAGGTCTATAAGACTTTTACGTTAAAAATATGTTAAATTTCATAAGGAATTTTTAACTTTCTCTTTTTTAGAAGACTACCGACGTGCTCTTTTAGGGAATAGCCAGGTAAACCAAGACAAGTATTTATGTCAAGTTTTATTCACCACCAACAGACCAGTGACTGCACAGCAAGAGAAAGTTTCAGGAAAACCATTTAATGTGGGCACAGACATTGTTCCTTCAAGAAAAATAATCTCTACATGTGACACTGTGCAGCCTACATACTTTGGTTTCTACCCATTGGCTCTACATAAAGACTCAAAAAAGAAGACTTATGAATTTAATGCCTCTCATTCCAATGCTAGAGAAGAAACACTGGAGAGAAGTCTTTGGAATGCAATCAAAATGTGCAATTTTTCTTTAATAGTTGACTGGACGAACTTACTTTGAGACAGTCTTTTGATTATGATGAACGTGGTAGTGCTTTGCATGATAAGGCTGCCTCCATTACACGGAAGAGTGCTTACACAGAAGAGAGAGCTTATTATGAATTTGGAAGAAACCTATGTGATGAATCAGCCCTTGTTTCTCCAAGTATTCACACAGAGAAGAGTCAGTGTGAATTTCATGAAGATCAATGTAATAAAATTGGGAACAATTTCAGAATGGTTGCTAAACTTCAGAGAACTGATAGAAGAGAGACAACGTTTGCTCAAAAAGCTCATTTTAGAGAATATCAGAGAAATCACACAGGAGGGCAACCGCTTGAGTGTGGGAAAAACTTGAGCTACAACTCAGCCATTAACATGCAACAGAGAACTCACACAATAGAGCTATCTTGTGATCATAAAACACGTGAGGAAAGTTTCAGTTCTCAGTCAACCTACACGATACAGAAAATTCATGGGAAGAAAAAACACTATGAGTGTAATGAATGTCAAAAATCTTTCTTTAGGAGGTCATCACTCATTTTACATCAAAGAAGTCACACAGGTAAGAAAATTTATGAATGTCATGAATGTGGGACAGCTTTTCCCTGGAAATTGTCCCTCATTGTACATCAGAGAACTCACACAGGGGAGAAACCCTATCAATGTAATGAATGTGGTAAGAGTTATGCCTGGAAATCAAGCCTTGGAAAACATCACAGATCTCACACAGGGGAGAAACCCTATCAATGTAATGAATGCGGTAAAACCTACACTGAGAAGTCAAGCCTTGTTGTACATCAGCGAACTCACACAGGGGAGAAACCGTATAAATGTAATGAGTGTGGAAAAGCTGTCACCTGCTTGTCACACCTCAGAGAACATCAGAGAACTCACACAGGTGAAAAACCCTATGAATGTACTGAATGTGGGAAAACTTTCAGGCGCAAAACAGGCCTTGAAGTACATCAGAGAATTCACACAGGGGAGAAACCCTATCAATGTAATGAATGTGGGAAAACTTTCCTCTGGAAGCAAGTCCTGAATATACATTGGAGAACTCATTCAGGAGAGAAGCACTATAAATGTGTTGAATGCGGGAGAACTTTCACATGCAAAAAAGAGCTTACACAACATCAGAAGACTCACACGGGTGAGAAACCCTATAAATGTAATGAATGTGGTAAAACTTTCAACAGGAAGTCACATCTTGGAAAACATCAGAGAACTCACACAGGGGAGAAACCCTATCAATGTAATGAATGTGGGAAAGCTTTGATGTATATGACAACCCTCAGAGGACATCAGAGAAGTCACACAGGGGAGAAACCCTATCAATGTAATGAATGTGGTAAAACTTTCAGCCAGAAGACAAATCTTGGAAAACATCAGAGAACTCACACAGGGGAGAAACCGTATCAATGTAATGAATGTGGGAAAGCTTTCACCTCCATGTCATACCTCAGAGAACATCAGAGAACTCACACAGGGGAGAAACCCTATCAATGTAATGAATGTGGTAAAACTTTCAAGCACAAGATAAGTCTTGCACAACATCATAGAACTCACTCAGGGGAGAAACCCTATCAATGTAATGAATGTGGGAAAGCTTTGATATCCATGTCAAGCCTCACAAAACATCAGAGAACTCACACTGGGGAGAAACCCTATCAATGTAATGAATGTGGTAAAACTTTCAGGCAGAGGTCAAACCTTAGAAAACATCAGAGAATTCACAGAGGTGAGAAACCCTATGAATGTAATGAATGTGGAAAAACTTTCAGCCAGAAGTCAAACCTTGGAAAACATCAGAGTACTCACCACAGCAGAGAAACCTTATGAATCTGGAACAGTTTCATTTTCATGTCATATCCAAAGGACATCACAGAGTTCATATGGGGGGAAATCGTATGAATGTATGAAATATGGGGAAATTTTTCTTTGGAAGTCAGTCCTCATAATTCGTCAGGACTGCATTCTATGGAGAAACCCTGTGAATGTAACTAATGCAGGAAACCTTTTGTTTGCAACTTAACTCTCAAAATCCTACTTATGAGACAATTCACACAGGGAAGTGCAGTGATTTACACATTTTCAGCAGTGAAAACCAATGAAAACATCAGGAAGCTCACAAAAGTGAAAAATTCTATAAAGGTGGTAATATGGGAAAATCTTTAGACAGTTGTGAGATGTAAAAAACAAGGGGAGGAAAAATGAAGTTTTTTGTGTGTACTCTTTTAGGTTCAGTGGCTGGAGCCCTGCAAATTGAAAGACATTAACAGGAGAAAAAGGTTCATTTTATATACATATGGAGAGCGTCACATAAGTGAAATGAATACTCCATTGAGGTGATAAATCCTGTCAGCTTATATGACATTTTAACAAAAGGCCAATACATTTGCAAAGAAGTGTCCACACAAGGGAAAAGTGTTTAGAATTTACTCAGGTGGTAAGTTGTGGGCAGGTAAATAGACGGGGAAACCAATGGAATGTAAGTGTTATTTCCTGAAGATTTGTTTATGCAGATATTAGTTGGTGCCATCTCCAATGACACGAGTTGTCTGCTCTTGCTTATACACAGAGGGCATGGGGAACACATTTATAATGGGAGATTTATGTCCTGCCTTTCGGCAGATGGGTGAAGGTTATGAAAAGGTTTTTCTGTGTCTACTGTTTTTCAGTTGCTTTCAGCTGAAGATCATCCTTTTGCCAAAGTGGCATAATTTGGGGTGGCATATTTTGATCCGCTTGTTCGCACCAGGGAGAAACCTTATAAATGTGCGTAGGGAAGATTTCCACCAGAATTCAAACCTCAGAGAGCATCGGAAAACTCACAGGGTGTTAAACATGAATGTAATGATTGTGGAAAAACTTTCATCCAGACATCAAGTCTTGCATTACTTCACAGAACTCACACACATGGAAAACAGTGTAAAAGTTGTGGAACTTGAAATGCCTTCAGCCAGAAATCACAATTTAAGAACATCAGAGAAGTCACAGGGGAGAAATCCTAAAGATGAAGACTCTAGGGAAAATTACAAGTCAGGGTCAAGAAAAGATTGCAGAACTCAGAGTAGGGGCCACAATTTATGAAGCCGATGAACATGGAAGTTCCTCAGGAAGGGCCTCACTAAACATAAGAGAACTGTCTTAGTCCATTCAGGCTATTACAACAAATAAACTGGTTGGCTTAAATAAAAAGCATTGGTTTCCCACAGTTCTGGAAAGTGGCAGTCCCAAATCAAGGTGTTGGTCGATTTGCTGTCTGATGAGGATCTACTTGGTTTGTAGATAGCCATTTTCTTGCGGTGTCTTAACATGTGGGAAGGAGCAAAGGAACTCTTTGGGTCCTTTTCATCACCTTCAAAGGCCTGCACCTCCAAATCCCAGCAACTTGGGGATAAGATTTCAACAGATGAATTTGGGGAGGACACAAACATTCAGTCTGTCACAAGAACTTACTCTGGAAGGAAAACCTTGAAATCTGTAGACAGTATTTTAACCACTAGCGATAAATTTAGTCCTTACTGGACATCAGAGAATTCTCTGGGTTAAGAAACATTGTGAAGGTAATGAATAAAGGAGATATTTTCTATGAACTCAACCATCAACGAACTTACACTGTGGAGAAATACTGTGTAATGAAAATTTGAAAGCTTTCTGTCAAAGATTGAATCTCATGGAATAGAGAATTCACACAATGAAAAAACTGTAGAATGCAATAAATGTGTGATAACTTCAGGCAGAAGCCTCCCTTCTCAGTACAAGAGAAAATTCATAGAGCAGTAGAGACCTCATAGTATATCAAGCAGATGAAAGCTATCTTATGAAGTTTATGCATTTGGGAAATCCTGCCAGAAGTCATTCAACAATATAATATATATAATAAACCTAATAAAATGAGACCCCTGTCCCATATACTACATGTTCACCAATAACCATTTTCTTTAGTCTTTAGGCCCACTAGTGGTCTAAATTTCCAGGCACTCTTTCTTCCTAATGTAGTAAATTCACCAAATTTTAGATAGTGAAATATGACTGTCAGTGTCCAATGAAGACATTTTCATCTTATGTATTGTCTGCTGTTCCTTCTCCTATAGTGACTATGGAATAGTAGCACATGGAACAAGTCAGGTTTCAAGAATTACTGTGTGGAACAGTTTGCTCCTCTTGACATTGTGACTTGTGCAAGGAAGAAAAAACTTGTTTTCTGTCTGCTGAGCTGTTACAGGTTTGGATCTACCTGTTACTGACCTCTCTTAGATATATCTCGCTCTCACAAGCTATGACTGTGACCTCTGTGAAAAGTGACAACTGGGTATGTATCAGAAGAGTCACATGGAGGGAACCCTTGATAATACCCTGAATGATCACTAGCTGCAAAGCAGAGCTCTTCTCTAGTATTAATCATGTAAATACAAGGATTTGTTTGATGTTTTCTTATGATTACATTTAGCTTGTGTACCTTTTGTAGCAATACAAAAGAGTTATTGAAGATTTCTCCATACATCATACCAGAATGCATAGTGTTAATTGGTCCCAGGAATAGCGATACTAAATTGATTCATTTGGTTAATGTGGTAGCTTCCTAGTGTCTTCAGGAAAAAGTCATTAAGTATCTTCACTAGATATATTCAGGCTATATACCTCAGTATGTCGCTGTAATCCTTCATTTTCTCAAATTTTAGCATTTATTTCTGGTCATTGCCCAAGTCACCTTTTACCGTAATTGCAAAATCATGCCAGTTTTCCTCTCTCCAGAATTTTAAATTTATATTTGTGTAGACTCAGATTTTTGTTTAATTCAGTAGGTTATAATCCTTAACTAGTGTTAGTTTTGTTTTGATGGTCAAATCATCTGAAGTAAAGCCAGCTGATGTTCATTCAGATTGGCTTCTGTATCCAATATTGATTTTTCTGATACCTTTTTCCTTTTATGAAGCTATCTTTTTACTTGTTCTGATTTTGAGAATGTTTAATATGCCGTTGTGATATTTTGCATTATAGAGCAAATCCTTTATTCATATTTTGCAAAAAAGTGTTTGCCAAAATATTGAGAGTATTATACCACCTTAAATAAATATTCAAAACTTCTGGTTGCAATGGCATTTCATTTTTCTCAGTCAGGTTTCCACAAAATACAACCAACTTAACCAGCTGGCTGAAATCTGTTCCTGAGAAGCCCAGAGGAAGAGTCCTAGTGATGTGGGACCCCGGCCTTTCCGGCTTCCCGTCTTTGCTGGCACATGTCCAGTGGACGCTCCCCAACACCACTTCCTCCATGAGAGAATGTTATCTGAGCCCTGAACATGAGTGGTCCTCTCTCCTCCTTGTCTTATGGATCTATACAGGAGATAATGAGGCCCTGAGCTTTACAATCTTTTAGTAAGGGTTAATGCCTTCGAGATCTCTTTATTTATGGGGTATTCATGAATTCTGGAGAGAGGTTTGGAGGAATCTGAGTCTTGGCTGTGGGTAGTCTTTGGATCCTATTGAGAGCAGTTGGAGATTTTTCTCCGATGCGAGGTGTCCTGGGAGGCAGCGAGAAAGCCCCCTGGTTGGTAATAGTGTCTTCACGGGAAAGTCTCCTGGACACCTGTGTTGTGGCAGGGCCGTGCTGGGCAGGGCATACTAACAGTGAGACTGGGTTCTGTGTCAACACTATGTGGGTTGATGAGATGGGGAACGGGGACGTGGGCTCCATTGCTTCTCAGGACAAAACACAAAGCACAAGGAGCTCTTTAATCATAAAGGGTAAGGGGAGGAAAGAAGTAAGCTTTGTACCCTGACTGGAGGTGTGGGTAAGTCCCTGTGAGTTCCCTTTGCGAGCCTGAAAGCCCCTACGAGACTGAGCAATATTCATCAGTGAAAATGAGTTAAATCAGTTAATTAAAAATAGTATGAAATTTCATCCTGTTCCTTGGCTCAGAAATTCTGAAGGTTGCTGCTTTGACACACACACGTTTCTTACATTATGTAAACTGAAGGCAATAGCGGAGCCATTCCTCTCCAATATTTCTTCTCTGCCCTCCCCTTTTGCCTCTGCCAATAAAAACAGACACATGCAGGGCCTTAGAGTTTTTTTTGATGAATTATTGGGATAATTCTTTGGTTTACAAATTTATAAACTATTAATATTAAGTCACCAAAATGAGAGGCAACAAGCATTTATTTGAGATCCAAAAGAATAGCTATTTATGAAGCACTGATTGAGGCAGAAACAATAGGGTTTCAATTAGGAGACAAGGAAGGGGTATTGATGAAATAGAAGGGGAACAATTACATGAATAGAAGGATATTTCTCTTTTTTATATATTATATTTCTCCCCTTTTGTTAAGATCGTTCCTTGAAAGCCTCACTGATCAATCATGGGAAAGCAACAGTGATCACTTATTAAAAGCATTGTTCTCTTGTTGCCAGGAAGATTCCTTCCCAGTATGTTATGTTCCACATAGAAGAGAAGGAGGTTTTATTTTTCTTACGAGCCTTAGTCCACACCTTGCTCCAGAACACAGAAAGTCTACATTATGTTTCTTTAAGGGCAAACATCTGTAGTTTCTTCAGGTTTTTCCTGTGAAGTCTCAGAGGCCTTAGTGATCATCTCAAAATGAGCGACCATTGTCAGAGTGTGCCTTTATAACTGACCTATGCAAAACAAAGTTTTTGAACAGCAAAAAATTCTAAGTCCAGTTTGAAGAATAGACCTGAACTAGGAGTCAATACCTGAGGGTGGTCAACTGAAGATATTAAAGAACCATGAAGTATCAGTTGGCACTATGTTTAATCTCTTGGCTTGTGCCATATTTTATCCAGTTCCCTCTCTTTTTCCAGAGGTGTTTTATCCAAGTGTAACAGGAAGTATTAACACTAGAGCAACCCCTACTTTCTTTAGCCAGATGAGCAAGAGCAATTCTGTTGTGTAATACAAGTTATGCAAGGGAATTTATAGATTTTTTCCTTGTTTGCTAGTACTTTGGTGGTAGCTCCAGGAATTCCTTTAAGGTTTTTGAAAAGTTCCTAATCATGTATTTATTGCAATATATGCCAATGGAAAAGTATTCTTCCTAATCTCATACCATTGCTGGGCATTGACTGTGTATAACATGTTCCACATTTTGATCTGCGATGTTGGTTGAAAGATGACACCCCATATTGAGTTATATTTCCAGTCAGAAATTAAGGAAGAAAAGGAAACCAAAACATTATAGTGAGTGCTTGGCCTCTCATATTATTTGGACATAGGAAGGAACTAATATAAGGAAAGAAGGAAAAATGGTCTTGATTATACAGCCCTCCTCTGGGTCTTGGGTTAGCTGTCCATAACAAATGTTATCTGTTTTACTTCCTAGTAATTTAAAATTTCAAATCCTTGTTGATCAGTCCTGTTAGATGCAAGAGCTTTCTTTAAATGGGAAACATGAATCCAAGAGTCAATACCATTAAATTTGGCCACAAGAAATTATTTAAAAGTACCTGATATGGTCCTTTTCATCTTGGTTATAAAGGGAGTGTTTAAAAGTGTCTTTTTCCACTATTCATAATCATTCGTAAATTTTGGTGGTTAATTTTTTTGTCTTTAATGAATTGGATACCAAAGCAGAGAAATCTAAGTACATTGGTTGATCTGGTAAAGCTCTTTGGAACCCTGTTTAAAAAAAAAAAATACCAGGCTGATTTTTCCAAGGAAGTCAACCTTTTTCCTTAAAGTTGTCTGGTCATATCTGGGAAAGCTGCCTGTCTTAAACATGACATTTCAGTCATACACTGGGAATATAATCAATATTTCCAATTATACTGTTATAAGGAGAGCAGATTCTTATTAAACTTACGTGAATAGTTGCATGATCATGAAAATAGGAATACTCACTAAGAATGTCTAAATTTTGGAGGGATCAGGTAGAGAGGAAAAGGTAAATATTTCAATACTGACAAAGTTACAATTTATCAAATTACCGTAGGTCATAGGTAGCTTAGAAGAAAATTTTTTCTTCTATTTGGAAAAGTTAAAAAAACTAATATCTTCAAATAAAAAGTCATAATAAAAATTGTAATCATCCCCATCAGTTCATTCATTCCCATGTTATTCATTCTTGATCTGGATCTTTTTGTTAGCAGTTTTATGAATCCAGTTTTCCCACAGAGTTCTGCAAATCTTCATGTTTAACACTGTTTTCTGAAAGTTTATAAAATTCTGTATTATATTGTAAGCGTCAGAGACCTCTCCATGAATCTCTCTGAAGATGAGATATCTTTGTGGAAACACTTTTGTAAAAGTATCAGACTAGAACAATAACTATAAATGACAAAAGTCTTAAAAATGACCATGGTTAAAGAATGGATGAGAGTTCATGTATACACACATATAAATGATGCAGTTGACTTATCCATTAAAATCTTAGTTTGGCCACACATAAAATTCCTTTTTCAAGATCCCTTTTCCCAAAATCTTCTGCAGCTTTCATAAACCTTATTAAACTTTCATATACTTTTCAGCTGTTGTCCTATATTTCCCTCTTTATTTTAAAACAATCGTTTTACTTTAGGATAAAATTACTTCCTTTTTTTCCTTTTACCAACTCTCTCCCCCCACCTCATCCTTTATATCGTTCTTTATCCAAAAAACACATTCTATTTTCCTTCAACAAAAGTGCACCTTTTAAAAAATATCTTATTTTATTCCCTGAAAGAAAACAATATTGAAATTAGGCCAACTAATAACCCTACAATGGCTTCTAAGTGTTCAAGTGAAAGGAAGAGTTGCACATCTGTCTCTTTAAATCAGAAATTACGAAGGCTTAAGCTTAGTGAGGAAGGCATGTCAAAAGCTGAGATAAGCCAAGCACTAGGCCTCTTGCACCAAACAGCCAAGTTATGAATGCAAAGGAAAAGTTCTTGAAGGAAGTTAAATGTGCCACTCCAATGAACACACAAATACTAAATCGAAATAGTATTATTGGTGACATGGATAAATTTTTAGTGGTCTGAATAGGAGGTCAAATCAGCCATGACATTCCCGTAAGCCAAAGCTTACTCCAGAGCAGCAAGGTCTTACTGTCTTCAATTCCATGAAGGCTGAAAGTTGAGGAAGAAAAGTCTGAAGCTGGCAGAGGTTGGTTCATGAGGTTTAAGGAATGAAGTCGTCTCCATAATGTCAAAGTGCTGTATGAAAGAGCAAATGCTAATGGAAAAGCTGCGGCAGGTTATCCAGATCTAGCTAAGATAATTAATGAAAGTGGCTACACTAAACCATAGGTTTTCAGTGTGGATGAAACAGTCTTCTTATATTGGAAGAAATGCCAATTAGGACTTTCATAGCTAGAGAATGCCTGCCTTAAAAGCTTCAAAGGACAGGCTGACTCTCTTTATTAGGGGCTAATACAGCTGGTGACTTTAAGATGAAACCAATGCTCATTTACCATTCTGAAAATCTTAGGGCCCTTAAGAATTATGCTACATCTACTCTGCCTGTGCTCTATAAATAGAACAAAGCCTGGATGACAGCACATCTGTTTATAACATGTGACACCTGCTCAGAAAAGATTCCTTTCAAAAAATTACTGCTCATTGACAATGTATCTGGTCGCCCAAGCACTGTGATGGAGATGTACAATGAGATTAATGTTTACATGCCTGCTAACACATCATCAATTCAGCCCAGGGAGTAAGGAGTGACTCTGACTTTCAAGTCTTATTTAAGAAACATATTTCATAAGGTTATAGCTGCCATAAATAGTGATTCCTCAGAAGGATCTGGAGAAATTTAATTGAAGACAATCTAGAAAAGATTCACCATTCTAGGTGCCATTAAGAACATTCATAATTCATGGGAATGGGTCCAATTATCAACATTAACAGGAGTTAGGAAGAAGTTGATTCCAACCTTGGATGACTTTGAGGGGTTTAAGACTTGAGTGGAGGCGGTAACTGCAGATGTGGTGGAAATAGCAAGGTAACTAGAATTAGAAGTGGAGCCTGAAGATGTGACTGAATTTCTGCAATCTCATAATAAAACTTCAGCGGATTAGGAGTTGCTTCTTAAGGATGAGCAATAAGAATGTGATTTTTTGCAATGGAACACTGCTCTTGTAATTGAGCCTTGGTTGATAATTACACATTAACTGGAGGGACTGACCCTTGTGCTCACTGGTTGTGAGGACTGGCCTTGACTACAGTGCAAGAGTTGTTGTGCAGGGGCTGACCCTCAGCAGGACTCTGCTTTCTGCCCAATCCATCCCTTGCGTGTGTTTCTCTAGAAGTTGGCTGGGTAATGCTCCAGCTTGTTTGGAAGCTGGCCACTGGGGGCGCCAGTCCCAGGACCACCTTGGAGCGAATCCACTGTAGGTCAAGGTCAGCCACAGCCCTTGCCCCACCCAGGGCCACCTAGCAGCAGCCAAAAGGAAATCCGCAGATGGCTGCTGCCCTTGCTGTGCTTGAAAGCACCTTGAGAGGCCAAGCCACAAAACAAGCTAGTGCCACACTTAGGGCTGTTCAGCCAGAGGTATGGGAAACACTCAAGACAGATGCTGCTTGTCTGGGTTCCAAGAACCTTTGAGAGAGCCTAGGAAAGTCTGCAGCATGAGCTAAGGCAGGTGGTTTGTATGAAAAAAGCCACTGGAAGACATTTGGGTGTGTCTGTAAGTTTGGTGGGGCCAAGTCTGAAATCGCCAGGGTGTGGTGAACTAATGTCAGAGACTCAGAACTCAGCACTAAGGGCACCCTCAGTTTCACTCAGTCACAATCTCTGCTGGTTTTCACAACCAGAAATTATGGGGACTTCTCTCTCCGGCACTGAAACCCTGGGCTGGGTGGGGCTGGGACCTCTCACTCCTCAGTGGGGGGTCCCCCACAGCTGAAATAATTTCAATGGTCACACACAGGCCTGGGACCAGCCTGTTCCGTATCTCTACCCCTCCTACCAGTCTGGAGGTGGTTCCTTCTGCGTGTCCTTAGTTGAAGGGCTTCAGTTCAGCAAGATTTTAGGCAATTCTCAATAATGGTTGTTTTGTAGATTAGTTGTAATTTTTATGTGGTTGTGAGAGAAGCACAGCATTTACCTAACCATCTTGGTTCATGCTTCTTGATTTTTTATCCTACAACTTTACTGAATTTGTCAATTAGTTCTGTTAAGAGAGACAACAGGAACAAAATGGAGTCATTTATGCTAAGCCCCACATGACAAACTGAAACTTAATGCCTAACTGAATCACATTTTCAGCCACTCCCAGGAATAGAATCTTAAACCAGTCAATCTGGAATTACCTGGTCAGCAGTAGTGAAGTAACCTGTCTTATAGTCCCATTTCTCCATGAAGGAAAGTGATCTTGCCACAACTAATCTGCTTTTTCCTGGTATGACTTCTTTGTTCTTTTCCAAGTATAAAAGTCTTCCATTTTTGTATAACTCTGAGCTCCTTTCTGCCTGCTAGATGGAATGCTACTCGATTCATGAATCATTGAATAAAGCCATTAAGATATTTAAAATTTACTCAGTTAAATTTTGTTTTTAACATTCTAACAGCTTTTTAATTGAATCTTTAGGGTTTTCTATGTTTTATATCATATCATCTGCAAATAGCAACAGTTTTACTTCTTTCCAATTGTGGTTTCTTTTTATTTTTCTTGCTTAATTGCTCTGGCTAGGACTTTCCAATACTATGTTGAATAACAGTTGTGAGAGTGGATATCTTTGTCTTTTTTCTGATCTTAGAAGTAAAGCTTTCAGTTTTTCATCATTGGGTATGATATTAGCAGTTGGCCTTTATTATTGCAGTCACACAACAGCCTAGCCAACTGTCCCCCCATGTCTTTCCTTAAGGAAAGAAGAGTCTGTGAGATTGTGCCTTTCTGGGACTCTGTTCCATCCTTGTGTTTACACCTTATGTCTCTCTGTCTGGTCCCCAAAAGATGGTTTGCAGCCAAAGACGGGTGAGATATCTCACGGGAGATACAACCTAAGCCAGGTGGAACCGAGTGGGGACCCCCAATGAGCTGCCTTAGAAAAATATGGGAAGGGGCCTTGCCTCCCCTTCCCCATGCCTGGGAAAAGCTGTTGCCGGCTCTGGCTTTTCCCTTGCACCTGTTTGTGAGAGAAGTTACAAAAACAACAAAGATCAGTTCTCTCCACTTAGCTCAATGGAGCTGTTACAATATGAGAGACTTGACCCTGAAAAGGTACATACTTTAGGTAAGACATTATGGGACCTTGTGATTCGGCTGTTTACAGACAAAGGGTGATTGGAATAAACATTTTTCTGCTATGATGTATGAGTCTCACAGACCATGTAAGAAACAATGTTACTTTCTTGTATTTATATACCTATCAATAAAAACCTCCAGTCGGCCTTATTCTGGGCTCCAGTCCTCTGAGACTGTGAGACCCCTGGCCTTCAGAGAGATTTAACTGCATTAAGTCTCTCTTTGTTTCTTTCTTAAAAACTTAACCCAAGCCGCCCCTTCTCACACCCTCACTGCCCGTATTGCACTGGACGCGACAATTATGTTGTTCCCTACATACCCTCTTTATCAATAGTTTTGATCATAAATGGATGTTGATGTTTGTCACATGCTTTTTCTGTATCTATTGAGTTGATTATATGATATTATCCTTCATTTTGTTGATGTTATGTATCACATGGTCTGATTTGAGGATTGTTGAACTATCTTTACATTCCTGGAATAAATCCCACCTGATCATGGTGTATAATCCTTTTAATGCATTGTTGAATTCAATTTGCTAATATTTTCTTGAGAATTTTTGCATCGATGTTTATCAAGGATGTTGGCCTTTAATTTTCTTTTCCTAGTGTACTTGTCTTTTTTTTTTTTTTTAAAGATTTTATTGGGGAAAGGGAACAGGACTTTATTGGGGAACAGTGTGTACTTCCAGGCCTTTTTTTCCAGTCAAGTTGTTGTCCTTTCAGTCTTAGTTGTGGAGGGTGCCGTTCAGCTTCAAGTTGTTGTCCTTTCAGTCTTAGTTGTGGAGGGTGCCGTTCAGCTTCAAGTTGTTGTCCTTTCAGTCTTAGTTGTGGAGGGCACAGCTCAGCTACAGGTCCAGTTGCCGTTTTCTAGTTGTAGGGGGCACAGGCCACCATCCCTTGTGGGAGTCGAACCGGCAACCTTGTGGTTGAGAGGACGCACTCCAACCAACTGAGCCATCCGGGAGCTCAGCAGCAGCTCAGCTCAAGGTGCCATGTTCAATCTTAGTTGCAGGGGGGCGCTTCCCACCAGCCATCCCTTGCGGGACTTGAGGAATTGAATTGGCAGCCTTGTGGTTGAGAGCCCATACTCCAACCAACTGAGCCATCTGGCAGGCAGCTCAGCTCAAGGTGCCGTGTTCAATCTTAGTTGCAGGGGGCGGAGCCCACCATCCCTTGCGGGACTCGAGGAGTTGTACCAGCAACCTTGTGGTTGAGAGCCCACTGGTGATGTGGGAATCGAACCGGCAGCCTTCGGAGTTAGGAGCATGGAGTTCTAACCGCCTGAGCCACTGGGCTGGCCCTACTTGTCTGGTTTTGATATCAGGGGACTGTTGTCCTCATCAAATTAATTGGGAAGAGTTCCTTCCTCTTCTATTTTTTGTTCGAGTTGTGAGAAGTATTGGTATTAATTCTTTGAATGTTTGGTACAATTCATCACTGAAACTTTCTGGTCCTGGACTTTTGTTTGTTGGGAGGTTTTTTTTCCTATTATTGATTTAATCTCCTTACTAGTAATCATTCTTTTCAAATTTTCTATTTTATCATAATTCAGTCTTGGTAGAATGATATGATTCTAGGAATTTATCCATTTCTTCTGGGTTGTCCAATTTGTTACTGTACAATTGTTTATAGCAGTCACAAGAGTCTTTGTATTTCTGTGGTATAAGCTATAACATCTTTTTCATTTCTGATTTTGAGTTCTCTTTTTTTCCCCTTGATTAGTTTAGCTAACGGCTTACCAATTTTGTTTATCTTGTCAATTTTATCACCTTTAGATTTATGTGTCCACCACACAATCAAGATACAACATTTTTCCATCAGGTCAACATCTCTATAATTTTGTCATTTCATATAAATAGAATCATATGGTAAATATCTTTCAGACTGGACTCTCAGCATAATTTCACTGAAATTCATCAGAGTTGTGTATATGAGTTCTTTTTTTATTGCTGCGTAGTATTCAATAACACACAATATAAATATACCAGTTGGTTTATACATTCATCCATTGACTTTTGAGTTTCCAGGTTTTAGTTATAACAATTAAATCTGTTATAACAACAATAACAACCTGAATAAAGTATACAAATTTTTGTGTGAACATGATTTTGTTTCTCTAAGATAAAGCCCAGGAATGGATTGCTTTATTGTATGGTAACTCTATGTTTAATTTTGGAAAAAGCTGCAAAAGTATTTTCCAAAGTAGCTGTACCTTTTTTCATTCCCATCATCAGCACATGAGAGGTCTAGTTCTGTATCCCCATTAGTGCTTGTTATTGTATTTTAAAGGTTAGCCATTTTAATAGGTACTTCATTTTTGTTTTAATTTGCAGTTCCATAATTTCAAATATCTTTTCATTTGTTTATATGTTCTGCTTCTGGATATTATTATATGGAGATGACTAAGTGATGACACAGCATGGTCAATGCCATTGAAAGAAAAGTTTAATATTACCCACAGTTTCCTTAGCAATGAGAAGCCCAGCACACCACATAGGGACATAGGAGAAATACCAGGTTTAGTTAGGTGGCAGAAGACAGAATCAAGGGGAAAGTCAAGGCCAGAGCCTTTATTATGGTTTCCATGGGAAAGGCAAGGCTTATCAGAGTGAACCATTTAGCATTACTTAATTTGACTTATTCTGGTGATTTTTAAACTATAGGGATGATCCCAAGTTGCCTGGTACGTAGTGCTGGGATTACTAAGGTTGAGGAATACTGTGTCCTGGGGTGTACTGGCCAGCTAGAGGAGGTATAGCTCCGAATTGTTTGCATATCAAAGACATGCTGTCAGCTGTCATTTGCTATTTCTAAGAATTAGCCCTAGGAAGGGCAGTTTTGCCCCAGCCCGAAAGGATTTTCTAAGAGGTCGAAACAGAGAGAAAATTAAAAATTATACAGTGTACATTGGCATATTCTCATTTGGTGAAGTTTCTGTTTATGCCTTTTGTCTATTTTGTAATTTGATTGTTTTGTTGTTTAAAGGATTTTTTATATAGTTGGGATACAAGTCCTCTATTGGATATATGGTTTGCAAATATTTTCTCTGTAGTTTGTATTTTCATCTTCTTGCCATTGTCTTTCACAGAATGTTTTATTTTGTTCAAATTTTTTCTTCTTTTGATCATGAGTATGTTGTCATGACTAAGAACTTTGCATAATTAGGTCTGGAAGAATATTTCCCATGTTTTCTTCTAAAGTTTTATTGTTTTAAATCTATGATTCATTTTGAATTAAGTTTTGCATAGAGTTTGAGGGTAGATATGTATGTGTGTATAGCATATATGTACGTAATTGATTTTTTGTGTTGATCTCCTAACCTGCAATCTTGAATTCATTTATTAATTCTAGGAATTTTTTTTCCCCTTGGGATTTTGTACATGCATAGATAATTATGTCATATGTAAATAGATAGTTTTTTTCTTTTCCAATGTGTTACCTTGCCTTGTTGTACTGGCTAGACTTCTATTATGTTAAGAGTTACGAAAGTGGACATCTTTGCTTTGGTCCTAATTTTAATTGAAGGCATTCACTCTTTCATGATTAAATACAATATTAGCTGTTTGTTTTCAATAGATGTTCTTTATCAAGTTGGTGACATTCTCCTTTATTCCTAGTTCGGTGAGTGTTTTTAAAAATCGTAAAATGTTACTGAACTTTGTCATGCTTTTTCTGCATTGACATGAGCATTTCATTTTTCTTTTTAGCTTTTAATATGGTGAATTACATTAATTTACTTTTCAAATGTTGAATCAGCCTGGCATTCCTGGAATTAACTTCACTTTGTTGTGTATATTTGTTTTAATATGTTGCTGGATTTGATTTGCTAACAGGTTATTGAGGATTTTTTTAAATATAAATTCATGAGAGATATAAATCTTTAGGGTTTTTTTTTCTTATTTTTCTTATTACCATTGTCCTGTTTTGGTATAAGTAAAACTGGCCTCATAAAATGAGTTGCCAAGTATTCCCTCCTATTCTGTTTTCTGTAGTACTTTACGTAGAATTGGTGTTAAATATTGGTCAGTTTCATCTAAATTGTCAAATTGATGGGCAGAGTTGTTTGTGTTGTTCCCAAATTATTCCTTCAATGTCTGTGGGTAGTGATACCATCTTTTTTATTCTTGAATTTGGTAACTTGTACTTTCACTATTTTTTGTTGATTTTCAAATGATCATCTTTAGGTTTCATGGATTTTCTCTATTTTTCTGTTCTCAATATCATAGAATCTTGCTATTGTGTTCTTTGCTTCTGCTTGCTTCGGATTTTACTCTTATTTTGTTTCCTGAGATGAGATCTTAGAATATTGAGATCTTTCTTCTTTTCTCCAACAAAATGTAAGCATTTGTTGGTATGAATTTCCCACTCAGCACTGCTTTAGCCCCAAGGCATAAATCTTGAAAAAGATTTTCTTGTTTTCCTTCAGTTCAAATTACTTTTTCATTCCCTTTATGACTTTCTCTTTCTCACATGTAATATTCAGAAGTGTGTTGTTTCATATCCAAGTGTTTGAAGATTTTTCTGTTATCTTTTTGCTATCCATTTCTAGCTTAATTTTATTACAGTCAGAGGACATAATCTGTATATCAATTTTCAAAAATTTACAATTTGTTTTATATCATAGTATATTATCTTGTTTCATTTGTTCTTGAAACGTGTACTCTGCTGTTGCTGGGGGTTCTATAAATACAAATTATATTCATTTGGTTGAGGTGCTGTTTCTTTCTTTTATATTCTTGCTGATTTCTAATTTAGTGGTTCTACCAATTGCTGAAAGAATGTTGAATTTGACAACTAATAGATTTGTCTATTTCTCCTTTATGTTCTTCATTTTGGTTTAATGTATGGTGATGTCCTGTTGTTTTATGCACATAGGATTGTACTTTTCGTGGATAGGACCTTTGTGGGGAGGTGGAGCATTAAGGGTTAAGAAAAGTAACTATAAGCAGAGGTTGGGAGGATCGCTAAGGGGAACTCCGATAAGTAAAAAGAACAAACAGACACTAGCTGTTCTGGGAATGAGAAAATATCAAAAGGTCTAAGAACAGTCAGGCCCAAACTTTGAAAAAACATAACTAATCTGTATTTGCTGTCTCAGCCGCTTTATGTAACCTTTTTGTTTCTGTCTGTATAAAAGAATGCTGAAAAATAAAGCAGGCGCAGCAGTCTAGTCAGAACTGCTTGCCCTCCCGATCCCATCTTTGTCTCTTGTCTGTTTTTTTCTTAATCCTCACTCCCCACTTTAGGGACCGTTCGTCTCTTCGGCAGGCTCCGACAGACCTTTTATCATGTAATGCCACTTTCTACCTTGGAAACATTCTTTGCTGTGAAGTCTACTTTCAGCGTTAGGCTTCTTTCAGTTTACCATGTTTTGAGGTTCACCTGCTTTGTAGTATGTATCAATACTTTCCTTTTCATGGATGAATATTCTATTTTACAAATATACCACATTTTATTCATCCATTCATCTGTTGACGGACATTTGGATTTTTTACATCTTCTGGCTATTGTGAATAGTGCTGCTCTGACATTCATGTACAAGTTTTGTTGAAACTCTTTTTCAAATATTTTGTAGGTATATATCCATTCAGAATTGCCACAGTCAGGCCAAGTAGTTTATGTATTAAAAGTAAGCCAGCTGATGGCTAAGTTAATTATATTCTGTGAGTTGGGCTGTCTATTCCTTGGAGCACTGGCAGATCACTATAATAGCCAGTTGGCCAGGCAATCTAATGTACTTGGAAACTGTCCAGTCTCCAAAAAGAAAACAAACATGTTTCTCCCCCATTATAGTATGAAGCTTCCCTAGTAGAAACAGATTACGAGGTCTGACAAATAAGTGCATGAACTTATTGCACTGATATTGCTAAACTTTTTTGAAAGCAGAGGGTTTATTTATTATGAATTTGTACCAACTGGACAGTTAATGAATTTACTATTTGGAAATGCTGAAAAGGCTGTATGAAAGTTAGACGACCTGAACTTTTCACCAACAATTCATGGCTCTTGCATCATGACAATGCACCAGCTCACACAGCACTGTCTGTGATGGAGTTTTTAGCCAGTAATCAAAGAACTGTATTGGAATACCCACACTACTCACCTGATCTGGTCCCCAATGATTTCTTTCTTTACCCGAAGATAAAGGAAATATTAAAAGGAAGACATTTTGATGACATCCAGGACATCAAGGATAATACACTAACAGCTCTGATGGCCATTCCAGAAAAAGTTCCAAAATTGCTCTGAAGGGTGGACTAGGTGCTGGCGTCAGTGCATAGCTTCCCAAGGGGAGTACTTCAAAGGTGACCATATTGATATTCAGCAATGAGGTATGTAGCACTTTTTCTAGGATGAATTTGTGAACTTACTTGTCAGAACTCATCAGACCTTGTATGTCTCCTGGTCTTCCAGGGAGACCTATGAGAGAAAAGGTATTATGTATCTGGCAAGGAAAGACAAATATAGAGGTAGGTCAGAAGAGGTGTTATGCCCCTTCTTTAGAGGTCAGATGTCTCTTGTAGGAAATAGATTTCTTGAAACTCAGAAAATAAGAAACTTCTTGTAGTTGGCAGTATGATGATTTGGAAGTAAAAATGGGAGTAACTACTAGTACAGTGGATTAAATGGATGATCCCAAGAACCAATTTCTTTGCCTTCCCATTTGGTTGGTATTGAATGTCTTATTTTCTGTTGTCACGCAGCAGCCTACCTGTCTGTCCCCTCGTACCTACCCCTAAAGAAAGAAGAGTCTGTGAGACGGATCCTTTCAGGGACTTTGCTTCACCTTTGTGCTTACACCTTATGTCTCCCTGTTTGGCCCCAAAGAATGGCTGGTTAGTCAATGACAGGTAAGATTCCTCAAGGGAGGAACAACCTAAGACAGGCACAGTCACATAGGGGCCATCTGGAGAACTCATGGGCTTGATAGAGGTGGGCATAGATCCCCACCTTCCCCCGGCTAAGGTGAGCTTCTGCCTCTGTGGCTACATTCCTTCCCACAACCTGCTTGGGAAGAGATTCAATGATGTGATAACATCAGTTCTCCATCTATTCATATCAGTAAGTTTCAGCATAAAGGTTTTGTCCCTTGGGGAGGTACATACAACAATTACTAAGACATCCTGGGACTCTCGGTTCTGGCTGCTCGCAGACAAGGGTGATTGGTTTGAATCAGTTTCCTGGCATGATGTATGAAAGTCACAAACCGTGGAGAAAACAATGTTACTTCCTTGTGTGTACATCAATAAAAGCCACAAGGTGGCCCGATTTGGGGCTTTCTGTCCTTTGAGGCTGTGAGACCCTTGGCCCCTATTACATAAATCTCTTGACTTCTGTTTCTTTCTTAACCCTTCACTGCCCCTTCTCGGTCTCTCACTGCCTGTGTTGCGCTGGACATCACAATTTACTATTACTGTTGTTTTGCAAAATTACTTGAATTGGTGCTTACAAAAAAAGCATGAACTTTACAATGCTAATACGAGATAGATATGTAGACATATTTTGAAATGGAAATACGTGTTTATTGAAAATAGTTTTGTCTGACAAAGATCTGAAGAACAGTACTGTACACATCTGAATATTAAGAACAAGATTCTTATAGCAAGTTTAGAAAATATCTGAAAAAGAAGTCTTTGAGTGGGAGCTTACAGTAATAATTTTCCTTAACTATTCATAATAAATGATGAATAACCTCAAAAGGGAATTTGCAGTATCAAAAGAACATGTTTGGTTTTCATTTTGATAATTCTATCTTCAAGAAGTATTTGAGTGTCCAGTATGTACAGGAACTGTTTCAGACACTTGTGATACATTATGAAGCAAACAGGTAAAAATCCCTGCCTGCATGGAGGCTTCTTTTATTAGCTTGAAGACCCTTAATAGACAGGTAGGCTCCTCCAGAGTCTCTAGATGAGGCACTCATCTGTTGGAATAAAAGTCCATAACCTGGAAAGGAGATCAACTTGGGGGGAGAAGGGAGAAGTTATGACTACAGCATAGACAAGGTCTCCAGTTGATAATGTATTGTATGGTCAGATGCCCTGGGGTCTACCTCATCAAGAGGACAGCAGGTGGGCCGGCCTGGTGGCTCAGGTGTTTAGAGCTCCATGCTCCTAACTCCGAAGGCTGCCGGTTCGATTCCCACATGGGCCAGTGGGCGCTCAACCACAAGGTTGCCAGTTCAACTCCTCGGTGGGCTCCGCCCCCTGCAACTAAGATTGAACACGGCACCTTGAGCTGAGCTGCCTGCCGGATGGCTCAGTTGGTTGGAGCATGGGCTCTCAACCACAAGGTTGCCAGTTCAACTCCTCGAGTCCCGCAAGGGATGGTGGGCAGCACCCCCTGCAACTAAAATTGAATATGGCACCTTGAGCTGAGCTGCCACTGAACTCCCGGATGGCTCAGTTGTTTGGAGTGTGTCCTCTCAACCACAAGGTTGCCGGTTCGACTCCCACAAGGGATGGTGGGCTGTGCCCCCTGCAACTAGCAACGGCAACTGGACCTGGAGCTGAGCTGCGCCCTCCACAACTAAGACTGAAAGGATAACAACTTGAAGCTGAACGGCACCCTCCATAACTAAGATTGAAAGGACAACTTGACTTGGAAAAAAGGCCTGGAAGTACACACTGTTCCCCTTCCCCAATAAAATCTTAAAAAAAAAAAAAAAAAAAAAAAAAAAAAAAGAGAGACAGCAGGTAAAGCCTGAGTGCCCAGTCACGGAACTTTGTCACCTGGCCTCCCAATGAATGACTCAGACCACTTGGGTGAATTGATTCCATCCTGGAAGGTAGATGATCCTGAACTTGATAGCAAATCGAATCATAATGCTCAACTATTATATGTAAAAGGGAATGTGTGGGAAATGATTTTAAATATCTTAAGAATCCAAGAAAAAAATCAGGAGACTTTTTTTATTTTCTCATAAAAGGAGTAAACACTAATCTCTTGATTATCAGGGAACATCACACTGACATTATCTTCTCTTATTGCAGATGCATCTTCTTGGCAAGGCAGCTGACAGCTATAGAGTATATAGAGTTCTGTGATGTTTCAGTTGCAACACCAGAATAGGTATTTTCATTTTTTAAACTTTATTCAAATACCCCTCAGTGAAACATTGAGTGTCAGGCCAAAAAGATAGAGTATTTTGGCTCATACAAGGTATGTGCCAGCCTGTTCACAAAAGGAGGATCTGTTCCTAATGTAACAGAATGTAGGGAACGAGTCATGAGCAGCCATATGCAGTATCTTCACAAATGACAATTTAGCATATGAAGATATTTAAAATCAGTAGAAAAGGGGGTGAATTAATCAAATGGTATATTGAGCATTAGCTATTAATCCAGAAAAAATATAGCTTCTAAAATCAAATTACATCAAATGAAGCATTGAATAGAGACCTTTACTTTATATCCAATGTATGATGGTGGAGGTTTTGCTGTGTCAGTATGACAGTTGATCCAGGCAGCAATAGTAGCAGTCAGGGTAATGAAGGCTTGATCAGTACGGTGATACCAGTCAGTTTTGTCAGAGAATAAGTGTTTCTTACCATGGACATCTAGTTAAACAACCCAGATTTTGTGCTCAGCAGCTATTACTTTCCCCAGTTTGCAGCACCAAAGAGGGGTGCTTTTGTCATTTTGTAGTGTTACAAGTGGCATGTCAAACAGGCACAGTAAGAGCCCAAGAATCAATAAAAACACACCAAATTTCATCAAACGGTGTTGCCATGCAGCAGCCTACTGGTCTGTCCCCTTGTGCCTACCCCTAAAAAGAAAGAAGAGTCTGTGAGACTAATCCTTTCAGGGACATTGCTTCACCTTTGTGCTTACACCTTATGTCTCCCTGTTTGGCCCCAAAGGATGGCTGGTCAGTCAATGATGGGTAAGATTCCCCACGGGGGAAACGACCTAAGCCAGGCACAGTAGCATGGGGGCCATCTGGAGAACTCATGGGTCGACAGAGGTGGGTAAAGCGCCCCCCGCACCTTCCCCGTCTAAGGAGAGCCTCTGCCTTTGTGGCTGCATTCCTTCCCACAACCTGCAGGGGAAGTGACTCAATGATGTGCTCTCCATCTATTTCTGCATAAAGGTTTTGTCCCTTGGGAGACACATATCACCATTACAAAGACATCCTGGGGCTCTCAGGTTTCAGCTGCCTTCGGGCAAGGGTGATTGGCTTAAATCAGTTTCCTAGTATGATGCATGAGATTCACAGATCTTCAGATTAACAAACTTTACTTACTCAGTTAACTAATAAAAGCTATGCATTGACTCAGGGCTCAACCCTTGAGGCTTGAGTCCCTTGGCCCCGCTTGCACTCTCTTCTTGGCTGCTGTCTTTCTTAACCCTGCACCGCCCTTCTCGCTCCCCACAGCTCTCCTGGTGCAGGACGCGACAAAAGGGAATACTGGCTAGAGTTGAGAACACATCAATTTTTGGGTCTGTTTAATGGCATTGAGGTTGAAAACCATGTTTCCCCGAAAATAAGACCTAACCGGAAAATAAGCCCTAGAATGATTTTTCAGGATGCTCATAATATAAAATAAGCCCTAATGTGTCTTTTGGACCAAAGATTAATATAAGACCCGGTCTGATTTTCGGGGAAATATGGTAGGGCTTATTTTATATTATGAGCATCCTGAAAAATCATGCTAGGGCTTATTTTCCACTTAGTCTTATTTTCGGGGAAACACGGTACTCACAGCATCTGAGTAATCTCAACTAGCTAAACCATCAATGAAACCAGGCCCAGTAAGAGCAACCTCTATGAATTTAGGGCCCTACTGAGCCAGCAGCTTTGCTTTATGCAACAAAATGGGGGATAACTTTCCTAAAGGATAGCTGCTATTATTTCATGTATAGCTGAGATACTGCTGGGACCAGGACAGCTGTATTATTGAATATACCATGTGCATTTCACACATGAGGGCTTTTCCACCTTGTTAGTTGGTTAAGTCTAAGATGACACACCTCCAAATCAAGTCAGAGGTGTGAGTCAGGTGTCTAGTATAAAAGAGCTTGAGTAAGCTAAAAAGGGCTATACTTGGTAGCCAAGTCAGGGCATACAGTCAAACCATCCTTCCTCTCCACTCCCAAGGGCGCCTCCTTTTGCCATAAATTCCATTCAACAAAATCAGTCACACATTCAAAGTCAAAAATAGTCATTAAGGGCTGTGGGACCTCAAAGTTATCTTCTTTACATGTAACTCTTCCTTACTGGGACAATTCTGTGACTTTTGGGAAGAGGGAGTATAGCATAAAACATTAACTTCTATACTTTCAGATGTAGAAGTAACCACAACACAGTTCACTGGTAGAAAGAGCCTCCATTTATTCATAAGGTCACATCCATTTCTCTTCCCTATTGTAAACCCTGCCCTAACATTAGCTAAATCTAGTGCCCCGTACCTCTATGGAAACTGATAAGATGTTAACTTGGGTATCTGTATCCCACAGAATCATAAAAGCTTGAGTCCCTCCCTTCCTTGAAGTCTCCCAGAATATTTGGGTCTGTGGTAAAGGCTCTGGATACCCTCTGGAGACAGGAAAACTTCTTTCCCCTTAAAGCAGCTGAGATTGGGGTACATGGAGGTAACATGAGGTGTGGAGGGAGAGTGGCTTCATGACATTAAGCCACATTTATTTTAGTTGCATGATGGCTGCTCACCATTCATCCAAAAAAACCCCACAAAACCTAACTTTTTAGGTTCACCCAAAGCCCTGTATCAGGTGGTACCACCTACTTCATTATATTGAAAGGATGTCTTTTGTAGGAATTCTCCAATGAGCTTTGAGGGACTCTTTCACATAGCAACCGTCTAATAAGGTTTGTACCCTGTGGCTGATAAAAGCTTGGCTTATCCAGTAGTATTCTGACTCCCTAGCAGAGGGAAGGCTTTTATGTGCAGAAATACACCCAAACATGTAAGAGCTCAACAGAATACAAGCTTAATTCTTGCTCACAAAATGTTCAAATAATAAAGATGTGGAAGAGAATTTTGTTTCACATATTTCAGGCACCCTGTGCTGTGCCATGTTAAAGCGTGGTACCCAGGGTTGTCTCGAAAGTCATCTCCATTTTACCCTGACAGCAGCCTGTAGTCAGGGGAGTCTTTTCTTAGAACTGGATGTGGCATACAATATGAGCATTCACATTCCACTAGCCAGTCACAAAGTCCCACTTAGATGAAAGGGAGACTGGGAAATTAGATTAGCTATGTGCCTACAGGAAAAATGAAATTCTTCCTAGCTAACGGACTACCAGCCTGTGTGATATGTGTGTTATCTAATAGGCATGACATCATTCAAAAGGGCTTTCCATAGTACCTTGAAAGAAACAGAAACCTGCACCCATTCTCTCATATACTCTCAGGGTTGCCTTTTGGACAAAATTCTTTGTATATTCATATTTGTATGGTTTCTCTCCTGTGTGAATTTTCTGATGTCAATTGGGTTAGTCTTTTAGCCAGAAGGATTTCCTTTAGTTGTTATATCAACAGGGTTTTCTCCCTCCCTGAATTCTCTGGCATATATTTAGGGTTGATTTCTTATACAATTTTCCATATTCATTACATTCATGTGATTTCTCCCCACTGTGAGTTCTCAGATGTATTCTGAGGTTTGATTTCTGGCCAAAAGTTTTCCCACATTTATTACACTGAAAGGGTTTCTCCCCTGTATGAATTCTGTGATGATCACTAAGTATTGCCTTCCGGACAAATTTTTTCCCACATTCATTACATTTAAATGGTTTCTCCCCAGTGTGAATTCTCTGATGCACTCTGAGGGTTGATGTCCGGGCGAAAGTTTTCTCACATTCATTACATTTAAACGGTTTCTCTCCTGTGTGCGTTTTCTGATGTTGAATGAGATGGTCTTTTCGCCAGAAGGATTTTTCACATTCATTACACTGATAAGTTTTCTCACCACTGTGAGTTCTCTGATGTATTCTGAGGTTTGACTTCTGGCCAAAAGTTTTCCCACATTCATTACATTGAAAGGATTTCTCCCCTGTGTGAATTCTATGATGAACTCTGAGAGTTGACTTTTGAACAAAAGTTTTCCCACATTCACTACATTTATAGGGCTTCTCTCCTGTATGAATTCTCTGATGTCCCCTGAGGGTTGATTTCTGGACAAACGTTTTCCCACAGTCATTACATTTATAGGGTTTCTCTGCTGTGTGAATTCTCTGATGTGTATTGAGGTGTGACTTCTGGGAGAAAGTTTTTCCACATTCATTACATTCAAATGGTTTCTCTCCTGTGTGGGTTCTCTGATGTTGAATGAGATGTCCTTTTTGACAGAAGGATTTCCCACATTCATTACATTTGTAGGGTTTTACCTCAGAGTGAGTTCTCTGGTGTACTTTGCCAGTTGATGTCTGGTAGGATTTCCTATTTTCATGATAGTCAAATGCTTTATCCCCAGTTTGTGTTCTGTCATTACATACCAATGGATTCTCTTCTGTGACAATTCTCTGAGGTTGAGTGAGACGTGAATACCTGTTGAAATTATTCCCTCTTGCATTACATTCATAGTGTTTCATAGCCATGTTAAATTTACTGTATTCCTTGACAGCTGATTTCTCACAGGATTTCCCACACTGATTAAAATGAGAATGTTTCTCCCTTGTCCCAGTTCTTTTGTGGCCAAAGAAATTTGTCTTACCACAGTTTTCCCTAGATTCATCATCTTTACAGGATTTTTGTCTGGTGTGAGTACTCTTATGTATAACACAGGCAGCTTCATCATGGGCTTTTCCAATTACATTATATTCAAAAGATTGTTCCAAACTTTGACACTTTTGATGCTCAGGAAGATTTTCCTTATAACTGAAGGTTTTCCAATTTCTATTACATTCACAACATTTCTCTCCAATATGAGTTCTCTCAAAGTTAATTTTGAAAGGCAAATTTTCACAGACATTACAGCAACCTGTTTTTTTTCTTGAATAGGTTCTATTATTAATGATGAATTGAGAAATACTTTGTAAATTCACTCCCCATGAGTCACATTTACAGGACATTTTTGGTGAAGAAACAGGAGCTATGTGCAAATTAAATGGTTTCCCCAAAACTTCCTCTTCTCTAGTCAAAGGTTTTTTATTGATGAATGTAACTTGCTGCAAGTGTTTGTCTTTGATTTTCTTGTTCCCCTTGATCAGGCCATCATCTCTGTAATGTTCTAAAACTGGGAAAAATTGTAAACATCTTATGAATCTTTACATTTCTTATAAGAGTCAGGCTTATAGACATATAGCCTATGTTGCATTTGTTTATTTGCTGCTCAAGATTAAATACCTTATGTCTGTGTGTGAACATATACACAGTCACTCTCCTTTAAAAAATATTGATATAGCAAAAAGGAGAGGGTAAACTGGTAATAAATATCTATCTGTACTTACATTGTGATAATTTCCTACCTGGATGGAGAAGTGAAAGAAAAGGAAAATAGAAATTAAACTTTTTTTTTTTAATTATTTTTTTTAATTAGTTTCAGATGCACAAGACAAAGCAAAACTTAGACGTTTATCATTTATATCCCTCACACTGTGTGAACCCCCCTCCCCCCATCCACTATCCCTCTGTACGTTCCCCAAATTAATAGAAATTAAACTTATATAGGAGTGGTATTTTAGGAGAAGCAGGAAAACCAGATAATGGGATGAATACAAAAAGGACTATAAACTTATGTAGAATAATAAAATAAATTAGGAGATAATGAGCATTATGGACTAGGCCCAATGGGACGGGTTTGGTTTGTGAAATAAATTGCAGGATAGATCCTACATTATCTAGGCTATAGTGGTAGAATATTCAAGAGTCTGCATCCAATTTGACATCATCCCTTGTTTGCATTCAACATCAAATTGATATCACTAACTGCATCATGATTAAATGAAGACATTTATAGCTCAGGATCTAACCCACCTTACAGTGTAAAACTGATGAAAGAAAAATCCATTCTTGCAAATAAATTATAATCACTGCCTAATTCTGGCTGTGGTACCATTGATTTATTCCATTTTTCAAAACTGAATAGTAAGTGACCCTGATCACCTCATCCTAAATTTCCACGTTTCAATCTGGTATGAGTGATGCAGTTTTACATGGGGTATCATGGAAAGCCTTACTGCGAACATGACACTTAAGAAAGGTACAAATTTTTATGTATTCTGGATGCCCATCCTTTACGGGTTATATGAGTTGTAAATATCATCCACTTTGGATCATCTCTTAACTCTTTGTTAAGCATGAAACAATTTATATCTCCATTAAAACTTATGTGTAATATAACAGTATAGAGTAAACACTCATGGAATTAGAAACCAGGCCAAGAAATAGAACACAAATAACTCTGCAAAAATCCCTATTCAGCCCTGCCAGTTTACAACTCCTTCATGCTTATGAGTTCACCACTCTCTTAATATTTATGTAATCACTCCCTTGACTTTCATTGTAGTTTTATCACCAATATATAAATTCCTAAAAATGTAACTGAGTTTTGCCTGTTTCTGATGTATGTAATTATACATGCATATTTATATTTTTTATTTCATTTGCTTAATATGTTTATTTCATTTGCTTAATATTATACAATCACTGTATAAGATTTTATGTAACTTTATAATTCTCCCTTAAGGAATACAACTATTTATTTATTCTACTGCCGATGAGCACAATTTGGGGCAAAAATAATATTGCCAAATTATTCTTTTAGAGAACACAATCATGGCTTTCTATAGTGAATACAGTTAGGAAAAGGATCACTTGGTTACAAAGTATGTAAAACTTCAACTTGATTTGATAACATTCTCCAGATTCCACAGTGGTTTTACCAGTTTACATTTTCAGTCAGTGAATGAGGGTCTTTAATATGTCACATCTGCACCAGGACTTGGCATTGCTCTATTTGTTAATCTCACCACATATCATACATTATCTCTTTATCTCAATTTACATATTTTTTGCACCCTGTAGAAACTAAAGTGATTAAACACATTTTCAAAGATTTAATGGCCATTTGAAAGTTCCTGTTCAAAGTCTTTCACCTATTTTTCACCTGGGTTGCTACCTTTTCCTACATTGACTTGCCAAAGTTCTTACATTTTCAGGAAGCTTATCCTTCCTAGGTCACTTGTACTGTATACATATTCTGCTACTCTGTGGCTTGTCTTTTCATCCTTTTAATGGTATCTTTTATGAACAAAGTTCTCAATTTTAATTTAGTCAAGTTTATTAATCATTTGCTTTTGATTGGTACTTTTGTGCCTTTGGGCCTTTTAAGAAAAGTCTTGAAATACAGAAGTGTTCACCTCAAACCTGCCCTTCTGGAGTCTAACAACCCCCTCAGAATTCTGTCTGCTAGTGCTCAATAACTCACCTTGGTGGCTCTGGTTTGAGACTTCTTCCTCTAAGAACCAAGGGTCTTCTCCTTGCTCCAACTTCAAAATCACCCCTGGTTTGTAAATGCAGTTTCCTGTAAATACGAACAATGGCATACTTAGACCAGATGATAAGCTTTTTGATCTCCAAAAATGGAAAAAAATACAGCTTCAGGAACAGTAACCTAAAGGTCCTCATTTGAATTTATCACTGGGAGTTGACAACACAAACATTCTTTCTATTCCTCAACAGGACTTAGTTAATTTATTATACTCCTGAGTTAAAAAGTAAATAACATTAAAATCTAAAGTATTCACGTGTACTGGGATGTTAAAAGGAAATGCCTTCTTATTTACAAAGGTAAATGCTTATTTGCTCACCCACGGAGACAAGGTGCCTGTAGTTCTCCAGCATCACATCCCTGTAGAGGGCCCTCTGAGCAGGGCCCAGCTGCTGCCACTCCTCCTGGGTGAACTCCACAGTCACGTCCTTGAAGGACACTGAGGCCTGTAACAGCACATTTCTGTTCAATTTGAAGGGTTTAGAATTAGGTGACACAGAAAATACCTAAGATAACAATTCTTGTTTACTGTAAAGAGCTTAAAACAACAAATGAAAATAAGTATGCCTATTTTGGATCTAATTTTACTTTAAAAAAAAAAAAAATTATTGGGGAACAGTGTGTTTTTTCCAGGACCCATCAGCTCCAGGTCAAGTCATTGTCCTTCAATCTAGTTGTGGAGGGCGCAGCTCAGCTCCAAGTCCAGTCGCCGTTTTCAGTCTTTAGTTGCAGGGGGCACAGCCCACCATCCAATGTGGAAATTGAGCCGACAACCTTTTTGTTGAGAGCTCACGCTCTAACCAACTGAGCTAACCAGCAGTCCCATTTTTTTATACTTTGGAGTTACTCAATTAGTAAAAATGTTTGTAAATTAATTTGTATATATTTATGAGTTATATACATGTACTATAAATAAGCACATTAGTAAAGCTTTTGTTGCTTAATTTTTTTTTAGCAAATAAATAAATTTCCTACAATTTTTATCCCATACCCAAATATACTACCCTAGGCATACTCTAGGCTAGGGCTCAGAAAATTATGACATGTGGCCAAATCCAGCTTGCCACTTTAAAATGAAGTTTTATTGGAACACAACTACACATACTCAATCATTTTGTATTGTCCATAGTTACTTTTCTGCCGAAAAGCACAGCCTAGTACTTCCATAAGAGATCTTAAAACTATCAAAATTGAAAATATGTACTACCTGACCCATTACAGAAAAAAGTTTGTCAACTTCTGGACTAACCGATCCAATTAAAGATTGACAGCATAAAAACAACACGGAAAACACAATTTAAAGAGAGGGATATGTGCAGATTCAAAGTAAAAGGATGAAAAAGATACATACATAGTCACTAACCAAAAGAAAGTTGATGTGGTTATGTTAAGATGAACATGAAAAACATTTTGAAGGTAAGAATGATAAAACATAATGAATAACAATATGATAAAATGGTCCTTTTAACAGAAGATAACACAAATTGGTATGCACTTGAAAATATACCATTTCCCCGAAAATAAGACCTAGCCAGACCATCAGCTCTAATGCGTCTTTTGGAGCAAAATTAATATAAGACCCCAGTTTTACATTATAATGCATAAGACCTGGTCTTATTTTACTATAAGAATTTAATTTTTGCTCCAAGAGACGCATTAGAGCTGATGGTCTGGCTAGGTCTTATTTTCAGGGAAACATGGTACCTTCCAAACACAGTTAATCTTCTTTATTCAGATTCTGTATTTGCAAATTCACCTACTCACTAAAATTTACTTGTAACTTCAAAATCAATACTCATGATTTTGCGGACATTCACAGAATGGTAAAAAATTTGCCCAATACACATTTTCCTAGCTGAGGTTGAACAAGATAATTCCTTGCTTTCTTCTTTCAGCTGTCATACTGTAAACAAGTGTCCCTTTGCAGTCTATTTAGCACATTTTTTTTGCACTTTTCTTGTGATTTCACTTTTTAAAATGGCTCCCGTGTAATGCAGAAGTGCTGTTAAGTTCCTAAGTGCAAGGTTATGTTATGCCTTATGGAAAAAACAGGGGTGTTAGATAAGCTGTATTGAAACATTAATTATGGTACTGTTGACTGTTCGATTATACATCAACAATATTAAATAAGGTGTTTTAAACAAAACCACATTTAAACAATGTTCTGTACTGATTAGTTGTTCAAAATAGGCTTGCAGGAACCTAACCCTATTATTTCCCCTAGAGGAAGGACTCAGTATTTGCTAATTTCAGTGTTCGTGGTGACTAAGAATAATAAGAATTGACTATATATAAACATAAGTTAACAGAAATGAGATAGATACACAGTTGTAATTAATGATTTTAACACAACTCTCTCAGTAACTCACAGGACAAGCAGAATGAAAAAAAAACCAAAAGGGATTTAGAACAGGAGTTAGCAGACAGACTACAGCCCAGAGGCCAAATGTGGCCCACTACTGGATTTTTTATAAATAAAATTTTATTAGAACACAGTTATATTCATTTGTTTATGTATTATTTATGGTTACTATAGCACTACAACTATAGAGTTTGGTAGTTCCAACAGAGACTTTTATCTCCCACAAAGCCTACTATCTGACATTGACATAAAAAGTTTGGTGACCACTGATACAGAAGATGTAATTAACCAACTTAATTGAAATATAAATTATTTTATTGTACACTTTACATTATTAAAAAACATAAACAGTGTCACCAAATTAGAAAAAATTACAATCATACAGTATGGCTTTGAAGTTTTACTCAGAGATGTAGAGAACTGAAAGAACAATGCAAACATGCACTACTTAACACTGGAGAGATGTTCTGAGAAATGCATTGTGAGGTGATTTCATCATTGTGTGAACATCACAGAGAGCATTTACACAACCTAGACGGTATAGTCTATACACCTAGGTTGTGTGGTATACTACCATCATATATACAGTCTGTCATTGACCAAAAACATTATTATGTGGTACATGTATTAACAGCCTTATAACAAGAACAAAGCTGGGAAAATTGTAAATTAATGTCTTTTTGAACTCATCAGAGAAATGAAATTGCATGGCAAACATACAATCTGAATAGACACAGACAATAGTTTAGTGGTTACCAGAGGGTAAGGGGGGAGGATGGTGGCAGACGAGGGTAAAGAGGATCAAATATATGGTGATGGAAGGAGAACTGACTCTGGGTGGTGAACACACAATGTGATTTACAGATGATGTAATACAGACTTGTACACCTGAAATCTATGTAATTTAATAACAATTGTCACCCCAATAAGCTTTAATTAAAAAAACATACAATCTGAAATCAGAAGACATAGGTACCTCTAGGGAGAATCAGGATCCCACTCATTTGCTCAATGCTACCAAACTCCATATAAAACAATAGGAAGATAAAGCTAGAAAAATTTGAGCAACCTGCTAAAGCCCGTGTGTGTGCAAATGTGAGTGTCAAGTTCTTGGGGAGGTGGTATGTATCACAGATGGGTGATCTCTGCCTTCTTGTGGGATTTTTCTCCAGGAAACCATCCTGTCACAGAGATGATTAGGGGAGAATTCAGAGGAAGTCCCTTTCTGCCCCATGTGGTGCTGGCTAGTGAAGAGGAAGAACTGTCACTGCTTAAATCCACTCACAGCCACCTTGTATATCTCCACTACAGAATACTTAACATGTAAGAGAAAAGGCATCAAAGCACATAGCTTGAAGCCAATGGTGGGATGCCATTGCCGTAGGAGAAGAGCAAGAGCAGATACTACCAAAATGCTGCTGAGACCCAAGTCCTCAGGCCTAAGACACGTTAAATTAGAAGATAAGCCCCACTTCCAGAGAACTGTCATTATTTGACCTATCTGGTGGTTCCCTGGAAGACCTCACTCATAAGGTTATCTTCATCTGACTTGACTCAAAGTTCACCCACTGCAAATAGCATGTCATTATTTAAAAAAAAAAAAGAAAAAAAATCACAGGATATTGTTTACAATCATGGCTATGTCAGGTAATTTATGCAGTTAAGGAAAACAACATTCTAACAAAAAGCTTAAAAGGAAAAGCTGGAGAGTGAGCTATCCAGAAGGGACTTTGAAAAGCTCAGACATATCACTGGCAATTTGGAAGGTGACACACATGCTCTGGGCTTTGTGTATATTCAGGAAAGATCTGAGAAGGCACTACATGCTCACCTCTCATTAACCTTGAGACTGCAAGAAAAGTGAAGGCTTAATACAGAGTAGTAAAATGCCAAGCTAACTGGTGAAGGCATGCCTTCATACACACAGAGCAACTTGGCAAAGTTTGGAGACTTATTGATTACAGGTATTTAAGGAAATCATTGTCCGATTACTACCAGACTTACTTAGCTAATAGAGCAGACGTCAGTGGCCAAACATTACAAAGAATACAGACTCTACAGAATTAGTTCAAAAGAGTCATTGAACAAACATGTAACAGCTGAGGTGGGAGAGATTCTGATTACAAATTGCTACATTATATTTTAAATGTCTAGTTATGAACTAAAATTTGAGATATGCAAACGAATGAGAAAATATGGTTCATACAAGAACCATACACAAGAAAAAATTTTTTTTTATTGTATGAAACAGTAGAAACTGACCTCGAGGAGGTCCAGACATTGGACTTACTAGACAAGTACTTTTCATCAACTATTTTAAATATGTAGAAAGAACTAAAGGAAACCATATCTAAAGAAGCAAAATAAAGTAAGGGAACAACGTCTCACCAAATAAACAGCATCCATAAAGAGACAGAAATTATGTATGTGATAGAAAAGCAAACTGAAATTCTGGTGTTGAAAGTATAATAATTGAAATGAAAAATTCCCTAGGGGGCTCAATAGCAGATATGAGTAGGCAGGAGAATCAGCCAATTTGATAAATCTACTGAGATGATCCCATCTGAGAACAGAACATTAAAAAAAATGAAGGAAAATGAACAAAAATCTTCAGTAACCTGTGCGACACAATCAACGTAGCAACATTCACATAACAGGAGTAGGTGGAGAGGAGAAAGCAAAAGACACTGAAAGACAGAATGAATCTTAAAAGCAGCAAGAATAGTGACTCATCACTTCCAAAGGTTCCCAAATAAGATTAATAGCTGATTTCTCATCAACTTTATTTTCAGCACTTTAAGAAACATACTTAAAGTGCTGAAAATAAAACCTGTTAAACAAGACTTCACTATTCAGCAAAACCATCCTTCTAAAATGAAGAAGTAATTATGACATTCACAGATAAACAAGGACTGGGAAAACATGCCAGTAGTACACTATTAATAAAGGAGTCATTTAGGCTGTAATGAAAGTACATTAGATAATAACTCAAATCCATATGGAGAAGAAACCTATGTAGGTAAAAGCAACTACACAGGTAAAAATACAAAAGGCACTATAAATGTATTTGTTTGTATTTATTTTTCTCCTTATGATTTCAAGACAACGGCATAAAGCAGTAATTAGAAATCTGTTGGTATACACACAATGGATGAAAACATTTGGATAATAATAACAGCACAAAGGACTCAGGAGGGAATGCAGCTATAAAAGAGCAAAGTTTTAGTATGCTATTGAAATTAAGATGGTATTCATCTGAATAAGACTGTTAGAGTTAAGATGTTCACTGTAATCAACAAGGTAACCACTAATAACAAAAAAAAAAAACTTGTAAAGGAACAAGGTATTTAAAATGGTACACTAGGAAATATTGAGCTAACACAAAAGAGGCAAAAATGGTAAAGTAGAAAAAAAATCACATACTGAAAACAAATGTCTAAATGGAAGGTAAATGCTACTTATCAGTGCATTAAATGTTAACAGTTAAATACTTGAATTAAAAGACAGAGATTAGCAAATCAATCAAAAAAATGTGATCTACTTATACTTGTATTCTGTCTGCAATAGATACTTTACATTCAAAGACACCATAATTTGAAAGTAAAAGACTGGAAAAATATATACACCATGTAGATAGTAACCAAAAGAGACCAGGATTGCCTGTACTAGTATTGGGCAAAATAGACTTTAAGACCAAAAATAGACAGAGAGAGACACACACAAAAGAATGGAAAGAAGGATACTTTATAATGGTAAAAGAAACAATACATCAAGAAGATATAAAACAGTTATAAACATACATGTACCTAACAGTAGAGCTTTAAAACACATGAAGCAAAACTAGCAGAATTGGGCCGGCCCAGTGGCTCAGGCGGTTAGAGCTCCATGCTCCTAACTCCGAAGGCTGCCGGTTCGATTCCCACGTGGGCCAGTGGGCTCTCAACCACAAGGTTGCTGGCTCAACTCCTGGAGTCCCGCAAGGGATGGTGGGCTCCGTCCCCTGCAACTAAGATTGAACACAGCACCTTGAGCTGAGCTGCCTCCCGGATGGCTCAGTTGGTTGGAGCACAGGCTCTCAACCACAAGGTTGCCAGTTCAATTCCTCGAGTCCTGCAAGGGATGGTGGGCAGCGCCCCCTGCAACTAAAATTGAACACGGCACCTTGAGCTGAGCTGCCGCTAAGCTCCCGGTTGGCTCAGTTGGTTGGAGTGAGTCCTCTCAACCACAGGGTTGCCTGTTCGACTTCCGCAAGGGATGGTGGGCTATGCCCCCTGCAACTAGCAACGGCAACTGGACCTGGAGCTGAGCTGCGCCCTCCACAGCTAAGACTGAAAGGACAACTTGAAGCTGAACAGCACCCTCCACAACTAAGATTGAAAGGACAACAACTTGACTTGGAAAAAAGGACTGGAAGTACACACTGTTCCCCAATAAAGTCCTGCTCCCCTTCCCCAATAAAATCTTTAAAAAGAATAAAAATAAAACTAGCAGAACTGACTTGAAAAGATAAAAAAAAAAAAAAAAATTTTGGGCGGCCAGTTAGCTCAGTAGTTAGAACGCAGTGCTCATAATACCAAGGTTGCCGGTTCGATTCCCACATGGGCCAGTGAGCTGCACCCTCCACTAGATTGAAAACGACGACTTGACCTGGAGCTGAGCTGCGCTCTCCACAACTAGATTGAGAACAACAACTTGGCATGGAGCTGATGGGTCCTGGAAAAACATACTGTTCCCCAATATTCCCCCGTTAAAAAAAAAAAAATTAATAATAATAATAATAATTCAACACTAATACTTAGAGATTTTAATACTCTACTCTCATGATGGACAGCACTAGTAGACAGAAGATTAACATTGGAAGAGCACACTTGAACAACACTCTATATCAACTAGACCAAGAAGATATCTACAAGAACATTTAGGCCAACACCAGCAGCATAAACATTTTTCTCAAGTATACATGGAACATTCTCCAGTATAGACCATTTGTTAGGCCACAAAACAAGTCTCAATACATTTTATTTTATCTTAAGTTTTATTATTTTAAATTAAAAATTTTTTAATTTTTCAATTGTATAATAGTTGACATACAGTACTATATTAGTTTCAGTTGTACAACATACTGATTACACATTTACATAACTTTCGAAGTCATCACCTCAATTCAATACATTTTAAAGGTTAAAATCATACAAAGTATCTTCTATGACCATAACAGAATGAAACCAGAAATCAGTGAGAGAAGGGAAACCGGAAAATTAAAAAATATGTGAAAATGAAACAACACACTCTTAAGACACCCAAAAGATCAAAGAAAAATAACAAGGGAAATTAGAAAATACTTTGAGACACTAAACATGAAAACAACATACCAAAAATTATGAGATACAGATAAAGCAGGGCTTAGAAGGAAATTTATACCTATAACACCTACATTTAAAAAGATCTCAAATCAATAACCTAACTGTATATGTTAAGGAACTAGAAAAATGTGAACTAAACCCAAAACTAGCGAAGGAAGGAAATAAAAAAGATCAGAGCAGAGAAAAACAAAATAAAAAATAGGAAACAATAGAATCAACAAAACTGACAGTTGGTTCTTTGAAAAGATCAACACAATTGATGAATCTTTAGGGAGACTAAGATAAAAGAGGACTCAAATTTGCTAAAATCAGAAATGAAAGTGAGGACATTACTACTGATCTTCCAGAAATAAAAAGGACTATAAGTGAGTACTATAAACAACTGTACACCAACAAAGTAGGTAACCTAGATGAAAGGGACAAATTCCTAGAAACATACAAACTACTAAAATTGATTTAAAAAAAGAAAATCTGAATAGATCCATATAAAGGAGACTGAATCTATAATTAAAAACCTCTCCATCAATGAAAAGCCCAGAATCAGATGGCTTCACTGGTGAATTCTACCAAGCATTTAAGAATTAACACAAATCCTTCTCTAACTCTCCCCAAAATAGAAAAGGGAATACTTTCTAACTCATCCTATGAGTTACTCTGAAGCAAAGCCAGACAAAGAAATCACAAGGTGACTAAGGATCAATATTCCTTATGAATATAGATGTAAAACTCCTCAACAAAATACTAGCAAACTGAATCTAGCAGAATATTAAAATAATTATTTACCATAACCTGGTTGGATGTATCCCAGGAATGAAAGACGGTTCATCAAAGGAAAACTCAATCAGTGTAACACACTATAGTAATAGAATGAAAGAAATTAATCACATGATGATCTCAATTGATGTAGAAAAAGTATCTAACAAAATCCAATACCCTTTCATGATAAAAGCACTCAAATTTAAACTAGGAATAGAAGTGAACTTCCTCACCACAATAAAAAGCACTTACGAGAAATCCATAGCTAACATCTATACAACACTACAGGACAAGAATTTTTACTCCAAAGATCAGGAATAAGACAAGGATACCCGCTTTAACCAATTCCATTCATTGTACTGGAAGTTCTAGTCACAGCAAATAGACAACAAAAAGAAAAAAAAAAAGCATCAAAATTGGAAAGGAAAAAAGTAAAACCATCTCTTGTCATAAACTATATGATCCAATATACAAATACATATAATATATGAATACTAAAAAATCCACAAAAAACTGTTAGAGCTAATAAATAAATTCAGCAAACTTCCAGGATGAACACACAAAAACCATTTGTATTTCTATACACTAGCAATGAACAATAAAAACATTAAGAAAACAATTCCATTGACAATAGAATTAAAAAAAAAATAGGTGTAAGTTTAACCAAGAAGATGAGTGACCTGTACATTCAACACTAGAAAACATTGCTGAAAGGAATTAAAGATGACCTACAAATGAAAGGAATCCAATGTTCATGGATTGGAAGATTTAATACTGTTATGACAGTAATACTCTCCAAAGTGATCTACAGATACAGTGAAATCTGTATAAAAATCCCAATGGGTTTTTTTGTAGAAATGTCGATCCTAAAATTCCTATGAAATTAAAAGGGACCGTGAATAGTCAAAACAATCTTAAAAAATAACATAGTTTGAGGACTTGTACTTTTTGGTTTCAAAACGTAACTATATAAAGTAAGAGCAATCAAGACAGTGTAGTACTGGCATAAAGACAGACATATGGATCCACAGAATAGAAATGGGAGTATAGAAATAAACCCATGCATCAATCATTTAACTATGAATCAACAGAATCAAGACAATCCACAAGGATTAAAGGCAGTCTTGAAGAGATATTTGTAAACCTATGTTCATAGCAACGTTTTTCATAATACCCAAAAGGGGGAAGCAATCTAGGTGTCCATCACCAAATGAATGGATAAATAGAACGTGGTATATACCTACAACAGTATTATTCAGCCTTAGAAAGGAAGTAAATTCTGATACTTGCTACCACATGGATGAACTTTTGGAGGACTTTATGCTAATGAAATAAGCCAGTCACAAAAAGACAAATACTATATGATTCTATTTATGTTAATGAAATTCAGACAGAAAGTAAAATGGTGTCTGCCAAGGGCTGAAGGGAGGGAAGAATAGGGAGTTGCTATTTAATGGGTACAGATCTTTATTTCCGCAAGATGAAAACAGTTCTGGAGATTGGGTGCACAACAATAAGAATGTACTTTACACTACTGAACTGCACACTCAAAAATGGGTAAGATGGTAAACTATGCTATCTGTATTTTACCACAATTAAAAAGAAAAAGAAAAAAGAAAAGAACCTGGTGTCTTACATGCAGGGGCTGCCATAACCAAATACCACAGCTTAAACAACAGAAATTTATGTCCTCACAGCTGTACAGGCTGGAAGTCCACACCAGGCTGTCAGCATGGGTGGGTTCTAGTGAGGCTCTCTGCCTGGCTTAGATGACCACCTTCTCACTGTGTCCTCAAGTGGCCTTTGCCTCGGTGCCTTATGATCTCATTTAACCTTAACTACTTAGCCCTATCTCCAAATATAGTAACATTAAGGGTTAGGACTCCAACATATGAATTTGAGGGGGAAGAAAGGCGGACACAAATGAGTCCATACCATCAGGTGAACAGAATGAGGGTATGATTCTAAAGGTCAGTCTGGAGACGACAATGAGAATGTGATATGAGGCAGAGGCTGGAACAGTAGGATGTATTTAAGAAACTAAACGAGATTTGGTTTTGCTTTAGAATAAAGTTATATACTGAATTTTTTAATGTCGTATTTCCCAGTAGATAGTGAACACTATTAAGAAAGAAAAGTATCTGTATTGTTTAAGCCATAATTATAGCACGTCAATTTCCTCAAACATCTTGGCTGTTCAACAAACAGATACCAAAAAAGTCAGAGTGGCAATAATGCAAAAGGAAGAAATGGGAAGGGGTGATGCCTCCAAAGCCTGAACTGATCATGAGAAATTGGGAATTTTATTGTATGGGGTAAGGAGCCACTAAGATGACTTACACACGGATGAGACATTACCTCATTAGCATTTAGATAATAACCCCTGGGGAAGATGTGCTTGAGAAACAGGTGGGTGGACTCGTAAAGGAGCTGTTCCAACAGTGCAGTCGTGAGACCATGAAAGAAGGGGGAGGAATCAAGTAAAGAAATGCATTTAAAATACATTAGGTTGGGCCATGTAAAAGTGACAACACAAATGGAAAAGTAGCAAGACGTGATTACCGACCAGATGTGGCAGAAGTTGAGTGTGAGAGCAAGAAGAGGCAAGGATACATCCCACTTCTGTGGCTCAGGTATCTGGCTGAATGGGGTTTATCAACGAACAGGGGGAGATGAGGAGGAGGAGTTTGGGAAGGGCTATAAATGTTACTTTTGCTTTGAATCCCTTGAGCTAGAGACACCTACAGAGAGATGGTGAGCCAACTACGTCCAATAAGGTAGCCCTAAGCACATGACTATTTAAAACCTAAACTAAAAATTCAGCTCCTCAGTTACACAAGCCACATTTCAAATGCCAAACAGGCACATGTGTCCAGTGGTCACTGCTTTGGACAGTACAGATACAGCTCATTTCCATCATCACAAAAAGTGTCATTGGTCAGGGTGGGCTGCAGAGCCACATATGGGAGAACTAGCAAAGGCCTCATTGTTAAAACCAGAGATGGATGAAATGACTCAAGAAGACTAGTTAGAAGAATAGTGAGAAGGAATAGGAACTTGTGGATGAGACATGTGAAAGGGCAAGAGAAGGAAGAGGACTCCACGTAAGAAACAAGAGGCAGGGCCACAGCAGAGGAGGGTCACAGACACTCACATAGGAGACCTTCCAGAGGGAATGGCTGGGGCCGTCAGGCGCTGCACACAGGTCTAATGAAGGAAGGACTAGGCAAGACCCACTGGACTTGACCCAATCAGGTCACTGGTGAGTACAGGTGACAGGCATATGAGATATCAAGGCCTCATGCAGTAGACTCAAGTGTAAATGGAATGTGGTAACGTCTGCCAGAGAACAGAACTTTAAACTATCTGCTGAACACCTTGTTTATGACAGGTACTTGAGAGAAATATTTATGGAGAGATATTTTTAAGGACATGAACATATAGGTCATTCATGCCGACCTCCAGTTAGTCTAAGTATTATTCCTGAAATCAGCAGGATCAGAAAAATGTCTACCTCCACTTCTGTTTTAGTTACCCAAACAACTGTATTAACAAAAGTCTGCTTTGGCAATATGCCCTCTACTTCCACTGAGGAAAAAGTGCAAACATCCCGCACTTACTGGAAAGAGTGGTTATTGGAAAGATTTATACTATCACCTACATGAATACCAACAAAGACATTTTTCCTGACTTTGATGACTTTACAGATTCCATAAAGAATGTTTAGTTCAACTTCTCATCAATGCAAACCTTTAAACTAATTTTATCCATCTGACTCTGCCATGGCATCAGAAAAGTCAGGAAGAAATTTGCAGCTGCACTTTGGAAAATCTGTAAACATCACAGGACCTGCATCTACCCACGTGACAACTCTGCTGTGCTATTCATCTGCTTTTCTCCATCTTCCTTGAATGATGCTAGCACATTTCTATTTTTCCATGTCAATGTATGGTTCCTTAACCATCTATGAAATCTGTTATAAAAAAAGGTGTTAATAAATAACTCACCTGGGATATATTCATTTTCTGCTGCTCTTGGGAGAGCGTAGAGAACTGTGATGGATAAGCTGGGGGTAAGGAAAGAGGAACAGTCATGAGAGGTCTGAACACAGCTTCTGTATTCACTTGTCTAAAAACCTCATCCCACCAGCTGGGGAAAAGGCCTCCCTATGTGACAATGTTCTGTTGACCCTTGAGAAGGGGCACAAAGCACCACATAGAGACAGCATTTGTGAATATGTACATCTCTGACATGACTGCACGGATGTAACCTTGCTGTTTTTCATTGGGTGATTGTAAATTACTTTCCTATTCGTTTAAAAATGTATATACCCTCTGACTAACAAAAAATTAAGACAGCATTAACATTTACACCTTGAGAAAATCAAAAGAAATCTGACCAAAAGAAGTTAAGATGCTTTATGATTAAATATGTTCAAATTTTTTTGTTCTAATTTGTTGTAATTTCTCAAAAAGACTTTTAATAAGATACTTCTAGTGACTTAACCTGTGACAGAATGAATAGTCCTGTGCTGTGCTCCTAGCTCTATCCTGGGTGACCAGGGGACATACATCTAAGATTCAATTTTTTTTTCAGGGTTTCAAGAGTTGGAAATAGAAGTCCCTTCCTATACATACTATCATGCTACTGATGCTATATATTCAAGACACAGGAAGCTTTAACATATCTCTAAATGCCACTTGTGATGGACATGGTATGAGAATAGCTCAGAATCTGGAAAGAGGGAAGAATGAAGAAAATAAGGGGCTATTTAAGAAGGACTGAAGACAGGATTTCCTTGGCTCTGGCTCTGGCTTTATCTGTGTAGCCTGACAGCCACCCAGGCCTTTCAACCCCAGCTCACCGCCTTCAGCAAGCTGGTCCACAGTTTCCACTGTCACACAGCCTGTGATGGCTTCTGGGTGTGGTGACATCCCCAAGTCTGGCTCTCTCTGGACAAGGTGATTCAGAACTGCTTCTGTTGGAGCAAATCAGGACCTGTTCCTTTCTGGGTTCTCCTGCATCTGTTCGGAAGCGCTGGTGAGGGTGGTCCCTGTCAGATAGGCTGTTCTTCCAGGTGGGAGCCCTGTCTGTAGGGCTCTCTCCTTCCTGCCACACAAGAGCTGCTTTGTTCCAGAGATGCTGAGATTTAGGCCTAGGAAACAAATTCATTTTAGTTGAAACTTTCATTGAGAGCAGTGCTTCTCAATTTCAACCGTACAGTACTGACATTTTGGGCTGGACAACTCTTTATCATGGGGGGGGTTGTCCTGTGCATTGTAGGATATCTAGCAGCATTTCTGGCCCCTACCACCAGGTGTTAGTAGCAATCCTCCTTCCAGTTGTGACAACCAAAAACATCTCTAGACATTTCTGAAAGTCCTCTAGGGAGCAAAATCTCCCTAGTTGAGAACCACTGGTGTAGGGTGTTAAACCTGATTCTCTTGGAATTTATTAGAACTGTTCTATTAATTACTGTAACCCCGAGCCACATCCCACTATTGAGCACTTGAAATGTGACTCGTGCCACATGTTGAAATAACATTTTGGATATACTAAGATAAACACAATGCGGTAAGTCCTCACTTAATGTCATCCATAGGTTCTTGGAAACTTCAGCTTTAAGTGAAATGACATATAACAAAACCAATTTTATCACAGGCTAATTGATAGACACAAGAGTTAAGTTCCTACAGCATATTTCTAGTCATAAAAACATCACCAAACTTCAACATAAGGACCCAAAACACTTCTAATACTAAACACTGAAATAAATGTGAGCTATAGACATATTTAAGAAAGATTAATAAAAACAACGCAATGATTTTCTAACCCACTTATTCTGGTTTAGGGTATCAACTGTCCAGAGCCTCTCCTGGCAGCTCAGGGTGCAAGACAGGCACCCACCCTGAACAGGACACCCTTCCATTGCAGGTCGCACTCACACACACCCACACTCACTCAAACAGGGACAATATAGATACATCAATTAACCTAATGTGCACATCTTTGGGATGCAGGGGAAAACCAGAGTCCCCAGAGAAAACCCAAGCAGAGATGGGGAGAACCCCATCGTGCAAACTCCACACAGCAGCCCTGCCAGGAACCGGTATTTTGGTCCTCATCAACATTAAAAAGAAACACTGTTGAATGAAACACTGCTATTCAAGGACCTACTGTATGTTCTTAAAATTAATTTCACGTGTTTCTTTTTAGTTTTAATGTGGCTACTAGAACATTTAAAATTACATATGTGGCTCACCTTACCTTTCTTTTGGACAGCACTGGACTAGAATATCATACCGAATCCCTTGAAGACATGGAACCTGGGCAGTGCAGGTGGTGCCAGGAGCCTTAGTCTTACCCAGAGGCTTTGCAGACATGTCAGAAATCCCAGAATAAATACACTTGTCACAGAATGAGATTCAGTTCACACTCGACAACCATAGTCCTGGGAATTTGGTGCAAATCACTCTGCTATTGCTGTGAAAGCTGCAACACTGGGTTTTAGGTAGGTAGGATTTAGGAATAGTCTGAATTTGGGAGTAAAGCATATCTGTATTTGCATCCTAGGTTGCTCACCTTTGTGAGTTTGGGTCTGTAATTTCACTTCTCTGAGCCCATTTTCTTATTTTTATACGATTATACCTATAAGTAGGTTGGTTGTGAGGAAATGAACAAAGTTGTCTTCCACAAATGATGGGAGCCAACATTACACGTTGGCTTATTAACTAGTACTTATTAGTGCTCATTAATACTAGCACTTGATTCAATAAACGCTTTGCAGGTTATGACTTCTCTCTCTCTGAACAACGCCACAAAGCAGTTTTGTCTAATAGCCTTATTTTCAAATGGGAAACCTGACACACGACCAAGTGACAAAGGCGGAATTTATTCGGTCCTTCTGGCTCCTAAGTTCGGCCTCTTACTGCAGACCAAAGGCCCGGGCGCGCTTTGTGTCAGGTTCGTGGTCAGTCTTATAAACGCGCATTCCCCTCCCACCGCCAGCAAGGGTTCCCCCACCCCACTCCCCGACCCCGGCCGCCTACAGTCAGCTCCCACACCCTCCCGCACCGAGCATCTTCCGACCAGGACTCAGCCCCTTCTGCGCCTCTGGAGACCGCGGGGCTAAGGCCCGCCCCCACCCGCTTTCCCCAGGTCTACGTCCAAGCCTGGCTCCGGGATAGGCAGTGGGGGTCCCGCTTTCGGAGTGAGATTCCGGGACTTCCAGTTCCCTTCCCCGGACACAACCCCAGACCTCCGTGTTGGCCCCACAGCAGCGCGCGGAGTCCGGGATCCGCAATGAGCTCACCTGACCTGCGAATCGTCGGCAACCGCGAGGCTGGACAGTGCCGGATCAGGAAAGTGGAACTCGCTGCACATGCGCAGAGAAAAGCCCAGGCTATCCAGTCCCAGAATGCTGTGCGATAACCCGTAACATTCAAGACTACAGTTCCCATAAAACACCGCGACCGCTTGCAAATTGTGTGTTTGTCGGGAGTGGTAAGGGCTGGGGAAAATTAGAGGGTTATAAAATGTTATTAACGATCTGTACTATCAACTGGAGCGCAAGATCTACCACAGCCCGAGAGGTTATAGGTTAAACTTGGACATGCCAACAAATACAATGTGTGGTCCTCGATCGGATCCCGGTTGGAGAAAAGAAGACATTTGGGAACAATTTGGGAAATTTGTATGTGGACTGGTATTAAAGGAAGTTATCGTTATTTTTGTTAATTGTGATAACAACATTGAGATTATGCAGGCAAATTTGCTTTTTTAGGAGATGCATATTAAAGTACTTAGTGTTGTATTATATATTTGTAATTTTAAAAATAACTAGGAAAGGCAAATATAGCAAAATGTTAAGAATTTGTACCTCTGGAATATTTGCCAAGCTCATTTTACTATTTTCTACTTTTCTTTGTGTTTGGAAATTTTGTAGTGTAAAGTTTATAAAGGGAAATTTTTGAACTGTTCAAAAGCGTGCCTTTTAACTCAGAACTGCCGAGAGAAGTAAAGATATAACAGTCATATGTCAAAATTAAAACAATTTAGTTAACGAGTTTGATGCCCTTTATTCAAGGAGAAACAATCCATGGAATGGGGGCTTACAGTGCCTAACAAGCTGCGGAGCACTCTTCCGAGGGATTTTTGTGCCAAGAGCAAATTTATAGAGATTAGAGGAGGCAACATGGAAACAGGACCTGATTGGCTAGGAGGTCAGAGATTTCCTCATAAGGCAGGTCCTATTTTCTAGAGTAAAGTAAGCTAGCTAAAGCTGAGTTGAAGGATCATGATTGGTGTATGCTAGGTGTCCTTGATAGTGAGATGTTCCGCATGATTTAGGTAGATTTGTGACAATGGGTCCCCATTTTGTGGGTCCTGACATAACCATTAACTTTATCATATGTAAGCAGCTTTTGTGAATAAAACTGTAAAATGTAACGAATATTATTATCATTAACATAAAAGAATAATATCTGTAATCCTTGGAATTTAACTCGGGGGCAGGGGGAAGCAAATAAACTGTTCAGTCTTAAGTAATAAAAAATACCTGAAAGTACACGCAATTCAATAAGAAAACAATTATCATGCAAATTATGCATTTCCTAGGGATGAACTTGCTTAAAATTTGTGTGCACACTTCTAAAATCAGGGACCAAATTAGGAAACTCTCAACATATTTTATGACTATCTTTTTACATATACAGCGGGTGCCAAAAAAAAGTATACACATTTTAAGAAAGGAAAAACTGTATTAAAATTGCGCTGATAGTAACCACTTTGAGCACCTCTTGTAATTGCAGAAGTCAAATGTGACTTGCATTCATCTTTTGTTATCAGTATATATTGAGTATTACAATTTTAATAGAGTTTTTTCCTTTCTTAAAATGCATATACATTTTTTTGGCACCTTCTGTAGATGTGTACATACACACTTATATAAACACACGCACTTTTCTTGGTTGATATTTTGTAACAGATTATTTATATGGCAATGATAAAAGACAGAGTAAGTTTTTATTAGCAAGAAAAAAAGGATTAATGTTACAGTAAGTTAGTGCAATTTATGTGAATAGAGGTATAAAACTTTATTTTGTTGACACTTAAAAACTTTAATAAATATCAGTTTCCTAGAAGCAAAGAACAAATTAAAGTTCCAGTCAGAATTCTAAAAAAATTTGCTCTGTGTTTTTTCTCTTTGACATTTATATATTTTGTTTGTTAAACCTAAAGGAACAATTCCAACTTTCATTCCAATAAAAACTTTTAGTAATAATTAGAAAAGAATTGCAAATGCATAGTAATGTGTCTATATTAATATGTATGCTATTGCTAAAATAGTTAAAAACTGATCCTGGTGCAATAAAAGTGAAATCCAGGAAAAAAAGAAAGTGAGAACGTAGTGTGTATCAGAGCTGGCATTTAAAGAAGTGGAAAGAGAACATTCAATAACCTTATTAGAACAACCAGGTAGGTGCTGGGACAAGGGCCATGTCCATGGCATTCGTATTACAATAAATAACTTCCATAAGCTAAAGCAATTAAAAGACAATTTCTAAGTTTTTAAATTTCAATTTCTAAATTTCTTAAGTCCTTAAAGAGCACAAATGTTTTTAAAAATATAAGGCCTAGGAAACTCTCGCCCTTCACTTCTCTCCCATGCCCGGGACCCTGCCCTTCACCTGAGGAGCCTGGCCTTGGTGTGCTGAGAGGGGCTTCAGACCCTCACTGCACCCCACCTTTTCCGAGTCCAGTGCTGCTAGCATAGATGTGGCACCACTACTGTAACTAACAAGTAACTAATAGACTTCCAGAGAGATACTTTGAGGCTATAAAATAATCTTTTTTCCTTAAAGTATCACTCACCAATTTAGCATTCATCAGTGGATCAATTACCTGCATCAGTTATTACTCTTGTCTTCTGATGGAGATTTTCAATCCTCCTCCTTTGTCTGAGTATAAAGCAGCCGCCGACATCTGGGAACTGACCTGACACTTAGAGCCTGGCTGCTGATGAAAGCTGTCCTGGTGCTTATAGCTAAAACAGTGGTGTTTTCCTTTTGGATGTAAACAATCTCACTGAACACCAATCAAACAAACCCATTCTGTGACCATGCGATGTAAGACAAAAAAGACCACTTTATAAATTGGTATCAGTAAAGACAAAAAAGCAAGCTTGCGCTGTCACTCTCAAAAATACCAAATATCCCTCTCTCAGCTGATATGAGTGACTGCTGCATTTTATTTTTTATTTGTGTATTTTTTGCAACACCCACTCCTGACCAAACTCAGTTGCCTTGGAACCTCTGCAAAACGAACGAACCACAGCTCAAATCTTGTAATTCCTTTCCAACACCCTCTTACTAAAACACTTTATGGTTCCTGTATGAGTGTGCACGCTACCTCATTGCAACTACTGTTAAAATCTAAATTGCTCAACTACAAGTGTGTTTGTTGCTGGTGGTATTTGGCTGAAGTACACTGACATCTTCTACAGTTATTAATTGGAAGTTCTGTAAGGAACATTTGTCCCATTTTCCCTTTTATTTATCATTTGTTTTGATCTATATACACACATGGAGATTTATTTCAATCTTTGGGCTATAATCAATTATTGCATTTATTACTGTGCTAAATATGTTCCAGCTTTGGTCTTTGGGAGCTCTTTCATGATGGCTCGCTATACTTATTTTTCTTTTAATATACTTTATTTTTAGAGCAGTTTTACATTCACAGCAAAATTGAACAGAAAGTGCAGTGTTCCTATACATTTTTTGTGCCCTCACTTGTACAGCCTCCCCCCAGAACATTCTGCACCAGAGTGGTACATTTGTTACATTCAGTGAACCTACAATGATATATCATCATCACCCCAAATCTACAGTTAATATTAGAGTCACTCTTGGTGTTATACATTCTATGGGTTTTGACAAATGTATGCACCATTACAGTATCATACAGATTAGTTTCACTGCCCTGAAAATCCTCTGTGCTCTGCCTGTTCATCCCTCCCTCCCCTTTAACCCCGGGTAACCACTGATATTTTACTGATATTTTAGTTTCGCTGCTCTTAGAATGTCATTATAGTTCAAATCATACAATATATAGCCTTTTCAGGTTGGCTTCTTTGACTAAGTAATATGCATTTAAGGTTCCTTCTTGGCTTGATAGCTCGTTTCTTTTTGCTGCTGAATAATATTCTGTTGTGTGGATGTACCCCAATTTATCTATCCATTCACCTACTAAAAGACCTCTTGGTTATTTCCAAGTTTTGGAAATTATGAATAAGGCCGCTATAAACATCCATGTGCAGGTTTTTGTGTGGGAATGACTGTTTGACTAATTTGAGTAAATACCAAGGAGCATGATTGCTGGATCTTGTGATATGAGTACGTATAATTCTGTAAGAAATTGCCACACTGTCTTCCAAAGTGGCTGAACCATTTTGCATTCTCTTCAGCAATGAATGAGAGTTCCTATTGCTCCATATCCTTGTCACCATTGGGTGTTCTCAGTGTTTTGGATTTTGGCCTTTCTAATAAGAGTGCTGTGGTATCTCATTGTTATGTTATATGCAATTCCCTAGTGACATACATACGTATGATGTGGAGCATCTTTTCCTATGATTATTTGCCATCTGTATGTCTTCTTTGGTGAGGTGTCTACTCAGATCTTTTGCCAATTGTTTAATCGGGTTATTTGTTTTCTTTTCGTTAAGTTTTAAGAGTTCTTTGTATACTTTTGAACAGTTCTTTATCAGATATATCACACAATATTTTCTCCTACTCTGCAGCTTGTCTCCTCATCCTCTTGACGGTGTTTGTTTTTAAAAAATATTTTTTTATTTTGTAATTAGAGTTGACATACAATATTATATTAGTTTCGGGTGTACAGCATCATGATTTGACATTTATATAACTTATGAAGTGATCATCCTGATAAATCTAGTACTCATCGGACAACATACATAGTTACTATAATACTATTGACTATATTCCTTATGCTATACTTTACATCCCCATGACTATTCTGTAACTACCAATTTGCAATTCTCAATCCCTTCCCCATTTTCACCCATCCCCCCCAATACCCCTCACATCTGGAAACTATCAAAATGTTCTCTGTATCTATTAGTCTGTTTCTGTTTTACTTGTTCATTTATTTTGTCCTTTAGAGTCTACATATAAGTGAAATCAGATGGCATTTGTCTTTCTCTGTCTGACTTAATTCAGCACAATACACCCTAGGTCCACCCATTTTGTGATGGAAAGATTTCATTCCTTTTTATGGCTGAGTAATATCCCATTGTATATATGTACCACCTCTTTTTTATCCATTCATCCATGATGGACACGCAGGTTCCCTCCTGTAAATAACTGACTACTGTAAATAATGCTGCAAAGAACATATGATGCACAAGTCCCTTCAAAGTAGCATTTTAGGTTTTTTCAGATAAATACCCAGAAGTGGGATTACAGTTTCCTTGTTTATCTCTTATTACCACCTTTGTTTTAAAGTCTATTTTGTCTGGTATAAGTATTGCTACCACAGGTTTTTTTGGTTTGTTTGTTTCCATTTTTATGAAATATCTTTTCCATCCCTTTACTTTCAGCCTGTGTGTGTCTTTTGATCTGAAATGAGTCTCTTGTAGGCAGCATATGTAAGGGTCTTGTTTTCTTATCCACTTAGCCACCCTAGCTTTTAAAAAAATATATTTTTATTAAAAAATGTAGCTAACATACAACATTATATCAGTTTCAGGTGTACACCATAGTTGTTCAACATTTATATAACTAAAGAAGTGGTCACCATAAGTCCAGCAACCATCTGACACCATACCATGCTGTCACAATATTATTAACTATATCTCCCATGCTGTATATTACATCCCCGTGACTTATTTGTTTTTTACCTGGAAATTGGAACCTCTTATCTCCCTTCACCTTCCGCCCTTTTTAAATGTTTCAATTATAGTTGACACTCAATATTATTTTATATTAATTTCAGGTGTACAGCATAGTGGTTAGACATTTATATAATTTAAGAAGTGATCCCCACTGACTAGTCTATGCATAGTACCCACCTGGCACTATACATAGTTATTACCATATTGACTATAATCCTTATGCTTTACTTTACACCCCCATGACTATTTTGTCATTACCAATTTGTGCTTCTTAATGCCTTCACTTTTTTCACCCTGCCCCCCAACTCTCTCCCATCTATCACCCCAATAATGCCTTTTGAGGTTTTAATTGAGAATTTTTATACCATTCTAGTTTCTCTCCTTTATAGCATATCAATTACACTTCCTTTTGTACTTTTCTTAGTGGTTGCCCTAGAGTTTGCAATATACATTTACAGCTAACCCAAGTCCACTGTCAAGTAGCACTACATCACTTCACATATAGTTCAAGTACCTATAATAACAAAATATTCCTTATTCCTCCCTCCTGGCCCTTGTAATATTACTATCATTTATTTCTCTTATGTACAAGCTATAATTATTGAATACATTGTTGCTACTATTATGTTGACCAAACTATTATCTGTTAGGTCAATTAAAAATAAGAAAAATAAAAGTTTTTATTTTACTATCATGTATTTCTTTTCTAATACTCTTCCTTTCTCTATGTAGATAAGAGTTTCTGACCTATATAAATTTCCTTTTCTCTGAAGAACTTTAGCATTTCTTGTAAGTCAGGTTTCCTGGCAACACATTTCCTCATTGTTTGTTTGTTTGAAATCATTTCTCCACTTTTAAAAAATAATTTTTCTGGATACAAAATTCTAGGTTTGTGAGGTTTTTTTTCTCTCTCAATACTGTAAATATTTCATTCCACTCTTTTCTTACTTGCATTGTTCCTAAGAAGTAAGATGTAATTCTTACCTTTGCTCCTCTATAGGTAAGGTATTTTTATCCTCTGGGTTCTTTCAAAAAATTTTTCTTTATCTTTTATTTTTTGCAGCTTTACTATAATATGCCTAGGTGTAGTTTCTTTGGGTATCTTGCTTTATGTTCTCTGAGCTTCCTGGGCCTGTAGTTTGGACCTGACATTAATTTGAGGAAATTATCAGTCATTATTACTTCAAATATTTTGCTCTTTTTTCTCTTCCTTCTGGTATTCCATTATCCGTATGTTACAACTACTGAAAAAGCCCCACACTTCTTAAATATTGCATTCCATTTTTTCAAAAGTTATTTTTAGTCCTGGTGGTTTCTACTGATATATCCTCAGACTCAGGGATTATATCCTGAGCCATGTCTAGTATACTGAGTTCATCAGAGGTATCCTTTTCTGTTATAGTGTTTTTTGTCTCTAGCATTTCTCTTTTATTCTTTCTTAGAATTTACAACTCTCTGCTTACATTACTAATATGGTCTTGCATGTTGTACACTCTTTTCCCAGTAGAGCCCTTATCATATTAATCATAGTTAAATTGCTGGCCTGGTAATTCCAATACTCCTCCCATACCTGACCCTGACTCCACTTCTAATACTTGCTTTGTCTCTTCAAACTTTTTTTTTCTTCTAGTATGCCTTGTAAATTTTTGTTGAAAGCCAGACATGATGTACTGAATATAAAGAGCTCTGGTACTTAGACCTTTAGTTGTGTTGTAGTGTGATGTCGGGGGAGGGGAAGTGTTCTGAAATCCGGTGATTAGCTGTACTTTTTGGATTACTCTGACTTTATATAGTCTTTTACTCTATTAGTGTTCATCTTTGAATTTTGTTCCTCTTTTGCAGGATAGTTTTGGTTATTCACTTTCCTTTGCCTTTCCAAGTACATTTTAGTATCAGCATGTCAATATCTACAAAAAAGACTTGAGATTTGGGAACAATTGGTACCTTAATCTCTTAATTCATGAAAATGGTATATCTCATTTAGATATTTGATTTCTTTCATCTGTGTTTTGTAGTTTTCAGCATACAGATTCTGCACATATTTGAATAGATTTGTATATAAGCATTTTCTTTTTTCCTGTTACTGTAAATACACTTGTAAAAAAATCAAATTCTTCTTGTTCATTGCTGGTATATATGAATAACATTAACTTTTATATACAAACTTTTTATTCTGCAAAATTGCTAAGCAGCTTTTTTCTTTTTCTTTTTTAGATTTGGCATTTTCTATACACTCAATCGTTTCATCTGCAAATAAAGACCATTTTATACCTTCTTCTCCAAACTGTGTGGCTTTTATTTATTTCTCTTGCCTTTATTGGTTAGGACTTGGAGGATGATGTTAAACAGTAGTATTGAACGATCACTGTCTTATCTCTAATCTTAGTATTCAACCTTAGTATTCAACCTTTCACCATTGAGTGTGATGTGAACTGTAAGTTGTTGTAAATAACCTACATTAGAAGTTCCCTTGTATTCTTAGTTTGCTAAGGGTTTTAAATCATAAATGGATGTTGACATGTCAAATACCTGTCCTGCAGCTATTGATATGATCATATGGCTACTCTTAACTAGTCTGTTCACATTGTGAATTTCATTCAATGATTAAAAGTATTTTTGTTGTTGTTGTGGTAAGGTGTACAAAACATAAAATTTACCATTTTAACCATTTTTAAGTGTAAAATTCAGTGGCAATAGTATATTCACATTGTTGTATAACCATCAACACTGTCCGTCTCTAGAACCTCTCATCATCTCAAACAGAAACTCTGTACCCATAAAACAATAACACCCGATTCATTCCTCTTTATCCCAGACCTTTGTAACCACTATTCTACTTTCTGTCACTATGAATTTCACCACTCTAGGACCTCATGTAAGTGGAATCATACAATATTTGTCTTTCTGTGTCTGTCTGATTTCACTTAGCATAATGTCCTTAAGGTTCATCCATGTTGTAGCATGTGTTAGAACTAGGGCACAAGAAAGGAAAAGCAGGGCAATTGAAGTGGTCAGTTATCTAGGTTACTCAGAGCTTCCTAAAAAGGCTTTATGGGTGTGCTGGCCTGGCTTGTTATCTAGTTGTGTAGTTACCAATGTGTTTATTTGAGATATATGTCTTTGAAATGGATGCCTGAGCAATCAAAAGCTGAATGTCACGCACCCACATTATAATCAAAAAACCTAATTATCAGGCACTTGCTCTGTATATTTCTTTTACCTTGTTTTCTCTCTCTTCTCCTGGGATTCCAAATAAGTGTTTATTAGACCATTTGACATTGCCTCATAGTTCTCTTTTTCACTCTCTTTTCTCCAGTTCACTGATTCTTTCCTCAGTTTTGTTGAGTCTACTGCTATATTCTTTATCTCTGTTATTTTTTATTTCTAGTATTTCCATTCAGTTTGTTCTTATAGCTTTTTCTCTCCTGAAATTGTCTGATATTATATGCTGTATACCTTTTTCCAATAGTGCCTTTAATATCAATCACAATTAAAATTTTCTGTTTGACAGTCCCAACATCATTTGAATCTTATTCTGATCATTGCTTTATATTTTCAGACTGTTTATCTTTCTTTTGAATGTTTCATACTTTTTTATTTAAGGATGGTCATTTCAATCATTGATGAGATGAGAACACCTTTCCTTTTCCTAGGCTGCTACTGTATTTCCCCGAAAATACGACCTAGCTGGACAATCAGCTTTAATGCGTCTTTTGGAGCAAAAATTGATATAAGACCCAGTCTTATATTATATAAGATCCGGTCTTATAGTAAAATAAGACTGGGTCTTATATTAATTACAGTAAAATAAGACTGGGTCTTATTTTGTTTTGCTCCAAAAGATGCATTAGAGCTGATTGTCCAGCTAGGTCTTATTTTCAGGGAAACATGGTAGCATAGGGTGTTAAAGTACAAAAATGCAACTGAGTAAATATAAAGATCTAATTGACTTTATTGAATGACTCATGAATCAAGCAGCATCCCATCCAGTAAATAGAAAAGTGTTCTCAGGAGTTGTACATAATGGAATGTTTTTATAGGCAGAAACTGGGCTGGACAAGAAAGTTTAAAAAATGGCTTATTTAAGGTAAGGTCACTTTCCCTTAGAGGAAGCCAGGGGGGTCTTATTGGGCAGTTACCTCACTAGTGCTGACCAGCATCTTCTAGACTGATTGGTTTAAAATTCCACTTCTGGGAGAGGCTGACACTGCAATTAAGTTAGGTACTTAGTCTTGGTTGACTCCGCTTTGGGTTTGTTGTTGTTTCTTTTGAACAAGTCTCTCTTTTTTATTAAACTCTTAGCCTGAGAGATGTAATCAAAATTTAAGGCATTAGCACCACTCTCAGCTATTGCTCTGTAGTTCTCACAGCTTTTGTTTTGGGGCTGAACTTTTGTCGTATTCTGAGGTCATGACTACAGGCTCACAATATTTTAGTTGGTCATTCTTTTTGTTCCTTTTTTGATATTCCAGTCTTAGGGAGATCATTTGCTTGATTAGTGGCTACAAAAATGCATTCCTAACCAGGAAAGTAGGGGACACTTCCTAGTCGGTCCTTTCTAGAATAGTTAGGGGCACAGTTAGAAAACCTAAAAGGCAATGCCTGGTTATGCATCAGCCATCTAAGCATTCATAGGCCCAAGGAGAATGACAACAACCACAGACAAAAATACTGTTGGGCACAAACCACTTCCACTAATGTGGCAGTGTTGATGGATTCATTTGCAGTGATTGTTGCATTTTCTCGTTCAAGCCAGCTACCAATTAGGTTTCCTCTTATCCTGAAATATAAGTTGTTCTGAATTCCAGAGTCACCTCAACCCTCATTCCTTTAGCAATGGCCTGACAGATACAGGTGATGGTACTATCTTTCCAGGCTAATGCCAGAGTAAAGGAAGGAAAGAAAAGAACCTCTCATCAGTGGTTTGGGCATGGCTATGCTTCAGCCATGCCCAAACCGCTCAGCCATGCCCAAACCACTGATGAGAGGTAAGTTTCCCTTATGAATATGGGAGGGCCTCTGAGAATTGATCTCAATCTTCACTCAAGGTCCTGTCAAAATTCTCTACTGAACCAGAAGATGAGTTCTAAAACTCTGGCCCAAGTCATGACCCCAGGGACTCTATACACTGGCAAGGGACCATCTACTTCTTGAAATGTTTTTGGTTTTGGTTCTGACACACTTGTGGTGAAGAAGTGAAACATCATGCCTTTTGCCCATGATTAGGCAAATCAGCTAAGTTGTGAGTCCTCTTTTCTTATGGAGGTCACCAAGATGTGATTCTATTACTCAAGTGCACACAGGATGCAGTTCCTGTGCTGAAAGGCATCATGAGTCTCACCTGAAATCACTTCCAGTCTAGGAGAATCAGAACTTAGGGCAGCAGTGGCATTATATGCCAAAAGCAGTTAATGTGTGTGTGTGTGTGTGTGTGTGTGTGTGTGTGTATTGTAAGCACTATCCTACAGTGTGACTGCTCTCTAGAATATTTACACATCTCGTGCGTAACTTCTACCCTGGACTGTGACAGAGAACCCAAGTGGCAATGCCCTAGCTTAATTCTGGCTTCTAAAATCTTCCATCAGAAAGAAGTTCTGGGGGGTGGAGGGAAGGTAGAGAGATGGGAAAGGGGATTTGTCTTTGTATTAAAGCAATTTCCGGTAACAGGACACTTAGAAAATGTTTTGGACTAATTCACATGAGCCGGTTAATAGCCCCGAGGCTTCAAAAATTTCAGGAATGGCATCAGATAGAAAAATTGATGCCACCATTGTGCTAACTCCCACCTACCCATCACATCATGTCTGAATCTTAGGCCTAATTTATTCTTTTTTTAAAAATTAGGAACTATACTCTTGCTTCAAACTCTTTTAAGGAACAAACCTTTACTTAAATAATAGTATGATAGTTATTACTATTGCTCATTTACTCTGTGCCAGGCATTGTTTTAAGTGACTGACACAGGTTAACTGAGAAAATGCCTCCCAAAAAAATTGTAGTAATTATCATCATTTGTAGTCACACAACAGCCTAGCCAACTGTCCCCCCGTGTCTTTCCTTAAGGAAAAAAGAGTCTGTGAGACTGTGCCTTTCTGGGTCTTTGTTCATCCTTATGTTTACACCTTATGTCTGTCTAGTCCCCAAAAGATGGTTTGCAGCCAAAGACGGATAAGATATCTCACGGGAGATACAACCTAAGCCAGGCGGAACCGAGTGGGGACCCCAATGAGCTGCCTTAGAAAAATATGGGAAGGGGCCTTGCCTCCCCTTCCCCTTGCCTGGGAAAAGCTGTTGCTGGCTCTGCCTTTTCCCTGGCACCTGTTTGTGAGAGAAGTTACAAAAACAACAAAGATCAGTTCTCTCCACTTAGCTCAACGGAACTTACAAAATAAGACTTGACCCTTCTGACCCTGAGAAGGTACATACCTTAATTAGGACATTGTGGGACCTTGTGCTTCAGCTGTTGACTGACAAAGGGTGATTGAGATAAATATTTTTCTGCTATGATGTGTGAATTTCAGAGACCGTGTATGAAACAATGTTGCTCTCTCTTGTTTTTGCATACCTATTCAATAAAAACCCCCAGTCGGCCATATTCTGGGCTCCAGTCCTCTGAGACTGAGAGACCCCTGGCCTTCAGAGAGATTTAACTGCATTAAGTCTCTGTTTGTTTCTTTCTAAAAAACTTAACCCAAACTGCCCCTTCTCGCACCCTCACTGCCCGTGTTGCGCTGGACGCAACAATCATTACCTGTCTTTCACAAATGAGGAAATGATGGAACATAAATGAGAACTGATATCCCCAAGGTCACATAGCCATACAGGAGGGGAAAGAGAATAAATACCCAAGTACTTAAGGCAATAAGCCACTTGGCAAATTCAGAATCTGGGACTCATATCATACTGGGGTTCCAAAATTCACTTTTACATAATTTTTAAAATAAACTGTTTTGAGGTGTACTTTATATTATACACATTTTTTGGTATAGTTTCATGTGAAAATTTATAGCTTTGTAAATGCCACTTTAGATATAGAACATTCCATCACAATCACACATTCCCGTTCTGTTCCCCTACCCAGTCCTCACCTTAAGCAACAAATGGTCTGCTTCCTATCACTCTAGATTAGATGTCTTTCCTAGAATTTCATAGAAATGTAATCAGCTCTACCCTCTTGTGCCTGTTTTCTTTTGCTCAGCATAATCTTATTGAGATTCATCAATGTTGTTTCGTGCATTAGCACTTCCTTTTTTGTTGCTGAGTGGGGTTCCATTAAGTAATATCACAGTTTATACATTTATCTGTTGATGGACATTTTGGTTCTTTCTACTCAGTACTACTATGAATAAAATTCTATAAACATTTTGGTATAATTCTTTAAAAATTATTTTATTACAAATTTTTTGGGGGGCGGCCAGTTTGCTCAGTGGTTAGAGCTCAGTGCTCATAACACCAAGGTCGCCAGTTCGATTCCCATATGGGCCACCGTGAGCTGAGCCCTCCACAACTAGATTGAAAATGACTTGACATGGAGCTGACGGATCTTGGAAAAAGACACTGTGCCCTAATATTCCCCAATAAAAATTAAAAATAATTTTTTTCTTTTTTTGGTACAATTCTTTGTTTCTCTGGGGGTAAATAACCAGAATTGAAATTGTTGGTTATAGGTACGTAACTATTAAATGGATTTGTGATACTATTATAGTTTTAATTTGCACTTACTTGATGACTAAAGCTTTGAAATCTTTTCTAGTTATTGGCCACCTTATTACCAACCTTTCCAACTTATTGGCAATCTATAGATCTTCTTTTGTGAAATGCCTGTTTTAATCTACCTCCTATTTTGCCCATTTTAACTGTGTTGTCTGTATTAATGTAACATTATGAACAGTCTTTATATACTGTGGATGCAAGTCCTTTCTCAGATATATCTATTAGAGACATTTTCTCTCAATCTGTGATTTTTTTCAGTTCGATAATAAAATCTTGAAAAGCACTTCAAATTTTAATAAATTACAACTTATCTTTTTTGCTTTTATGTTTCATGTTTTGTGTTACACCTTAAAAATCTCTGCATGCCTCAAAGTACAATTAGTTTCTTCTGTTTTCTAACAAATTTTGTACTGTTAGCTATTTTATTTGTCTATGATTTATTTTCAACAAATATTTAAATAAATTAAATATTTAAATATTTAATTTTGTATGAACACAAAGGTGCATTTTAAATATATGAATATCCAGTTATTTTATCACCACTTTTGAAAACAATCCTCCTTTTCCCATCAAATTACCTTGGAACATTTATTAAAAATCAACTGACAACTTTCAGTTATAGCTCAGATAAGTAGAGAGCAGGAAAGACCATTGCTCCTCAGCATAAGACAAGAAAACAGCTGACAGACGTAAATTAACTTTTCTTGAATGCATCATATATATGAGATTGCAGGGCAAAAACCTAACCAAAAATTTGGAGAGCTAGGTGGCTGAGAAAAAAGGACATAAGCAGTTGGTTAAGTGAGACATAGGATGCCAAATGCCTTGTAAAATGACTCTAATGGAGAAAACAGATAACATGTAAGATCAGATAGGTTATTTCAGCAGAGATGGAAAGTATAATACACTTTAAAAAGCAAGGAATAAAAAGTACCATAAATAATATCTTCAAAGTGCTCATCAGTATACTTGATAGCTCTGGGGAAAGAATGTACACACACACACACACACACAAGGTCTGACAATTAAGCTCGCAAACTTGTTGCAACAATGCTGCTAACTTTTCTTTTTTATACCAGAGGGATTATTCATTATGAATTTGTACCAAACTGGACAGTTAACCAAGTTTACTATTTGGACGTGCTGAAAAGGCTGAGTGAAAGTTAGACCTGAACTTTTCACCAATAACTCATGGCTCTTGCATCACAACAATGCACCAGCTTACATGGCACCGTCTATGAGGGAGTGTATAACCAGTAGACAAATAACTGTATTGGAACACCCTCCCTACTTACCTGATCTGGCCCCCAATGACTTCTTTATTTACCCAAAGATAAAGGAAACATTGAAAAGAAGACATTTTAATGACATTCAAGACATTAAGGGTAATACGACGACAGCTCTGATGGCCATTCCAGAAAGAGTTCCAAAATTGCTTTGAAGAGTGGACTAGGCACTGGCATCAGTGCATAGCTTCCCACGGGGAGTACTTCAAAAGTGATTGTAGTGATATTCGGCAATGAGGTATGTAGCACTTTTTCTAGGATGAGTTCCTGAATTTAATGTCAGGTCTAATATACATATATATATTCTGTATATGCTTAAATGTATGTTTTAATTGTTCAGCTTTTTTGAAAAGAGACAGTTTACTTAACAATGGCCTTTCGTATATGCTCAAGTCAGAGGGCAGCATGAGAAAGGGAATGAGGTATGATTGATTCTGAATTTTCAGACACTTCATATAAAAGGTTTATTTATTATTAATATACATTGGCAAATTGTAGTTGATGTCAGCATAGTTACTACACAAGGGTACATAATTCCATTACAATGTTGAGTTCCAATACAAATATAAAACAAATATGTCTTAAGTGGCATGCATGTATATAAACTCACAGATAAACAATAGAAAATAGTCACATACTTCAATGCTGTTCAATTTATGGAATTTATTTCTTGTTCTTTTAAATCTTATTCTAGTGAATGTCTATGAATCAATATTGTTATATATCATCAAATGTTTTAATATTAAACACGAAACAATTGTTTTGTTTTGGTGTGTTTTTTTTTAAAGATTTTATTGGGGAAGGGGAACGGGACTTTATTGGGGAACAGTGTGTACTTCCAGGCCTGTTTTTTTCCAAGTCAAGTTGTCCTTTCAATCTTAGTTGTGGAGGGCGCAGCTCAGCTCCAGGTCCAGTTGCCGTTTTCTAGTTGCAGAGGGCACAGCCCACCAGCCCACCATCCCTTGCGGGAGTCGAACCGGCAACCTTGTGGTTGAGAGGATGCGCTCCAACCAACTGAGCCATCGGGAGGCAGCTCAGCTCAAGGTGCTGTGTTCAATCTTAGTTGCAGGGGGCGGAGCCCACCATCCCTTGTGGGACTCCAGGGATTGAACTGGCAACCTTGTGGTTGAGAGCCCACTGGCCCATGTGGGAATCGAACCGGCAGCCTTCGGAGCATAGAGCTCTAACCGCCTGAGCCACAGGGCCAGCCCCTTGTTTTTGTTTTTGTATTGGGGAATATTGGGAACAGTGTGTTTCTCCAGGGTCCATCAGATCCAAGTCGTTGTCCTTCAATCTAGCTGTGGAGAGAGCAGCTCAGCTCCAAGTCCAGTCACCGTTTTCAATCTTAGTTGCGGGGTGCACAGCCCACCATCCCATGGGAGAATTGAACCGGTAACCTCGTTGTTAAGAGCTTGTGCTATAACCAACTGAGCCGTTCGGCCACTCCTCCAGCAGCTCAGCGGCAGCTGGTTGTCTTCAATCTAGTTGTGGAGGGCACAGCTCACTGGCCCATGTGGGAATCGAACCGGCGACACTGTTGTCCAGAGCTCGCGCTCTAACCAACTGAGCCATCTGGCCGCCCCCTGAAACAATAATTTTGAGATAAGAATTTCTAAGTAAAGGCTATTACCTCCCTTTTCAAATTAATAGATTCCCCCCTTGTAATATACTCTGAGAGATATTCAAGTTTGATGACTTGTTTAAAACTTTCACATATTCACAACTCAATTATCAGATATTTAATGACATAGCATTTTTTGGTAAAGGATTTCCTACATATGTTGAAGTGTTGGATTTATTCTCCTGATATTTACCTGACTTATGAGGAATAGTTGTAGATAAAAACTATGCTCATATAGTGTATTGTCAAGGGTTTCTCCTATGTGATGTTTCCGATATATACTGAGTTCTGAGGTTCACAGAAATCATACTCATAAGCTTTGTTAACTGAGGGTTGGCAAATATATGTCAGTGTTAAGTATACCCAAACCTATAGGAGGTCAAGTTTATTTTGTCACTGCAAAAAGTATTATAGTGTAAATGAAGAAAACACCATTCCACAGTCTTTCTTTGACTGTATTTCCTTCCATCATGTATTCTTCCATCTTCAGTGCATGAGCCCCACAGTTTCACTGAGGGTAATCGCCATTCCATTCTGGTACGGGATAGGAGAAAAACACTCTGAATTTGAGGGATGTATCTAATGGGATTTGTCATTTACTCTCACATTCCACTAGCCAGAGGTTAATAACATGACCCCATTAGGATGATAGAGTGGTTGGATGATAGGACGATAGAGAAATTTCGACTAGGTGTGGCATGAGGGAGAAGAGGAAATGGTCATTGGTGAACAATTAATAGTCATTATATGACATATAGAGGATTACTCCTGTGTAAGTCAAATTGAGGGGTGACTTACTGTAGAAGGATTTTCCACATCCATTACCTCATTTCTTGTCTGTGTTAATATAATATGAGGGCTCTACCCTCTCTCTATATTTTTGCTGTCCTCAGAAAGCTGGTTTTTGGCTAAAGGTTATCAAACATTTATTTCATTCTCAGTTTTCTCACTGTGTGATTTCTCCAATGATGAATGAGTTTTTATTGCTGGCACAAAGTTTTCATATTTTTATTACATTCCTAGAATTTTTTCTGTATTGCGAGTTTTCTGAGAATTGAGTGCACTGGGTATTTCTTATATTCATTATCCTTATAGAGTTTTTTTGCTTGGTGAGTTCTGTGATCTACAATGAAATCTGTACTCTGGACAAAAGACTATCCATATAAAATATATTCCAAGAATTTGTCTCCTGTGTAAGTTCTCTGATGTTTAGTGAAGGTTGGTATCTTGTAGAGGTACTTTTAAGTGTTCATTATACTCATGGGGGTCTCTCCTTATGTGTTCCATTTTGTATTGTTAGATTTGATTTCTGGCTCAGAGTTTTTCCATATTCTTTACATTCATGTTTAATTCCCTGTATGGGCTTTCTGATGTTCTCTAAGGCTTGATTTCTGGCTGAAAGTTTTCCCACACTTATCACATTTATAGGGTTTCTCCCCTGTGTGAATTCTCTGATGTACTCTGAGGTTTGATTTCTGGCTGAAAGCTTCTTTACAGTGGTTACAACTATAAGGTTTCTCTCCTGTGTGAGTTCTCTGATGTTTTCTTAGGACTGACTTCTCGCCGAAAGCTTTTCCACATTCATCACATTCATAGGGTTTCTCACCTGTGTGAGTTCTTTGGTGTCCTCTGAGATTTGATTTCTTCCTGAATGTTTTCCCACAATCATCACATTGATAGGGTTTCTCCCCAGTGTGCGTTCTGTGATGTACTCTAAGGTTTGACTTCTGGCTGAAAGCTTCCCCACAATGATTACATTTATAGGGTTTCTCTCCTGTGTGGATTCTATGATGTCCTCTGAGTTGTGATTTCTGACCAAAAGCTTTCCCACACTGATTACATTTATAGGGCTTCTCCCCTGTGTGAGTTCTGTGATGTTTTCTTAGACCTGACTTCAGTTTGAAAGCTTTCCCACATTCATCACATTTATATGGTCTTTCACCTGTGTGAGTTCTCCGATGATTCCTTAGGCCTGACATGTGGCTAAAAGATTTTCCACACTCATTACATTCAAAGGGTTTCTCCCCCGTGTGAGTTCTCTGATGTACTATAAGGATTGACTTATAGTTGAAAGATTTCCCACATTCATTACATTCAAAGGGCTTCTCCCCTGTGTGAGTCCTCTGATGTATTCTTAGGCCTGACTTTGCACTGAAAGCTTTCTCACACCCATCACATTTGTAGGGTTTCTCCCCTTTGTGAGTTGTCTGATGTATTCTTAGGCCTGACTTTGCACTGAAAGCTTTCTCACACCCATCACATTTATAGGGTTTCTCTCCTGTGTGAGTTCTCTGATGTTTTCTTAGGTGTGATTTCTCACTGAAAGCTTTCCCACATTCAAGACATTCATAGCGTTTCTCCCCTGTGTGACTTTTCTGAGGCTGAATCAGGCAAGACTTCACAGAGCAGGATTTTCCACATTCATTACACTCATAGGGTTTCACTGTTTTGTGAGTTCTATGATGTATGTTGAAAGCTGACTGGTAACTCAATGTGTCTGTCCATGTGTCATAATCAGAGGGTCTGTCTGTTGTGTCAGTCCTCTGAAGCACCGAGAAGGCAGAATTATGGCTGAAATTCTTTCCATATTCAAAGGGTCTCACCCCTATATGAATTTTCTGATGTTCTTTAATATGTGATTTTGGCCTGTAAGATTTCCCTTCTATGTTAGTTCTCTGAGTGATCCTATTGAAATTATTTCTGTTTTTAGTACATTCATATCCATTAAATGTATAGTGATTCTTCTCTGGATGACTGCTCTGAGAAACTGCAAAGGTTGATTTATCACATTGGTATTCCCCAAACTTACTAAGTTCATAAGATTTCACTTTTAGGTCAGTGACATTAGATGTAATCAGGGCACTCTTTTCAAGGAAAGCTTTTCCACATTCATTATATTTAAAAGCTTGCTGTAAAGTCCGAACTGTCTGATGCTCAATAATTTCCTCTTTATGAGCAAAGGCTTTTACATTTTTACTGTAAATGAAAGATTTCTCTCCAGGATTAGTTCTGGCATCCTTAATACCGAGGAGCCATTTCTCACATGCATTAAGCTCGTGAGCAGTCTTTCTTGAATATTGACAATGTGAGTTCAACGAGCTGAAATGCAAGTAAGTAGGCACTGTAGCATCAAATATATATGGTATTGTTCTTGCAGGAAAAATGTTTATGTCCAGATTATACAGTTTTCCTGAAATTTCCTGCTCTGTAATCAATGAATTTTTGGTGAACAAAACTTGCCACAAATGTTTGCCATGGTTTTCTGGGCTCGTCTCTGAGAGTTCATCAAGTTGGGATGCTTCTAAAAATGAGAAAATTAAAAATACTTTATGAATATTTAACACACTTCTCATGGACTTATATACATATGCCTTATTATGTATTTGATTCCTTGGTTTCTGGCTAAGTTTCCCAACAATATAAAGTAATTCCAAGTGTATAGTCACTCTTTTTCACTTTGTTTTGTTAAAAACAAACCTTTTGTAGTGGAAAGAGAGGAAACTAGAAATGAATATCTATATCTATAACTGTATCTGTATCTATCTACCTACCTACCTATCTATCTGGCATCTTAAGGTGCTATCACACAACAGCCTAGCCGATTGTCCCCCCCCCCCTCCGCCCCCGCCCCGTGTCTTTCCTTGAGGAGAGAAGAGTCTGTGAGACTGTCTTTGGGACTTTGCTTATCTCAATGTTTTATACCTCATGTCTCTCTGTCGGGTCCCCAAAAGATGGTTTGCAGCCAAAGACAAGTAAGATTTCCATGTGGGAAACAACTTCAGCCAGGTGGAACCGAGCAGGGACCCCCAAAAAGAGCTGCCTTAGAAAGATCTGGAAAGGGGCCTTGCCCCCCCCCCTTCCCCTTTCCTGGGAAAAGCTGCTGCTGGTTCTGGCTTTCCCCTCTCACTTAATTGTGAGAAGAGTCTTTAGAGCGATACGATTAAGCTGTCTCTGCTCAGCTCTGTAAAACAATTTCAACATGTGATATTTATCCCTTAAAAGAGTCACATAACTCTCCTCAAGGACCTTCTGCTTTGGCTGTTTGAAGATCAACATAATTTGTTTGGGTTATTTCTATAACGTGATAAACGAGTCTCACAGACCGTGTTCAAAAACAATAACATTCCCTTGTGTACTTACCAATAAAAATCATCAGTTGGCTTCATTCTAGGCTCCAGTATTTCATGACTGGAGGCCCCCTGGCCTTCTGAGATTTAAACTGCGTTAAGTCTCTGTTTGTTTCTTTCTTAAAAACTTAACCCAAAGCCACCCCTTGTCGTACCCTCAGCGCCCGTGTTGCGCTGGACACAACATTAAGGTATAATTTTCAAAACTGGGTAAAGAAGAAGATATAAAGGAAAGGAACAATTGAGAGTAGAGAATATATTTAAGAAAGTTGGATCCTGGGAACAGAAAAAGTAGAGAATGGAATGAATTCAACAAGGATTATGGCAGTAAGTAGATTAAAAAAAATCAATGGAGAATGGCTTTCATTAGATTTATCTGAGATAGAGTTTGCATTAGGGAATAGTACAAGAGTCTAGATCTTAGTAAAACACAGATTACAATGGTAGGATAATTATTAGTTTACGTGACAGAGTTCCATTTTTCCCATTCTACACATCAACACGAAAATAAATTTATAGTGGCATCAACTTTCTCGTGTTCAAAGAAATAGTTTTACTGGCCACTCTTTAATTCTCTCTGTAGTATAAGTCACAGGAACATAAATGTATCAGTGGAAGTGAAAAAAATTGATGAGAGTTAAAGTAATTTTTCCACCTATATTGGAGTCACCACTATATCCTGGTTCTGACCTTAGTATTATATCAAGGTTGTTCAATAGGGAATGTCTCTTAACTATCAAATTTTCTCTTTTCTCTTTTTGCTCCCTCATTTCTCCCAAACCAGTCCCTGTTCAATCCTTAATTCTATTTTCCATCTACTTTTTAACATATCTATCTAGTTTTTATAGACTGTGAGAATTTTAAGGATCATAGGTTTCAAACAGGCCCTAGAACTTTTACAAGTATCCTTTATATTCATTTACCGTAAGTTTCTTGTGCATAGTTGACTGCTGTTGCTCTGCTGCTATCCACACTCCATGCAAAAAGTGTCAGGCCTACCTATGCTAAAAATATTTGAAGGATTTGAATACATTGCCCTAGGTACCAGCATATGAAAGATTTAAGTGATGTGATTCAGGAAAAAAAAGTGTTACACTAACTACATGCTCATTACATGTTCTAGCTACTATTCTATCAGTCCACAGTATCTTCTGCTTTAATCTTGACAGGATATTAGTTCCCATTACATGATTCATTTCCAGCAATAACTTTATACTCACATTCTTTCCCTAAATTATCCTCCATTCTAGCTTTAGAATTATTTAGAATCTAGATGCCCCTTCAGGCAGGGCAAAACTATTCTCCCAAATCTTAGTCAAAAAAACAAAGGATTCTAGTATCTTCTCACGAATTTCAGCAACATTTCTTTTAAAATCTGACAGAGGTTACTGCCTGAATCATTCATTTTAACAAGTAATACATGGAGAGCATCCATGTATTACTCATGATTTTTAAAGTAATTACAATCACTAAAATTAGGAGGTATCTTCAAATTGATGGCAAATCCATAGTTAATTGGGCAACTCTTTCTTGGTTGTACCTAGTTAATGGTTCACCTTTTAATCAACAACATATAGTTTATATGATATAAACTATACTTTACGCAGCTTTGCTCACCTTTCCAAAATAAAACCCTCACTGTGATAGTCTTCACTCACTTCTATAATATAAATGAAGTCAGTGGTCCATAAAAAGCAGTGTGCCTCAGAATTCCCTAGTGAGCTCTGTCACTGAGCACAAGGGTTCAGATCCAGTGCTGATGACTCAAAAGTCCCAGAAATTTGACTTGGGCATTTGCCTTTGTGGATGTAGTGTTTTCTGAGTGAATCAATATGAAATACCTCTCTCCACCTGGCTTTGGAATCAACCTACAATGTTATTAAATACATACCAGAGTAAGGAAGAGTAAAACTGAGACTACTTTTGTTTTGAAGATTATAATCCAGTTGAGGAAAGGCATTCATTCAGTAACTGTATGTGCTCTGGCACAGAGTCTCATTTTCTTTTGACACACTCTAATGGGTTAAAGAGTTTTTACAAAAGAGATAAAATATAGCCTAAAGTATTCAAGGATATACCATGTTTCCCTGAAAATAAGACCTAGCCGGACCATCAGCTCTAATGTGCCTTTTAGAGCAAAAATTAATGTACGACCTGGTCTTATTAATTTTTGCTCCAAAAGACGCAGTAGAGCTGATGGTCCGGCTAGGTCTTATTTTCGGGGAAACACGGTATTATAGAAGTAGGAATCTGAAGCAAAACTTAACATGAGTAATAGTGCTTTTGTTCTTTTTTCTAGGTGAGGTTAGCTATTTTAATTATTTTTTTTCCGAGAACTTGTCTTTAGTTTTATAATTTTTACCATTATAAGTTTATCTTTATTACATCTTTTGTTTCACTTAGTTTTCTTTTAAAAATATCTTGCTTTTTAAAATAAGTACATGAGACTAAAAATTTCCCTCTAGGCACTGCTCTTTATCTATAGCCCCGAGGTTCTAATAAATACATTTTCCATTTAAAAAAATTTCCGGATATTGTACAATATTGATGTACTCTTTGATAAAATAGGTTTTTAAAAGATATATACTCATTACTGATTTTAAGATAAAGGAATTTTAATTTTTCTCATATTGTTTGCAATTTATAGTGTTATTGAACAATAATATCTCTACTTTGTGGAACTTACTGACGTTGCCGAAAATACTTTTACATTTTATCAATGTTCCAAGGTCATTTAAAAGGTTTATTCTTTGTTTTCAGGATAGAGTTTTGAAAGACACATAATAGTTTCATTTTATAAAACATCCTATTTGTAATTTCTAGACCAGAGGTCGGTAGACTTCTTACGTAAAAAGACGAGAGTAAATGTTTTAGGCTTTGCTTGCCACGCAGTCTCTATTACAACCACTCAACTCTGCTTTGTAGTATAAATACATAAACAAATGGATATGGCTATGTTCCAGTAAATATTTCTTTACTCAAACAAGCAGCAGGCAGCATTTGACCAAAAGGCCATAGTTTGCTGAACAATATTCTAGAGTCCACTGGCGCTGTATAAAGTCAGAGAGACGTAGTATGGTCTATAACATCAAATGTGTTCCTATTTCTCCTTACAACTCTTGCAGCTTTTTGTTTTATGTCTCTTGATGATAATTTATTTGGTATACTAATATTCAAAACTTTTATATGTCTTATAAAAATTATCTTTTCACATTATTAGAATGTCCTTTTTTGACTTGAATTGAACCTTAAATACTAGTTACATAAACATTGAGTTATTTTTATGTTTACTGCCTTAACAGTTTATGACTATATTTTGAACTTCCCAAATTTTTTTCAGGTGTTTCTTTTTGATACACTTTGATAGCATTTTCTCTTAATAGGTGAATGTAATCCATTTACATTAGTTGATATGGTAGATATGTTTGTTTTACTCTGTTATGTAGCGTGTTTGTATAGTTTTTGTGCAGAAAGGAGTTAACACAGCAGGCCTGAGACTGCTACCATTAGAAAGCCCTGCTTGCAAGATTGGCTGGCATGTGGGAACTTAGATTTTGAAACGATTCCCAAGAACCTAGTACCTAATGAACTTTCCTGATAGACACTTCACATGTGTTATTGTCACAATTCATTGCTGGGGTCCTGGAAGCTTACACCTGGTTTCTTCTGGACTTCAACCCATGCAACTTGTCTCTTTACTAATTTTGCTTTGTATCATTTCACTGTATAAATCTTAGCTATGAGTATGACTATATGCTGAGGTGTCCTAGAGAATCAATGAACCTGGTGGTGGTCCTGGGTAACCTTGATATACCTTTATAGGAAACTTTTCTAGTAACAGGTCTGTTTTCTTTGCAGTTAAATGTATTTAACTTCTAATAATTAGGAAGGTTGCAGTTTGCTCTAATAGTTGTCCTTCCTAATTGTATTATGTAATTCCTTAATCATCTATTTATTTAGATGGTATCAAGCAATTCATTATTATATGATAAAATCAATGGTTCCTCTCTTCTGATCTGTTCACTCCCAATTTTAGCTTTACTGACCTTTCTTAGTTTTTATCTTTTTATCGTTAAATATACATCCATTATTCAGTTTTTCATTTCAAAATCTCCTATCTTTTAAAGATAAGAATATCAATATGCTTACAATCCATTCCCTTTGTTATCAGTCTATCTTCCACTTTAGACCTATTATTTCTAAAATTTCAAATGTAAAGGCCTCTAAAGCAGAGTGCTAAAAAACATTTCGGGCCAGCCCAGTGGCTCAGGCGGTTAGAGCTCCGTGCTCCTAACTCCGAAGGCTGCCGGTTTCATTCCCACATGGTCCAGTGGGCTCTCAACCACAAGGTTGCCAATTCAATTCCTCGAATCCCACAAGGGATGGTGGGCTCTGCCCCCTGCAACTAAGATTGAACACGGCACCTTGAGCTGAGCTGCCTCCCGGATGGCACAGTTGGTTGGAGCACGTGCTCTCAACCACAAGGTTGCCAGTTCAATTCCTCGACTCCCACAAGGGATGGTGGGCAGCGCCCCCTGCAACTAAAATTGAACAGGGCACCTTGAGCTGAGCTGCCACTGAGCTCCCGGATGGCTCAGTTGGTTGGAGCGCATCCTCTCAACCACAAGGTTGGCAGTTCTATTCCCACAAGGGATGGTGGGCAGCGCCCCCTGCAACTAGCAATGGCAACTGGACCTGGAGCTGAGCTGCGCCCTCCACAACTAAGACTGAAAGGACAACAACTTGAAGCTGAAGAGCACCTTCCACAACTAAGATTGAAAGGACAACAACTTGACTTGGAAAAAAGTCCTGGAAGTACACACTGTTCCCCAACAAAGTCCTGTTCCCCTCCCCCAATAAAATCTTTAAAAAAAAACACAAACATTTCAAACTGCTCATTTATAGCTGGTCATTTGGATCTAATTTTCTTGGAGGCCTTCTACCCATATTCAGTAACTTACCTGGGGAGTTTCTACTTAGAAATTCTTTCTCTAGTAACCACGGATCTTCACCTTGTTCCAACCTGAAGATTAGTTCTGGTTTTGTAAAGTAGTACCCTGTAAATGGGAAATAATTTAGAACTTGAGTTAGCTGCATAGGTTTCACTCTTCCTGAATGTGAAGAAAGGTATAGCTTCAGAAGTGGCACACTGAGGTTGCTCACTAGAAATTTTTTTGGGGGAAGTGACACAACAAAAAAACATTTTATTACACTCATAATAGACCACTCTCTTTAAATCACAAGACTACATAACACTAAATTCTAAAATGGTCAATTTCCATATTTTGAGCAAGAGATTTCATAAGGACTTCCAAATCTGGCTATAATAGAGAAAAAGAAACTGATTTACCCCTTCATATTAGACATCTAAAAAAACCATACAAACTATATGAGATGGTTTGTATACTTCAGACAACAGGCAGGAAAATAAATGAGGTGAGCTGTATGATTCTCACAGCTTACTGCTGAAAGAGTTTCCAACTTACAGCATAAAAAGAGACCAAACCAGAGCCTGGCTGACACAGTAAGATGAGGTGACAGAATTGGATTTTTTTTTGAAAGTTTATAAGAGTTTATTTGAGTCAAACTGACGACAATTGCAGGGAAGCAAAATCTCAACAATTGAGAAAATGCTCCCCAGAATTGGATTTTAAGGAAGCCTTGGCAACTAGTATTTGTAGGATAAGAGATGTACTGATACAGAGTCTTGGAGACCTGAAGAAAGGTCTTCTGAGTACTAACTTGTAGAAGCATGTAAGAAAAACACTGCAGGTTGGGGAAAGACCTGAAAAAGCGGAGGCTGAAAAATCACCAAAGCATGCACAGAAGTAGGAAGTTTCTATTCCCAGAAGTCAGGATAGAAAAACCTCCTAATTTATGACCAACTGGGGAGAATAACCAGAGGGTATTTATTGCCTTAAAGGAGCCAAGTTAGTCTGAGAGTCAAGTGAAGTCTGAATCCAACATAACAAAGCTTAAAGTAAACCTTGAAAGGATCAGATTAATTCCAAACAACTTAACTACATTCCAGAAAAGGCCCCCAAAGATTTAAAATAATATGACAAGACTATCACATACTAATATAAAATTCATAACATCTAGAGCCCAACAAAAAGAATTAGTAAGAATGAATACAAGCAGGGATACATGACTCTTATCAAGGAAAAAAATCAATCAATAGCAACAGAGTAAGAAATGACACATATAAAATTAATAATCAAAGCCATTAAAACAGCACATATACTCCATATGTTTAAGAAGAGAAAGAGAAGCATGAACATGATGAGAAAAAAAAGGGAATTTACAAAAAAGTTCCAAACTGAAAATCTAAATATGAAAAATATCTGAAATAAGAAAACAAATCAACCAAATAACAAAACAGAAAACAATGGACAGGATTAATATAAGTATAGATACCACATAAGCAAGGATAAATGGCATAAAACAGATTGAGACTTTAAGGCATAAACTATGATAAGTTAAAACTATAACAGAAAAAAACCCCACAATGAATGAAGACTGGAAAATAATGAGAGTAATCTGTGACCCGTGGCATAACATCAAGTATCTAATACATGTGTAATTAGCATTTCAGAAGAAAAAAAGGAGGAAGAAAAAAACATTTAAAGAAATAATGAGCAAAATGTTCAAATTTTGATGAATTCTATAAACCCTCATATCCAAGAAACTAAATGAATGCCAAGGAGAAGCATGAAGAAAACCACATCAAGGTACATTATAATCAAATTGCTGAAAACCACTGATAAAGAGAACATCTTAAGTAGACAGAAAAAAATATAATATGTACAGAGGAATAAGAATGAATGCCTACTTCTGGTCAGAAATTATATGAGCCAGAAGACAATGAAGTGACAATTTTAAAGTACTGAAAGAAAAAAGTCAACCTAGAAGTCCATACTTAGCAAATATAAGACATTTCTGACAAAGCTGATAGAATTAATCACCAACTGACTTGTGTTACAGGCAAAGTTAAAAGAAATTCTTTAGACAGAAGAAAAATGTTATCAGGTGGGAATGGATTAATGGATTTATATGCAGAAACAAACAGCACAACCTTGAATCATGAGGATAAAAATAAAACACTTTTCTTATTTTCAGAACTCTTCTTAAAAAACAAAAAGGGCCAAATTATCTTTTAAAACAACAACAGTATACTGTGAGATTTATAATATATGATGACAACACCACAAAAGATGGAAGGTGAAAAATGGAAAATTATTATAAGATTCTTATAATATATATGAAGTAAAAAGTATTGTTTTAAAGTAGACTGTGATGAGTTAAAGGTGTATCTTGTAAATGCTAAAGCAACCACATACCCACAGACAGAAAAGAGCACTGATAATAAACCACTAAAGTAGATGCAATGGAATCACTAAAAATAATTAGTCTAAAGAAAGCAGCAAAAGTGAAAAAAAAAGGAAAAAACAGGTTGGGAAAATAGATGACAAATAGCCACCCAGTACATTTAAACCCAACTATATTAATAACATTAAACAAAAATGGTCTAGTTATTGCAATAAAAAGGCAGAGGTGAACAGATTGGATATAAAATCAAGACTCAAGTATATAATGATGTCTACAAGAAATCCAATCTAAAAATAATATAAAAACACAGAAAAGATACCATGCAAACATAATAAAAAGAAAGTCTGAGTGGCTACATTAATATCAAAGTAAAATTCAAAAGAAAGGAATATTATCTGGGATAAAGAGAAATACTGCACAATAATAAAGGGAATAATTCATCAAGATGACAAAACAATCCTACATGTTTTTCCATCTTTTAACACTACTTCAAAATATGCAAAGCAAATCCTAATAAAACTGAAAGAATAACCACATCTATAATTATAGGTGAACAGTAACAGCACTTTCTCAATTTGATAGATGTAGATGAAAAATAAAACATAGAAGACTTGACCAATACTGTTAACCAACATGACTCATTTCCCATCTATAAAACAGTGGTACATGGTTTTTAAAAATGACCCAACTATATGCTGTCCACAATAAACTCACTTCATAAATATAGTCAAATTATTTTTCCCTTATAAGTAAGGTATCATTTTTCTCTTTAAGATTTTTCTTGTCTTCAGAAGTTTGAAAGTCAAGGAGTTCTTGGCATGAATTCCTTTAGGTTTATCCTGCACGGTGTTTGTCTAGCTTCTTAAATCTGTAGGTTTATGTCTTTTGCCAAATGTGGGAAATTTTCAGACATTTCTTTGAATTTTTTTTAGCCTTTCGTTCTGTGATTCCAAAGACACAAATGTTAGAGATTTTGTTGTAAATCCATAGTTCCCTGAGACTCTGTTCATTTTTTTCAGGGTATTTTCTTGTCTGTAATGACTGAGGCATTTCGATTGTTCTATCATACAGTTCAATGTTTTTTCCCTCTGTCCCCTCCATGATCCTGCTGTGATCCTGCACTGAGGTTTTTTTTTGTTTTTTTTTTAATAAATGTTTTATTTTAGAATAGCTTTAAATTCACAGAAAAATTGCATGGATAGAAAAAATTCTTGTATACCCTGCACACAATTTACCCTACACTTAACACCTTATATTACTAGCAGATTTGTAGTAATAATACTGATACATTATTGTTAAATAAAACCTACACTTTATTCAGATGTGCTTGTTTTGGTTGTTTCTTCTGTTTTAATTTTTTAAATCTATTTTTTTTCTGTTCAAAATTCCATCCAGGATACCACATTGCATTTATTTGTCTCCTTACGCTCCTCTAGACTGTAAATGACTTGCCTTGTTTATAACATTGACAGTTTAGAGGACATTGTAGAAGGTCCTTCAGTTTGGGTTTGTCTGATGCTTTTCTCATAAAAATTGGGTTTGTATTGAAATGAAGACCGGAGGTAAAGTGGCTGCCATTCTTATCCCATCTCATCAAGGGAACATGCTCTCAACATATCACTGATCGTAACCCGGATTACCTGGCTGAGGTGGTGTATGCCAGGGTTCTCCACAATAAAATTACTACCCACCCCCCAGGCGTGTATTTTTTAGAAGGAAGTCACTAGGCATATCCCACTAGAGAGGTAGAGAATTATGCTCAACCTCTTGGAAAGTAGAGTAACTACATAAATTATTAGGAAATCTTCTGTATTGAAGATTTTTGTTTTCTCCCATTTATTTATTTACTTATTCAATCACTTATATCAATTTGGACTCATGGCTACTTTATACTTTGGGTTATAAACCAATACTATGTTATTTTACTGCTCAAATTGTTGCAACTTTGGCTATTGTGAGCTCTTTAAGTTTGACATACCTCCATCGTTTTTTGAGGATTTCCTTAGGTTCCTCCACACTCATCTTGTATGTTCCATGCTCTAGCCCTAGAATCAGTCATTTCTCCAAGGAACTGTGATTCCTTTTATTGGAGAATGGTACTAGAAACTACTTATAGATTTATTAATATTTATAGACTTCCCATTTCTTTATAATTGAGTTTTGGATAATTATGTGTTTCTAGGAATTTGTCTATTTCACTAGGTTGTCCAATTTGTTGGTATACTATTGCTCATAGTATTCTCATAATTATTTTTATTTCTCTAGAATTGGTAGTACTGTTCCCACATTCATTTCTGATTTTATTGATTCGAGTATTCTTTTTTTCTTACTCAATCTAGTTAACGTTTCTGAATTTTGTTTTCAAAGAAGCAACTTTAGGTTTCATTGATTTTTTTTCTAGTCTTGATTTTATTTATCTCTTTTCTAACCTCTGTTATTTCCTTTCATCTACGTTTAAGTTTAGTTTGCTCTTCTTTCCCTAGCTCCTTAAAGTGTAAAGTTAGGTTATTGATTTGAGTTCTTTCTTCTTGTTTAATGTATGTGTTTACAGCTACAAATTTCTATCTTATTCTTACTTTCATCACATCCTATGAGTTTTGGTATGTTGTGTTTCCATTTTCATTCTCAAGGTATTTTCTAATTTTGCTTGTTATTTCTTGACTCATTGGTTAAGAGTGTGGTGTTTGTTTTCCACATATTTGTGACATTTCATTTTCCCTGTTATTGATTTCTTAGTTTCATTAATTGTGACTGGAAAACATGGTACATATTCCTTTAATCTTTTAAAATGTTATTTAAGACTTGTTTTGTGGTCTATCCTGGACAATGATCCATGTGCACATGAGAAAAATTGTGCATTCTGCTGTAGTTTGGTGGAGTCTTCTATTTATCTGTTAGGTTCAGTTGGTTTATGGTGTTGCTCAAGTCTTTTATTTCCTTTACTTTTGTCTGGTTGTTCAATCCATTATTAAAAGAAAGTGCTGAGGTGACTATGTATTATTGCAGAACTGTCTTATTTCTCCCTTCAACTCTGTCAATGTTCGCTTCATGTGTTTTGGGGGCTCTGATGTTTGGTGCATATATGTTTCTAATTATATCTTCATAGTGAACTGACCCTTTTATCAATATGTATTGTTCTTTTTTGGGGGTCTCTTGTAACAGTTTCTGACTAAAGTCTATTTTGTCTGATATTAGTATAGCTACCCCAAGCGTCTTTTGGTTACTGTTTGCACAAAATATCTTTTCCCCAGCTTTCATTTTAAACATATTTGTGTCTTTAGATCTAAAATAAATCTCTCATGTATAGCAGAGTTAGAGCATATTTTTAAAATGCATTCTGTTAATCTCTGCCTTTTGCCAGAATTTAATCCATTTACATTTAAAGTATTTACTAGCAAGGAAAAATGTATTTTGGCAATTTTGCTACTGATTTTCTGCTATTAATTTTTACGGCTTCTTTGCCCTCATTTCCTCCATTACTGGACCATTTGTGTTGATATTGTACTAGTACATTTTAATTCCCCTCTCATTTCTTTTTGTGTATATTCTATAGATATTTTCTTTGTAGTTATGGAAATTATATATAACACATAAAATTATAACAATCTAAATTTTACCTACAACTTCAATCATGTAAACTCCATCCCCTTACCTTTGCTATCGATGTCACAAATTACATCTGAATACACTGTGAGCCCAATAACATATATTTATAATTATTTTTACGCATTTGTCCATTAAATTTTGTAGACGAAAAAGTGGAGCTATAAACCAAAATTAAATAATACTTGTCTTATGTACTTATCCATGCATTTACCTTTACTGGAAATTTTTATATCTTCATATGGCTTCAAGTTACTATCCAGCATCCTTTCATTTCAACCTTTAACATTTTTAAATTTAAAAAAGTTTTTAAATTAGTTTCAGATGTACAAAACAATGTAATAGTTAGACATTTATCATTTATATCCCTCACACAGTGATAACACCCTCCCCCATCTATTACCCCTCTGACATCGCATACAGCTATTACATTTCTGCTGTCTCTATTCCTAATGCTGTACTCCACGTCTTGTATATATATATATATATATATATATATATATATATATATATATATATAAAATTGTAGTTGACATTCATTATTGTTCAGCTTCAGCTTCAGGTGTACAGTGTAGTGATCAGGCATCTACATCATCCCTGAGCTGGTCTCCCTAATGAGACGAGTGTCCATCAGATACCCTACAAAATCTTTACAACATTATTGATTACATTCCCCAAATTGACTTTCATATCCCCATGCAATCTTGTGGTTACTGATTGTGCTTTCTAATCCCCTCACCTTCCCCCTTATCCTTACCTCCCCCATCTAGCAACCCTCCGTTTTTCCTCCATGTCTCTGAGACTGTTTCTGATTAGTTCACTCATTTATTCTTTTCTTTAGATTCCACATATAAGTGAGACCATATGGTATTTGTCTTTCTCTGTCTGACTTATTTCACTTAGCATAATGTTCTCTAGGTCCATCCATATTGTTGCAAATGGTAAGATTTCATTCTTCTTTATGGCTGTGTAATACTCCATTGTATAAATGTACCACAGTTTCTTAATCCAGTCGTCTACTGATGAGCATTTTGGTTGTTTTTATGTCTTGGCTATTGTGTATAGTGGTGCAATAAACACAAGGGTGCATACATTTTTTCGAATTAAGAGTTTTGGATTTCTCCGGGTAACTAGGAATGGAATTGCTGGGTCATAAGGTAGTTCCATTTTAATATTTTTGAGATATCTCCACACTGTTTTCCATAGTGACTGCACCAATCTGCAATCCCACCAACAGTGAACAAGTGTTCTCTTTTCTCCACATCCTTGCCAGCACTTGTTGTTTGTTGATTTATTGATGATAGCCATTTTGACTGGGGTGAGGTGGTATCTCATTGTGGTTTTAATTTGCATTTCTCTAATGATTAGTGATGTTGAGCATTTTTTCATATGTCTGTTTGCCATCTGTATGTTCAACCTTTAACATTTTTTTATAGGGCAGCTCCAGTGGTAATAAACTTTTAATTTTGGTTATCTGGGAATGTCTTAATTTTTCCCTCAACTTCAAAGGAGAGTTTTATAGATATAGAATTCTTACTTTACAGTTTCTTTTTGCACTTTATGTACATCATCCTACTGCCTACCGGTCTCCAAAGTGTCTGGGGAAGAAATCAGGTGAAAATTGTATCAAGGATCCTTTGTATGTGATAAGTCACTTGTCTTATTGCTTTCATGATTCTCTGTCTTATGACAGATTATCTGTTTCAATTTGGGTCTCTTTGGGGTTTATCCTACTTGGAGTTCGTTGAGCTTGTTAGATTTGTAGATTCACGTATTACATCAAATTTGGAAAGTTTTTACCCATTACTTCTTGAAATAATTTTCTGCTTCTTTCTTCTCTTCTCCTTTTGGGACTCCTATAAAGCTTTCATAGTTCCTTTGATGGTATTCTACAAATTCCTAAGTCTTCTTGAATCATTTTTCTTTGTGCTCCCTCAGATTCAGTAATTTCAGTTGTCCTATCTCCAAGTTCACTGATTGTTTTTTCTGCCTGCTGATATCTGCTGTTGATGCCCTGCAGTAAACTTTTCACTCCAGAAATTGTATTTTTAAACTGCATAATTTGTTTGGTTTCTTTTTATTATTACTTTCCCTTTGTTAGTATTCTAATTTTATTCATATATAATTTTCCTGATATCTTTTACTTCTTCAATGTTCTTTTCTTAGCTTTTCTATCATATATAAGAGTTAAAGTGCTGTCTAGTAAGTCTGATGTCTGAGCTTCTTCAGAGACAGTTTCTGTCAGTGTATTCTATTCCTTCAATGAGCCATGTTTTCCTGTTTCTTTGTATGCCTTGTGACTTTTTTTGAAAATTGGGTATTTGATTATTATAATGTGCTAACTCGTAAATCAGATTCTCCTCTTTACCAGGGTTTGCTGCTTTTTCAAAAACTGTTGAAGGCTGTGGTAGTCTTTTTGTTTTGAGACTTTTCCAAACATTTTTACAAAGTCAATTGCTTGTGGTGTATGATTCCTGAAGTCGCTGCTCCTTTAGTTCATATTCAGCTAATGTTTTGACACAGATTTCCTTGATTGTTAGGAGCTAAAACAAACAAACCCCTCAAACATGAAACAATACAAAAAGAGAACAAAAAACTCTTCCAGTCTTTGCAAACTGACTCTATTCTGGGGAACTTCACCAATTATCTAGGTTTGCTCTGAGCATAGGAATCAGTCAGAGGGGAAAGCGTAAGGTCTGCTTAGTTTTTTTCTGAGAATGTCTTGCCTAAGTATATGTGTGGCTTTCTAAATTTTCCTATGGACTCAGATGCTTTTGAATGTCCTAATTTTCAAGTGTCTTATCTCAGCTTTTCCTCTGGGTCTTACATGGTCTATTGTATATTTCCACTCATAATTTCTTGCCCAGGCCTCTGTGGATTAGCAGTCTCTCTTGTGCCTTTCTCACTACTTTTCCTGACTGCATTCTTTATTATGTGAAACAGATGAGCACTCTGATTCAGTCCTTCAGGTACCTCCACACAGGTCAGAACAAACACAGTAATTTGCAAAAAGTGTGTTCTGCTGCATCTGGTTTAAGGGAGGACATGGGAACTGGGCTGCCACCTGCTCAAGCCTAAGACCACCATTGTACTGGTGTGTGTGAGGGATAGGGGGTGAGTAAACATTACAAATTTTTCCTATCATTTTGAACATGGCTGTTTCTTGATGGTGTGTTCGTTTTGTTGCTATAAATATTTGTTTTCCAGAGGTCTGACAAAATTGGGTCAGATAGGTTTCTTTTCTGTTTTCCTATAGGGTTAGGAGACCCTGGAGTTTCCTAGTCCATCATTTTGCTGACATCACTCTCGCTTACTATTGTGTTTTAAGAGTTCTTCATATTATGTTGGTGCAAAAGTAATTGCGGTTTAAAAGGTTAAAAAAAAATTGCAAAAACCTCAATTACTTCTGCACCAAGCTAATATATTCTTAGTTCAAGTCCTTTAAAGGTATTTGATTAGCAAATTATTTTATCCCAGTCTGTGGCTTGTGTTTTCATTCCTTTAACAATGTCTTTTAATTTTAATGATGTCCAACATATCGATTTTTTTTTTCTTTCATGGATTATCTTTTGGTGTTGTGTGGATAAACTCACTGACAAGCCCAGCTCACAGACTCCCCCGCCCCCCATGTTTCTAGCTTCTGGAAGAGTTTGTGTAACATTTTGCACTTCGGTCTGTGATCCATTTTAAGTTAATTTCTATGTAAGGTATGAGGCCTAAATGATTTTTTTAAAAACATATGGACATCCAATTGTTACAGCACTATTTGATGAAAGGTTATCCTTTCCCCCTTAAACTGCCTTTGTCCTTTTGTCAAAATTCACTTGATTATATTTGTGTGGGTCTCTCTGGGTCCTCCACTCTGTTTTACTAAATAACAAGAGTATTCTTTTGCCAATATCATACACCTTGAAACTGGAAAATATTAGTTTTCTACCTTTGTTCTCTTTCAGATTTATTTTGGCTATTACAAGTCCTTTGATTTTCCATATAATTTTTAGAATCAGTTTGGTGATTAAAACTTCCTTGGATCATGATTGAGATTGTCTTGAATTTACACATCAAGTTTGAGAAAACTGACATCTTAACAATATTAACTTGTCCAATCAAATGAATATGAAACATCTCTTCATTTTTTAGATTTGTTTATTTCTTTCATCATTGTCTTGTAGTTTTCTGCATACACATCTACTATTTTGTTAGATATATCCCTAAGTACTTCCTTTTTAATGGCAATTATGAGGTGTTTTTTTAAATGTCAAATTCCAATTGTTCATTTCTGATATATAGAAAAACAATAACTTTTGTAAATTGACTTTGAATCCTACAGTTACGATATTCACTTACTATTTCCAGGAATGTTTCAGTACATTTTGGGGGGTTTTCCATATAGAATGTCTTCTGCAAATATAGACAATTTTATTTCTTCCTTTTCAATTTATATGCTTTTTGTTTCTTGTCTTGTTGTATTAGCTAGGAGTAAGACATTGAATAAGAGTGATGAAACATGACATCCTTTCCTTATTCCCTAACTTAGAGGGAGAGTATTCTGTCTCCCAAAAAGTCTGATGTTTGTCTCAGGTCTTTCATATATATCCTTTATTAAGTCATACCCTTGTATTCCTAATTTCTTGAGAGTGCATGAGGGGTAGAGGGTGAGTAAAAATCGAGTATCATGACCTCGATTACTGTTACTGGACCCCAGGCCATATTATATCCATACAGCCTCCATTTTCCAGGTCTTCCCTTGACCCAAATGCAGCAGAACACACCTTTTTCCCCATTTTTTTTTTTTTTTTTTTTTTTTTGGTCTGTACTGACCTGTATGGAGGTACCTCAAGGACTGACTCAAAGTACTCATCTGTTTCACATAATAAAGAATGCAGGCAGGAAAAGCAGTGAGAAAGGCACAAGGCAGACTGCTAGTCCACAGATGCCTGGGGCATAGAGTTTTTGCAGCATTTCCTTATTCTACAATTAGTGTCTGTGGGCTCAGGAGTGATGACCCCTCTTTCATATTTGATATTGGTAACTTGTGTCTTTCCTCTTTTCTCTGTTAGCATGGCTAGAGGTTAATCAACTTATCGATCTTTTCAAAGAATCTATCTTGTTTTGATTTTTATCTATTGTTTTCCTATTTTCAATTTCAGTAATTTTTGCTCTAATTTTTATTTCATTTTGCTGCTTGCTTTAGGTTTTTTTGTTTTGTTTTGTTTTTCACTTTTTCTAGTTTCCTAAGGTGGAAACTTAGGTTACTGACTTTCGTTCTTCTTTTCTATTATGTGTACTTAATGCTATAAACTAACCTGAGTACTGCTTTAGCTGTATCTCATAAATACATTTTCATTTCAAAAGTTTTTCTCTTCTGACTTACTGAACCATGCATTATGTAGAGTGTGTCGGTTAATTTTGAAATATTTGGGAGTACTCCAGGTATCTGTTTGTACTTGATTTCTTGTCTACTTCTGCTGTTATCTGAGGATGTATTTTTAATTTCTACACTTGTTAATCTGTTAAAGTGTGCTCTATGGCCTAAAATATGTTCTATTTTGATGAATGTTTCATGTATACTCGAGAAGAATGTGTACTCTCCTGCTGTTGGAATAGTCTATGTATGTCAGTAGATACAAGTTGGCTGATAATACTGTTCATGCCTTCATCCTTACTAATTTTCTGTCTTCGTGATCTATCAGTATTGAAAGACGAAAGTTTAAAGCTCCAACTCTAATAGTGGAATGGTATATTTCTCTGTTCAGTACTATCAGATTTGTGCCATGCGTGTTTTGATGCTCTGTTGTTAGATGCATAAATGTTTAGAATTGTTATATCTTCTTAGAGAACTGACCCCTTTGTAATTTTCCTTTATCCTTGGTTTATACATGTTTTCAGGTATACTTTGAAATTAGTATTACTTCAGTTTTCTTTTGATTAGTATGAGAATGGCATATTTTTCTCTACCTCTTTACTTTTAACCTGGGTCTTTGTATTTATACTGTATTTCTTGTAGACATCATAGAGTTGGGCCTTACTTTTTCATCCAATCCTACAATCTCTGTCTTTTACATGATGTTTTTAGACCATTCATACTTAAAATGATTTACTAACAGAACTGGATTGAATTTTGGTAACTTTTCTATTCATTGGGTTTGTTCTTTGTTTTTCCCCACCAATTATTTTATTTTATTTTTTTTTGCCTTCTCTGCTTTTGAGGAGCATTTTACATAAATCCATTTTATTTCTTCTCTTGGTTTATCACTCATACTTCTTTTAAAATTTTTGAAGTGGTTCCCTAGTATTTATACTATACATTTTAAAGTAATCTATGTCCATCTTACAGTGACATAATAATACCAACTTGCATGTAGTGTAGGCACCTTATACTAGAGTGCTCCCTGTGGTCCTTGTTGTCCTGCTGTGATTAACTTAGCCATATGCTATAATCACCTAATACTTTGATATTGTTTTCAATTGTATCCTGGACATTCTAGGATTATATTATGAAACTCTGGATCTTTTATTTTATTTATTTATTTATTTTTTTTTCAATTACAGTTGACATACAATATTTTATTAGTTTCTGGTGTACAACATAGTGATAACATTTATATAACTTATGGAGTGAACACCCCAATAAGTATAGTACACCATTTGACACCATACTTATTACAGTATTATTAACTATATTCCTCATACTGTACCTTACATCCCATGACTGCTTTCATAACTGGCAATTTGTACATCTTAATTCCTTCCCCTTTTTAACCCATTCCCCTAACCCCCCCCTCCCATCTAAGTTTCTTCTCTGTTATCTATGACTTTTTTTCTGTTTTATTTGTTCATTTATTTTGTTTTTTAGATTCCACGTAAGAGTGAAATCACATGGCATTTGTCTCTCTCTATCTGACATTTCAGTTAGCATAATACCCTTTAGGTCCATCCATGTTGTTGCAGGTGGCAAGATTTCATTCTCTTTTTTATGGCTGAATAATATTCCTGTGTGTGTGTGTGTGTGTGTGTGTGTGTGTGTGTATCACCTCTTTTTTATCCATTTGTCCCTCACTGGACACTTAGGTTGCTTCTCTATGCTGGCCTTGTAAACAATCCTGCAATGAACACAGGAATGCATATGTCTTTTCAAATTAGTGTTTTGGGTTTCTTTAGATAAATACCCAGAAGTGGAATTGCTGGGTCTTTCTTGGTCCCTTTTAATACCCTTTGTTTCAGTTTGGTCTAATATAAGTATTGCTACCACAGCACTTAAAAAAATTTCATCTCAAGATTACAGCACAGAAATTGTGGTGCGAGGAGTTTCTCTTGAAATCTCCCCTGGAAGTTACAACAAACTGAACAACTATAATTCAACAAAGGATGACTTAAGAAACACAAGCATGCCTGAAACCCGAGCACCGCATCACCAGAAGGTGGGCAAATAGGGCGACCGAGGACAGGAGGGAAGAGGTTAACTGCAGAGATGCAGGACGCAGGGCTACGGGACACAGACTGGAGCTCGCTGCAGCCTTGGGTGAGGGAAGAATCCAGGCTGCGGGCTCCCTCCCTGTAGCCCAGAGTCCTACCTGAGAGATCAGCATATAATATAGCTGAACCCAGCATTCGAGGCAAAGACCTCGGGTGAGAACTGTGGTTTAAGCCCTCAGTGCTAGACAGAAAACAGAAAACAAAGACACAGAGCCTGGATGACTCCCCCAACCCTCCCAGAGCTCATCCCCACTCCAACCCTCCCAGTGTTAGAAGTGGGCTCCAGAAAAAATGGTAGCAGTGTCAGATTAAAGAACAGAATATCTACAGCCCTAAGAACTGGAGTGACATTCCCACAGGCTCAGATGCACAGTGCGTGACTAATTGCAGTCATAGGGAAAGAGCCGTAGGGGCCAGACAGCTGCAGGCTGGTAGTCCCCACTGCTCAGAGCCACAAACGCACCGGCATCCTCTCACAGCCCACCCCACCCCCACCTCTCTGGGCAGATCCCTTTGGGGCAACGAGAGCTGCTGAGACACATAGGCTCTGCATTGGGCTGCAAAGGCAGCATTGGGTTTTCAGAAGCTCAGAATTCTATCACCCTCCACATCTTCCCATGGAGGTGGTGCTCTGAGACGCAGGCAACCTGCTCACAGAAAAAAAGCCCACCTTCGGAAACCCCATCCCGAGAAGCAAGAGTGCAAAAGAAAACGTTACAGTGTGAGAGAAAATAAAAGGCTGCAGTGGGAGAGGAAATAAAACATTCCAGCAACACATACTGGAAAGCAAAAGAAAGTCCTCTTCATATTAACCTGCTGTAGAACCCACTCCTGTAGATGCCCAGGAAAGAGAAATAATTCATTTCTTCATGCCAAGAATAACCAAGGTAACAAGACAGCTCAGAAAGAAAATGAAAACTCTCCAGAAAATGAATGTAAAGACATAGATGGAAATATGTAACTTAATAACAGAGAATTCAAGATTGCAATTCAGAAAGAAATCAACAAAATGCAAAAAAAACACAGATAAGCAGTTTAATGAACTCAGAAACACAATCAAAGAACAAAAATGAACATTTTACCAAAGAGACTGAAAGTTTTAAGAAGACCCAAATAAAACTTTTGGAGATGAAGAACTCAATAAAAGAAATGAATGAAATAGGCAGCTTAGATAGTAGAGCTGACCAAACGGAAGAAAGAATTAGTGATATCAAAGATAGAAATCTGGAAATGACACAGATGGAAGAAGAGAGAGACTTGAGTGTTAAAAGAAATCAGAGAACTCTCCAAGAACTTTCTGATTCCATTAGAATGAGCAACATGAGAATAATAGGCATGTCAGAAGGAGAAGAGAAGGAGAAGGGAACAGCACGTATAGTCAAACAAAAAGTTGACGAGAACTTCCCAAACTTGTGGAAAGAACTGGATCCTTGAATCCAGGAAGCAAATAGGAACACCTAATTACCTCAAGCCCAACAGGTCTTCAAGGCACATTGCATTGAAGCTATCAAAAATCAATGAAAAAGAAAGAATTCTCAAGGCAGCAAGGGGAAAAAAAAACCAGTAACCTATAAGGGAAATCCAATTACACTATCATCGGACTTTTCAGCAGAAACTACAAGCCAGGAGGGAGTAGAATCAAATATTCAAACTATTGAAAGAGAAAAATTATGAGCCAACCATAATATATCCAGCAAAGATAGATATGAAGGAGGAATAAACACCTTTCCAGACATACAGAAGCTGAGGGAATTTTCTAACACATGACCGCATTACAGGAAATACTGAAGGAGGTTATTCGACCTGACACAAAAACCAAAAGAATATAAAACCATGAACAATAGTACAAACAGAGAGAAGCAGGAAACGGCAACCTGCCCAAATTGGGCATTATAAACTTAAACATAACATAAAGGGTAAAGAAGAAAAAAAATATATTTAAAAAAAAAGGAAAAAGACAACTCACTACTGCAATGCAGAAATCAACTCACAGCATAAGTAGGGATAACTTGTGACAACAAAAACACGAAAGGAGAGAGAGTAAAGGTCTGAACCTACAGAGGGGAATGGAGATAAGAAGCATGCTGAAGAAAAAGAACTACTGTATATATGAAACTTTGTTTTACATAAACTTAATGGTAACCACTCAAAAAAAAAAAAAAATCCAGAATTGAGATATACAACAAAATAAAAATAGAAATGGGTGTGGGGGGGAAATCATAGAATATCACCACACTGAAATGAGAACAACAAAAAGGAAAAGAAACAGTGGAGACACCAAGGTACCAGAAAACAAAAGACAAAACGGACATAGGAAATCCTCATATATGAATAATCACCCTAAATGTAAATGGACTGAACTCACCAATAAAAAGGCACAGAGTAGCAGACTGGATCAAAAAACAAAACCCAACCATATGATGCCTCCAAGAGATGCATCTCAGCTACAAGGACAAATATAGATTCAAACTGAAAGAGTGGAAATCAAATACTCCAAGCAAATGGTGTACAGACAACATCAGGTGTAGCTATACTTACATCAGATGAAAGAGACTTCAAGATAAAAAAGGTAACAAGACAAAGACAGACACTTCACACAACAAGAAAACATAATGCTTATCAATATATATGCCCCCATCAGGGGGCACCAAAATATACAAAGCAACTACTAATAGAACTAAATGGAGAAATTGACCAAATGAAAATTACGGTAGGAGACCTAAATACATTATTAACTATTATGGATAGATCATCCAAACAGAAAATAAGTAAGGAAGTATCAGCCTTAAATGACACTTTAGACCAAATGGACATAATTGACATTTACAGAGTCCTTCATCCTATAACATCAGACTATACATTCTTTTCTAGTGTACATGGAACATTCTCAAGGATAGACCATATATTGGGACACAAAATTAGCCTTAGCAAATTTGAGAAGATTGAAATCATACCAAGCACATTCTCTGATCACAAAACTTTGAAACTGGATATCAAGTGCAAAAAGAAAGCAAGAAAAACCACAAATACGTGGAGATTAAACAACATGTTTTTAAAGTACTGGGTCAAAGAAGAAATAAGAGGAGAGAACAAAAGACACATAGAAACAAATGAGAATGAAAATACATCTTATCAAAATTATTGGGATACAGGGAAAGCAGTAATAAGAGGGAAATTTAATCATTACAGGCCTATCTCAAGAAACAAACAAACAAAAAAAACCCCAGATAAACAACCTCACATTACACCTTAAAGAACTAGAAAAAAACAAAAACAAATGAAACCCAAAGTCAGCAGGAGGAAGGAAATAATAAAAATCAGAGAAGAGCTAAAAGAAATCGAGAACAAAAAGGCAGTAGGAAAAAATTAATGCAAGAACTGGTTCTTCGAAAAGATTAATAATACTGACAATCCCTTGGCTACATTCACGAAGACAAAAAGGCGCAAATAAACAAAATCAGAAATTAAAGAGGAGGTTATCATGGATACCACAGAATTACAAAGGATCATGCAAGAATACTATGAAGGACTACATGTTCTAAATTCAAAAACCTAGAAGAAGTGGACAGGTTCTAAGAAACATATAGCCTTCCAAGACTGAATAATGAAGAACTGGAAATTCTAAATAGACTGATCAACAGTAAAGAAATTGAATGAGTCATCCAAAACATTGCCAAAAGCAAAAGTCCAGGACCAGATAGCTTCACTAGTGAATTCTACCAAACATTCAAATAGGATCTAACACCTGTCCTCCTCAAACTCTTCCAAAAAACTGAAGAACAGGCAATATTTCCTAACTCATTTTATGAGGCCAATATTACCCTGACACCAAAACCCAGTAAGTATAACACAAAAAAAGAAAATTACAGAGCAATATCTCTGATGAATACAGATGCAAAAATCCTAAATAAAATTCCAGCAAATCGAATACAACAATACATTAAAAAGATTATTCATCACGACCAAGTGGGATTCATGCCCGGGGCACAAGGATGATTCAACATCCGCAAATCCATCAATGTGATACATCACATAAACAAAATAAAGGACCAAAATCATATGATTATATCAATAGATGCAGAAAAAGCATTTGACCAGATACAACATCAATTTATGATTAAAACACTCAATAAAATGGGTATAGAAGGAAAATACCTTAACATAATAAAGGCCATATATAACAAACCTTCAGCTAATGTTGTAATTAACAGTGAAAAACTGAAGTCCTTCGCTCTATGTTCAGGAACAACACCGGGCTGTCCCCTATCACCACTGCTTTTCAACATAGTGTTGGAAGTCCTTGCCAGAGCAATCGGGCAAGAGAAAGAACCAAAAAGCATCCGAATTGGGAATGAAGAAGTTAAATTGTCACTTTTTGCAGACATGATTCTTTATTTAGAAAACACTCAAGACTACCAAAAAGCTATTAGAAACAATAAATACAATAAAGTTGCTGGCTACAAAATCAACATACAAAAAATCCACTGCATTCCTATATAAACAATGAAATTTCAGAAAAAGAAATGAAAAAAACAATTCCTTTTGCAATTGCAACAAAAAGAAGAAAATACCTAGGAATAAATTTAACAAAGTATATGAACTATACACTGAAAAATATAAGACATTTTTTAAAGAAATTGAAGAAGACACAAAGAAATGGAAAGACGTTCTGTGTTCATGGATTGGAACAATCAACATAGTTAAAATGGCCATATTGCCCAAAGCAATATACAGATTTAATGCAATCCCCATGAAAATCCCAATGGCATTTTTAAAAGAAATACAACAAAAGAATCATCAGATTTGTATGGAACCACAAAACACCCCGAATAGCCAAAGCAATCCTAAGAAAAAAGAATAATGCTGGATGTATCACATGCCCTGACTTTAGCTTGTACTATAGAGCAACAATAATCAAAACAGCATGGTACTGGCAGAAAAACAGACACACAGACCAATGGAAAAGAACTGAAAACCCAGAAATAAACCCACATAAATAGGGACAGATAATTTTCGACAAAGGAGCCAAAAACATGTATATAATGGAGAAAAGAAAGCCTCTTCAATAAATGGTGCTGGGAAAATTGGAAAGCCACATGCAGAACAATGAAACTAGACTGCTATCTGTCATCACATACCAAAATTAACTCAAAATGGATCAAATATCTAAACATAAAACATGAAACAATAAACTGCATAGAAGAGAACATAGGTACTAAACTAATGGACCTTGGGTTCAAAGAGCATTTTATGAATTTGACCTCAAAGGTAAGGGAAGTAAAAGCTAAAGTAAAGGAATGGGACTATATCAAACTAAAAAGCTTCTGCACAGCAAGAGAAACCATCAACAAAACAAAGAGGCAACCACCAAATGGGAGAAGATATTTGCAAAGAATGCCTCCGATAAGGGGCTAATATCTAAAATATATCAAGAACTCATACAACTCAACAAAAAGACAAACAATCCAATTAAAAAATGGGCAAAGGACATGAACAGAAACTTCTCCCAATAAGACATATATATGAAAAGATGCTCAACATCACTAATCATCAGAAAAATACAAATAAAAACCACAATGAGATATCACCTCACCCCAGTCAGAATGGCTATCATCAACAAGACAAATAGTAACAAGTGTTAGAGAGGCTGTGGAGAAAAAGGAACCCTCATACACTGTTGGTGGGAATGCAGACTGGTGCAGCTGTTATGCTAGGCAGCGTGGAGGTTCCTCAAAAAATTAAGAATAGAATTACCATATGACCCAGCAATCCTTCTCTTGGGTATCTACCCAAGAAAACATAGGTACTAAACTTATGGATGTTGGGTTCATAGAGGATTTATGAATTTGACCTCAAAGGCAAGGGAAGTAAAATGAAAACATTTATCCATAAAGATGTATATACTCCGACGTTCACTGCAGCATTATTTACGGTGGCCAAGACATGGAAACAACCAAAGTGTCCTTCAAGAGATGATTGGATAAAGATGATGTGGTATATATACACAATAGGATACTACTCTGCAATACGATGAAATACTGCCATTTGTGACAACATGTATAGATCTTGAGATCATTATGCTAAGTGAAATAAGTCAGACGGAAAAAGTTGAGAACCATATGACTTCACTCATATGTAGGATATAAAACTTAAGGCAACAAAGGAGCAAGACAAGCAAATAAACAAAAACTCATATACACAGACAACTGTTTAGTGGTTACCAGAAGGTAAGGGGGAAGGGGAGTTTTAGAAGAGGGTAAACAGGGTCAAATATATGGTAATGGAAGGAGAACTGACTCTGGGTGATGAACACATAATGCAATACGTAGAAGATGTATTATAGAATTGTACACTTGAAACCTATGTAATTTTGTTAATCATTGTCATCCCAATAAATTGTAATACAAAAATGAAAACATATACTTACCAAACAACCACAAGCACACTCCTGGGCATTTACCTCAGAAATACTAATTTATGCTCACAGGAAAAACCTGAACATGAATTTCATAGCAGCTTACTTAAAGTAGCCAAAAATTAGAAACAACCAAAATATCCTTCAATAGGTGAATGGTTAAACAAATTATGACACATTAAAATACCCACAATAAAATACCATGTAGCAATAAAAGAAATAAACTATTGATATACATTATAACTTGGATGGATGTCAAACTCAAGACATTAAATACTGTATGGTCCCATTTACATAATGTTCTTGAAATGGCAAAATTATCAGATGAAGGGCATATCAGTAGTTGTCAGAGATTAAGGATGGTGTGGGAGAGGGTATGGGTATGATTGTAAAGCGGTAGTACAAGAGAAAGCTTTGTGGTGATACAATAGTTCTGTATCTTTATTGTGGGGTGGTTACATGAATCTCCACATGTGATAAAATGGCATAGAGCTATTCACACACATTACACAAATATCTACTTACAAATGGTATTGAGACTATATTATACTCATGTACGATATAACCATTGGGAAAAACTTGTGAAGAATACAATTGTGCTAATTCCTGTGAATCTATAATTATGTCATATAAAAAGTTGTTTCATAAGTACATGTGAAAACCAGAAACAATGTGAAAACATTTTCTTCTTAAAAAGGCAAGCCAGAGATGGAGAAAAAAGGGTTTGCAAAACATTATTTGCTAAAGGTCTGGATGCCTTCAACTCCACAATACCAAAAACAAACAAACAAAACAATAAAAACTAAACTAGGCCAGCTCGGTAGCTCACGTGGTTGGAGCGCCGCGCTCCCAACACTGAGGTAGCCTGTTTGATTCCCACTTGGGCCAGTGAGCTGCGCCTTCTACAGCTAAGATTGTAAACAACGGCTCTCCCTGGACTGGGCTTCCTTGAACAGCCAGAGCTCGGCGTGAGCTGCTGTAGGCTACCATGTGCTGCCAGGAGCCGCCAGTGGCCAGCATGAGTGGCCAGCAGCCAGCGTAAGTGGCCGTCAGCCAGCGTGAGGGGCCGTGGGATGCCATGTGCTGCCGTGGGCTACTGTGTGCTGCCATGAGCGGCCAGTGTCCAACATGAGTGGCCAGAATCCAGCGAGAGCAGCCGTAAGCTGCTGTGAGCTGGCTGGCAACTGACTGTCTCAGCCGGGGAGGGAGAGCAAGGCTCATAATACCACCATGGGCCAGGGAGCTGTGTCCTACACAACTAGACTGAGAAACAATGGCTTGAACCGGAGTGTGGGGAGCCATGGTTTCTTGCAGTCCTGAACCTTGCAGACTGGCTCGGTTTCTGCCCCCATAACATTGTCTCTGCCTTATCTGAGAAGCGCCTAACGGCTGCTGAGGAATGTGGTGAAAACGGCCAGTTCCCAGACACAGAAAACTAAGGGCTTTCTGGACAATTGGTAGGTTCTGTCTCCTTGAGATATTTACTTTTGTGAGTTTCAGTGACCTTGTATCTTCTATGTCAAAGTAAGGTTGAGGCTGGAAAGATTTACTTTCACTGAGATAATGCATATCTTCTTCGTTTAACTGCACGTACTCAAATTGTATATATTGGTTAGAGATAATAAACTCAGGGCTTCAGCATGACTGAAGACCGGCCGCATTAGCATTTGTGTGTGTCTTTTATTTCATTCCCACTCCCCCATTCAGGTACTGATCGACTCGTGGCGGCTGGCCCGTCACACCGGAGTGTGGGGGGAGGCGGAAGAAGGGGAAAATAACTAAACTGAACAGAAAATGGGCTAAAGATTTCATCAGACACTTCAGCAAAGGAGATATGAATGGTTAAAAAGCACATGAAAAATGGTTCAGCATTGTTAGTCACCAGGGAAATGCAAATTAAAACCCAATAAGATATAACTACAATGGTTAAAAAGAACAAGACTTACGAAACCAAATGTTGGTAATCAAAGAGCAATGAGAACTCTCCGACATTGCATATAGGCCTGAGAAACAGTACAGCCAACTTTAAACATTTGGCAGCTCCTTATAAAATTACATATAAAGTTACTGGAAGACCCAGCAAGTCCACTCTTAGGTATTTACACAAGAGAAATGAAAACATAACGACACAAAGACTTGTATATGAAACATTCACAGCAGCTTTATTCATAATAGCCCCAAACTGGAAAAACAAAAACAAACAAAAAAACCATGTGTCTATCAAGTGAAAGGATAACAAATTGTGATAAAAAGAATAAAATAGTGATACACACACACATGCACAAGTATCAAAAAAGCATTATGCTAAATGAAAGAAGCCAGACAAAAAACGGTAACTATATACTTTATGATCCCATTTACATAAAATTTGAGAAAAGGCAAAACCATTGCAGTAGAAAGCAGATCAGTGATTGCTAGAGGCCTGAAAGGTGGGGATGGAGGGAGGAGACTCACTGCAAAGGGCTATAAAGTATCTTTCTGGAATGATGAAAATATTCCAAATCATGATTTTGATGATGGTAAAACTCACTGACTTATACAATGAAAAGTGCTGAATTTTATTTTCTGTTAAATACACCTCAACAAAAATGATTAATATTTAAAAATGAAAACCAGAATTGCATTCTAGAGGGACTGAGGTGGTCAGGTCTGCTCACCGATGGAGACGAGGTGGCTGTAGTTCTCCAGCATCACATCTCTGTAGAGGGCCCGCTGAGCAGGGCCCAGGTGCTGCCACTCCTCCTGGGTGAACTCCACAGTCACGTCCTTGAAGGACACTGAGGCCTGTAACAGCATATTTCTAATCAATCTCAGGGCCCAGGATCAGGAACATGGAAAATAGTTTTGGAAACTAACTCTGAATATATTTACTGTCGAGAGAGTTTCTTAAAAAATGCTATAAGAAATGACTATTATGGCCCTAACTCTTTCTTATACTTTGGGGATATGTGCACAATTAGTAAAAAATTATTCCCATGCTCTGATTTATCTATATTTATTTTTAAATTATACACACATATTGTCACTTAATATAATGAGAAAGCTTAGTACCTTATATTCTTAGGTAAAGTTAATACAACAGAATTCCTGTATATTTTTCCCATATACCATTGGATAATGCTGAGCACTCTGGAGAGTAAACACACCCCAGCCTGGAGTTCTCTGCTGGGGTAATGGGGAACCAATGATAAGAGACATGTATGAGGTGTGATCAAACAATATGGTGAATTTTTAAATGAAAACAAAATGTATTACAGTAAAAGACACATTGCCATTAATCCTCCTCAAAATACTCCCCCTCACTTCGAACACATTTATCCCATTATTCTTGCCACTTTCTGAAGCAGTTCTGGAAGTTCTTTTGTGAGGATCTTTAGTTGCTGTCATGACTGCCTCAATGTCCTGAATCAACTCAAAATGTTTACCTTTCATGGTCATTTTGACTTTGGGGAAGAGTCACAAGTCGCACGGTGCCAGATGCAATGAATAAGGTGGATGAGGACGTACTGTAAAGTTTTTATTTGACAGAAATTGCAGTACCGAAAATGATGTGTGACACGGAGCCTTTCCTTTGTGATCACAAAATATGGTGAATGCTGCTGCCGAGTGCTATCCAACAGAAAGGCAGGGATCTTCAAAAAGGGAAGCAGAGAGTCGAACCTTAGTAACAGTGTGTGACAAGTTTCAACTAGTTTGGTGAAGTCAGTCAGGTGTAAGCTACGGTTGAGAAAAGGTGTGTTTTAAAGTGTGCTATAAATCGTGGATCACGAACAACTCATTAACATGCAATGGGCAAACAGTTTCATCTTCCATCATGACAACACTCAGTGTCACACATCCTTTCTGGTATGGCAATTTCTATCAAATGAAAACATCATGGTGTGTCCTCATCCACCTGATTCACGGGATCTGGCACGATGGGACTTCTGGCTCTTCCCCAAAGTTAAAATGACCATGAAAGGTAAGCGTTTTGAATCGATTCAGGATATCGAGGCAGCCAAGACAACAACTAAAGATACTCACAAAAGAGAACTTCCAGAACTGCTTCAGAAAGTGGCAAGAATGAACGTGTTTGAATCGAAAGGGAGTATTTTGAGGGGGATTAATGGCAATGTGTCTTTTACTATAATAAACATTTTTATTTAAACATTCACCATATCTTTTTATCACACCTCACAAGCCTGGGGATACACCTCGTACACATCACCAGATTTATGTTTCAGGAGCAATGCTCTAGAACAGATTTTCTTCATTCTGGTAATACTAACACTGTAGACCAGATAACTCTATTTTGCAGTAACACTGTCCTGTGTACTTTAGGATGTTTATCAGTATCCCTGTCTTCTACTGATTAGATGCCAGTAGCATCCCCAGTTGTGACAATAAAAAATATCTTCACACAGATTCCTCAAAAAATTAACAACAAAACTACCACATGACCCAGCAATACTACTTCTGGGTATTTATCCGAATAAAAAGAAAATACTAATTTGAAAAGATATATGTACTCCTACGTTCATTGCAGCATTGTTTACAATAGCCAAGATATGAAAGCAACCTTGGTGTCCACTGATAGATGAATGGATAAAAAAGAGGTGGGATACACACACACACACACACACACACACAATGGAATATTACTCAGTCATAAAAAAGACTCTTGCCATCTGTGACAACATGGATGGACCTAGTGGATACTATGCTAAGTGAAATAAGTGAGACAGAGAAAGACAAATACTGTGTGAGTTCACTTATATGTAGTATCTAAAAAACAAAACAAATGAACAAATAGAACAATACAGAAACAGACTCATAGATAAAGAGAACAAACTGCTGGCTGCCAGAGGGGAGGGAGCAGTGGGTGAAACAGGTGAAGGGGATTAAGAAATACAAACTTGCAGTTATAAAATAAGTAAGTCATGGATATAATGTACTGCATAGGGAATAACATTGTGATAACTTTTATAGTGACAGATGGTAATTAGATGTAGCATGATTATCATTTCATAATGTACAAAAATACTGAATCACTATGTTGTACACCTCAAACTAATATAATATTGTATGTCAATTATAGCTAGCTCAATAAAAAGTAAATCTCCAAACACTGCCAAATGTCTCCTGGGAAGCAAAACTGACCCTACTTAGGAACAATTGCTCTGTACCATATCTTCCCGAAAATAAGATCTATCCAGAAAATAAGCCACAGCATGATTTTTCAGGATGCTCATTATATAAGCCCTACCCCAAAAATAAGCCCCAATTAAGATCGTCAGCCAGACGGACGCATCTGGTACGTCCGTTGCAACACACGACAGACGTATTGAATTCTAAAATAATAATATTAATATATAAATATAAATATTATTGACATTAATACTTAAAATAAATTATAATATAAATTATAATTAAGTATTTGTAAATACCCAAGCGGGCACCTTTGGACAAGAGGTAAACGCCCATGTAAATAGATGAACTTGAGACTTATTGCTGAATGACCAATCGGAGTACAGACACAATGCAGGAATAATGTGCGCACTTTATAACGAACGGACGTGGTTGTGTCTAATATGAATCTTCATAATTCAATACGTCATGTGTTGTAATGGACATACTTAATGCACTAATGTGAAATAAAGAAATGTTTTCTGAATTTTGGTGCCTGCAATTTTTCGTCGCTTTTGTGTGGACCATCATTCTTAACTGTCATCATTTTTGTTGCCACTCCCGTCTGGTAAGTCTTCAATTAACACTTGATTTAATGGTAGATTTAAAGGGAATCATATTTTGACCCCCCAGACAAGATGAGTGCAAAAAGCTATTCCGTTGAGTACAAGAAAAGAATCGTGGAGGACTCCTGGGGCAAGAATCTTACGATTTTCTACAAAGAGAAGAAGTTGGATCTCCGAATGGTCAGAAAATGGCGAGCAGAGCACGATAACCTCAGTCAACAGGTGGGCGAGGGAAATGCTAAGAAGCACAAGTGTGGATCAGGTTGGCAACAATTATTTCCTGAGCTGGAAGACATCATCTGTGAATGGATTGCTGACAGGAGAGCAAAGGCTTTGGTTGTACGCAGGGCTGATATTCAAGCATTTGCCCTTGCAATGGCACCACGGTTAGACATCCCCAGAAGAATTCAAAGCATCCTAACACTGGCTGGATGGCTTCCTTCAGCGATATGAACTGTCTCTAAGAAGATCAACAACACTGTTCAAGCTGGAAGATACTGAAGTTATTAAATGTGCACATGCATTCAAGTCCTTTGTTGATGGCATTGACTTTTCTAAATACCAACTCTCCAACATGATTGCTATGGATGAAACTGCAGTGTTTATGGGCCAAGGATCTCAAACAACAATTGATCAAAGGGGTGCCTTGTCAATATACTACTTTCCCTCCACTGGTTACGAAAGTGCACGTGTTACCTGTATTTTGGCAATTTGTCTGGATGGGAAGAAAGCCCCACCTCTAATCATCATTAAGGGCAAGAAAGATAAGGTTGAACGTGTTTCAGGCATTTATGTTCTTGAAACCGAAAAAGCCTGGTGCACACAGACAGTTATAAGGAAGTGGGTCAATTGAATGCTGCCACTTGTTTTGTGAGGTGGCCAAAGAGGTCTGCTAGTGTGGTATTCAGCCAGCACTCACTGCGCTAAAGACATGAAGAACTTCCTTGCAGAGAGAAGAATAGATCAAATAATGATTCCTGCAGGAATGACTGTCTATCTCGACAGACTCTTGATATTGCTATAAAGGACCATCTGCACATGGAAATCAATGACTACATTGAAAATAGAATGGAGAGAAATCAGTGTGGAAACTTAGTGAAGCCTAGCCTGCAATAGGTCCTGTAGGAAAATTGGGAGGTCTAAAATGAAAACAAGGATTTAGGAGAAATTAGTTATTAAGATGGCAACTGAAGTCATCAGAGAAAAAGAGCTGACTCAAAAAGGATATAGAAACCAAGAAGAGAAAAGAACCAAGTATAAAATTCAAGGGAATCGCAAAATTAAAGAGGTAAGTAGAAAAAGAATAGGCCATAAAGGCTGAGAAAGAATTTCTGAACAGTGGAAAGAGAAATCAGAAAGATTAGAGTATTAGAAATTAAGAGAAAATTACAAGCATACACGATTCCTCTAGTTCAAGGGAACTGACTGAGCACTCACATTCACATGCTCTGCCTCCCAAAACACAGGTAAACTAGAGAACCTACTATAAATGTATGATGGAAGAGGAATACAGAGAAATGTCCCAGCAGAAGGCCCCAAAATTTGAACAAATTCTGAAAGACAGAGGATAAGACAGTATTAGATAACAAAAGCTGGGCAATGTTGCCCACAAATACAAACATAGAAGTGGGCATACGGAGCAGGGCACTGGTGAGAGCCCAGAAAGACATCCAAGCTTAAATGAACAAGCCCGACAACAAAGTGTGTAGTGGGAAGAGTGATTAGCAGAGTACATTTCCTATCTCAATACAGGTGATATCTCAAATGAATGAAGAAATGCTGGGCATAAATATCATAGGGATAACTAGATTGCCATCTGGGAAAAGAGAGTTAGATCTAAACCTCACAGCACAGAGCAGGATAAAATTAAAATATATTCAAGATCCAAATGTAAAAAAAAAAAAAGTCAATCACATCCTAGAAGACTATACAGAACACTTCTTTTACAATGTTAAGGAGTGGGAAAATGCCCAGCTATGACAAAATCCAGGAATCGTGAAAGAAAAAAAAACCCGCTAAATTTGACAACATAAAAATCAAATGACTTTATGGCAAAAAAAAATGGAAAAAAAATCCTGAGCAAGGCAAAAATATAATTATGTGACATGATAAAGATGTTAGCAAATGCTACTGTAATAATCATACTACAATAGACAAATGTATCAACCCAACACATCGGACCCCTTAAACTTACATGGTCATATGTCAATTGTATTTTAATAAAAAAGTAGTCCATTGCAACTTATGGATACAGAAAAAAGAAAAATCCCAAATATAGTATCAGCAAAAAGTCCTAGAAAAATCTGTAAGAAGCAACTTCACCATCCTATTAGAACTAGGGTCTTATAGAGAAATTCAAGTTAATATTAGAAAACCCATTATACTGTTTACAGTATTTACAAAGGAAATAAACTATAACTTTATTTCAATAGATACACAAATGGTATTCAATGTAATTCAATGCACATTCATGACTAATGTGAAATTTTAGCAAAATGGTACCTGAAGGGAACCTAGCTACCCTGACAAAAGCTACCAAGAGCTGACAGCAAACATCACAGTTAGTGGTAAAATGGTGTATATTTTCCCTGAAGACTGATTTGATCTATTTCTATTTCTCTTCTCCCAGGTAAAGCATGGACCCTTGGACACCTCATGAATCCATTACAATATAATGTGGGGAGTGAATAAACAGCTCACCTGAGGTATGTTCATTTTCTGTGGCTCTTGGGAGAGTGTAGAGAACTGGGGTACAGCTGAGGGGACAGAAAGAAGACAGGGGTCACAAGATTTTGGCTGCCTTTTGGCTCCAAGAGTCACCTCTGCAAATGTCACACTCTAGCTGGGAACCAGCCTCCCTGTGAGGCGTAAGAAGGATCACCACCAGGCAGCACCACCTGTCTTTGTGTGACTCTAAAATGAAAATGGGGCTTAAACTGGCAGCTTTTTATTGAGTGAACATAAACTTTTCTTGAGTAACAATAATGCATGTGTCCTTCTGACTAACAAAAGAAATAAATACAGAGGATTAATTGAATAAATTACACCAAAGAATAGGACAGTATTCTTTCATTAACTCAGCAGGAAAATACTCAGTATGCATATTTTATCTATTTTTCTCAGTAACATTATTTACTCCTGGTATAAACAATCCACAGAAAGCCTAGTCAAAGAGATGGAATGCATTGGGACAGGAATTTTTCATTCTTTGTTTCAGCTTCGATGTATTTCTCAAAAGGTCCTTTTGATAAGATGCGTTTGGTGACTTACCTGTGGGAAAGAGAAATGTTTTCCTCTTGACTCTGTCACAAACAAACTTGATTTCCCTGCACAAGTCATGCACCTTTCAGGCTCAATGTCTTTAAAGCCTTCAAAAGAGTCAGAAATTGACGATCTTGGAAAACCCTTCATGTATCATCATTCTGGGATCCTGTGAAGTCCAGATAATGTCAGTAGTGTCACATGTGATGAACACATGTAACAGTAGTGCAGCATCTGTAAAGAATGGGGGCTGCTTAGGGAGAAGGAAGACAGAATTTTCTCCCTCTGTCTGGTTACCCTTTTACCCCCAGACCTTGCTCTCACAAGCTCTCCAATGAAGTGGCTTGTCCTAAGTGACCCACACCTGGGTTACCTCAGCTCACCTCACTCAAGGCTGTCCCCAACCCCTGCGCCCACCAGTCACACGGTGTGGCGGGTTCTGGAGGTGGCATCATCACCAGGACTAACTCATTATGGGCAGGGGGATCAAAAGCTGCTTCTGACCTTGCAAACCTGGGGGCTGCTCCTTTCTGAGCTCTTCTGTCTCTGCTCTGAAGCTCTGCAAAGAGGTCTGAGATCAGGGGGGGTTCTCTCTTCCAGGCTAAACTCCTGTTCACAGAGGTCCTGCTTTCTACAAGGGAACTGGGACATAGACCTGAGAAACAAATTCACTTCAGAGGCAAAACCATCACTCTTAGAATACATTATCAGATTTAAGACAGCCCGACAGTGCAGAAGGGGCCAGGGATCTCTGTCTGACCCACGGGATCTGAAGAGACATTAGAAACCCCAAAATACATTTGACACATGGTACGATTCCATCCATATTCGTTTTCCCTTATATCTTTGGGTTTTCAGGACAGGTCACTTGCTAAGAGCCTATGAAGACTGCAGTGTTGGTTTTAAGCAAGTATAATGTCTAAGCAAAGCCTGAGAATTTCTGGTCAAGATGACAGAGTAGGTAAACACTGTGCTTGCCTCTTCTCACGACCACATCAATTACAATTAAACTACAGAATAACCATCACTGAGAATCGCCTGAAGTCTAGCTGAACAGAAGTCCTACAACTAAGGACATAGAGAAGAAGCCACCTTGAGACTTGTAGGAAGGACAGATGCAGAACGAGCTGGTCCCACACCCACATGTGGCAGTTAAAACTTGAGAGGGATATCTTGACAGTGGAAGTCCCCCCAGAGGAGTGAGGGGTCCCAACCACACATCCAGGGTTCCAGTGCCAGGAAGAGAAGTCCCCACAACTTCTGGCTGTGAAAACCAGGGCAGATTGTGGCTGAGTGAGACAAGGGCAGCTGCAGTCCCCGGTGCTCCTCTTAAAGGGCCTGCACACATACTTACTCACTCACTCTGAGCTCCAGTGCTGGGGCAGCAACTAGAAAGGTGAGGAACTGAATTGTCTGGGTTCAGGGCAAGGGATGGAGGGATAGCTTCCTCTCAAACAGATGTGCTGGCAGAGTCCATTATTGCTCTGTTGAGTCCTTCCCCTTCCCTGCTTGCAGGGCAGACAACCACCATATCTGAGTCTCCATCAACATGGCTAATACTGTTCATTCTGCCCTAGTAATTCCGAGACCCCTGCCCCACCCAACTTGTATATCCACTCCATTGGCTTCCAGTGGCTTTTCCATACAAATGGCCCATCTTGGCACATGCTGCAGACTTTCCTAAAATCTCTCAGAGGTTCACAAAACCCAAACAAGCAGCATTTGGCCTCAGCGTACTCCATGCCTCTTGATGATCAGTCCCAGCCCAGCACTAGCAGCAGTCAGTCTTGGTTCATGGCTTAGTCTCTCTCAGTCAACTCCAAACCCAGCATGGGTGGCTGCCATCTGTGGATTGGTTTGCAGTTCATGCCAGGTGGCCCCAGGAAGGGCACAGGCTGCAGCTGAACTTGGCCTGCAGTGGGGGCCCTCACAGGGGCTCCATGGCCAGCACTCCCAGTGGCGAGCTTCAGACCAAGCTGGAACCCACCAGCCTCTGCAGGCAACATACCCAAAGGGCAGAGTGGGCAGGCAGCAGAGCCCTGCTAAAGAGAAGCCTGCTCTGTAGGGGCAGCCCCTGCACCACAACTCCTCCACTGTAGTCACAGCCAGTCCTCACAACTAATCAGCCTAAGGGTCAATCCTTCCCACTGATGTGAAACCAGAAAACAAGGCTCAACTACAACAGGAGGGTACACATAACCCACACAAGGAACACACCTGGAACACCCGGCTCAGGTGATCAGGGAGACTGTACCACTGGGCCCCACAGGATACCTACTACATAAAGCCACACTAGTCAGACTGGGAGACAAAGCAGCCCTACCTAATACACAGAAACAAACACAGGGAGGCAGTCAAAATGGGAAAACAAAGAAACATGTCCCAAATGAAAGAACAGAACAAAGCTCCAGGAAAAGAACTAAACAAAATGGAGACAAGCAATCTACCAGACAGAGTTCAAAACACTGGTTATAAGGACGCTCAATGAACTTAGGAGAAGAGTAGGTGAACTCAGTGAGAACTTTAACAAAGAGATAGGAAACATAAAAATGGAGAGAAAAACATCAAAAAGAGCCATTCAGAAATTAAAAATACAATGAAGACTACATTACAAGGGATCAACAAATTACATAAAGCAGAGAATCAAATTAGTGATTCAGAAGATAAAGTAGCAGAAAACACTCAATCAAAACAGCAAAAAGAAATAAGAATCCAAAAAATGAGGATAGTTTAAGGGGCTTTTGGGACAACATCAAGCATACCAAAATTCGCATCACAGGGGTAGCAGAAGGAAAGGAGAGAAAGCAAGGAATTGAAAATCTTTTTGAAGAAATAATGATTGAAAACTTCCCTAGCTGGCAAAGGAAATAAATATATACAGGTCCAGGAAGTGCAGAGTCCCAAGCAAGATGAATCCAAAGAAGGCCCACACCAAGACACGTCATAATTAAAATGCCAAAGGTTAAAGACAAAGAATCTTAAAAGAAGCAAGAAAAAAGCAGTTAGTTACCTACAAGACAGCTCCCAGAAGACTGTCAGCTGATTTCTCAATAGAAATTTTGCAGACCAGAAAGGAATGGCAGGAAATTTTCAGTGATCAAAAGCAAGGACCTACAACCAAGTTTACTCTACCCAGCAAAGCTATCATTTAGAATCGAAGGAAAGATAAAGAGCCTCCCAGACAAGAAAGACCTAAAAGAGTTCATCAACACCAAACCAGTATTACAAGAAATGTTAGATGGACTTCTTAAGAAGGAAAAAAAGATCAAAATTATGAATAATAAAATGGCAATAACTACATACCTATCAACAATTACCTTAAATGTAAGTGGATTAAATGCTCCAATCAAAAGATAGGGTGGCTGAGTTGATAAGAAAACAAGACCCTTACATATGCTGCCTACAAGAGACTCACTTCATATCAAAAAGACACACACAGATTGAAAATAAAGGGATGAAAAAATATAGTTCATGAAAATGGAGATTAAAAAAAAGCTGGGGTAACAATACTTTTATCAGACAAACTAGACTTTAAAACAAAGGCTATAAAAAGAAACAAAAAAGGGCACAGTAATCCCTTTTCTGGGTATCTAAAGAAACCCAAAACACTACCTCAAAGGGACATGTGCATCCATATGTTCATTGCAGCATTATTTACAGTGGCCAAGATACAAAAGTATCCTGGGTGTCCATCAATGGATGAATGGATTAAAAAAAGGTGGAACATATATACAATGGAATATTACTCAGCCACAAAAAAGAATGAAATCTTGCCATCTGCAACAACATTGATGGACCTAGAGGGTACTGTGCTCTGCGGAGTAAGACAAAGAAAGATAAATAACCATATGATTTCACTTATATGTGGAATCTAAAGAACAAAATAAACAAACAAAACAGAAACAGGCTTATAGATACAGAGAATATTTTGATGATTGCCAAATGGAAGGGAGGTTGGGAAGTGGGTGAAAAAGGGGAAGGGATTAAGAAGTACAAATTGGTAGTTACAAAATAGTCATGGGGATGTAAGTACAGCATTAAGGAATATAATCAATAATATTGTAATAACTATGTAGAGTGTCAGATGGGTACTAGATTTGTCAGGGTGATCACTTCCTAAGTTATATAAACGTATAATCTCTATGTTATACACCTGAAATTAATATATAATACCGGAGCGCCAAAAAAATGTATACAAGTGGACACTTTGGTCAATGCTGCTCAAGCAGTAGTTCGTATAATCAGAAGTGTCTGGACGCTGATGGTAACCACTTTGAGCTCCTCTTGTAATTGCAGAAGTCAAATGTGAGTTGTATTCATCTTTTGTTATTGGCATATATTGAATATTATAATTTTAATATTTTTCCTTTCTTAAAATATGTATACATTTTTTGGTACCCTTTGCATTGTATGTCAACTAATTGAAAAATAAGACAATTATTAAAAAAACAAATAAAGACTGAGATTGTAAGTACTTTGTTTTATTGTGCTCCACAGATGTTTTTTATAAATGAAGGCAAGATCCTCCACCAGCGAAAAGACTACCACTTGCTTTATTGCTGCGATCTGGAAGCAACCCACAATATCTCCAAGGTATGTCTGTAAAGCACAGCATCCCTTCAATCAGGGCTCATGACTTGAGCACATCACTCCACCAACCTGAGCCTCGGTTTTTGTTAAAGTGTTTGTGAGGTTACATTCAGTCATCCAATGAAAGAACAGAGCATAGTGTCTTCTAAATATAATAGCAGTTGTCATTTATTCAATACTTCCCTACCTGACAATTGCCTGAATATTTTACGAGTGATGCCTTAGCTCTAAGTTTCAAAACAACCATGAAACAATCAATATCCTAATTTTCAGGTGAGAAAACTGACTCTTATCCAGGTTCCTTCTGTCGCCCCTGCCTACAGGTGACAGAACTGGGTTTTACAAATATCAAGTTTTTTTGGCTCGAGTTGGGGCTCTTACCGCAGACTCACCGCCAATATTAAAAACGCGCTTTCCCCTCCGCCGTCGGCACGGGCTTTTCTTCGGCCCGGCGGCAGTCGGGGCCGGGCACAAGGTCCCTGCACCCCGGCCCGCACCGAACACCTGCTCCAGACCGGGTTCAGCCCGACCTGTGACCAGGAAGCTGAAGAGCCGGGGTAACCCCCACACCCCACCCGGCCTCCCCGAGGCCGAGGGCCCGCCCGTGCGCATACACCTGGTGCTTGGGGGTGTGGGGTCTTTCCCTCTTCCAACCCTAGGCACAAGCGCTCCCCTCTCAACTGGTCCCCGCGCTCTCACCCCAAACGCAGGCCCTTTGCTTTCCGAGGAGACATAAAGGTTACCAAAAAGCTTCCCAAGGCCCAGAGTAGAGCAAAGAGGTAGACCTACAGCCGCACTTGCGCAGAAGAAGCCCAGAATTCCCTTCCCAAAGTGCCGCGCGGTGAGCCAGAATGATTGAAGACTACATTTCCCATAGACCTCCGCGTCCACTTCTGAAGTTACTTAAGGCCTTTCTGCATTTTGAGAGCCGGGAGAATGGTTTTTAAAAAAGTCTCCTGCCCAGGTTCTTTCAGAGCCAGAGGAGGTTAAGCTTTAAACTCGAACTCTTCTGGCAAATGCAAAGGTGGTCCTCTAGTGGCTCCCTACTGAAACAACAGCATTTTTCGCCCCACAAGTAATTTGAAGAAAATTGGGGAAATTTGAATTAGGATTGGATATTGAAAATATTAAGGAAAATTGCCGTTATTTAAGTGAAGTATGAAAAAAATTCTGCTGCAGTGTTTTAGAAAAATTGCCTTTGTAAAAACAGGCATAACGACTGAAATATTTAGGATTTAAATTTTATAGCTGTAAAATTGTAATTCTATAATATTTCAATCTGGGACCGCCACTCTGTTCCTTTACAACCCATGGACCCACCAATCCCTTAGCACCATCCTGGTGACCAGGGTGCCCAGCGTGGAGGCTGGTCAAACTATATTAAGTCAATTATAATACACTTTGAAGACGGAAAAGGAGCCACAGGTTGTACCTGACAAGAGACTGAAAATAACCACATAAGACAGCATGAGCATTAAAAAAATCCATAACCAAGGTGGGCCATAGCAGGAAGTCACATCTTTAGCCTGAAGCTTCCTTCAAAAAGTCAATCTTCACTTTAAGTGGGCCTGTCTATTGTCTTTTTGCACCTAAGATGACATCCTTGGAATGTCAGTAATCCTTTTTTCCAGACCAGGGCAGGAAAGTACAGAATGCTTCATTATTATTCTTGTCCCTTGATTAGCATCTCTATGTGAACTATTAACTATCCTGTACCCACTTTTGTGAAAGAAGTACTCTCTCCAATTTACCTCTATCCAATCACAGGGATTTCCCTACTTTGCTTTGTTGAAAGTAAATTGACACCTTGGGATGCTTAACCATGGAGATGGGAGGACTGCTGTTGGAGTTGGGCCCCTTGCTGACTCTTTAGTCTTGACTTCCTGTTGAACTCTGGTAACCTGGGAGTGGAGGGTAGCGGGGGAGGTCGCTATAGGAGGGAGCAGTGTTGGGCAAGACCCTCCTTTTTCCTGGCTACGGAGGACTGCCCTGTGTGTGTGCAGGTGTGTGTGCCTTCTCTTGGCAGTTCAGTTTTCTTTTCTTTTTTTTTCTTCTCCGAATAAACTTTTTCTTTTGGTGGATCATCCGGAGAATTATTTTGGCAGACAACAGCTTTCTCCCACCCACTTAATCTACCACCAATGGATTTTATGTAACCCTCCTCCTTTGATTCTATGTATAAAATAAACTGCAAACCGCCATTTTATGGAGCATTTTCTCAATCCATTGAGATTTTGCTTCCCAGCAATTATCAACAGTTTGGCTCAAACTCTTATAAGCTTTCTCTTAGTCTGGATGTTTTTCGTTAACAACTATAACATAAAGATCACAAATGGAGAGAAAGTGGTCACTGCATGTATATTTGATGGGAAAACTGACCTTAAAATGGTTGCCTGCCACATGGAACTGAGCTAAAATGGTGACCCGAGTGGAGAGAGAAGTCCCCAGCCTAAGCCCCAGCCCACTTCCACATAATCCCCTCCAAGCCACACCTTGAGCTAATCACCAGATGACACCTACCCCTTCCCCAACTCAAAGAAGTCCCCAACCCATAAAACCCTGCTCAAAACCTTGCTAGGGGCTCAGTCTTTTGGGAAGGATCCCGCTGAGCCCACTGGCATAATAAAGCTGACTCTCCTAAGTCTGTGAGTGCCGCTTGGGTTCTTTCCGGTCTTGGATTCTGCAACATATTCAACAAACATTTACTGAAAACTTGCTGTGTGTGGGGGGAGAGCCCCAGAAAGCAGTTTCCAGGCTCTTGGCCTCACATAGAAAGGTGCTGGCTCAGGTAGTAAATGGCCATCAACTGTGATTGCATGGCCATCAGCTGTGGCTAGTTGGCCATCAGCTGTAACCAGTGAGCCATTGGCCACTAATATAACTGCTGTGGCTACGCTAGCAGAAAGAGAAAAGAATGGGGGCTAGCAAGAAGATGGTGGCTGGGCTAGCAAGAGCGGATTGCAGAAAGGCGGATGCCGCCAGCGAGAATATAGTAGTATGACTCCCCCATCTATGGCTCCGTGGGTGTTCCTTTTTGGCCTCACCATGTCCTGCGTTCTTATGTGAGGAGTGGGAGCAGAGACCCCGCAGGCCTCCCGGCACGACACTGTGTAATAAACACCATTCTAGATGCTGGGAAAGCAACAACAAATAAGATTAAATTCCCTAAACCCCCGTGGAGTTTTACATCCGGCTTGTAGTGTATACTTATTAGGGACCCTTCAAGAAACAGATGTCAATTGTTAAAAAAGAAAAAATGGGACAGTTGAAGGAAGTCTAATAAATGGGTCTTTAAAAACATGAGTAGGATTGGTGAAGCATCCTGTAACTAGGCATGTGATAATGGAGGCAATAAAATGAAATACGCATTGCTAAGAGAGTCACTTAAAACAGTCAGGAGGCTATTAAGGAAGTGGGGCCTATGCCTCACTTCACAGAGCTGCTATTAAGTTGCTATACTGTATTGCTAAACTCACCTCAAAACACCCTGTAGCTATAGACATCCTGGGGCCATAAGCACCCTGGAACAACAACTGCTACATGGACATATATGGACTTTACTTACTTCCTTGTAGCTTTTGTCTCCTGTGTTTTCATATTGGAACTAACCAATCCCTGTTACCCTAGCCAGCAATCCTTCATTTGCATGAAAGAGTTACACTTTGTGTCTTTTCCTTTATAAACCCTGTTTTTCTTTGTTTTCTCCAGAGCAGCAGTATGGGTTGCTAACTGAATTCGAATCTCTCAGATTGCAATCCTTTGCTCAAATAAATGCTTTTTATTCTTTTTCACAGCCTACACCCTTAACAATGGTAAGGAGACATTATCACCACTAGGTTTATAGTAAGGATAGGGAGTATTACCAGAACTTGTAAGAAAAGACCACCCTTAGAAGAATTTAGGAAGAGAAACATTGTAATGGCCATTACATGGCTTAGCACAGAGAGCCAAGCCTCCCTTTCTTCCTTCTGATGTCCTATCCTCTGTTAAGCATTTGTAAACCCCATTCAGTACTTATTCCTAGTATACCATTCATATGTGTCTCCTCCAGACCTCTGTGTCATCAGTTTTCCAGTCTTATTCTCATTAATCCCTGTACTTCTGGTTAATTCATTAAACGATTGGACACAAATCAGTATAGATCTAAACTCAGAACATGTCTATTCACAAAGTAAACAAGTAAATATACCTTCTTAAACTCTGTCCACTGGGAAGATTTCTTTTTACCATACATTTCAGAACCAACTCTAAGTGAGACTGTAATTGCAGTACTCATAACTTCTAATGATACCACCATACATTGTAGATTCAGTTTGGAGATTCAACCAGTATATGGGCAGGACTTGTGGTATAATCTTGTGATTAAGTTATTAGAAGTTTTGTTGAAGGGACTCAGCCTCCCCTTCAGTTAAAGCCTCCTGTCTATAAAATAGGATATATCAAGGACTGGGAAAGAGGATGATTTGTTTTGATGATTGTGTTAGTTTTCTACCGATAGACCTAGAATTTCACATATATATCAAGAAGTATCTTAGAAAGGTGTCTATCTATTTCATTTCAATGGATTTCATGATCAAAGAGCCACCACCACAGATCCCTTCATGTCACTACAAAAGATGACTGCATATCAGAAACACCCAAAGAGTTAAAAAATATTTGTCAGGATCCCATTGGAGAAAAATATATTTCATTGGTATGAAATGAAGCATGGCTGCTCCTGAGTTCATGGTGCGTATACTCATATTGATAAATTTGGCCCTATTCAAATAATCAGCAATTCACATAATCAACAAAGGACTGATATTCAGAATTGAATTGAACCCTCTAAACTAAACAGTAAGAAAACCAAAAAAAAATCTAATTAAAAAATGGACAAAAGACTTCAACAGACACTTCATTAAAGAAGACATACAGATGGCAATAAGAGCATGAAAAGATATTCAACATAACTAGCCATTAGGGAAACATGAATTCAAACCACAATAATATACACATTAAAAAAAAAAAAGTTAGTCACTTACCATGCAATATACCAGAATTAACCTAAACACAAGATCTAAAAGCATAAAACTCTTAGAAGAAAGCATAGGGGTATATCTTCATGATATTGGATTTCACAATGATTTCATGCACATGACACGAAAAGCATAGGTAACAAAAGAAAAAGTAGGTAAATTGGACTTTATCAAAATCAAAAACTATGTGCATCAAAAGTCACTATCCACTGAAAAGGCAACCCACAGAATGGAAGAAAATATTTACAAATTTTATTTCTGACAAGGGATTAATATCCAGAATATATAAAGATCTCCTACAACTCAGAAACAACACAACCAAATCCAAAAAATGGACAAAAGACTTAAATAGACATTTCACAAAAAAAGATATACAAATGTACAATTATACATGCAAAGATGCCTAACACCACAAATCATTAAGGAAATATAAATAAAAAGCACAAGGAAATACCACTTCACATCCATTAGGATGACTATTATTAAAAACAAACAAACAAAACAGAAAAGTGGTGGTGAAGATGTGGAGAAATTGGAAACCTTGTGCACTGTTGGTGGGAATATGAAATTGTGAAGCCATATGAAACACAATATGGCAGTTTCTCAAAAATTTAAATATTAGAATATAATCCAGCCATTCTACTCCTAGGTATATACCCAAAATAACTGAAATCAGGGAGTTAAATAGATATTTGTACATCAATGTTAATAGCAGCATTATTCACGATAGACAAAAGGTGGAAACAACCCAAATGTTCATCAGTGGATGAATTGGTAAACAAAATATGATATATACATACAATGGAATATTATTCAGCTCTTTAGAAAGCATGAGATTCTAATATATGCTACAACATTGATGGACCTTGAAGACATATGCCAAGTGAAATAAGCCAGACACAAAAGGACAAATATTGTACTCGTATGATCCTACTTATATGAGGCACCCCTAGAATATTAGTCAAATCATAGAGATGGAAAAGTACAATAGTGGTTGCTAGGGGCTTGTGTGGGAAGAGGAGGGGAATTATTGTTGAACAAATGTGGAGTTTCAGTTTGGGAAGATGAAAAAATACTGGAGATGGATGGTGGTGATGGTTGCACAACAATATGCATGTACTTAATACCAGTGAACTGTACACACACAAAAAATGGTTAAAAAGGTAAATTTTATGTTATGGATATTTTATCACATTTTAAAAAGCAACTATTAATGACATCCAAATATCCTGGAGTAGAGAATTAGGTTATGGATAAATATGAAATCTAAATCAAGTACTTCAAGTAATACACTGTTCTGTGGATTGCAGCCTATTGATAGTGATGCAATAGGTTAGGAATGCCTGAGGCACTCACCTGAGCTTATACTACTGTGGCAAGCACCCACAGATATTTCCCCAACTGGAGCCAATGTTATGGCTGGACTGGCCCTTATAATTCTTATTGTGATTTTAAGACGCACTTCACAGAAAACCATCAGGGAACTTTGAAGAGCAAGATTTATTATTCACAGGTCCTGCAGGGTACACAGGATGCTCAGGACCACACAGCTAGGTCTTGGGTAGAGAGATAAAGAAGGAGGGAGTGCAGACCCCGGGCTCTGCCTTTATTGGGGACCACAGGTTGGGTACCTAAGGTATTGTGGGTTCACATTTTGTTGGCTAATTTAAAGCACAAAAGTGGGAATTATGGTTCAGGAAAGCAAAAGTGGAGTCACTCAGGCAGTCACTTATCTAGGGTCTTCTAAAAAGGGAACTTCCTGGGTAGGGGCGAGCTGGTTTCTTATGTAATTGTTTTGCTAGTAGCTGTCATGCAGGTGGCAATATGCTTATTTGAGATGGAAGTCTTTGAAATGGATGCTTCAGCAGTCTAAAGCTTAATGTCAGGCACTCACACGACATACATAATGTTTCCATGGTGCTTTATGACATCAGCATTTTTGTAAAACTACTATACAACTTAAAATTTGTTCAAACTAACAAGCAAATTCTGGAAATAACAGTCTGACATGTACTGTCTTTAGTATAGATTTAAATTTCAAAAAGATATATCATTACACATATATTAGAATGGACAAAATAAAAAACAGTACTGATGTTACTTTAGTGGAGAAAATGGATCTCCTATATTGCTGGCGGGAATGTACAATGACACAGCTACTCTGGAAAACAGTTCGGTAGTTTCTTAAAAATTAAACATACACCATACAACTCAGTAACCCTGGGTATTTATGCTAGAGAAATAAAATTTATGTACACACACAAACACACACACACACACACTCCCATAAAAATCTTTACAGCAAAATCCTAGAAATCCATGCTTCAATGCACAAATGGTTAAACAAACTAGCACATTCATACAATGGAATACTTCTAGGCTATAAAAAATAAACTATTAATACACATAATTTGGAAGTATCTTAAAAGAATTATGCTGATTTTTGAAAAGCTGGTCTCAAAGAGTCACACACTATAAGATTTCTCAAATGACAAAATTATAAAGATGGAAAAGAGATCAGTGGTTTGCGAGAGGTTGGGGGAAGGGATGGCGAAGAGTGCAACTATAAAAGGAGTAGCAAGCAAGAGTTCTTTAGTGATGATTAACAGCTCTGCATCTTGATTTTGGTGGTGGTCATATTATAGTTGTCATAAAAATGTCACAGTCTATACACAAATGAATGCATGAAAAAACTAGTAAGGTCTGTAGTCTAGTTAACTGTATTAACCAATGTCAATTTCAAGGTTTGATGATATAATGTTATGAAAGATGTTACCATTGAGGCAAGCTGGGTGATGTGTTCACTAGGGCCTTCTGTACTATTTTTGCAACTTCTTGTTAATCTATAATTACAGGCAATTTTTGCTTTATAAGGAAGTACAAGATTATAAAAATTATTGTGCAAGCTGAAACTGCAAAACATTCTTAATAATCAATAAGAAAAATTGTAATTGTTCTGTGATATTCACATATTTTTGCACAAAACTTTACAACTCTTACTGTTGATTATAAATATACAGGGAAATTAAAAAATAGTAAAGCCAAAAGGCTGCATCGTTACGTTCTTTCTAAAAAGGCTTTCAATTTATATTTTAATTTTGAAGTCTTTTTAGGCTGACCTGTATAATATTTGTACCTTTTTCAGAACCTGTAACACCATGCTTTCCGATGATATGATTATGGGAATTTTTTTACTCTCTCATAGTGGCATTGGGATTTGGGGGAACTTGCTACTTCTGGTGTCTATTTACATCTTTTTGAAGCCCAAGGAAATGATTTTCTTTCATTTGTCTGTTACTAATAATATGACAATTTTCAGCAATGTCTTTCCCTTGATAGTAAAGTCTTTTGGTATTAAAAATCTTTAAAATTATACTGGTTGTAAAGTATTTGAATTTTTATACAGAGTATCTCAGAGACTTTCACTTTGTACAACATGTCTCCCAAGCATGGTCCAGGCCCTTACCATCAGCCCCAGCAAATCCAGGTGGACTTGTCTGAAAGACAGAATGTACATGAATACTATGGCATTTCTTCTTTCATTCTGGGTCATCAATAGTCTCATCTATGTCAGGCTTGTGCCATTCATTTACACTATCAAACATGTTGTTACCACCAAAAATGTTTCAGTAAAAATGTGTTTAGCTATATTACACATAGAAAATACAATGACATTCATTAATATGAGTGTTATCACAATTCAAGACTTAATTTTTCTCATTCTCATGAGTTGGTCCAGAGGTTACATTGTGATTTTCCTTTACAGAAACAGGAAAAATACTGAACATCTTCACAGCAGTAACTTTTCATCTAGAGCCTCAGAGCTATTAGAACCGTTTCACTCCTTATGATCTTTTTCATGGTCTTTTACTTAAGCAACTCATGCTATAGCCTTTACTTAAGTACAGTGAAGAAAAAGCATGAGTTGTTGGAGAATATTTTGAACATGTTTTCTTCATGTTACCCTGTTTTGTGTCTATTTTTGCTTATTGGTAGAGAAAGTCATATTCGGAGTCCAAACTATCTTTATGAAGTACAGAAAGTCATCTCATCCCAAAGACATGTCAAAGCAAACTTTCACCTAGATTCTTCTTCCAAACCCAATTTTCTGGGAAGAGTTGGCATTCAGAAGAAATCATAGGGGGGCCGGCTCGGTGGCTCACGTGGTTGGAGCTCCGTGCTCCTAACTCTGAATGCTGCCGGTTTGATTCCCACATGGGCCAGTGGGCTTTCAACCACAAGGTTGCCAGTTCGATTCCTCGAGTCCTGCAAGGGATGGTGGGCTGCGCCCCCTGCAACTAGCAACGGCAACTGGACCTGGAGCTGAGCTGCACCCTCCACAACTAAGACTGAAAGGACAACAACTTGAAGCTGAACGGCACCCTCCACAACTAAGATCGAAAGGACAACAACTTGACTTGGAAAAAAGTCCTGGAAGTACACACTGTTCCCCAATAAAGTCCTGCTCCCCTTCCCCAATAAAAATCTTTAAAAAAAAAAAGAAAAAGAAAGAAGAAATAATAGGATTTAATTCTCAAAAATAAGATATTTCTTAGTCCACAGCATGACATATCTAAAAATCTTCACCCTCAATAAAGACAATCATATTGTATACATTATTTTTAATACAGCTTTTATTTATATACATAATCATTTAATATACATGTATGTATATAGATAAATAATTTTTAAATGTCAGATGTCATAATGGGCTTTGCAACAAATCACTCAATACCTTTATTTTCCTCACATTATTTCTATGCATTCAATATGAAAACACATTTCAGAAACAAATTAGATCCTCAATCAGGCAGAACATAACTCTCCATTCCTTAAATATGGGCACAATGACTTCCTATTAAAGAGCCTAGTATGGAAAGAGGGGGGAAAGAATAACTTTACAATGGAGGAACCTGAAAAACACCATTTCAGCCAGGTGATCAAGGTCAACATCAATAATGATTAAGTCAAGTTGATAGCACATATCCTTGATACTATGTGATGGAATGGTACTTTACTTCTGTAGTCTTCCTCCCCCAAACTTATAACTCCAGCCTAATCATCAGAAAAACATCAGTCAAACTGCCGTCAAAGGACATTTTTCACCTAACTAACTAGCACTCCTCAAAACTGTCAAGGTCATAATAAACAATGAAAGTCTGAGAAACTATCACAGACAGGAGGAACCTAAGGAGGCAAGATGATTGAGTATGTGGTATCTTGGTGAGATCCTGGAACAGAAAAAGGACATTAAGTAAAAACTAGGGAAATCCAAAAAAGTGTACGTTTAATAATAATGTATCAATATTGACTCATTTATTATGACAACTGTACCATAGCAATGTAAGATGAAAAATGGGAGAAACTGTGTGTAGGGTATATGGAAATTCTCTGTATTATCTTTGCAACTTTTCTGTAAATCTAAGCTTGTTCTAAAATAAATAGTTTACTTAAAAATAAGGAAGTTAGGAAATATACTCACTTAAATTTGAAGAAAGAAAAATTTTCCTTGCCTAAAGTATGATGTGGAGACAGAGCCCCAGAGAGCAGTTTCCAGGCTCTCGGTCTCATGTGGAAAGGTGCTGGCTCGGGTAGTAGGTAGCCGTCAACTGTGGCTAGTCGGCCGTCAGCTGTAACCATTGAGCCATTGGCCACTAATATAACTGCCGTGGCTATGGAGGAGAGAGGAGGAGAGTAGAGGAGAGTCGGTCGGTTGGCAGCAAAGCGGACAGCAGGTCGCACGTCGTGTGAACCCAGCCTCCAGTGAGACCATAGTGGTATGACTCCCATACCTATGGCTCCGTGGGTGTTCCTTTTTGGCCTAGCCATATCCTGCATTCTTTTGTGGGGAGCGGGAGCAGAAACCCCGCAGGCCACCCCGCACGACATATGAGTTCCTCACATTTTAAGATTTACCTGAGATCCTACTGTGAATAGATCTCAGGTTTGATGTTTATAATCTTATGGCACTAATTTAAACGTAAGTATGTATTTGTGTGTTACAAACAGCAATCTATAATTTTTTTTTTTTTAATTTGGCCCTTCAATAAGATTCAGATCAGAAAAATACCTGGCTTGATAAAAAATATCTGTGTATAGGTCCTTCTTTGCTAAGCACTAAATGAGGTGTTACACACTTCACATAATAATAAACACAAAATTAAATTCTGGATAAATATTCAAACTCTCAAACATGTAGAAAAAAATAATATAGGCTTTTACTTAATATGCTAAAACTTTCTAAGAATTAATTTCCCAGACTCAAAAACATTTGTCCAAAGCCCAGTTTTTTAAAAAAAATTCTTTGAACTCTTTCCAAAACTAACATGGCTGAGGAGTTGGAAGTGTCACAAATGAAGTCATATTTCAGCAACTAGAGACAGAAGAGATTGAGTTTGAGCTAAAATTTGTGATGAACATGTAACTTAATTTAGCAGTGTGTCCTGGTATCATACTAAGATAGAAATGCTCTTGGTTCATCAAAATATCTGTATAATTTTGGTTTCCAAACTGCTGTGTAAACAATCCCTCCATCTTGTACACATACTTGCATACCAAGTCAGAGGATAAAAGATGATGTGGTAGCTGCCTGAGAGTTAGAGAATTGAATCTCAGAATTTGAGAACTAGGACTCTTGGGGTCGGGGTGGGGGCAGGAGAGAGAGAGAGAGAGAGAGAGAGAGAGAGAGAGAGAGAGAGAGATGAAATTTTTAGTCTATTTCTGTGATATTTCAGGATCTTAATTCTACTGTCAGAAACGCAACTTGAAGTAGCTTGAGGAAAAGATGAATTTGTTCACTAACAAAATCAGAAAAAGGACAGAAAATTCATACTGCAGAAATTTGGCTTGGCTAAAAGAAGAACTAGATATCAATTGTTATCCCCTAGCTTTACTCCTGTCATTTTTGTTTCTGGCACATTTTTTCCAATGATACAATGTTTAAAAATCCCAGGAAAAAAATTCTGATTGGTCCCTTATGGAGAAGTATTCATGATTGGTCCATCTAGTGTAGACAGGGAATAAATCCATGGAAGAATCTATTAGACCAGCGGGAGCCAATTTGGTCAGGTGAAGAATTACCAGATGAGGCATCCACTTGGACAGCAAGAGTTTTAGGGTGATGATATTCAGGTGATATATAGGAGATGTCTAATGTAAAATTTTAGTAGACCAATCATCAGTGAGTAAATCATTAAAAAAAATCTGGACTTTGGGGCGGCCGGATGGCTGAGTTGGTTAGAACGTGAGCTCTCAACAAGGTTGCCGGTTCAATTCCAGCATGGGATGGTGGGCTGGGCCCCCCTGCAACTAAAGATTGAACATGGTGACTGGACTTGGAGCTGAACTGTGCCCTCCACAACTAGATTGAAGGACAACGACTTGAGTTGGAGCTGATAGGTCCTGGAAAAACACACTGTTCCCCAATATTCCCCGATTAAAAAAAAAATCTGGACCTTATTGGATCTATTCATGAGGTTCACGTTTTGAGATACTTAAATGGCTGGTGGTTGTTACACTGTTAGGTTAAAGGTCATATGCCATATTGTGAAGTGAAAATGTCCTTTCTCTACTTCAGATCATTTTAGTTGACTCCATTATGGTACATATATATAGACTTTACAGAAATAAAAATTTTACTTATTTGAAAATACTTATTAAGCTGTTGCCATATACTAGACACCTTTGTAGATACTGGTGATTCAATGATAAACAAGATAGGTGGAGTCCCTTTCCACATGAAGATTACATTTTAGTGAGTGAGAAAGAAAATAAAAAATAAAAACCTATGTACAATGTTGAGATCATGGAAACTTTCATATGAAGACAAAAAATATAAAAGGAAAAAGATATAGCTGTACAATAATGATATACCTTTGAGGGACTAAAACAACTCAGGTAGACTGAAAAAATGTATTCAATTCACAGTTCACATGTATGACAGATGAAAAGAGCTCTTCCAAATTGAAAATAAAAGGTAAAAAAAAAGATCCATTAAAAAAATTGACAATTATGTAACTAGGAAATTCATAAAAGAGCTAATTCAAATTATCAATAAAGCTCATTAAAACACAATCATCATCACTATTAATCAAGGATATTAATCACTATTAATCAAGGATATTAATTAAAGTAATAAGCCATCACACCCACTGGATTGATACACATTAAAAAGTGATAAATACTTCTAATTCCAGGTCAGGGATGTAGAGAGCTGGAAAGACTTCCTTTCTACCCTTACAAGATAAAGCTGGACAGACAGTAAATTAACAACTTTTTATGAATACGTGATAGAACTGAGAACAAAGGACAAACAATCATCTTTTTAAAATCTGGAGACAGACACCTTCAGGGAGACATTGGACTCAAACATGTGGATGAAAATGGGATCTATGGAAAGTAACCTCAGTGGGTGATTTAATCATAAATTCCTAACTGGGCAGGTCATGGTGGACAGTCGTGACCTGGCATATAATGTCACCAGTAAAAGGTTTATATTTGCCTTAAGCAAGCCTTGGGCATACATCTTTGAAATGCCTCTATACAGTTCTCTCAGAGGCAAAACCACCTTCAATGGAGCATATAATCTTGTTAGCTATCCTATAATCCAATCCCCACCTTCATTCAATTTTCCTTCCTCCCCTCGATAATCCAAATGCATAAAAGAAACTGCAAACTGTCATTCTAAAAGCATTTTTCTCAGTCTGTTGAGATCTTGCTTGCAGGCATATCCTCTGGCTCAAATAAGCTTTTACAAACATTTCTCTAGAAGTTTGGAAGTTCTTACACATACAAATATTTGCTTAACTGAGACAAAAGCCACTGCGAAATCAGAGTTGGTAGACTGATTAAACAAGAAAATTCAACAAATTGCTGGCGGGTGAGTGTGGGCTGGTGTGAGAATCTGAAGCTCCTGAGGTTGCAGCCATTAAAGTTTCCATTACAGGCTTTCTCTCCACGAACTGCGTCAGGATTTCACAGGAAAGATAAAAGAGAATCAGGAGAAAGCATCCTCAATGTGCTGTCTAGGGAAGGAGAACAGAATCTCTGTGAACTCCACCCAGATCATTCCCCTTACCGAACAAAAGAATTAAATAGCAAGAGGAATGACATCTGACCTACAGCCTAAGAGAACAGATGTATTACAATAGCAGCTGGGGGAAGAGAATTGCCCAGACTTAGTCCCTCTACCTCAAAGAGGCCCAAAATGGAATTGCTTATCCTAAGCCCCAGGTCACCAAACTGAGATTTAACTTAATTATAGACATAACTTAATTTTGGCTCTCACAGAAATAAAGTCTTATAAGCCAGTGGACCAGAAATTGCCTGATTAGCACTAGTTAGGTAATCTGCCTGATAGACCCCTGCCATCCCCTAAGGAAAGTAACCTTGTAATAATCAACCTATTTTTTACCTTGTATAACTTCCTTGTTCTGGCTCCCTCCTGCCTGTCATTTTGTGTAGCTCCTCAGAACTCCTTTTTATCTGCTAGATTAGATGCTGCCTGATTTGAATCACGTTTTGCTTAAATAAACTTAAAAATTTTAATATGCTTCAGTTTATCTTTAACAAATGAGACTAATTGATATTTGATATTCCCTGCAGCTGGGGAAAGAAATGCACTGTACACTCTACCACTAGAGGAGGGACAGGAACACTTGTGAAGGCCATACCTCTGAGACACAAGCTCACTGTCCATTCCAAAGGCCGAAAGCCAATCAGAAAATTAGAAAATGCCCCCTTTGTCACCCCACCACCATGCTCATAAGAACACCAGTAATAACAACAATGGATCACAACTGATAGAGCTGCAAGTGACAGACTTTTTCTGGGAGAGTATCACAAAAAGGAAGACCAAAAGCCAAGGGAGGAAAGAAAAACAAAGTCACTATAGGGAATCTGACGTCCCTGGGCAGGCGATGGGAGGGTGGATCCATAGTAACCACAAAGCACAATGCAGATAACAATAGTAACAACTTATTTCAAACATGGCCCAAGTCCTGCCTAGTTTAACACTAAAGAATATTTTCCTCAGTATCTATTGTCCTATGGAACATGTCTGGCTTTCAACAAAAAATTAAAAGGTATAACAAAAGGCAAGAAAAACACAGTTTGTTTCCTTACTAGTGATCTGTCTATTTAGATTTTCCAATTCTTCATGATTCAGCCTAGGAAGGCTATATGTTTCTAAGAACTTGTCCATTTCTTCTAGGTTATTGAATTTGGTGGCATATAGTCCTTCATAGTATTCTTGGATGATCCTTTGTATTTCTGTGGCATCTGTGATAACTTTCCCTCTTTCATTTCTGATTTTGTTTATTAATGTCTTTTCTCTTTTTATCTTAGTGAGTCTAGCCAAGGGTTTGTCAAATTTGTTAATCTTTTCAAAGAATCAGCTCTTTGTCACATTAATTTTTTCTAGTGTCTTTTTGTTCTCTATTTCATTTAGTTCTACTCTGAGTTTTCTTATTTCCTTTCTTCTGCTGAGCTTGGGTTTCGTTTGTTCTTCTTTTTCTAGTTCTTTAGGGGATAATGTGAGGTTATTTATCTGGGATTTTTCTTGTTTTTTAAGATAGGCCTGTAATAATATAAATTTCCCTCTTAAAACTGCTTTCGCTGCATCCCAAAAATTTTGGTAGGATGTATTTTCATTCTCATTTGTTTCTATGTACCTTTTGATCTCTCCTCTTTTTTCTTCTTTGACCCAGTCATTCTTTAAAAGTATGTTGTTTAATCTCTATGTATTTGTGGTTATCCCTGCTTTCTTTTTGCAGTTGATATCCAATTTCAAAGCCTTGTGATAAGAGAATATGCTTGGTATGATTTCAGTCTTCTTAAATTTGCTGTTTGCTGAGGCTAGTTTTATGTCCCAATATATGGTCTATCCTTGAGAATGTTCTGTGTAAATTGAATCTCAGTCATCCAAAACCTTCCCAAAAGCAAAAGTCCAGGACCAGATGGCTTCACTAGTGAATTCTACCAAACCTTCAAAGAGGATCTAATACCAACCCTGCTCAAACTCTTCCGAAAAATTAAAGAAGAGAGAGTACTCCCTACTCATTTTATGAGGCCAACATTACCCTGATACCAAAACCTGGTAAGGATAACACAAAAAAAGAAAACTATAGACCAATACTCTGATGAGTACAGATGCAAAAATCCTAAACAAAATTTTAACACATTGAATGCAACAATACATTAAAAAGATTATTCATCACGACCAAGTGGGGTTTATCCCATGGGCACAAGGATGGTTCAACATATGCAAATCCATCAATGTGATACATCACATAAACAAAATAAAGGACAAAAATCATATGATTATGTCAATTGATGCAGAAAAAGCATTTGACAAGATACAACATCCATTTATCATTAAAACACTTAATAAAATAGATATAGAAGGAAAATACCTTAATATAATAAAGGCCATATATGACAAATCCTCAGCTAATCTCATAATTAATGGTGAAAAACTGAAACCCTTTGCTCTATGTTCAGGCACACAGCAGGGCTGTCCTCTACCACCTCTGCTTTTCAGCATAGTGTTGGAAGTCCTCACCAGAGCAATCAGGCAAGACAAAGAAATAAAAGGCATCCAAATTGGGAATGAAGAAGTTAAATTGTCACTCTTTGTAGGTAACATGATGCGATATATAGAAAACCCTAAAGACTCCACCAAAAAGCTATTAGAAACAATCAACAAATACAGTTAAGTTGCCAGCTACAAAATCAACGTACAAAAGTCCACTGCATTCCTATGTACTAACAATGAAATCTCAGAAAAAGAAATATAAAAAAACACAATTCCTTTTGCAACTGCAACAAAAAGAGTAAAATACCTAGGAATAAACTTAACCAAGGATGTGAAAGACATATATGCTGAAAACTATAAGTCAGTTTTAAAAGAAATTGAAGAAAACACAAAGAAATGGAAAGACATTCCATGCTCATGGATTGGAAGAATCAACATAGTTAAAACGGCTGTATTACCCAAAGCAATATACAAATTTAATGTAATCCTCATCAAAATCCCAATGGCATTTTTTAAAGAAATAAAACAAAAAATCATCAGATTTGTATGGAACCACAAAAGACCCCGAATAGCCAAAGCAATCCTAAGGAAAAAGAACAACGCTGGAGGTATCACGCTCCCTGACTTTAACTTGTACTACAGGGCAACAATAGTCAAAACAGCATGGTATTGGCAGAAAAACAGACACACAGACCAAAGGAATAGAATTGAGAACACAGAAATAAACACACATAAAAATGGACAGATAATTTTTGACAAAGAAGCTAAAAACATGCAATGGAGGAAACACAGCTTCTTCAATAAATGGTGCTGGTAGAATTGGAAAGTCATGTGCAAAAGAATGAAATTGGACTGCTATCTGTCATCATGTACCAAAATTAATTCAAAATGGATCAAAGACCTAAGCATAAGACCTAAAACAATAAACTGCATAGAAGAAAACATAGGTACTAAACTTATGGACCTTAGGTTCGAAGAGCATTTTATGAATTTGACTCCAAAGGCAAGGGAAGTAAAAGCTGAAATAAATGAATGGGACTATATCAAACTTAAAAGCTTCTGCACAGCAAAAGAAACCATTGACAAAATAAAGAGGCCACCAACTGAATGGGAGAAGATTTTTGCAAACAGTGCCTCTGATAAAGGGGTAAATTCAAAATATACAAGGAACTCATACAACTCAACAACAAAAAAACAAGCAACCCAATTGAAAAATTGGCAGAGGACCTGAAGAGACATTTTTCCAAAGAGGACATACAAATGGCCAATAGACATATGAAAAAATGCTCAACATCACTAATCATTAGAGAAATGCAAATAAAAACCACAATGAGATATCACCTCACCCCAGTTAGAATGGCTATCATCAACAAGACACATAGTAACAAATGTTGGAGAGGCTGTGGAGAAAAAGGAATCCTCATATACTGTTGGTGGGAATGCAGATTGGTGCAGCCGCTATGGAACGCAGTGTGGATGTTCCTCAAAAAATTATGAATAGAATTACCATATGACCCAGCAATCCCTCTCCTGGGTATTTACCAAAAAAATTCTGAAAACATTTATCCATAAGGACAAGTGTACTCCAATGTTCATTGCAGCTTTGTTTACAGTGGCCAAGACATGGAAACAACCAAAATGTCCTTCGATAGATGAATGGATAAAGAAGTTGTGGTATATATACACAATGGAATACTATTCGGTGGTAAGAAAAGATGAAATAGGACCATTTGTGACAACATGGATGGATCTTGAGATTATAAAGCTAAGCGAAATAAATCAGACAGAAAAAGTAGAGAACCATATGATTTCACTGATACGTGATATATAAACCAGAAACAACAAAAGAACAAGACAAGCAAGTGAGAAACAAAAACTCATAGACACAGACAATAGTTTAGTGGTTACCAGAGTGTTAGTGGGCTGGGGGGTGGTAGACGAGGGTAAAGGGGATCAAATATATGGTGATGGAAGAAGAACTGACTCTAGGTGGTAAACATACAATGTGATTTATAGAGGATGCAATACAGAATTGTACACCTGAAATTTATGTAACTTTACTAACAATTGTCACCCCAATAAACTGTAATATAAAAAAAAGCGACATGAGAGAGCTTGCTTCATCTCTCTGTTCTCCACCATGTGAGGATACAGCAAGAAGGTAACTATCTGGAAACCAGGAAGAGGGTCATCACCAGAATCTGACCATGCTGGCTGCCTAATCTCAGAATTCCCAACACCAGACTGTGAGGAATAAATGTTTGTTGCTTAAGCAAAAAAAGAAAACAAAAAAAGAAAAAAGAAAAAGAAAAAACACCGCCTGAAGACAAAATAATCAGAAGTAGACTCAGATATTATTCAGAAGTTGGAACTATTGGACATTTAATTTAAAATAACTATGATCAACATGTTAAAAGCTCTAATGGAAAATGTAGACAGCATGCAACTCTGCAATGGGTAATTTCAACAGAGTGATGAAGCTACAAAAAAAAAAAAGCAAATGAAAATGTTTGGAAGTGTTTTTTAAAAAACAGTAGCAAAGATGAAAAATAAGTACAATGTTCTCATCATACAGCCAAGCAAAAGCGTCTGTCAATTTGAAGACTGGAAATTAAAAAGAATAGAAACTAAAACACAAAAAGCACAAACAGCTGGCGGGGGCGGAGCAGAACAGATCATTCAAGAACTGGAGGGCAATATCAAATGGTCTAATATATACATATAATTAAAATCCCAGAAGGAGAAGAATGAGAGAAGAGGGCAAAAAACATATTTGAAAAACAATGGCTAATAATTTTTCAAAATTATTTATTACACCAAACCACAGATCCAAAAATTTCAGAGAACATAAAGAATAAAAAACAACAACAACAAAATCCCTAACCCAAGCAATACACTTATGCATATCATATCCAAACTGGGAAAAACCAGACAATGAAAATATCTTAAAGACAGCCAGAAGAAAAAGCACATTACTTAACAAGTATTAGAATTATCATAGACTTATCATCAGAAACTAAGCAAGCAAGAAGACAGTGGAGTGACATCCATCAAACTTGAAATCTATGCTCATTAAAAACATCCTTCGAAACTAAAGAAGAAATAAATACCTTTAGATCCCTCCACACTCCAAAAAGATGAAAATGAGGAAAAACTGCCTGGGTACTTGCATACACTAATACTTAAAGGGAGATCTCAGGCAGAAGAAATATGACATAAGTAAGAAACTCAGATAGATTAAAGAGATGGAGGAAGGTATGCCATGTAAACACTAACCAAAAGAAAATTGGACTAATTATACTAATTTTAGACAAAGTAGACTTGAGGAAAATGAAGATTATTTAGGAATAAAGAGGGACATTATGTAATGGTAAAGTGTCACTTCTACAAGAAAACATAAATATCGTAAACGTGTATGCACATAGCAGAATTGCAAAATACACGAGGCACAAACCAGTAGATCTGAAGAGGAAATAGATAAATTCACAATTAGAGTTGCAGAATTTGCCATTCCTCTCTCTCTCAATAATTGATAGAATAAGTAGAAAATAAGTAAGGCTATAAATGATCTGAACAGCACTATCGACTAATGTGAGTTTATTGATATTCATAGAACACTCCATCAACAACGGTGCATATAGAACAGTCTTCTCAAGTGCATATAGAACATTAATGAAGACAGACCGTATTTTGGGGCATAAAATAAACCTTAAATAATTTAAAAGAATAGAAATCATGCAATATATATTATTCAACTATAATGGAATTAAACTAGAAGTCAATAACAGAAATATATCAGGAAATTAGTAAATATTTGAAAATTCAAATAACCTATGGGTTAAAGAGGATGTTTCAAGGGATATTAAAAAATATTTTGAATTAAAATGAAAAAGAAAATACAATATATCAAAATATGAGGGATGAACATCAGAAGCATGACAGCATGAGGGGTCCCCTTGACTTCTCCCCTTGAAGTTACAAGAATTTGAATAGCTATACTTCAGCAAAGGATTCCCTGTGCAACACACAAAACCATCTGAGAGATCTGTGCATGGAATCATCTGAAGGTGGGAGAATTGGGGCAAACAGGGGAAGAGGAAGGGAGAAGAGCAGAGAAAAGGTGGCACGGACATAGCCCAGAGTTCACTGCTGGTTCTGGGAGAGGGAAGGATTGAGTCTGCAGGTGCACTCTCTGTGGACCCCCAGCACTCCTGCCTGAGTGATCAGCATATAACATGGCTGAACCAAGCGATAGAATCTGGACAAAGACCTCGAGGTAGAGACCAAATAGAGAAGTGCGACAGCTGTGTCCTAGCAGCCATCATTGCCAGGCAGAAAACAAAGCCTTGGAGTGTGGCCACCCCCCACCCGGAGACCTCACCACCACGCATCTACCCAGAGCTAGCAGAAGGCCCCAGAAAAAACTGTAGCAGTGAGTGTTGGCTTACAAGGCAGAATACCTACATCTCTGAGAACTGGAGAGGACAGTTCTTGAGCAGCAAACACACTGTGGTTAATCTCAGTGACAAGGGTGGAGATACAGAGGCAAGGCAGCTGAGGTCTGGCAGTCACATTTACTGGGAGAACAAAGCCACAAACACACCAGGGGCCTCTTGCAGTCTACCCCACCCCCATCCTTTGCAGTCTACCCCGCCCCCATCCTTTCTGGCTGATCCCAGCAGGGGAACCTGAGACACCTCATGCAACACAGCACTGAGTCTGGCTGCAGGGGCAACACCGGGATTTCAGAGGCTCAGAATCCCATCACCCACCACATTCTCCCACAGGGGTGGTGCCCTGAGACCAAGGGGACCTGGTCACCTAGGAGACACCCACTTCCCCCAGGAATGCAAGGCATTTTTCACCGACCAGAAGAGATCCCAGAAGCCTGAGCACTGTAAGAGAAAATAAAACACACCAGCACCACCTACTGGAAAACAAAAGAAAGACCTCTTCTTATCTACCTGCTGCAGAGTTCACTCCCACTAGGCAGAGAAAGATTCCATCAAATACCGTGAACAAAACAAGGCAGCTCAAAAAGAAAATGAAAAATCTCCAGAAAATGAATTTAAAGGCATAGAGATATGTGACTTAAATGATAGAGAATTCAAGATTGCAGTTCTGGAAAAACTCAGTGAGAGGCAAGAAAACTCATATAGGCAGCTTAATTAACTCAGAAATAAAATCAACAAACAAAATGAATACTTTACCAAAGAGACTGAAATTTTTAAAAAGAACCAAATAGAAATTCTGGAGCTGAAGAACTCACTAAAAGAGAAGAAGAATGAACTAGCAAGTTTAGGAAATAGAGCTGACCAGATGGAGGAGTTAGTAATATCAAAGATTAAAGTCTGGAAATGACACAATGGAATAAGAGGGAGACTTGAGTGTTAAAAGAAATGAAAGAACTCTACAAGAACTATTTGACTCCATCAGAAAGAGCAATATAAAAATAACAGGTAAACCAGAAGGAGAAGAGAGAGAAAATGGAACAGAGAGTCTATTCAAACAAATAGTCAATGAGAAATTCCCAAACCTATGGAAAGAACTGGATCATTGAATCCAAGAAGCAAACAGAACACCCAAGTATCTCAATCCAAAAAGGTCTCCTCCAAAACACAATAAAACTGTCAAAAATTAATGACAAAATAAAAACAAAAAACCCTTCTCAAGGCAGCCAAGGAAAACAAGATTGTAACCTACAAAGGATAGCCATTAGATTATCATGAGACTTTTCAGCAGAAATTTTACAAGCGAGGATGAAGTGGAATTGAATATTCAAACTACTGAAAGAGACAAATTACCAGCCAAGAGTAATATATCCGGTAAAGTGACACTTAAGGTATGAAGGAGTAATAAAAACCTTTCCAGACATACAGAAGCTGAGGGAATTTTTCGCCACAAGGCCTATATTAGAGGAAATACTGAAGGTGGTTTTCTACCTGAAACAAAAAGGCAAAAGGATACAAAAAATTATGAGTAAGATGACTAACCGAAAGACAACAGCAAGAAATTGCAACCCTTATTTAGAATACGGTACTATATACTTAAATATAACATAAAGGTTAAGGAGGCAGAAACATAAAAAAGGAAAAGAGAAGAAGACAATAGCTACTGCAACTCAGAAATGAACTCACAGCATAAGTAGGAATAATTTGTGACAACAAAAAACATAAAAAAGGAGGAGGTAAAGGTCTGAATATGCAAAGGGGAATGGAGATAAGATACATGCAAGAGAAAAAGGACTACTGTATACATGAAACTTTCTTTTACACAAAGTTAATGGTAACCACTCAAAAAAATCCAAAACTGAGACACATAACATAACAAAGAGGAAACAGAGGGGAAAAAAATCACAGAATACCACCAAATTAAAATAACAGACAGAAACACAAGAGTAAAGAAACAATGGAGATACTGAGCTACCAGAAAAACAAAAAATAAAACGACTATAGGAAATCATCATATATCAATAATCACTCTAAATGTAAAGGGACTGAACTCATCAATAAAAAGGCACAGAGTAGCAGATTGACAAACAACAACAACAAAAACCCAACCATATGCTGCCTATAAGAGACACATCTCAGCTGCAAGGAGAAATATAGACTCGAAGTGAAAGGGTCGAAAACGATACTCCAGACAAATGGCATCCAGAGGAAAAGGGGTGTAGCCATACTCACATCTGACGAAATAGACTTCAAGATAAAAAAGGTAACAAGAGACAAAGATGGGGAATTTACAAAGAATCGAACAACAAAAACTCCACAAAGGACTCCCTGCACAGCAGACAGGCAAGAAGAAGAGGCCCACTACCGACTGAAATCACCTACAGGTGGAAGATTCACGCGAGTGGAGGGAGGAGGAAAGTGAGAAGTGCGCGGAGACGGAGCCCCGGGGGCGCAGGACGCAGACCTGGCTCAGTGCTCCGAGCTCGCTGCTTCCCGGAACTACCGCAGCTGCGAGTGAGGGAAGAACTTGGACTGCTAGGGCTCCGCCTGGGCTCCACAGGGCTGAGGGGGCAGCATATAACATGGCTGAACCCAACGCTCACGGCAGAGACCTCGGAGCCTTAGGGACTGAGACTAGCCGCCCCGTCCCTCCCCTTCCAGAGCTCGCCCCGCCCCCACCTACCCGGTGCTAGAAGTGAAACAGTAGCAGTGTCAGATTAAAACAACAGAAAATTTGCTGTTTTGAGAACTGTGGACCGCAGACACAAATTCACAACCCAACTAGTTCCGGCAAAGGGGAGGGAGCTGTGGAAGCAGGACCGGCTATGGTGGTGGTCGCTGCCATTGCTCTGGGCCACCTCTCACAACTCACCCCGCCCCTGACCCCACCTATCTGGGCGAATCCCTGCAGGAGTAAACAGAACTGCTGAAACATACGGGCTCTGAATCAGGAGCTGGAAGAGCTTTGGAACATCAAAAGCTGTCTGCATACCCACCGGGACACTGCGCCCAGTGACCTAGACGAACTATTAACAGAGGAGAAGCCCGTCTCCCAGGGAATCCCCCCATTGTGTGAGAAGCAGGAATTGTGCAGAGAAAACATAGCACTACCGTGTGGGAGAAGAAAAATAAATTGCAGTTGGAGAAATAATAAAACATTCTACCAACAAGTACTGGAAAACAAAAGAAAGACCTCTTCCTATCAACCTGTTGCAGAAGTCACTCCTGTAGATGTCTAGGAAGAGAAATAGTAAACCAGTAATCTCCATGAATAACCAAGGCAACAAGATAGCTCAGAAAGAAAGTGAAAAATCTCCAGAGAAGGCACTTAAAGATACAGAAATATGTGACTTAAGTGACAGAGAATTCAAGACTGCAGTTCTGAAAAAACTCAACGAGATACAAGAAAACACAGATAGGCAGTTAAATGAACTCAGAAACACAATCAAAGAACAGCATGAGCATTTTACGAAAGAGATTGAAATTTTAAAAAAGAACCAAATAGAATTTCTGGACATTAAGAACTCAATAGAAGAAATTAAGAATGAAATAACCAGCTTAGGTAGTAGAGTTGACCAGATGGAGGAAAGAATCAGTGACATCGAAGATAGAAACCTGGAAATGACACAGATGGAAGAAGAAAGAGACTTGAGACTTAAAAGAAATGAAAGAACTCTACAAGAACTTTCTGACTCCATCAGAAAGAGCAATATAAGAATAATGGGCATACCAGAAGGAGAAGAAAGAGAGAAGGAACAGAGAATATATTCAAACAAATTGTCGATGAGAACTTCCCAAATTTGTGGACAGAACTGGACCCTCGAATCCAAGAAGCAAATAGAACACCTAGTTACCTCAATCCCAACAGGCCTTCTCCAAGGCACATTGTATTGAAGCTGTCTAAAATCAACGACAAAGAAAGAATCCTCAAGGCAGCCAGGGAAAAGAAGACGGTAACTTACAAAGGAAAGCCCATTAGATTATCATCAGATTTTTCAGCAGAAACTCTACAAGCCAGGAGGAGTGGAACCAAATATTCAAACTATTGAAAGAGAGAAATCATGAGCCAAGAATAATATATCCAGCAAAGATATCCTTTAGATATGAAGGAGGAATAAAGACCTTTCCAGACATACAGAAGCTGAGGGAATTTTCTAATACACGACCTGCACTACAAGAAATACTAAAGGAGGCTATTCGACCACCATCAACAGGGACAATTTGTGGCAACCAAAACTCAAAAAGGGGAGAGTAAAGGCCTGAACCGAATATGGGAATGGAGAAAGTAAGCGTGCTGAAGAAAATGGAATACTCTAAATATCAAACTTTCTTTTACATAAACTTAAGGGTAACCACTCAAAAAAATCCAGAACTGAAATATATACTGAAATAAAAGAAGAAACAGAGGAAACATCATAGAATACCACCACACAGAAATAATAGACAACAACAAAAGGCAAAGAAACAATGGAGACACAGCCTTACCAGAAAACTAAAGATAGAATGACAGGAAATCCTCACATATCAATAATCACCCTAAATGTAAAAGGACTGAACTCACCAATAAAAAGGCACAGAGTAGCAGATTGGATCCAAAAACTAAACCCAACCATATGCTGTCTCCAAGAACACATTTCAGCTACAAGGACAAGCATAGACTGAAAGTGAAAGGGTGGAAATTGACACTCCAAGCAAATGGTACCCAGAGAAAATCAGGTGTAGCCATAATGATATCAGATGAAATAGACTTCAAGGTGAAAAAGATAACAAGAGACAAAGATGGACATTTCATAATGGTGAAGGGGACTGCACAACAAGAAGACATAACAGTCATCAATATTTATGCCCCCAATCAGGGAGCACCGAAATACACCAAGCAACTACTAACAGAACTAAAGGGAGAAATTGACCAAAACACAATTATACTAGGGGACTTAAATACATCATTGACAGCTATGGATAGATCATCCAAACAGAAAATAAATAACGAAATAGTAGCCCTAAATGACACATTAGATGAAATGGACATAATTGACATTTATAGAGCACTTCATCCTAAAACATCAGACTATACATTCTTTTCTAGTGTACATGGAACATTCTCAAGGATAGACCATATATTGGGACATAAAATCAGTCTCAACAAATTTAAGAAGATTGAAATCATACCATGCATATTCTCTGATCACAAGGCTTTGAAATTGGATATCAACTGTAAAAAGAAAGCGGGAAAAACACAAATACATGGAGATTAAACAACATACTTTTAAAGAAGGACTGGGTCAAAGAAGAAATTAGAGGAGAGATCAAAAGATACATAGAAACAAATGACAATGAAAATACATCCTACCAAAATTTTTGGGATGCAGCGAAAGCAGTTTTAAGAGGGAAATTTATCTCATTACAGGCCTATCTCAAGAAACAAGAAAACTCCCAAATAAATAACCTCATGTTACACCTTAAAGAACTAGAAAAAGAAGAACAAGTAAAACCCAAGGTCAGCAGAAGAAAGGAAATAACAAAAATTAGAGCAGAACTAAATGAAATAGAGAACAAAAAGACAATAGAAAAAATTAATGTGACAAAGAGCTGGTTCTTTGAAAAGATTAACAAAATTGACAAACCCTTGGCTAGACTTACTAAGATAAAAAGAGAGAAGACACTGATTAACAAAATCAGAAACGTAAAAGGGGAAGTTATCACGGACACCACAGAAATACAAAGGATCATCCAAGAATACTATGAAGGACTATATGCCACCAAATTCAACAACCTAGAAGAAATGGACAAGTTCTTAGAAACATATAGCCTTCCAAGGCTGAACCATGAAGAACTAGAAAATCTAAACAGACCAATCACCAGTAACGAAATTGAATCAGTCATCCAAAACCTTCCGAAAAGCAAAAGTCCGGGATCAGATGGCTTCACTAGTGAATTCTACCAAACCTTCAAAGAGGATCTAATACCAATCTTGCACAAACTCTTCCAAAAAATTGAAGAAGAGCAGTACTCCCTAACTCATTCTATGAGGCCAACATTACCCTGATACCAAAACCTGGTAAGGACAGCACAAAAAAAGAAAACTACAGACCAATATCTCTGATGAATACCGACGCAAAAATCCTAAATAAAATTCTAGCAAATCGAATACAACAATGCATTAAAAAGATTATTCATCACGACCAAGTGGGGTTCATCCCCGGGGCACAAGGATGGTTCAACATATGCAAATCCATCAATGTGATACATCACATAAACAAAATAAAGGACAAAAATCATATGATTATATCAATTGATGCAGAAAAAGCATTTGACAAGATACAACATCCATTTATGATTAAAACACTTAATAAAATGGGTATAGAAGGAAAATACCTTAACATAATAAAGGCCATATATGACAAGCCCTCTGCTAATCTCATAATTAATGGAGAAAAACTGAAGCCCTTTGCTCTACGTTCAGGAACACGACAGGGATGTCCCCTATCACCTCTGCTTTTCAACATAGTGTTGGAAGTCCTCGCCAGAGCAATCAGGCAAGAGAAAGAAATAAAAGGCATCCAAATTGGGAATGAAGAAGTTAAATTATCTCTCTGCAGATGACATGATGCTATATATAGAAAACCCTAAAGACTCCACCAAAAAGCTATTAGAAACAATCAACGAATACAGTAAAGTTGCCGGCTACAAAATCAACGCACAAAAGTCCATTGCCTTCCTATATACTAACAATGAAATCTCAGAAAAAGAAATACAAAAAACAATTCCTTTTGCAATTGCAGCAAAAAGAATAAAATACCTTGGAATAAACTTAACCAAGGATGTGAAAGACCTATATGCTGAAAACTATAAGACATTTTTGAAAGAAACTGAAGAAGACACAAAGAAATGGAAAGACATTCCGTGCTCATGGATTGGAAGAATCAACATAGTTAAAACGGCCATATTACCCAAAGCAATATACAGATTCAATGCAATCCCCATCAAAATCCCAATGGCATATTTTAAAGAAATAGAACAGAAAATCATTAGATTTGTTTGGAACCACAAAAGACCCCGATAGCCACAGCAATCTTAAGGAAAAAGAACAATAATGGAGGTATCACACTTCCTGACTTTGGCATGTACCACAGGACTACAATAATCAAAACAGCATGGTATTGGCAGAAAAACAGACACATAGACCAATGGAATAGAATTGAGAACCCAGAAATAAAACCACATAAATATGGACAGATAATTTTGACAAAGAAGCTAAAACATACAATGGAGCAAAGACAGCCTCTTCAATAAATGGTGCTGGGAGAATTGGATAGCCACGTGCAAAAGAATGAAACTGGACTGCTATTTGTCACCATGTACCAAAGTTAATTCAAAATGGATCAAAGACTTAAGCATAAGACCTGACACAATAAACTGCATAGAAGAAAACATAGGTACTAAACTTATGGACCTTGGGTTCAAAGAGCATTTTATGAACTTGACTCCAAAGGCAATGGAAGTAAAAGCTAAAATAAACGAATGGGACTATATGAAACTTAAAAGCTTCTGCACAGCAAAAGAAACCATTGACAAAATAAAGAGGCCACCAACTGAATGGGAGAAGATTTTTGCAAACAGTGCCTCCGATAAGGGGCTAGTATCCAGAATATACAAGGAACTCATGCAACTCAACAACAAAAAAACAAACAACCCAATTGAAAAATGGGCAGAGGACTTGAAGAGACATTTCTCCAAAGAGGACATACAAATGGCAAATAGACATATGAAAAAATGCTCAACATCACTAATCATCAGAGAAATGCAAATCAAAACCACAATGAGATATCACCTCACCCCAGTCAGAATGGCTATCATCAACAAGACAAATAGTAACAAATGTTGGAGAGGCTGTGGAGAAAAAGGAACCCTCATACACTGTTGGTGGGAATGCAGACTGGTGCAGCCGTTATGGAAGGCAGTGTGGAGGTTCCTCAAAAATTACGAATAGAATTGCCATATGACCCAGCAATCCCTCTCCTGGGTATCTACCCAAAAAATCTGAAAACATTTAGAGATAAAGACACGTGTGCTCCAATGTTCATTGCAGCTTTGTTTACGGTGGCCAAGACATGGAAACAACCAAAATGTCCTTCGATAGATGAATGGATAAAGAAGTTGTGGTATATATACACAATGGAATACTATTCGGCAGTAAGAAAAGATGATATAGGAACATTTGTGACAACATGGATGGATCTTGAGAGTGTAATGCTGAGCGAAACAAGTCAGACAGAAAAAGCAGAGAACCATGTGATTTCACTGATATGTGGTATATAAACCAAAAACAACAAAAGAACAAGACAAACAAATGAGAAACAGAAACTCATAGACACAGACAATAGTTTAGTGGTTGCCAGAGGGTAAGGGGGATCGAATATATGGTGATGGAAGGAGAACTGACTCTGGGTGATGAACACACAATGGGATTTATAGATGATGTAATACAGAATTGTACACCTGAAACCTATGTAATTTTACTAACAATTGTCACCCCAATAAATTTAATAAAATAAAATTAAAAAAAATAATAAAATAAAAAAAATAAAAAAGAAAGAATTAAAAAAAAAAAGAGACAAAGATGGACATTTCATAATCATAAAGACAACAATACATCAAGAAGACATAGCACTTATCAATATATATATGCTCCCAATCAGGTAGCACTAAAATATATAAAGCAACTACCGTGTATTCCTAAAAATAAGACCTAACTGGACAATCAGCTCTAATGTGTCTTTTGGAGCAAAAATTAATATAAGATCCGGCCTGATATTATATTATATAAGACCTGGTATTGTATTATATTATATTATACTGGGTATTATATTATATTATATTATATTATATTATATTATATTATAAAGACCAGGTCTTATATTAATTTTTGCTCCAAAGACGCATTAGAGCTGATTGTTTGGCTAGATTTTATTTTCGGGGAAACAGGTACTATCAGAACTAAAGAGAGGAACTGACAAAACACAATTATAGTAGGGGACCTCAATATCCCATTGACAGCTATGGGTAGATCATCCGAACAGAAAACCAATAAGGAAATATTGGTCCTAGATGACACATTAGAACAAATGAACATAATTGACATTTACAGAGCCTTTCATCACAGAACACCAGATTATACATTCTTTTCTAGTGCACATGGAACATTCTCCAGGACAGACCATATGTTGGGGCACAAAACTAGCCTCAACAAATTTGAGAAGATTGAAGTCATACCAACCATATTCTCTAACCACAATGCTTTGAAATTAGAGATCAAGTGCAAAAAGAAAGAGGGAAAAACTACAAATATGTGGAGATTGAGCAACATATTACTAAAGGACGAGTGGGTCAAAGAAGAACTAAAAGGAGAAATCAAAAGATACATGGAAACAAATGAGAATGAATATACAATATATCAAAACTTTTGGGATGCTGTGAAAGCGGTAATAAGAGGGAAGTTTACATTATTACAGGCCTATCTCAAGAAACAAGAAAAATCCTAAATAAACAACCTAATATTACATCTTAAAAAACTAGAAAAATAGGAACCAATGAAACCCAAAGTCAGCAGAAGGAAGGAAATAATAAAAATTAGAGAAGAATTAAATGAAATAGAGAACAAAAAACAGTAGAAAAAAATTAATTCAACAAAGAGCTGGTTCTTTGACAAGATTAATAAAACTGAAAAACTCCTGGCTAGACTCACTAAGGAAGAAAGAAAAAAGACACAAATAAAATCAGAAATGAAAGAGGAGGTTACAATGGATACCACAAAAATACAAAGGATCATACATGAATACTATAAAGGACTATATGCCACCAAATTCAATAACCCAGAAGAAATGGATAAGTTCTTAGGAACATATAACTTTCCTAGATTGAATCATGAAGAACTGGCATACAATCTACATAGACCAATAAACAGCAAGAAAATTGAAATAATCATCGAAAACCTCCCCAAAAGCAAAAGTCCAGGACCAGATGGCATCACTAGTGAATTCTACCAAACATTCAAAGATGATTTAATATCTTTCCTTCTCAAAGTCTTCCAAAAAATTGAACAAGAGGCAATATTTTGTAACTCATTTTATGAGGCCAACATTACCGATACCAAAACATAGTAAGGATAACACAAAAAAGTAAACTACACACCAACATCTCTTTGCAAAAACATCTCTTTTGCAAATGCAAAAACCCTAAATAAATACAGATGCAAAATACTAGCAAATCTAATACAACATTACATTAAAAAGATTATACATCATGATCAAGTGGGGTTCATTCCAGGGGCACAAGGATGATTCAGTCCTCCCCATTATGCCCCAGAGGGGTTTGGGAAGAAATAAGTAAAAATGTCACAAGGCTTTCCTATTAGTCCGAAGGTGGTTTCTTTCTTGGTCAGATGTTTGCTTTATTGCTAAAAACCTTTGACTGTTTCCCACAGCTATGAAAAAGTTGATTCAGACAGTTCAGACAGTTTCTCCTTGTGTGTGTGTTTTTGTGTTTTCTCTTCCTTGACATTTCTGTGGGAAAACATGAGCTTAGAAATTCCTACTCCACACTTTACTCAAATATCTGAACAGATTTTTAAAGGTTTTTCAATGATCTGATTTTAATTTTGTTCATATTATTTGCAATTTCTAGTTTTATGGAAATGTGACGTTTCTACTATGGAATTTATTGAAGGTTTGTTTTTTGGTTCTAATGTACTTTTATATTTTCTAAACATACCATTGACTCTGGACAATTCACTGACATTCTTAGGTCCAATTTCTCTAAAGTTTTTAAATGAATCAGAAGTAGATGACCTTGGAAACCCTTCATGAACCATCAATGAGGGATCCTGTGAGGTCATGATAACATGTGGTGATGGACACATAAGAGCTGCACACCATCTGTAATGCATGGGGGCTGTTTAGGGAGAGTGGAGACAGAATTTCCTCCCTCTGCCTCATTATGCACAGAGCTTGCCCTCACAACCTGTCCTGTGAAGTGGCTTTTCTTGGGCAGCCTGACCTTGGGCCACCCCAATTCACCTCACTCTTCTCAAGGCTGGCTCAAACTCCCCACTGTCACACAGTGTGGTGGCTTCTAAACGTGGTGGTGTCACCACCAAATTTGGCTCCTTCTGGGCAGGGGGATCAAGAGCTGCTTCTGGCTGTGCAGACCTGCTCCTTCCTAGGCTTTTCTGCCTCTGCTCTGAAGCTCCAAAGAGAGGTTTAGGTTGGGGGTGAGGGAAGGTTCTCTTCCAGGTAAGATTCCTGTTACTGGAGGTCCCTGCTTCCTATGTCACAAGAGCTGCTTTGCTCTCAAATGAATTTCCCAGGAGCTAAGATCCAGGCCTTGGCAACTAATTTTAAGGCCACAGAGCTGACCCTCTTGGAATTCACTACACAGTTGATCCTTGAACAGCATGGGTTTGAATTGCATGGGTCAATTTATACATGGATTTTTTTTCAATAAATGCAGTCAGCCCTTTCTATCCCTGGGTTTTGCATCACCAGATTCACCTAACTGTGGATCACAACAGTATTTTCAATCCCAGGTTAGGAATCTGTGGATATGGAGGGCTGACTGTAGGCATTGTTCTACATCATTTTTATACAGGGGTCTTGATTATCTGCAGATTTTGGTATCTGCAGGGGTCCTGGAACCAATCCCCCGCGGATATTAAGGTACAACTATAGTTAAGTTTTGAGGAACTCAAAAGTTATACACAGATTTTTTGACTATGTGAGGTTGGCACCACTAACCACCATTGTTCAAGGGACAACTATAATCTCAGATTGAAAATACAGCCTGCCAGTCCATGGGGGACTAGATCCTGTCTGACTCTAGGTGTCTGGAGATAACAGAAATCCCAGAATACATGTAACATTTGGCAGGATTCCATCTACATTCTCTTCCTATTGTATCCCTGGGGGTTTGGGAACAGGTTACTCTGCTAAGTGCTGTGAAGGCTGTGATGCTGGTTCTAGGTAGGTGTGATATTTAGACAAAGCCTGAAATTGGAAGTAAAGCATACCTGCCCTTGAATCGAAACTCCCTCACAGCTAGCTTGTGACCTGAGCACACAGCTACACCAACCTGAGCTTTGGCTATTTTTATTTATTTTATAAACTTTATTGGGGAATATTGGGGAACAGTGTGTTTCTCCAGGGCCCATCAACTCCAAGTTGTTGTCCTTCAGTCTAGCTGTGGAAGGCACAACTCAGCTCTAAGTCCAGTCTCCATTTTCAATCTTTAGTTGCAGGGGGCACAGCCCACCATCTCATGTGGGAATTGAATTGACAACATTGTTGTTGAGAGCTCACGCTGTAACTAACTGAGCCATTTGGTTGCCCCAGATTCGGTTATTTTTAATGCAGATGGTGATACGGACCTCACAGAATGGTTGTGAGGTTTACATAAGCCATCTAATGAAAAGAACAAAGTGTCTTCTAAATATAATAACATTTGTCACTTATTCTGGGCTTAGTACCCTGCACTAGCCTATATGATTGACAGATGATGACTTACGATAAGTTTCAAAACAACTCCATTGTCAAATGAGAAACTTGACTCTTACCCTGGTTCCTTCTGTTGCCCCTGCACGGAAATTATCTTTGTTAATTAACTTTACAAAATTTCGGCAAAAACTAACAAAGCAAATATGATAAAAGGCTAAGGTCTCTTAAATTGAGGGCATGACTACCCGTGGATGCTCATTTTACCATTTTCTACTTTTCTATGTTTGTCAGTTTTTTGTAATACAAAGAAAAAAATAGGAATTCTCTCTCCATCATAAAGCCTTTTAATCTCAAAGCTGCTGAGAAAAACCAAGGTACAAATATCTCTTGGGAATATAAGGCCTTGGAATGTAAATAAGACACGTGAACAAGGAGCACAACAGTATTATAAAAGAAAGTATCTGTGACCAACAGAGTTTAAAAAGCAAGTTTCAAAAATACATAACATACGAAAATACAATGCAAAATAAAAAAATGGTTATCAAACAAATGGCGCATTTCCCAGAGAAGGCACTACTTAAACCTTACGTGAGTACCTTGTTGATTTTTCTTTTAAGCCAAATCAGGGACATACAGGCATAATATTATGGGAACATCTTTTTTTTACTAAACTACATATATTAAGCATGTATCTGGCCAATATTGTTTTGCAGCAATCATTTCTTCTATGACAATGAATTTTAAAATTGAATCCTATTGATACGGGGGAAAAAAGGAATAGAGTAATCAAGATGTTAGAGCAATCTACGTGAAAAGACGCGTAAAGCTTTTTGCTCTGAGGCAGCTTTCCTAGAAAACACTCCTCTCCCCCCCCCCCGCCCCCCGCGCCTCTTGGGACCCCGCCATTGGCGCGCGCTGCGCTCACGTGCTGCGGGTGTGGACGCGGTGGCCCAAGCCTGCAGAGGGGACGGTTGGCGGAGCTCAGCTGGTGGTGACGAGGTCTGCAGGCTGCTCTCCAGCCCCGCTGCTGGGGCTCGCGTGGCGTGCCCTCCACCCTCGGTCCGCCGCCTTTGGGAGCATCCTCCGCACTCCTGCATTTGGGCGCGTCCTCCCACCTCGCTCGACCGGATCTGGAGGCGTCCTCCCGCCTCACTCCGCGGAGTCTGGGGGCGTCCTCCCACCTAGCTCGGCGGCTTTGGGGGCGCGCGTCTCGAAGCGTTCTCACGCCTCGCTCGACCGGGTCTGGGCGCGTCTCCCCTGGTCCAAAGTCTTGAGACGACCCCCTTACCTCCGGTCCTGGGCACATTTCCAGCCAATATGAAAGGATTCTGGGTTTGCCCCAGCTGGGAAAGGAGTCTTCTGTGTTGGTCAGTTCCCGATGATCATGGATATGTCTCCTTAATCAGACTGAATTCTCCATCTTTGTAAAAATGGACTCTATTCTGTGGCATGTGGGCTCTTTTTCGGAAGGGCAAAAAACATAATTGGTTTATTAATAATAAAATACCTTTCTTTTTCATTAGATGCAGCTTTCTATATAGAAATCCTTGAATTTATAATGCGAAGCTAAATGTGACTGTATAGTAAATGGTAAAACCAACTATGTTAGTTTTGTAATAAGCTTTGCAACTTGATATTTTATTGCCTTTAAGTTCTGTGCTGAACAAGACTGTTAAATAAGCCTTGTCATTTTTTAAACACTTGAGTTGTTCCTGTTTAGTTATTTTTTTTTTTTCAGTTTTTATTAAAAAGAAAATTTTTTTGTTGTTGGGGGCAGTGTGTTTTTCCAGAACACATCAGTCATTGTCCTTCAATCTAGTTGTGGAGGGCACAGCTCAGGTCCAAGTCCAGTCACCAGCAACCCTGTTGTTAAGAGTTCGGGGTCTAACTAACTGAGCCATCCCGCCGCCCCATGTTTATTTTTTAAATGAAAATATATTTAAATGTTTATTTAGTAATGGGGATCAAATATATGGTGATGGAAGGAGAACTGACTCTGGGTGGTGAACACACAATGGGATTTATAGATGATGTAATACAGAATTGTACACCTGAAATCTATGTAATTTTACTAACAATTGTCACCCCAATAAATAAATAAATAAATAAATATGTTTATTTAAAAATTTAAATACATGCTTAATATGATCAAAATGAAGCAGTGCCTGATGGGACAGTGGACACACCTCTTACTCTCCATCCCATCTTCAAAATGAAACCAATATTAAATGATACCTGACATTTAATTCTCGACTTTAAGCTAGAGCTAATAATGCATTTTTCAAAAAGCATGGTTACTACCTATTTACAACTTGTTTTTACACTTAAAGTTATCTCCTGATGCAGTTATCTGGTCAGGCTATACAACTAAATCATTCTTTTCCTTGGCTGCATTGTAAGGGTATAGCATATTAAATCAGTCTCTTTGAGACTGATGTTCAGTTTTCACTATTATAAATAATATATAGCAAACATCATTGTCTATACATCTTTTGCATATATGTTATTATTTCTTTGGTACAAATGCCAAAATGATAGACTTGTCCAGGAAAAATGTGTATACGTTAAATGTTTGATAGATGCTAACAAGTAGTCCTCAGAAAGGCTATACCAGATTATGCTGCTTCCTCATGTCCATTCAACACCATATAGCAAACAGTTTTGATAATTGATTATTAATGATGCTTAAGAAATTGCTAGTCATGTTCTAATGGAGAGAAAGTGGACCATACATATATTCATTCAATAAACTTATTGAAAACTTGCTGTGTCACACAGCCATCATTCTAGATGCTAGAATAATAATAGCAAGTAATAAAAGGGGTAAAAATCGCCACTTCTGGGCAGTTTATGATCAGGGTTACTGTGGTCAATTGTTACGAAACAATGGGACACTTACGGAGATCTAATAAAACATGGGTGTGGTTAGTGAGGCACCCTGTGATTGGTGACAATAGGGAGTCATTATCACCACTAGACCAGCCATGCAGGCAGGGAGTATTACTACAATCTGGCAGAAAAGATTGCCCCAATGGGAGCTGTGGCCTTAAGAAGAGAAACATAATGGTCAGCTCCTGGCTCAGTACAAAGAGCCAAAGAAATACCTAAACCTCACTTGTTTCCCACTCTCTCATGTCCTATCCCCTAGTGAGCATTTCCATACTCCCACTCTGCATCATTCCTGAAAGTGTTTCCACAGTCTCCTCCAGAGCTCCTTGTTAATTTTCCAGTTATATTCTTTTCTAGCCCTTCCGTTTAATTCATTGAGCAGCTGGTCATGAATCAGTATGAGACTTAGTACATCCTTCCACAGAAAGTGGACAATCACATATACCTCCACAAACTTTGCTTACTCGGGAGGTTTTCTCTTCACCACAGCCTTTCAGGGCCACCCTTGAGTAGGGTTGTAATGCAGCAGCCATTCACTTCCAGAGCACTTCACCATACCTTGCACCCAAGGAGGGTGCTTTTCCCTCCCTTGTTAAATGTTTATAGTGGACTCCCCATGGGGCACTAAGGTGCATTGAGGGTCATGAGCTGTTGAGGCAGTCAGAGTAAGTACCATGTGAATGTGAATCACTTGCTTACACAGTTTGCTTGTGCCTTCTGGTCTGATCTTGTATTTACCATTCCACTTAACAAAGGAATAACCTTGTACACAAAATATTTTGATTCAGTGAAACAGATTACACCAGTTCATGATAGATATTTTGGGTCACATAGTCACTTGCTATGTGTTCAGGAGCTTAGTCACTATCGAGACCAATGGCAAATCAGAAGCCGCTTTTTAAATGGAGGACAGTTATGAGGTAAAAGCATACCTTATTCCAAATCCCTACAAACCTCAGCTATACACATTGTCTTCCAGTCTATGAACATGGCATGTCTCTCCATTTATTTAGGTCTTCTTTAGTTTTTTAATCAGCATATTGTAGTTTTCAACATAGAGGTACTACAAATGTTTAGTTAGATTTGTTTTAACTTTTTTGGAGAAATTGTGAATAGTATTGTTTTTTTATTTCAGTTTGCAACGTTCTTTGCTAATTTATAAAAATATGATTGATATTTGAGCATTGACATTGTATTCTATGATCTTACTAAACTCAGTAATTTTTTAGTAGATTCTTTGGGATTATCTATGTAGATAATCATGCAATCTGCAAACAAGGATAGATTTATTTCTTCCTTTCTAATTTGTATGCCATTTCTTTTCTTTTTTTTTTTTTTTCTTTGCTTTCATTGTTGAAATGGCCAGGACTTCCAGTACTGTCTAAATTGTTTTGGGCAAAGTAGACATACTTACCTCAGTTTTAATTTTAGGGGAAAAGCATTAAGACTTTAACCATTAAGTGCGATGCTATCTCTCTGTTATTGCTTTCATGTTTAGTTCCCCGACGGTTAGATAATATATTTTGTATGACTTTAATTTTTAAAATATTTTTCATATTTGTTTTATATATCAGGACATAGTTTATCTTGGTTCCAGGTACACTTGAAAAGATGTATTCTGCTGTTGTTCGTCGGAGTGTTCAATATATTTCAATTAGATCCTGTTGATTGATGGTGTTGTTCAATTATTTTATATCTTTTCTTACCTTCTGTCTACTTCTTCCATCAATTACTGAGGAGGAAAATTAAAATCCCAACCTATAATTGTAAATTTGTCTATTTTTCCTCTCAGTTCTGTGAGATTTTGCTTCATGTATTTTGAATCTCTGTTTAGTGCATATATAAGTAGGATTGGTATGTAGTCTTCAAGAATTTACCATTTTATAATGATGTAATGTGCTTTTTGTTCCTGATAGTTTTCTTTGCTTTGAATTGTATTTGTCTGATATTAATATGAGGTCTGACAATTAAATTCGTGAACTTGTTGCAACAATGTTGCTAACCTTTTTTGATATCAGAGGGATTATTCATTACGAATTTGTACCATATGGACAAACAGTTAACCAAGTTTACTATTTGGAAGTGCTGAAAAGGCTGCGTGAAAAAGTTAGATGACCTGAAACTTTTGCCAACAATTCATGGCTCTTGCATCACGACGATGCACCAGCTCACACAGCACTGTCTGTGAGGGAGTTTTAGCCAGGAAACAAATAACTGTATTGGAACACCCTCCCTACTCACCTGATCTGGTCCACAATGACTTCTTTCTTTACCCAAAGATAAAGGAAATATTGAAAGGAAGACATTTGATGACATTCAGGACATCAAGGGTAATACACTGACAGCTCTGATGGCCACTTCAGGAAAACAGTTCCAAAATTGCTTTGAAGGGTGGACTAGGTGCTGGCATCAGTGCATAACTTCCCAAAGGGAGTACTTCGAAGGTGACTGTAGTGATATTCAGCAATGAGGTATGTAGCACTTTTTCTAGGATGTGTTCGTGGACTTAATTGTCAGACCTCATATAGTCATTTTTTGGCTTAGCGTTTGCATGTTATATATTTTTTTGTATTTCTACTTCTAACATACCTATATCATTATATCTTAAGTGAGTTTTTGTACATAGCAGATAGTTTGGTCTTTTTTTTTTTTTTTTTTTTTTTTGGTAATCCATTCTCCCAATCTCTGTAACATATTGCTGTCTACTGGTATCAACATTTTACTACTTCAAAAATTATGTGGAAGCTTTATGAGGTTTCTGGTCACTTAACCTACCCACTTAGTAATATAGTTGTCTTAAATATTACTTCTTACAATGAAAATAGTATTAGACAATGTTATCATTTTTGCTTTGACACATTAAAAATAATTTAAAAACTCAAAGACAAGAAGAATAGTGCATTGTATTATAACTACATATTTACTCTATCTGTTGGTTTTTCTTCATTTCTGATGTTCCAAGTTTTCTTCTGTTATTATTTACTTTCTATCTGAAGAATTTCCTTTAGCCGTTCTTTTAGAGAAGGTCTGCTGGTGACAAATTCTTTTAGTTTCGCTTCATCATTATTTCATCTTCATTCTTAGAGTATATATATATATATATATATATATATATATATATATATATATTTATTTTTTTTTTTTTTCTTTTCTGGATATAAAATTTTGGGTTGACAATCCTTTTCTTTCAGTACTCTAAAAATGTGCCATTCATTCTGGCTTCCATGGTTTTTGATGAGAAATGCTCTGTCATTTGAATCATTATTCTACTATAAGTTCGGTCTCATTAATCTCTTGCTGCTTTCAAGGATGTTTTTTGTGTTTAATTTTCAGAAATTTCATTCTGATATATCTTGGTATGGACTTATTTGGGTTTATCTTGTCAGAGCTTTGCTCAGCTTCTTAACCTGTAGGTATTTACCTTTTGCTAAGTAAGAACTGGAAGTTCACAGTTATTTCTTCAAATACTTATTCAGTCCCATACTCTTTATCCTCTCCTTCTGGGGTTTTGATGACATAAACATTAGACCTTTTGTTTTTGTTTCCACAGGTTCCTAAGACTCTTTTCTCTCTGGCATTCAGATTGGATTATTTCTATTGATACTTACTTGAGTTCACTAATTCTCTTTTCCCTCATCTCCATTCAGTTAGTGAGCCCATCCAGTGAATTTTTATTTCAGTTATTTTATTTTCACTTTCACAAATTTCCACTTGTTTTTCCTTGTATGTTCTATTTCTTTGCTGAGAATTTCTGCTTTCTCATTTGTTTCAAGATTGTTCACAATTGCTTATTGTAGCACTTTTTTTAAAAAAAACAATATGTAAGGCTACATCCTTTTTTTAAAGATTTTATTGGGGAAGGGGAACAGGACTTTATTGGGGAACAGTGTGTACTTCCAGCAATTTTTTCCAAGTCAAGTTGCTGTCCTTTCAATCTTAATTGTGGAGGGTGCCATTCAGCTTCAAGTTGTCCTTTCAGTCTTAGTTGTGGAGGGCGCAGCTCAGCTCCAGGTCCAGTTGCCATTGCTAGTTGCAGAGGGCGCAGCCCACCATCCATTGCGGGACTCAAGGAATCGAACCGGCAACCTTGTGGTTGAGAGGATGCACTCCAACCGCCATCTGGGAGCTCAGCGACAGCTCAGCTCAAAGTGCCATGTTCAATCTTTAGTTGCAGGGGGCAGCTCAGCTCCAAGTCCAGTTGCTGTTGCTAGTTGCAGGGGGTGCAGCCCACCATCCCTTACGGGCTCAAGGAATTGAACTGGCAAACTTATGGTTGAGGGCCCACTGGCCCATGTGGGAAGCGAACTGGCAGCCTTCGGAGTTAGGAGCATGGAGCTCTAACCGCCTGAGCCACCGGGCCGGCCCCTGTAGCACTTTTTAAATGACAGCTACTTTAAAATCATTGTGGAGAGGAAGGGACTCAAGCTTATTATTGTAGGTCAGGGATGGAAGACAAGACTGTTTCCCCAGTCTCTACAGCTGGTCAGCTGGAGATGGTTGGGTTCTACCTAATTGTTGAAGGTAGGGGATGGAAAATAAGTCTTTGCCCATAGTTTCCAAGGCTGTAAATGTGGTGCTACCTCATTATTACTTGTCAGGGATGAATGTCAGGACTCCATACACAGTCTCCATGGCTGATGAGTGGGTACCTCCCTGTTACTGCAGGATGGGGATAGAAGACAGGACACTGTCCACAATCTCTGCAGCTGCAAGCCTAGTGACAAATAAGGAGGGGGTGCTTTTAATAATGTTTTCCTGGATTGGGTAGGGATGATCAAAATGTTGCTGTCCTCGTGCTTGCCTTCAGCAGCACACATACAAAACGTTTCTGTCCTGTATTTTTCCTAGTCCTTTAGTTAGAGACAGTGGGCTTTTCTGGAAGTTTTTCTTTTTGTTTCTAGGTTATAGGTCTCTCCAGTGCCCAGGCTGTGAGATATGAGGCAAAAAACAAAAACAAATACAAACAAATAAACAAGACCTTCCAGGAAATCAACACTGGGTTTTCCTTGAGTCTCATGGTCCTTATACCTGTCTTCTTCCCTCTACCTTCAGAGTCAGTTGCTTAATACATTTTTTCTAGGTTTTGTGTTTTTGAAATAATAGGACAGACACAATGGTATGTGCTTAGTACATCTAGTCCGGAACCAGAAAAGTGACAGTCATTTAATTATAGCCATTTATTGGATGTGGTTTTCCTTGAATTTCTAGGATAATTATGTTGAACATATTTTTCTGTCATTATTTGCATTCAGAATTTCTTTTATGAAGGGTATGTTCAAATTTTTGTCTTTTTTAAATTGAACTTTTGTCTTATTTTTTAGTTTTAAAATTTAAAAATATATTTCATATACAAGTTCTTTGTCAAATGCCATGTTTCCCCAAAAATAAGACCTAGCTGGACAATCAGCTCTAATGCATCATTTGGAGCAAAAATTAATATAAGACCCAGTATCATATCATATCATCATATCATATCATATCATATCATATCATATCATATCATATCATACCATATCATACCTGGTGTTATATTACAGTAAAATAAGACCAGGTCTTATATTAATTTTTGCTCCAAAAGACGCATTAGAATTGATTGACCGGCTAGGTCTTATTTTCAAGAAAAGACGGTATGTATTTTTTCCAGTCTGTGGTGTGCTCTTTTCAAACGTTTTTATTTTGAGACTATTGTAGATTAACATACAGTTGTAATAAATATACAGAGAGATACCATGTATCCAATTTCCCTCAATAGTAATTATCTTGCAAAGTTATAGTGCATTATCATAACCAGGATATTAACATTGGTAGTTAAGATATAGAACATTTCATTACATGATAAGCTTTTTATTTTCTTGAGTCTCTTTCAAAGAACAGAAGGTTTAATTATGATGAAGTTTAATTTATCAGTTTTTCTTCTTGCTTAATATTATTTGTGATCTAAGAAATTGTTGCCTATCTCACAGTCATACAAAAATTTCACCTTTTGGAACTCTATGTTTTTACCTTTTAAATTAGGGACTGTGATCCACTTTGTCTTAATTTTTATGCATGATATGAAGTATGGAGTACGGGTTGAGCTTTTCCCCCCCTACAAATATCCAGTTGTTCCATTACTATTTATGGGAAAGACTATCCTTCCACCATTGAAGTACCTTGACACCTGTACAGAAAATCAATTGCCCAGATCATAAATGTGTTGGTCTCTTTCTGGACCTGCTACTCTGCTACGTCAATCTGTATGTCCATCCTTATGCCAGTATCACACTATCTTGATTACTATAGTTTTATAGTAATTCTTTAAATCAGATAACGTAAGTCCTCCAAATTTGATTTTACTTTATATAGAATTATTTTGGTTATTTAGATCTTTTGCATTTCCACGTAGTTTTTAAACCTTTCTTGTTAACTTAAACAAAAAAGCCTGGGTTATATAAAATGAAGTATTTTGAAAATATGTGTGCGCATTTGTTATTTATATTGACAACATATCATCAGAGCTATAAAATATAATATGAAAAATCATATTCATATTAAAAGTGTTCAGAATTTCATTAGTGAACAATTTGATATCTATATAGATCGAGGTGATTGAAAAATAGGTTCACGAAAAAGGGCCTAAATTCATGAAGATAAGTCAATTTGTATTTTAAGATTCTACAGGTTTCTGTGAAGAAAGGGATTTTAAAGGTTATGAGAATGATGACTAGATATGCGTTTTTAAAAATAAAAACTATTTGCTGAGTTGTTGGAGGGAAGCAGTCATGGTTATTTGGAATTTGGGCATATCATCTATTATTATTCATAATAAAGCCATATTAGTAGCCTTTGCCCAGTAAGTTTTTTATTATTTCCTTATGCAAATTTCACATGATAAATTCCTTTTAAGCTTGAGCACCAATAAAAAAATGGGGTATTTCTAAAAAAAGGATGAGCTTCCTTTAATCAAGGATTTTGAATTATCTTTGATTCTTGATCACAGAGATTATATTAATTTCTTGACAGACACATTCCTATTTCATTTTAAAAGCTGATTTTCAATACTTATTATAATATCTGTTCCTTATAAACTGTGGAACCAGCCTCTGATTGAAAAAAAGTTACAAAAACATCAGTAGGAAATAATCAATTTCTTGGTCTCAGTCATGTGGCAAGAGTTTTATATGTTTGTTCTAACTGCATGACTATTTATTTCTTATTATGTCTAATAGTGAAATGTCAATACCATTATAGATATTTTAAATTTTAAAGGAATATCTCCTTCTTGCACACTGTTGGTCCCAAAAGACTAGCTGAAGATTTCCTTTATTGCAATTATTATCACTGAACTTGTAGAAGAGATAGCTTAAAGTAGTCATTGACTCAAAATGAGAAATCTTTCTTCTGTTTGGATAACCTATGAACACATGTGATGCCAATTCATCCATGAAGAACAATGCAGAGAGAATAACACACTGGATATTATGAGAAGAATGGACGATAGGAGATGAAGAATGGAGAGAGAGAGAGGATTCTGAGAAGATGGTAACAGGGGCTGCAAAGTTGTTTGGTCTCTCTGAATTGCCACATTAAAAAAAAAAAGAGCAACTAGATATCAAAACTAAACATCAAACATCAGTGACAAATTTACACACACACACACAAAAAAAAACACAAACAAACCAACAACAACAAAAAAAAACCCCAAGATATTCTCACAAATCTCAAAATATGAGGTGTGGAGACAAACCACATGCATGCTGGTAGCATCTGTGTAGGAGGAAGCAAGGAAAGCAATGATATGGGACAATTTGAGAAAAGCAGCTATAAAAGGATGTTTGTTGTCTCCAGTACCACACAAAGACAAAAGGCCTGTGTTATGATGGACGGAAGGGGATAGAGCAGTCTAGCTCCTATGAACTCTTAATCGACGTGCTGAGGTTCTTTTTTAGGACAGGGCCCCACATTGAAGAAAAAGTGCATGTAGTGGAATCAAAATCAAGCAAGATAGGGAAAACAGAGAGGATGGAAAGAGAAGGTCTAAACAAAAGTGAAGGAGGAGAGTAAAGGCAGGACATTTCAGAAAGCAAAGGCACCATATTTTTGAACCCTACACGCAAAAAACAGAGAGAGGGCAGTGTTGGAGGGCTGGGATTCCATACTTGTATTTGAAAACATATTGTCTGCAGCTTCTCAAATTTGGGGAAAAACCTAAATCTATAGATTCAAAATGCTGACTGATCTCCAAACAGGGAAATTACAGAGAAATCCATACCAAAACACATCATAATTAAATTTCTGAAAATTAATACGAAGAAAAAAAAATCTTGAAAACATCTAGAGAAAAACAACACAGTAATTATAGGGAATACCAACTTGTATAACAGTATATTTCTTATCTGAAACCCTGAGGACAGAAGAAAGTAAAAACATGATTTTTCAAGCACTGAAAGAAAAAAATCTCTCAACCTAGAATTCTATATCCAGTGAAAACATTCTTCAATAATGAAGGGAAATTCATGACACTATCAGAGAAAGAAAAACTAAAAGAATTTTATGCAAGCAAACCTAGCCTTAAAAGATCACTAAAGGAGGTTCTCTAACAAAAAAGCTTAGAACTTCAAAAAAGAAAGAACACCAGAGTGGATAAATATAAAAAACTATCAAAACTTGCATGAGTTTCTTAAATCATATTTGATTGTGGAAACAAAAGTTATAACACCACCTCATGTAGTATTGAAAATATGAGGAGGAAATACAATTATACTTGAAAAGTAGGGACGGTAAAGGGGCCTAAATGGAAGTAAGATTTCTACTTCACTAGAAATGGTTAAACATTAATATTTATAGATTGTGACAAGTTTTATATATATATATATATATATATATATATATATATATATATATATATGAATTGGAATATGTAGAGCAATCATTAAGAAAATCATACAAAGCTGCATACTCAAAATACCCTAAATAAATCAAAGTAGAATCCTAATAAATGTTCAAATAACCCACAGGAAGGTTAGAAAAGAGATAGAACCAAGAAACATAGGAAACAAACAGAAAGCAAATAAAAAAATGACAGACTTCAGCCCTAACATATTACCTTAGATGTAAATAGAATTACCTTAAATGTAAATAGTCTTAATACACTATTTGAAAGACAGAGATTGGCAGAATGGATTAAAAACAAACGTGATCCAACAATATGCTGTTTATAAGAAACTCACTTCAAATATAAGGACATAGGTAAGTTGAAAGTAAAAAGATGAAAAAGGTAGACCTAAATTTATGTAAACATTAATTTAAATAAAATCAGGAGGGGCTATATTAATATGAGGTAAAGTAGACTTCAGAGCAAATATAATTACTCAAGACAAAAAGGGATATTACATAATGATAAAACGGTCAATTTGATCAAATTGTCAGGAAGACATAATGATCCTAATTAAATTTGTACATACTAACAACAGAGCCTCAGATTATGTGAATGAAGTAAACACCCACAGGCCTGAAGGGAGAGATAAGCAAATCCACAATTATTGTTGGGGACTTCAACACTCACTCTCATTAATTGGTAGAACTAGTAGAGACAAGGTTTAACAATTGTATTCATGGGGCCGGCCCGTGGCTCAGGCGATTGGAGCTCCATGCTCCTAACTCCGAGGGCTGCCGGTTCAATTGCCACATGGGCCAGTGGGCTCTCAACCACAAGGTTGCCGGTTCGATTCCTCAACTCCCGCAAGGGATGGTGGGCTGTGCCCCCTGCAACTAGCAATGGCAACTGGACCTGGAGCTGAGCTGCGTCCTCCACAACTAAGACTGAAAGGACAACAACTTGAAGCTGAACGGCACCCTCCACAACTAGGATTGAAAGGACAACAACTTGACTTGGGAATAAAAAAAAGGCCTGGAAGTACATACTGTTCCACAATAAAGTCTTGTTCCCCTTCCCCAATAAAAAAAAAATAATAAAAATCTTAAAAAAAAAAAAATACCGTTGGTGTACTCCTGTCTTTGGTAAACTTCCACTGAGCAGGTGTGATACCCAAGCTTATAGAACACACGCTTGGATGTGGTCCAGAGCTAAAGTCAAACTCTGTGTCCACAGCTGCAGCTGCCTCACTATCCTTAGGTGCCCAGGCAGCTCTTGCTCTCAGAGAACAAACAGAAGAGAAGCCAGTGTGTGGGAGCACTGCAGTGACCAGCAAAAACACCTGCCATGATCCCCAGGCCCCCCAATTCTCTAGCGGCTGTAGAGGCTCCCTAGTTACCAGCCTGGGACTAGCACTGTCTGTGAAATCAGGCAGTACTAGAAATTCCAGAACCTTCTGATCTTTAAGAGCCCTTTTCAAGAGCCCTCATCCAGGAAGTCACCTGACGTTTGCAGCCTGGCCCACGTGTACTGAGTGTGGCCATGGGGCTTTGTACGAGGCCCACTAGGCCTACCTGCTGGGCCTATTTGAAGACACCAACCTTCTCAAGCAAAGCAGGAATTCTCTGTATAAATCCACCCTACAGTCTTTTTGGATTATACTTTCTGCCCCATAGCAATAAGCACATCCCTTCACCAAAGTCACAGCATTCCTGATTAAACACTGATCCTTCTCTGGACACTCATACCAGCATCCTTCTTAAAATGTGCCTCCAGGCCTGAACCCAATATTCCAGACATGATGCCGCAAAGTAGAAATGAACTATCTCCTTTATCCAACACTTTAATTCCATCATTGCGAATTTTTGGGGTGCCCAAATCATGTTGTTAATCATTTCAAAATTATTGGTAACCAAAAACTGAGGTATTTTTAAAGGGTACTATAAAGCCATCTCTTTTTCACCCTGTACTTGCATTATACCAGAGATGCCAAAAAAATTCATACAAGTGGACACTTGGATCAATGTTGCTCGAGCAGTATTTCCCTGTAGTCAGAAGTGTCTGGATACTGATAGTAACCACTTTGAGCAACTAGTAATTGCAGGAGTCAAACGTGACTTGTATTCATCTTTTGTTATAGGTGTATATTGAGTACCATGTTTCCCTGAAAATAAGACCTAGTCGGACCCTCAGCTGTAATGCGTCTTTTGGAGCAAAAATTAATATAAGACCTGGTTTATTTTAATATAAGACCAGGTATAAGATAACAAATATAATAACATAATATAATATAATAAATATAATATAATACCGAGTCTAATCTAATCTAATCTAATCTAATCTAATCTAATCTACAGTATAATAAATATAATACCAGGTATAATATAATATAATACCAGGTCTTATATTAATTTTTGCTCCAAATGACGCATCAGAGCAGATTGTCTGGCTAGGTTTTATTTTCAGGGAAACACGGTATTACAATTTTAATAGTTTTTCTTTCTAAAAATGTGTATACATTTTTTTGGCACCCTCTGTATATGTACATAATACTTTTAAATAAAATTTAACATGAATACATATATTTAGTCTCAAGATAGAGCTTTACATTTATGCACAAAAATTTTCATTCTGAGTTTCAGTCTTTCTAGGGTTTGGAAATCCTCTTCTTTTAAATCTTGATTCTTTTATTCAGTGTATACTCTATCACGAGCATGTCGTTCTTGCCTATCTGGTGAAGATGTCCTGGTTTTCCTGTGGAAACACCACTCTTCCAATAACAATCCTGTGGGTTAGGTGGGTAGACTGTCCCCCACATCCTTATGGGGCACATGACTCAGACAGGGCCAGCAACACAAGCCCTGAGCACAACTGGAAAAACTTCAAAGAGGATCAGAGGGGGAGCCTGACTGGGAGCGGGTACAATGGAGAGTGAGCAGATCCTGGACATAAACAATGTAATGCTGGAGACAGATTTTGAACCCTGGACCCCACCACGTCTGCAGCCAAAAAGACCTTGTCTTGCATAAGTGAGTTTAAAATTGGTTTCTGTTGGGCTGGCCTGGTGGCTCAGGAGGTTGGAGCGCTGACTCCTGACCTGAGGTCCCTTTCGATTCCCACATGGGCCAGTGAGCTGCGCCCTCTACAGCTAAGATTGAGAACAACAGCTCTCCCTGGAGCTGGGCTGCCGTGAGCAGCCAGAGGTTGGCATGAGCTGCTGTGTGCCTCCGTGAGCTGCTGTGAGTGGCGGACTGGCAACCGACTGCCACGGGGAGGGGAGGGGGTAGCGCAATGCTCATAATACCAGCATGGGCCAGGGAGCTGTGTCCTACACAACTAGACTGAGAAACAACAGCTTGAACCAGAGGGGGGGAGGCAGAAGAAGGGGGAAAAAGTAAAACTGGTTTATGTTAAGTATTGTTTAATAGACCATTCCCTAAAAATTCTGTCTCTGAAGCTGTGACAATGATTTCCTCATAGGCACGGCTGGTGGTGACCTGCGGCTCTGGGGGTTCATTTCAGAGTTGCATCTTTACAGCAAACATAGTTTTTATTTGTAGTTCATGTGTTTTGGGGGTGGTTTAGATGGGTGGGATGTATGTGTGTGTGTGTATGTGTGTGTGCATGTGTGTGTGTGTGTGTGTGTGTGTGTGTGTGTTAGAATTTCCCCCACGCTTCTTATTAGTGCCGTCATTGTGTTTATTTAAATGGCTGATAAAGATCATTGAGGGAAATCCAGTCAGGGACACAGTCTGGTTATTTGCCACTAAAAACCAAGTGCAAATTGACAGAAAGTAACAGTATTTCTGCACCACAGTTTAGCCTTCTTTCATCCAGGTCATATTGCTGGTGGGATGTAAAATGTTACAGATGCTATGGAAAACAGTTTGGCAATTCCCTAAAAAGTTAAATATAAAATTACCATGTGATCTAGCAATTCTACAGAGATACTTGTACACCAATGTTCATAGCAGTATTCTTTATAATAGCCAACCGGTGGGAACAACCCAAATGTCCATCAACACATGAAAAGATAAACAAAATGCAGTATATGCACACAGTAGAATATTATTCAGCCTTGAAGAGCAATAAAATTCTGATACATGCAAAACATGGATGAACCTTGAAAACATCATGCTAAGTAAAATAAGCCAGACACAAAAGGACAAATATTGTATGACTCCACTTATATAAGGTACCTAGACTAGGTAAATTCACAGAGACAGGAAGGAAAATAGAGATTACCAGGGGCTGGAGGGAGGGAAGGAAGGATGGGAAGTTAGTGTTCAATGGGTACAGAGTTCCTGTTTGGGATAATGAAAAAGTTCTGAAAGTGGGTAGTGGTGATGGTTGTACAACATTGTGAATGTACTTAATGACACTGAGTTATACATGGTTAAAATGGTCAATTTTATATTATGTATATTTTACCACACACACACACAAAATATAACTTGCAGACATTGATACTTCCTCTTAAATAGTTTAGCATTCATATCATTGATGAGGGTTCAATACTTGTTTACATTTTTTTCATGTAAAATTTACATATGATGAACTGCACGAATCTTAAGTGTACAGATTTTTGGGTTTTAACAAATGCATACACTTATACAACCCCAATCCTTATCAAGACATAGAATGTTATTATCACTCCAGAAAGTTCCCTCATACTATTCCCAGTGAAATGCTCTGATGGGATTTTTAAAAACAGAATTGAGAATCTAAAGCCAAGGATTTGCTTTTTGCTTCTACCTATTTTAGCCCTCTGATGTTGTGTGATGAGCAATCTAGTGCCGTCCCTGAATGTGGAAGAAGAGGAACAGAAAGCTGGGGAAAGGACACTTCTGTCCCAATGTTGGGATATGGAGTGTGTGAGTTGAGGAGGGGCAGGTAAAGAGAACAAATGCTCTGGAATTCATATCAAAGTTAGTTTTCCATTTTCACTAAAGCAGCTTTATCAGAACCGTCCCTTGGTACATACACAGAGGGTGCCAAAAATGTATATACATTTTAAGAAGGAAAAAACTGTATTAAAATTGTAATACTCAATATATACCAACAACAAAAGATGATTATAAGTCACGCTTGACTTCTGCAATTATAAGAGGTGGTCAAAGAGGTTACTATCAGAGTCCAAATACTTCTGATTACAGTGAACTACTGCTTGAACAATGTTGACCAAAGTGTCCACTTGCATACATTTTTTTGGCACCCCTGGTATGTTCCTCTCTCCTTTGTGTGTTAGCAAAATCCCTCCTTACTTGTGTTGGCTGAGGCCACTGACTTTGATCCAACAGCCCATGGCTCTCAGAGAAGTTCTGTGTTGCTGAGACATATGTGGATGACACCAGAAGCCACCTGGCCAGTGGCAGTTCCTTATGCATGTGCTGTATGAATGGACTGGCCGAGCAATGTCAGCATGAATCTCAGGAGGATAAATCCTCAAGTTGGAGATCATTCATGTTGTCTAAGGACAGTCTTTTTCTACTCTTATTTATTTATTTTTTAAAGATTTTATTGGGGAAAGGGAACAGGACTTTATTAGGGAACAGTGTGTACTTCCAGGATTTTTTTTCCAAATCAAGTTGTTGTCCTTTCAATCGTAGTTGTGGAGGGCGCAGCTCAGCTCCAGGTCCAGTTGCTGTTGTTAGTTGCAGGGGGCGCAGCCCACCATCCCTTGCGGGACTCGAGGAGTCGAACAGGCAACCTTGTGGTTGAGAGCCCATTGGCCCATGTGGGAATCAAACCATCAGCCTTAGGCGTTAGGAGCACGTAGCTCCAACCACCTGAGCCAACGGGCTGGACCCTGTTTCTACTCTTCTTCCTTCTTCTCGTTTACCAATTCTTTAATATTTTTTATTGAACTACATAATTCTGAATCAGTTACCTCATGAGAATAATGCATGTTAACTATTTTTTAAAATTGAATAATACAGCACAAAGAGAAAGTGCCTCATTTAACACTTCCAAGAAACACATCTGGTTTATATCCTTCAAGAACTTTGAAAAATGCACATACATGAATGTATGTCTCTGAATTTTAAAAAAATGAACCAAACTATTCATACTCATCTACAACTTTTTTTCACCTGAAAATTATATTTCATACCACACAACTGTGTTTCTTCTACCCCAATAAAATGGATTGATTTTGAGAAAATGACTCACATAACTCCCTCAGAGCTCTTTTTTTTTTTAGGGTTATTTTTTCAAAGTCATGTGGATTAATTCCAGTATTGCAAGTAAAAGTTTGGTTGTAAAATGACATGGTTGGCCAAGAAAAAAACTTATGTACTCACAATTTTCCATCCACTGATTTTGAACATTTTTAAGGAGACTCTCCCCTTCCCCCAAGCCCTGTTTTGAAGAGAGATTAAGTTACCAATCTGCTCATACCGAACCATTTCTTTACTGGGGAATGGGCAGAAAATAAATACAACACATTGCAAAGCAAGGAAGAGAAACTTTAAATTTCCTTATCATACCAGAAGTGGCAAATTCCAACTCACAGTTACAAAATGGGAGACCCTAATCCTGAGTTTTGTGGGAGTCTCTTTGGTGTGGAATGAAATTATGTAACATGAAATACTTAGTAATCCTCCATGAATGGTATTATAGGTATTATATTATTGTTTTAATTATTATTTTGGGAAGCAGTTTCAGGTTGGAATGTTTGGTATCCTCAGTCCTGAAGAAGCCTGAAATCCTGAAGACACTGTCTGTTAAAAATTACAGGGTGGGGAGAACTACAGTCTGTTAAAAGCATTTAAGAAAAAATCACCTTGGGCGGCTGTTTGGCTCAGTTGGTTAGAGCGCAGTGCTCATAACACCCAGGTTGCCAGTTCGATTCCCACATGGGTCAGTGAGCTGCACCTTCCACAACTAGATTGAAAACAACTTGACTTGGAGCTGATGGGTCCTGGAAAAACATACTGTTCCCCAATAAAAAAGCAAAAACAAAACAAACAAATAAAATACCTCCACCCAGAGTTTTTAACTATAATTAGACAACAGCAAGAGCTTACTGCGGCCATCTTGAAATGTTAGAAAAATAAAGATTAAAAAATATTTTAAGTGTATGTGTGTGTTGAGAGATATAAGGTGGAGATGACAGCAAGAGAAGGAGCAGGTGGGTAGGCAAGGTAGGGGTGATGGGGAGGGAGGTGAAAGCCCCTATGATGGTTAAATTTTATGTGTCAGCTTGCCTAGGCTACGGTGCTCAGTGCTTTGGTGACACACTAGTCTAGATGTTGCTGTGAAGGCATTTTATAGATGTAATTAGCATTTACAATTAGTTGACTTTAAATAAAGCAGAGTACCCTCCATAATGTGGGTAGGACTCACTCAATCAGTTGAAGGCCTTAAGAGCAAAAGCAGGTTTCCTCAAGAACGAATTCTTCCTTAAGACCAGAACATAGAAATATCAACAATTTTCAGCCCGCCAGCCTGTCCTAGGAATTTTGGACTTGCCAGCCCCCACAATGGCATAGTTCAATTCCTTAAAATGGAGATTTTGCTATTGACCATGGTTCTAAAGGAAAGAATCTTAGGAATGACTTTCCTGATTTGGGTTCTGGAAATGATTATCTAATCTGATTAGATTTAAAGGCTCTAATGACTCTAGTTCTAGTAGTAAAGAGAGCACTGATAGTCCATGGCATGATGTGGCAATGAGGATATGCAAAATTACCACCTTTGGCTACTCCTAATCAAACACTTTTAAGAGGTAAGTTCTGGGTGACCATATATGTGATACAGCAGAACATTTGGATCAAACTAATGAGTATATGATTGGCTGTGTGCTTAGAACTGTATTGGACAAAGTGGGGAAGGAGAAGGGTGAGTTCAGGGCTTTGAATTCTCAGCTCAAGTGCTGCCTAAATGACCCAAGTTTCTACATCTGCCCTGAAAGAAATTCTTATTACATGTAGTCACAGAGCTGACTTCTGAAAACCAAAGCCAAAGTCTCATCCTCCAAGTGGCTGAATTATAATGCCAATTGAATTCCCAACTCAGAAGTCATGAGCTTAAAGTGAGGGCACTGATTGGGAACAGCGTCCTGAACTTTGAAATGGGGGTATGTGGGCACATCCTGATGAAGCTGGGGATATTGAACCCCTAAGTTCTGCTGAGTCTTCTTTGCTAGGAGAAGCAGGCCTTCTATCTCTGTATGAGGAGGTTAATTAACTCCACTATGCCTGAGCAATGCAGGCAATGGCTTTCCCTGCAATGACCTCCCCTAAGGTAGTTTCCTTGCAAGGCATTGTTACTCTTTTTGGGGCCTGCTCTCACCAACCCTCTGTTTCTAGACCTATAACCAGACTGAGGTCCTAGCAGCACCTGAAAAGTGAGGTACAAATTGTGACCCATGAGGAGGTGCGCTTTATTTCGAAAGAACTCCTTGATTTTTCCAACTCACACAGACATGTATCTGGAGAATATGAGTAGAAATGAAATTAAAGGCATAGGGGTAATAGTGGAAGGAACCTAAAGTTAGATCAGACTGAATTTCTTGATGTGGGCGCAATAAGCAATAATTCTATTAATAGATTCAGTATTGTAACTCGAGGGGTTACCTATGTAACCATATGCTTAGGTTTGAGTTTATTTTTAATTCAGAGATCAGGTAGTTAAACCCAAATTGGTCTAGTGATCTCTCACCCATATTCACCCAAGCACAGAATTATTTTTGTAGCCCAGCTCCATCTCCTATGGATCTTGAACACATTTCTCCAATTATTATTCAGCACCTGAAATTTGTTAATCACAACCACTAACTTTACTATTGCTAACACTAGGTAACAAATGAGACTTTTCCTAGAAAAGTTATGTGGAATGCCAGAGACTTGGCAGAGAAAAGACAAAACAGCCTTGGAAATCCTTGTGTCTGGTCCTTACTCAACTGTGAGGTAGTCACATGGCCTTCACCAGCAATTCAGGAGATGCTTCAGTAACTGGCTCTGAGACTTTTATCATATTACCTTACTAGGTTATAACCATCTTGAGGCAAAGGAAGAGGAGCTGCTTTTCTAGTATCTAAAACCTATGAATCTGTACGTCTATTCACTTTCTGAAAACATGAATTGTTTTTATTGAAACAAATTTACCTTTGTCCTTCCACATTGTTTGTAATATTTTGCTAGATTCAAGAGTTAGGTCAACACAGCTGACATAAAATCTTCATATTTATAACTAGAAGATGTAGAGGGCCCAGTGTCTTCCTCCTATACACCACTGACACATTCAGTTATGTCTTCATAGCCCAGTTATATTTCCCGACTATATTAAAATTTAATGCATTAAAAACAGAAAAAAGTCTTGGATCCTCGTTTCCAAGAAGACCAAGAAAAGAAGGAACAATGGTTGTGCCAAAAAGGGTCATGGCCACGTGCAGCCTATTTGTTGCACCAACTGTGCCCAATGGGTGCCCAAGGACAAAGCCATTAAGAAGTTTGTCATTCAAGGAGTGGCTGGCTACCTCAGTTGGTTAGAGCATGGTGCTAATCAAGGTTGCCGGTTTGAAACATACAAGGTGTGATCAAACAATATGGTAAATATTTAAATTAAAAAAAATTTATTACAGTAAAGTACACATTGCCATTAATCCCCCTCAAAATACTCCCCCTCACTTCAAACACACTTACCCCATTGTTCTTGCCACTTTCTGAAGCAGACTGGAAGTTCTGTGTCATGAGTGTCTTTAGTTGTGCTGTCGTGGCTGCCTTGATGTCCTGAATCATTTTGACTTTGGGGAAGAGCCAGAAGTCACACGGTGCCAGATCCAGTGGATGAGGACACACCATAATGTTTTTTACAGAAATTGCCATACCAGACGTGAAGTGTGACACAGAGCATTGTCATGATAGAGGATGAAGTAAAGACACTCACGAAAGAGGACTTCCAGAACTGCTTCAGAAAGTGGCAAGAATAATGGGGTAGCGTGTTTGAAGCAAGGGGGAGTATTTTAAGGAGGATTAATGGCAATGTGTTTTTACTGTAACAAACTTTTTAAAAATGTAAACGTTCACCGTATTTTTTTATCACACCTCATAGCAGAGGCCACAGCTGTTAGGGACATTTCTAAAGCAAGTATCTTCAATGCTTATGTGTTCCCAAACTGTATGTGAAAGTACAATACTGTGTGAGTTGTGCCATTCACACCAAGATAGTTAGGAATCGTTCCCATGAAGCCTGGAAGGACCAAACACCCCCACCTTGATTTAGACCTGTGGGTGCTGTCCCACGACCTCTGCCAAAGCCCATGTCAGGAGCTAAAAATCCTTAAGGACAGAAGAAATATTCTCTGAAGGAAAAAATAAAATGGAAATTATACTTAAAAAAAAAAAAAGAGTTTCACTTCTACATATTGAATTAAAATTTATTTTAAAAGGTAGTTTTATATATTCTTTTAAAAAATGAAAATTCAAAAGTCTTAGAATTAAACAATGAGTCTTCAACATTATAAAGCTATTTATTACAGTAATTAAAGTAGTGGTAACGTTTTACCCTTATAGAAAAGTCACAGAATTCACACAACTTGGATCCTTACTGATTCAAGTGTCTTATCTTACATAATAAGGGTTTGATCAGTTTTAAGATATAGTTCCTCTGGATATGGTGTCCTTAGGGCTTCTATTATCACTGTTCATCAGCTCACACAGTGGGATAGCTGGCTGCTGTGGCAACTCCACAGTGGTTGTCCTGGTCTTTGGCCATTTTTACATAGCCATTCATGCCCCATTCTGGACCCCAGCTGAAAAGAGAGCATGTTTTCTATTTTATACAAAGAATCAAGTACACATTATTAGATCCATTAACAATAATACTTAAAATAGTGCTTACCATGTGTCAGACACTATTCTAAGTTCTGTTCCATATATTTATAAGTATATGAATTCCCCTGGGTCCTTAACTTATTAAGATAGGAAATTGAGGCAGAACTGGAATTTCAATGTAGCAGTCTGTTTCCACAGGCTATCTTATGTCACCTCAATTAAAGAACTTTAGCTATGAAAATTGCTCCCGACAACCCTCGAGGCCTCTGAGAGCTGGGAAGCAGAATGCAATGGCAAGGTATCAAAATGATAACAGGAAGGATGCAAAGAGGCCACTGGACTCTTGGACAATTTTTAAAGAGTCAACAGAGGCAAATGTTTCTGCTCACTATACTTTGTTGAAAACTTGGAGACAGAAAAAGGAAACCATCCTTCCACCCTATAGGTGAAACCCTATCTGAAACCCTTGGGGCCAGATGTATTTCTGAATTAAGAAAATTTTCAGAATTTTGAAATGCAATGTTACAAATACATACTAAAACCCCCAACAAGGTTGTTAAGAATCTTATAATCAAACATCACAACTTCTGTGTTGACTCTAAATGGGAGAAAGACTTCTGGGATTTCAAAATAGAGCTTTTTTTGGACCTGAAACCAAACAAGGATTCCCTTTTCAACTTCAAATATAACACTGGGAGTTTTGTACCTGTTCTTGACAATCCAAAATTTATTGCTGTTTGATGCTGCTCCTTCAGAGCCATAGCCAACCACCAGAACGCCGTGATCCAGGTCCTTGCTGCTGCAGTTCGGCTCATAATAAATGCCTGGGAGAGTAAAATTCAATGTTGGGGTGAGAAGTTCCAAGTGACACGTGACAGTCACCCACCCTATCAACCACAGCTGAGAGAGGCGTCTTAAAATTCAGTGAAATGTCACAAATTCCAAACAAGACTTAAATATTTGCCAAAAAAATAGTAATGGTGGATAAGAAGGAAAAAGTCAAACTCAACTCACTAGAAATCAACAAAATTTAACTACATCCAATATATTTTCTACTTAAAAAAAAAATTTCCACATGGAGGAGAAACAGAGGGTTGCTAGAGGGGCTGGGGGGGTGGGGATAAGGGGAAGGTGAGAGGTTTTGAAAAATAGTCGGTAACCACAAGATGGTCATGGGGGTTTGAAAATTAATTTGGGGATAGTGGGTGGGGGGAGGAGGGTTCACACAGTGTGAGGGATATAAATGATAAACGTCTAAGTTTTGCTTTGTCTTGTGCACCTGAAACTGATTAAAAAACAAATAAATAAATTTGGAAAAAAAAAAAAAAATTTCCAGTAAGATCTAGTTATCAAGACTAAGGTGATTCACAATGGGATTTATAGATGATGTAATACAGAATTGTACACCTGAAATCTATGTAATTTTACTAACAATTGTCACCCCAATAAATTTAATAAAATAAAATTAAAAAAAAAAAAAAAAGACTAAGGTGATTGAGTCACTTATCTGCTAATATTAATTAGCATAAACCTTCCTACTCCTAGAATGCCAGCTAAGGGTTCTATGAAGAACACTTGAGCCATAGGATTCTTCATAGTTCTAATTACAGTAGTTAAGAAATCTTTGGAGAAAAGATCCAACAATTGGAGAATAGTTAGGTAAATTAGGTCGTATGTATAGAATTAATTTCATAGCCGTTTTAAAATATTTATGAAGAGTTTGTCATCCTGAGAAAATGTTTAAAATATAATGTCCAGTGGAAACATCAGTATGTTAAATGTACACACTCACAATTCTATAGTCTTGGAAAGCAAGATTTCATACCAAAAGAGTTAATCATGGTGCTGTTTTCCATTTTGCCTGCCTGAATTTCTATAATAAAAAGACACAGGTAGGTGTTACCTTTGTTATAGAACTGGAACGATGAATGGCCTGCATCAATAGCAACAGAGATGGGTCCCACAGTTGCCACGGCCTTCATAAGGGCCTTCTCCCGCTGAGGGATATCCACGAAGCCAGTGTCATTGGCAGCAGCATACTCGGGCTTGTAGTTACAGGTATTTGTATCCTTTTAAAGGTAAATGGGAAAAAGGCTTGGGAAACTATGGAACTTGGAACTATGTTCCATCTCCTGGTGAACATAAGTTCTAGGAACCCAAAACTCAGCAGTTTGCACCTTAATGATTTCTAAGTCAACTTTGTTATACAACAGCCCAGGAAGCATAATGCCATTGGTTGGTTTGAAATTGAAAAATTAGCAAATGTTTCTTCAATGAGACCCCTTAGGTCTACCTGTCTATAAGAAATTTTTCACCATGGAGAAATCTGCATTATATGTAGAATGATGCATATATTCTCCATGTTACATAGAAATAGAACAGTTTTATGTTAACCATTTAATCAGAGAGCTGTGCAAAGGTTGATAATTTATAATGACAGTTCTGACAGTTTGCATCTAAAATGTGAATGCTGAATAAGGTGTCTGTTATCTCTAAAAATGTTCAACTTTCAAAAGCAGAGCTGGAATAACAAGATAAGGAGGTCCGTTTACCCTTCCAAGATATGGATAGGATTCCTCTGAGTCCAGGCCTCCGTTTTCCTTGACATACTGGAAGGCATTATCCATTAGGCCACCATTGCAGCCCTCATTGCCTTGAGACCGAGAGCAGTCCACCAGGTTCTGCTCACTCAGCGAAACAAGTTTGCCAGTTTTCCGGAACATCTGTCCTTCAAGGGCACCAGTTGCACTAAAAGCCCAACAAGAACCACACTGACCCTGAAAATGAAAAAAAGGTATCAGTTTATAAGACAACTACAAAGATGAACAACAGCCCATATACCTGAATACTCTTTAAAAACAATAATAACAAAAAAACCAGCAAACTGCATGTTACTCCAGTCTACTAAAGCAGGGATGCCATTCCTTTTTGGCTTTCCTGAGATAAAAGATCTGAATCTGAACACTGTCGTACCTGATTCTTCACAGGAGTTACATAGCCCTTCTCTCTCCAATCCACAGATGAGGGAATCTTAGCAAAGACTGGTTCTCGGAACATTTTCCCGTTCTTTTGCTTCTGGTTTTGAAAGCCATTCATCACCTGCCTAAATTCTTCATTGGTCTATAAGGAAAAGTAAAAAAAAAAACACCAAAAAACTATTGAAAAAGCAAGAGGTAATTTTGCTAAAGTACTGAGGAGAGGAAGCATAAAAAGTTAAGCAATCCACGCCATACTCACCATGTCACCAAAGGCATTCATTGCCAAACTGAAGCCATGTTTCCTTTGGCTATATTCCCGATTGTGCAGTTCAATCATTTTCATATTCTTCTCCCACACTGCTCTCCTCCATTCTTCTTCATTCTAGAAGCAAACATATAACCTTCCTCTTTATTTCTGCTATAAACTCCTAACAGCAAGGGGCCTTCTCTAAGAGGTCCGTCTGGACAGTTTCAGATGTTACCAACCGCGCGATATAGTCTCCTGTGTGTTGCCTTCCACCGGTACCAATGTGTGTCCAAAGTTGAATCAAATTTTGGAATAGCTGAGGCTATACCCAAGCAAAGGGCAGCCAGGAAGAGTGAGGGATTCATGTTTCAAAAACCTAGGAAGGGAAAAAATAAGAAAGAGTATCTGAGTAGACCAATCTTTCTAAAAAGTCATCCTACTTTCTTCTGAGATGTTATAATCACTGTGGTGGAGTAAAAGCATTCAATTTATCCTCTCAAGTATTTACACAAGGACTGTGGAGGAAGGCTAAGGATGTGGGTGGGGAAAAACAGGCCAAGGACTTATCTAATAGTGGAGGTAAATGATTCAGCCATCCACTGAATGAAAACAGGCTGACAAGTGGTATAGGAATTGAAACACTCTTCATTGTAATAGTGCAATGATAATTTAGGTTTTGATAAAGGTCTCAGGGAATCTCATGGGTCAGAATCTTAAAGCAACGACTAAAAACGACTGTTGGGTCAGGTTATTTACTCAAGGTACCAATGTGACCCAGGAAATCTTATTCATCAGGATGCCTGATCCCAAGTTGGGACAGGGATTCCCAGCAGTCAGGTGCCCACCTCACACCTTTCTTCCTGACCATTGTACCACAGGGGGTGAGATGTGGCTTCAAACCTCTGCTTCTTGAATTTGAAACCTTTCTGAAAGGCCTTCCCAGGAGATGGGCAGGAGAGCACCCAGCGCTCTGCTGTCCCCACACCTGACCTCTGACGCCGACACCCCCTTTCCCTTCCCCCAAATCGGCGACGCGATCATGTGGCCTGAAGTTACCCAGGGCCCTGCCAGTCCCGGGCTCAGAGCCCCATCCTGGCCCAGGTGACACTAACGTCGCAGGCGGGGCCCGGACACGGGAATGTCGCCCCGCCCCCGGCACACGCCTGCAGCTTTCAGACGATGTTGACGCAGCGCAGGGAGCCGGCCCCGCAGCTCCACAGTCTGCCGGACCTGTGACCACTCCCCCGCCCCGAGACTGTCCGGCTCCTGTAAAGCCTACAACCCCGGTGGTCTCAGGGCCGCCCTGGGTTCCCCGAATCTCTCTTCTACCCTTCCCTATCTCAAGGCTGACAGGGCTCGAGGCAGCGCCGACCCAGCCTCACCAGCTCTGGGCAGGCAGTCGCTCTAGTTCCCGGGGTCGCACCCACCCCCTCATCTATGTCCCTGGATGGGCCCCTCTTCCAGACCCTGTCCTGACGCGCCTTGGCCGTAGACCAGGGTACTGACCTGTTGCAGCCACAGCTGCTCAGGCGCCCTCCACAGACGCGCGTAACTTCTCAAAGGTCGCCGAGGCCCGCGGTTCTGGCCCAGTTGCCCCTGACTCAGCCTTTAAGGCCCTGAGTTTCGGCGCGGTCCACCCCTCCCCCACCGCCTGCCTGAGCCGCGATTGGCTGAGCCAGCCTGGGGCGGGGCCTCCGGGCGCTTGGACTCCCGGCACTTGATGCGGCTGGGTCCCAACTCGTCCCAGGGTAAGTCATACCTGCCTCAGTGGGCCCGGAGGAGGCAAGCTGGGGGCCCAGTTACGACAGCTCTGAGGAGGGGTCCCGCGCCTCACTGGGACTTGGATCACTAATTACCCCGAATTCTTGCGCGTGGCGGGTGGTTCATGCAAAGAGGCCCCAAGTGGATTTTCAGTGTAATCCTGACTGTCCTTTAGTCTATTTGATCAAAAGCTCAGGAGGGCTGAGAACAGTATAATCTAGTGTAGTAGTTCCTGTTTATTCCACAGCAAAGGTGGGGCGTGGTAGAAGAATTCAGAGCCCACAAGCAGATGTGTGCTCTGTTTTGGGATGGGTGCAGCTGGGTCTGGGAAGAATGTGGAGTGGAATGGCAATGCCCGAAACACAGACATGATGGTCAAGGCCCAAATCCTTGAAAGGAAAGGGAAAGACTGGGTGGCTCTCCAGAGAAGGCCAGGCATTTGTAATGCTCCTGTCCTATCTTCCCGTCAGGAATTCTTCCCTCTCAAGCCTTTCTCAAAACCAACAGAAAGGAGTTATTTACAGAAGAATTTGACTTAATAAAAAGGAGAAAAACAATTGAGAAGGGTGGAAGCTGCTTTTATTTCCCTAGTCTGCATTATAGATCATGGTCTTCCTTAATATCCAAAATGCTTCCCTTGGGTTTAATAACTTTAATAACATTTAATGTTAGAGTTTAGGTTACACAGTTTGAAGAAATATTTTAGATGGAGAAATACTGGAGGTGACAAAAAAATGTATACATATTTTAAGCGATGTTAACACTTTGATCAACGTTGCTCAAACAGTAGTTCGTGGTAATCAGAAGTGTCTGGACGCTGATGGTAACCACTTTGAGCACCGCTTGTAATTGCAGAAGTCGAATGTGACTTGTCTTCATCTTTTGTTATTGGTGTATATTAATACAGTTTTTTCCTTCCTTAAAATGTGTATACACTATTTTGGCACAGTGTGTGTGTGTGTGTGTGTGTGTGTATTTGATTAAAGGAAATTCACAAATGTTTTAAAAACTTTTTAATTATATAAGAAATATATTCATTGTAGAAAACATATTTTAGAAAATAAACATCCCTTGTCCCCTTCCTATCACTCTTCCAGGCATATCTTTGCATATTAGACTTTTTCACAAAAATGAAGTCACAATGCATGTTGATTTGTATACTCTTAGTTAAAATTAAACTGAGAGACTTCATAGAAGCACAAACAAATATTTTTAAAAATCAACATTAAAAATTTCACTTTATGTCCTTTGAAGTCGAATCCCTTTCCTCTCAAACACTAATAGCAGGAAGTTCTCAGGTGATTATAAAGTACATTGTATTGCATATGGCTGGAGTTTTTTTGTTTTGTTTTGTTTTTTTTCTTTAAAAAAACTAATCATGGCAGTCAACACAAGTAGAAATAAATGAAGACCACCCACATGAAAACAACTTGCTATATTAAGGGAGACAATTAAAAGACTGTCAGAGTGAGGAAAAGCTTTACAATGGAAAAACAAGGAAGCTTCCCTAAACCCTGATTGGCGGTCATTGTCATGGAGAAGCTGGAGGAGGAACAACTAGAAATGCAACATCTTATGTGATTGGTTTGGGGAGAATATTTGGCTATCTCTGGTTTGTCCTGGGTTGGAAGTGGAGGCAAAAATAAGTTGGTAGCCATTCAGCAAGTCCTGACTATTTTGAGGAGGTTGCTACAGAGTTTTCTCTTATAGGCCAGAATTCTATTGTCCTATAAACTCTAGCCACTCTTCTTTTGTTTACTCAGTCTATGACAAAAAATTTAAGTCATTCTAACACGTGGGTTTTACAGTTGCCCTTGGGTCACAGCTCCACAAGATTGCACAGGGTGGAAAAACCTGCTACGGCATGACTGCCTGCACCTTAGGCAATAGCCTCACAGGAGGCTGTGTGGCAGGTGCTGCTCCAAAGAATGGCATCCCCTTTGTTTCTTGGAATGTGGTACAAACACAGTGAAGGAAAAAAATGGACTCTTTTTATAGCAAATATGCTCAAAATCTAAAATTAAATCAAGAAATACCTAGGGGCAGCCGGTTGGCTCAATTGGTTAGAGCGCGGTTCTCTCTCTTTTTCTTTTTTAAGAACAAAAACAGTTTAATTTTTTAAAAATAACATAAATTACAATATAATATGGTGAAAATGGACTCTACTTCTTGGCCCAATGTTATTGTTTTGATTTTTTTTTAACTTATTGGGGTGACAATTGTTAGTAAAATTACATAGATTTCAGGTGTACAATTCTGTATTATATCATCTATAAATCCCATTGTGTGTTCACCACCCAGAGTCAGTTCTCCTTCTATCACCATATATTTGATCCCCCTTACCCTCATCTCCCACCCCCCAACCCCCTTACCCTCTGGTAACCACTAAACCACTAAATGAGTTTTTGTTTCTCATTTGTTTGTCTTGTTCTTTTGTTGTTTTTGGTTTATATACCACATATCAGTGAAATCATATGGTTCTCTGCTTTTTCTGTCTGACTTATTTCGCTTAGCATTATACTCTCAAGATCCATCCATGTTGTCACAAATGTTCCTATATCATCTTTTCTTACCGCCGAATAGTATTCCATTGTGTATATATACCACAACTTCTTTATCCATTCATCTATCAAAGGACGTTTTGGTTGTTTCCATGTCTTGGCCACCGTAAACAAAGCTGCAATGAACATTGGAGCACACGTGTCTTTATGTATAAATGTTTTCAGATTTTTTTGATAGATACCCAGGGAGCGCGGTTCTCTTAACAACAAGGTTGCTGGTTCGATCCCCACATGGCCACTGTGAGCTGCGCTCTCCACAACTAGATTGAAACAACTACTTGACTTGGAGCTGTTGGATCCTGGGAAAAAACACTTAAATAAATAAATAAAAGTTAAAAATATATATACCTAAATTCAGGAGAAATATAGGAGAAAGCCATTTAAACAAAAGGAGTAAAAGATACTCCTCCAACTCATGATATCGATTTATACATAATGTGTTAAATTATACATCACAGAAATGTTATTACTAATCGTTGTATTCTTCTTCTATTCCCATTTCTTTGCAAAATAACTGATGAGTGCTAATTATTAAAATGGTCACATCTTAGTCAAGTGACCAGCCCTTAGCTCTTCCTTTGATAAAATGCAGTTGGCAGATTTCCCGGTTCCTATTTGCAATGCAGTCTCTGTGAAAGTATGTTCTTGTGTTTATTTGTCTAGACTTCTTTTGCTCACTAGTAAAACAGGATATAATTCTTTATTCCATCCCTGGAAGTTTTTAGCCATAATGAAATGAACAAATCTAGTGTGGTGGCATTTAAGACCCTGAGGCCAGTTAGTAAAACTCTCCCCAATATAACAATCCCCTCCAATTTGTTGAAATCCACTAAACCAACACTTACTCTTAAAAAAACATTTTCTAGAAAACTGTCCACTTCTAACTGGTTTATTACCATTTATAATTTTATGGAAAAGAGCCTATTTATGATTAGATGTTCATATTATGAAGCCTGTGGGGACAGAGCCCCAGAGAGCAGTTTCCAGGCTCTCGGCCTCACATAGAAAGGTGCTGGCTCAGGTAGTAAATGGCCATCAACTGTGGCTAGTTGGCCGTCAGCTGTAACCAGTGAGCCATTGGCCACTAATATAACTGCCGCGGCCATGGAGGAGAGTTGAGGAGAGTCGGTCAGTTGGCAGCAAAACGGACAGCAGGTCGCACGTCATGTGAACCCAGCCTCCAGTGAGACGATAGTGGTATGACTCCCCTACCTATGGCTCCGTGGCTGTTCATTTTTGGCCTCACCATGTCCTGCGTTCTTATGTGGGGAATGGGACCAGAGACCCCGCATGACACCCCACATGACAATACTAGAGCTTCTTTTCCTCAAATCTGTTAAAAAAAAAGTCTTGTTTTGAAATAGGTGTATTAGTTTCCTATGGCTGCTGTAACAAATTCCCACAAAATTGATGGCTTAGAACAACAGGAATTTGTTCTTTCACAGTTATGGAGGTCAGAATTCCCAAATCAGCATCACTTGGGCCAAAAACCAGGTGTTGGTAGGGCTGTGCTGTGCTCCTTCTGGAGGCTCTAGAGAACCTGTTTCTCTCCAGCTTCTGGTGGCTCCAGGCTGTCCTTGACCTCTATCTGCATCATTCTAGAGGCAGAGACTTCTATGGTCACATCAGTCTCTTCTTCCGTCTATGTCAAATTTCCTTCTACCTCCTTATAAGAACACTTAGGATTATATATAGGGTCCACCCAAATAATCTAGGGTAATCTCTCCATCTCAAGATCCTTAATTGAATCACATTTGCAAAACCTTTGCCATATAAGTTAACGATTACAGATTCCAAGAATTAAAATCTGATATCTCTGGGGGCTATTATTTAGCCTACTACACATGGCATAAGTAAAAATTAGTTTCTTGACAAAGTTGATCAAAATTTGGTGTTTATCTTCAGTCTAGCTTGACTAGGACAGTTAGGCTCCAAACTCTGTTATCTTCTTACACTCTAACTTCCTTGCTCATGGGCCTGACTACAGCCAACATGTCATGCTTCGACTCTCCTGTTAGTGCAATGTTTGACACAATTTTTTTGTCTCAAGACTCTCACACAGCAGTTTCATTACCTCCCCCACCCCTTACTCCTTCCACAGCTACCTACCCCATAGTCTCTGTGTATAAAAGCATTGCTTACTTGCCCCTTCCCGAGACATTTCTGGTTTAGGCTTTGAGCATGTACCTATTGTAATCATTCCCATTAATAAAGTCTTTCCTTATTAATGTAAGTTCTTGCATTTTTTCCCACTTGACACCCCATATCATTATAATAAAGTGGTTCAGTGATCAAGACAGAGAAGACGTTCGTGTTGTTAAGAGCGCCAGCTTGCACATATATGTTCCAGGGGTTTTGTTCCACAGAAAAGTTATCTCCATATGTGGGTACCCGGCACGACTGGAAATTAAAGCATAATTAGAAGGATTCCTGTGGTGATGATGGTGATGATACTAGCTAAATAACACTTATGTGCATGTTCTGTTCCCAGCACATTACACATCCTCCTAATGAACTCGTCACAACAACCTGTGACTGTGGTTCTCAGACTTGAGCGTGCATCAGAGTCACATGGAGGGCTGGTGAAACACATCGCTGACCTCTGTCCCCTGAGCTTCTGGTTCAGTGGGTTTGGGATGGGGTTCTAACAAGTTCCCGAGAATTGCTGATGCTGCTAGTCAGGGGAGCCACTTTGAGAACCGCTGCCCTAGGAGATGGGTGCTATTTATGCCCTTTTTACAGGCGAGATGGTCACAGCTGTGCGGTGTACAAAGTCAAGGGTGGTACCAGGTTCCTCCCTCCAGTGAAGAAGAAACTTAAACATGCTTTAGGCCAGCAGGGCTTAGAAAAGGAGGCTGAGCTTTGGGGACTTTGCCCTCATCCCTCACCACCAATCCCCATCACTTATATTGCAAATTGGACTCTGGGTGCCAGAGGGCACCAGGAGATGTGAAATGTGAGCACTGAGGCTGTTGTGAGATAAAACACCGAAGGTCCCCCAGGCCAGGCTCTCATTTCCCTGCTTATGCCAGCTTACCTGGTGTCATGCTGCAAAGAGGGAAAGACAGGTGAGCCACGCAGAAGGCATGCAGCTGCCTCCTCTGGCCTGAGCCTCCGCATCTTCCCACCCCACCAGCTTCCAGCAGGGTGTTTTGCTCTGTGCCTCCTGGGTGTTTCCTTGCTAGATCATTTCTCAGAGGCAAAACCTTTGTACCTTATCTATGATTAGTTCTTTGTCAGATGTTTAAGCCTACCTCTGATAAAAATGCTTCAGTGATTCTTGCTTATGAGAATCTCAGGTATTAAAAATGTAAGGTTCATTCATTTACTAAATCTAAAGACATACATAAAATGCTCTTTTAAAGAATTTGAGACCACAAGAAGGAAATAGAACTGTATAATCAAGCATCCCCAATTCCTATATGAGCCCCTCAAAAATTCAAAACCAGAAAAATTTTTTCAATAGAAGCTTTGAAAATTTTGCTGAGTCACTCTTGTCGTGGTTTATATACATATTTTTTCTTATGTTCTCTGGGGGTGTTTCTCAACCCCCAGTGGTTGCTGCCTCCTTATCTTGGTTTCATTGTCCTTAAAGCAGACCTGGAGCTGCGGTCTTGGGCACGTCTAAACTTTATCCTCAAATCCATAGGATCCACTGAGGAACCCAGCTTCCACTTTGGAGAACTAACTCACCCTCTGAATAAGGAATCTGATCTCTCTTCAGCGTCACTGCTAACATGGCCCAATGAAATAGTGTGTAAGAGCTCAGTATAGAACACAGTTCTGATCCAAGGAAGCAACAACACTTCCCTTAAATGATTTTATTAGTAACAGCATCCTGCGCCCAGATGGTGTGGCAGAATGCACAGGTGCCCCCAGTCACATAGCCCAACGGCATGTTGAATTAATAAGGCTTGGAGTCTAGGTGTCCTGCTTGAGTGTTTCCTTGTTCAGCATCCCAGGTCTGCGGTCCGGGGAGCAAGGATTACACCCCGTGGCCATTCCAAGGCTAATTAGCATCTATATTGTGGATATGGCATGTATGGCTTCTAAATCCACCCATCCCTCTGCACAGCATCTTGCCCCCCACACACTTGCCCAGTTTCTAAATTTCCATGGGCTCTGTGTAAAAACTAACTGACATGCAATGCTCACTGATAGTGTCCAGTGACGGTTGCATGACTGTGAAAAGTGAGTGGGATTTGATCGAGAACATTTGGGAAGTGGCAAAAGAAGAGTTTGTTCTCCAAGTTCAAAGAGGGAAGTGAGACTAATCATAATTTGAGTGATATAAGAAAAGGTTTTTATTTTCACCAAGAGGACAAGTGAAACTAAGTCACATATCTCATCTCCCCAACAAAAGCATCTTGAAGACAGAGACTTTGTTTTATAGTGTTAGGTTTCCCAGTGTGTGATAGACACACAGTGAATATCATTACAGAATGATAATTATTGGATTAAAAAAATAATTTTTGCCAATATGGCTCCAACTCTCTGGGAACACTGGTACTTGGCCAGAGCTCAGTGGGTCTCAGGTGTATTTGGGAAACTTCTCTTGCTCCCAGGACACAGAAATCCTAGTCTCTCTTCACTGTCTTTGAAAATCTTAGAAATGCCAGAGAGAGTGTAGAACTACCTTGTTTCTTAGAGAGTCCCTAAAACCAGCAACTAGCCAGCAGGAGTCCCCTAAGTTCTTACCATCCCATTCTCAGGGCCCTGGTGGATTCTAAAACTCTGATGAAGTCCACGAGGCAATGCAAGAGGTCCCTGTGGGTGGCATCTTGATATGGTCAGCCAAGTAGCTGTGATTACCTTCCTGATCCCTGGAAGTGAGACCCTCTTCTGCTGTCCCTCTCCTAGGAGAACACTAGAGGGACACTAAGAAGAAAGAGAAATAGTTTGAGGTACATGAGAGAAATGCTAAAAATGAGCATGGAGGTACAACTCATCTTAATCAGGTTTTTAATCTAGTGATTTCCAAGAATACTAGATAATAAAGTCATTTGGTATAATATTGTTGCATTTCCCCCTACGGAGCACAGTGAAGATCTAGGTGTTGCACCTGACAGGCAACCAAACCTTTCTGTAAGCACATTGAGTTGCTATTTGAAAACGAATAATTTGATTATCTTGCCCAGTTTATGAAAGGGTAGAAAATTGGGGATTTGTCTGAACTTTTCTGTTTTCTGTTATCTTTCTGGTTTTTCTTTTCTTTTGGATTAGAAAAGCAATGAAAGATCATTTATGCTTTCTCTTCTTTCTCTTTATTATTTCGATTGTGATGGAGCAGAGAATTCATAAATAAGAATGTTTTGCTGGAAATACTAAACCTTGATAGCCAAAAATCACTAAATATCCCAAAGCTTCTATTTTAAAATCTTTCTACATTGTAGCCATGTCTGTGTTAAAACAGTCAGTGGAAAACTGACAAACCAATAAAAATACAATTTTCAGTACCTCTTGACCCAATTTACTACCAAATTGCACTGACTTTGGAATGTAGACATCTTCAGTTTCCTCTTTGGTAGCATAAACTTTGTGCAAATGACTTACTTTCTCTAAGACTAGGTTTCACCCACTATAAAATGTGTAGAATAACAATGCCCTTTATATGGTTGTATTAAAAATTAAATGAGATAACACAAGTATTGATATAAGCAGCAATTTACATATAGAATCTCTCCCTCAAAAATGGACGTGTCCTTAAGAATTGTCATTCAATCCAAAATCACACTTACATTGCAGCAAAAACTGTTGCCATTGAGATATTGACTATTGATCATGTTTATTGATTTACCATTCTTCTAGAATCCTACTGTAAGGCATTAGAGAAGGTTTTAGCTTTATACAGGGAAAATAGCCCTCAACAATCACCCTTTCCTTTCAAAATAGATTTCTTCCATTGTTTCACCTATTGTTCTGGGAAGCTCTTTTCTCCTGGGATTCACGTGGACTTATGAATGGATTTTAAATCCTCTAAGAAGGATGAAGGAATTGTAAAATATGCTTCCAGTTCTATTTGAAGAAAAGTGCTGGGTGAGGGACAAAGAGTTTTGAGCAGTTTAGGCCTAATTCACACAGCCCCAGACTAGCATACCGGGCCTGAGTCCAGAGTGAAGACACTACTGACTGAGCCGTGCGCTTCTCACTAGCCCTTTAGCCAGATCTGTGGGACTGGGTTTGGCCCCATTTCTTCCTTTGCAAATGACCTTCACTCTGTTCCTCTGGGGATACTGTGTAAGGTGTTGGAGTGGGAAGGGCAGGGGGCTTAGGATAATGACAGCACAATGGCCTGATTCAGGAAATGATGTTTTGCCTTACATTCATTCTACAAATCCCTTTTATGGCTGGCCCTGTGCCGAGGAATCATTGATGAACTAACACTGATACAGTTCCTGGGCTGGAGAAGTTTACCAATAGACCTGTGCTTCCTTTCTTCCCCATTGACCAAACAATCTCGGCAATTTCTCATTTTGTGGGTCCTCAAGCGATGAGGTTTCTATGTAGCCATCCCATCCCCCTGATAAGCGAGCCTCAGAAAGCATGCAGCCTCCTCTTCTCCAGATTTCATCAGGAAAAAGAGAAATCCTGAATGACATTAAATAAAAGACATTACAACCAAGGCTACCTAGTTGCCCTTCATCACAGACCAAACATGCCTCATTGATTCAGGTGTTTGTCCCCAAATAACAGGACCCATTGTTTGCCACCCGGATCTGCTCTAGCTCACCACACTGTGACCTGGTGTCTGAACTCAACGTTCAAGCAGTCTGTCATTGACCCTTAGGCTGCCCGTGGTGAATCCCTTTGGTGACTTCACTATTAACCTGTGTGGGTCCCTCTGTATTAACAGAGAAAACAAGGGCTGATATTTTGTTTAGAAAGGACAGGTAGTAGCAGAACGATGCAGCCTTTAAGTTGAACCGAAACACTGTCACCCCTTTAGAGTTTTTTCTCAGGGAGCAAAATGTTCATTTTAACAGAATTGTCCGTCCTTGTCCACCATCGAAGGTATTAGCAAAATGTCTAGGATCGTAAATGTATCAAATAATACAAACTCTTCTGTTTTCGATCAAATACTATGCTATGGACATCTTTCATTGTCAATATATATAGCATTCCATTGTCCAACCTGGGAATAAAACAGGGGCTATGTACTAAATCTGACAAAGTCAGTGAAAGTTACTTCACAGGCTGATCTGATCATAGATTCCTAACTAGGCAGGTCATCCTGGACAGTCAGACCTCAAGCCTATAACTTCCTTTACTAAAAGGCTTGTCTTTGCCTTAAGCAAGCCCTGTCCATTGTTTCTGTGCATCTAGCATCTATCTAGGTTAACACACCTTTGAAATGCCAAAGTAATCCTCTCTTCAGACTCCTCAGAGGTGTGACTACCATCAAGGGAGCACATGATCCTTTTCTCTATACCATCCCTACTTACTGGAAACGTTAAATGTTAAGTATCCTGTACCCACCAGTGAAAGTGAAATATGTACCTCTCTATTTTACTTTTTATCCAATCATCAGGATTTCTCCACTTTGCTTTCTCCTGTCTCCTTAATCTACCACGAGTCAATTTCATGTAATTTTCCTTACATTCCCTTCTGTGATTCCAAAGGCATAGAAAGAACTGCAAAATTATGATTCTCTGGGGTAGTTTCTCAGTCTGTTGAGATCTTGCTTCTGGGCATGTCCTCAGTTTGGCTCAAATAAACTCTGATAAAATTTTCTATAGATTTGGATGCTCTTATGTTGACAAACTGTATCATAATTTATTTAACACTCTTCTGTTATTGTTGGGCATTTGAGTGTGTTTTGTTTTCCATTTACAAACAATACTGCAATGGATATCTTTGCATATCTATCTTTATAAGTGTGTACAAATATTATAACATTAATTTCTGGAAATGGAACTACTTGCTGAAAAAATTTATTCCAGTGTGTACTCCCACCTGGAGTGAAGGAGAATGTGCATTTCCTCAGAACTTGTAAACCAGCTCATTTTATAAGCAAAATGTGACATAATTGCTGTTTTCCAACACTGAGAACCGATTGTGCCAGGAGCTTTACATACACAGTTGGAATTGATTTGATTTAATTTCATCCTTGCAACAACCATGAGGTAAGAATTGCTATTGTACAATTGAAAAATAAAATGTGAATTAGCTGTGTGCCCTTCGGCAAACAATTTAAGCACTCTGTACTTCCAGTCTTCTAGTAGAAAACAGAAGTGGTAATTCCATCCTTATCTACTAGAGGGGTGTGATGGTCAGTTTTATGTACAAATTTAGGTAGGGTATAGTCCCCAGTTAATTCAGTCAAATAGTAATCTAGGAGTTGTCATAGGTGTATTCATAGATGTTATAAAAATCCATATCAGTTGACTTTATGTAAGGGAGATTATTTTAGATAATCTGGGTGGGTCTGATTTAATCAGTTGAAACATCTTAAGGACAGAGCTGAAACTCCCCTGAGGCAGAAGAAATCTCTCCTGTGGGATTTCTTCTGTACCAGAGAGTTCCAGCATGTCTTTCCTGATGGCCTATCCCACAGATTTCGGGCTTGCCTAGCCAGCCCCACAATTACATAAACTAATTCCTTAGTAAGTCTCTTCCTGTATATCTCCTATTAGTCTGCTTCTCTGGTTGAACACAATGGGGATGTGTTAAAAATAAAAGTACCATAGGAGTACCTCTGCAAGATGTTTTATGGTGCCTGTAAATTGCGTGATGGACATGATACGTTTACAATTTAAATGTGCTGAGGGGGATGGCAGCATGGAAAGAAGAGTGCAAAGATTGGGTGCAAGGATGTGGTTCGGCCACCAGCAGGCTGTATAATTTTGAATAAGTGATGTAATCTCTCTCTGGGCTGCCAGTTCCTCACATATAAAATATAAAAGAAAGGAGTTTCACCAGATGGACTCTAAGTACCTTTTCAGGGCTAAAAAGCCAAGAATTTAAGCACTTTATATTCACAATTAGGCTTTAAAATCTTTTCATTTTCATTGTCAACTTTGAGGTTTCATTTACAAACAATAAAATCCATCAATTTTAAGTGTACAGGTTGGTGAGTGTCTCCACAAAGTTCCCTCCTGCCCCTTAGTAGTCCATCCTCTCCCCCAAGCCTGGCCCTTGGCAACTACTGATCTGCTTCCTGTCACTCTAGCTTTGCCTTTATTATAATTTCACATAAATAGACTCATTCAAAAAAGAAATGACTTATTTTGTGTCTGGCTTCTTCCACTAAGCAAATGCTTTTGAGATTCATATCTATGATTATTAGTACATTTTGTTATAATTTCATATTGCCTATTTATATTTCTTCTGAAATAGACTGTTTATGTCCTTTGCCCATTTTCTATTGGGTCATTGGTCTTTTCATTATAAATTTATAGAAATACGTTTTTTAAAAGTTTGTGAATAATATGGAAGTTGATTTTATTTTTTTAAAGTTTCTTGAGTGTCTTTTTCCACCCAGTGTTCTACTTGGAACAAAGATGGCCATAGATGCCCCCATTATTTCTCTCTTCTGCCACCCCTGAAGGTGCTTTCTCCCTTCCACCTCTCAGCTTGCTTCCGAGGAGCACACACCAGCCTGTAGCTCACATTGCCCAGGTGGGACTGAGGAGCCTTGGAAGTGGAAAGGAGAAGACTGAGTACCTGCTTACAGCCCTGCTTCTTGGTACCCATCTGGGGTGTTTTCCCAGATGCAGAGTTTCAGAGTTCTCTGATCCTGTTCCTTGTCCCTGAGCCTGTGCACCTGGTCCTGGGACCAGAGATCCTGCATGGCCAAAGCCTAGATTTGCCCTGACCTGCAGCCAAGCCTCCCCCCACAACCCCCATAAAAGAATGTACCAAAAGGTGGAGGAGTAACTGTCGCCCTTATCAAATTCTGTCTCATTACCCACCATAAACACTCAGAAAACCTCTGTAAGGCGGGACGTTCTCTACAGTGGCCACTTCCAACCATTAGTGAAAAGGGATCACTGAGCAGGTCTGCAGGGCTGGGGGGTGACAAAGGGTTATGGGAAACTACTGGGACAGACAAGGTCATTCTAGTCGTATTCAGTCCCAGTGGCCACCTGGATGCCACCCCCATGTCTCCTTTCCCAGGCTGCACCATCATGTCACAATGCTAGGAATAGCCCACTATGTCCCGTTGCCCTGCACTGGGCAGGCCTTGATCTATTGCACTGGGACAGATGTGTGGTTGGCTTCCTGGGGAGATCTGTGGCCCACAGGGGTTAGATTCTATTGGGTGCCATCAGTATGGCACCATTTCAGGTATACCCTCAGGTAAGTGGACTGTCCTGGACCAGCCTCAGTGTCTAACCACTAAGGCTTGGTACCTGGGGGAAAATACATATTGTTTTCTAATCAACTGATTGGGCACACACTAAGGGCACATGAGTTGCTTATGAACTGGGGTTACTCTGCATAAGTCTTTTAGAAAGCTTCAGTGAGCTTCTCAGACATGCACAAGTAGATTTTGTTGTTCAGTTTTTCTTCTTTTTCTGCCTCTATCTAGTATAGGATGGAATTGAAGAGGATACACAGCAGCAAGGAGTAATTTGAAATTAGAATGGTGACAATGGAAAAAACATTTTCTTGGTTTAATTCCAATGCCCATGTAAAAATCTCTTTTATTAAAGGTTATTAACTAGGGAAAGTTTGCATAACAGTCTTCTATGATAATTTCTTTATTTTCCCCCATTTTCTTCCACTATCACCCCCTTTCAAGCCTGTTGTTTCTCAATCTAGCTAAGTAGGATTATGAGCCTTTCACCGCCCCCGAGGCACCCGGTCCCCAGTCGTCAGTCTGCCGCTCACAGCAGCTCACACTGGCTGCCGGCTACTCACGGAGGCACACAGCAGCCCACAGCAGCTTATGCCAACCTCTGGTTGCTCACCCAGCCCAGCTCCAGGGAGAGCTGTTATTCACAATCTTAGCTGTAGAGGGCGCAGCTCACTGGCCCATGTGGGAATCCAACCGGCCACCTTCCGCATTAGAAGCATAGCGCTCCAACTGCCTGAGGCACTGGACGAGCCCCTATGATAATTTCAAATGAGTTTTTGTTCCAGAATTTCTTTATGGAACTCTCTGAAATTCCCATCGCTTAACCAACTGAATCTAACTGGGAATCTTCAAATTACCCAAATCTTTAGAGACCTGGAGGACACTCACTGATCAGGGGCATTGTAAAAGGATTCTGAAAATTTTGCCTCAGTGGTCAACAAAGGCCCTCCCAAATCTTTATCTGATTCTTGGATCTCCAAAGAGTGGGAACCTTTCTCAGACTCTTTCATGTGGAAAGACCATCTGCTCCATCCCCTGTTGCAACACAGATAACCACTGTGAAGCTCAATGGTGAGTTTCAGTGAATTTATTCTATCATGTTTGACTCAAGTAGGCTTGGACTTACAAGTATGTTTGTGTTGTGTTTCATAATTCAAATGCACAGTTCCAACAGTTTACTTTATAAGTGGTACTCTTTGTCTTCCTTGTATTCTCTCAAGCACCTAGTACAGTGTCATCTCTATGTGGGTGCTAATTGGTGATGACCAAGATAATGATTGTGACAAATGTCCCCATGAAATTGATGAATCATTTGGTGTAAGAGGAGGGTAGTAGTTGTGTAATATTACTTCACCAAACAGGTAATGTTTCATACCTTAGAGTAACACAGAGCATTTTCCTGTCCGTGCTTAGTCACTATTTCCAGTCAGAGCCAAAAAGGCTCCTTTGTAGAGAGTAGAACTTTGGGAAAGCATTAATCCTCAGGCAGACTCTTAAGGTAAGAGATACAGCTGTTTCTTTTGGTTCAGGCTACTACCAAAACTTGGCTTCCTCATGAGTTGGCAATCAAAAAAACAAAAAGAATGAAGCAAGAAGTTTGAATCATACAATAAAAACAAATTAATTCGTATGAGTATTAACACTACAATGATATTGTTCCCACCATCCTGTGGAAAGGTCTGGACCTTTCAAAATAAATTGGCTGTGGAATAGACAAGTTTACAGAAAAGCTTTTCATTTACTTATAGGAGATTGCTGACATTTGACTATTTTTGACCTTCAAAATTGCAATTTCAAGTGGTTCAAGTTAATAAAAGATTTAAGACTTCTTGGCTTGTAACCTCCAAGCCTTTTCAAATATTCTTCTCTCTATATATGATATATTTCTCTTTCCCTTTTCTCTAACTGGTACACTTATATTCATTCTTTAATATATCTGGCTGAAATGTCACCATTCTTGTCTTACCAGCCACCCCAATACAAGACAGTTCTTTATTTTTTCACTTTCTTGTAGGGAAGAATGCAAACTTCCATTGCAAACACTCATCACAACATATTATAGATATTTTCTTTGTGTCTATTACCTCAATTGTATTGTGAAGTAATCAAGTAAATGGGCTAATTTCTTAATTGTTTGAATAATATATTAAGTGTAGGTAAAAACAATTTGCAAAATAATAAAGCAATATTAAAACTGTAAAAAATTATTTTACGCAAAATATGTCTTTATAAACATAGATAAAAACTAAAGCAAAGAAGTAAATTCTTCATACTTGCTTCCTGGTGAATTCATAATTACTCTCACTTGATCTTCCTCTTTAGACCTAAGTGAGGCAAAAAAGTACTTTATATGTTTTCTAGACATTATATTTCATGTTAACTTTTAAACAAAAATCAAGACAAAAACTTGAACTTAAAATTTAAAATAATAAAATTTTGCAAAATTTTAGGTGATTTCTTTCAACAGAAGCCAAAATCTGGTACTCAGATGTATTTCTTTGGCAATCAACTCTTTATCATTTTCGGTCAGGGTTGCAGTGTCTCAGACAAGTGATATTTAGTCTGCACAATCATTAACACTTTTACTAACAAGAATCACTTTGGTAAGGTCGGCACTTTCCAGTTACTGAAGTCCTCACCTCTCTACTGATTCTCCTTCAGCATCCACTTGCATTTCCCTGCTTAGTCCTCCAAATCATTCCAATTTGCAGCCTCTGTCTTAGATGACATTGATGTCTCATTTTTTTTTCTCCTCCGATGTGATGAAAGCATTGAGTCAAGGAATTAAGAGGGAATGCCCTGCTCCTGCCATAGTTTTCACCTATGACCTGTCTTATTCTCGGAGTGTGAGCAAAGAGAGACAAAACACTGGAAGATGCTCACCTCTCATAATCCAGGAGATGCAAATTAAAATAAGATATTGTCATGCAGGGTGTCATGCGGGGTCTCTGGTCCCGCTCCCCACATAAGAACGCAGGACATGGTGAGGCCAAACAGGAACACCCACGGAGCCATAGGTAGGGGAGTGTTGTGCGGAAGACCTTGCTCGCTGTGCCATTTTTCAGGCGGGGCGGCCTGCGGGGTCTCTGCTCCCGCTCCCCACATAAGAACGCAGGATATGGTGAGGCCAAAAAGGAACACCCACGGAGCCATAGGTAGGGGAGTCATACCACTATAGTCTCACTGGAGGCTTGGCCCACTGGACGCGCGACCTGCCGTCCGCGTTTCCGCCAACCGACCTACGACTCTCCTCCACTCTCTCAACTCTGTTCCTCTCCTCTCTTTTGCTCTCCTCGGCTCTCCTCCATAGCCGCAGCAGTTATACCAGCGGCCAATCGGCTAACTGGCCACAGCCGACTGCCATCCACCACCCGAGCCAGCACCTTTCCACGTGAGGCCAAGAGCTTGTAAACTACTTTCTGGGGCTCTGTCCCCACAGGGAGTCATACCACTATATTCTCGCTAGCGGCTGGGTTGGAGACACAGGAAGCAGGAGCCACACTATCCACAACCCACCGTCCACTTCTCTCTGCCAACCAACCTCACTTGCTAGCTGCAATCCGCCGTGCTAACTGCAATCCACTCTTGCTAGCCCAGCCACCATCTCCTTGCTAGGCCCCATTTGCTGCTAGCGTAGCCAGGGCAATTATATTAGTGGCCAATGGCTCACTGGTTACCGCTGACGGCCAACTAGCCACAGCTGATGGCCATCCAATCACAGTTGATGGCCATTTATTACCTGAGCTAGCACCTTTCCACGTGAGGCTGAGAGCCTAGAAACTGCACTCCTGGCTCTGTCCCCACAGATGTCTTTCTATTTTAACTCTCAGTTTTGTAAAAGTTAAAAGATTGAAAATATTTAGGGTTAGTGGGAATGTGGAGAAATGGGTACTCTTGTTTGCTTTTGTAAACTGATGCAGTTGTTGGTCAGAGTCCTGGGAAATGTTCATCGTTTTTTGAATATATATACTTCACATATTCAAAAATTTATTATTGCTGTTTGAACGGGAAACTTGAAAATAACCTAACTGTTTATCAGTTGGGGAATGTTTAATTACAGTGATATGTGTACAAACATGGAAAAGGTGTCTGGCATTTACAGGTGAGTCAAAAAGTAAAATCCAAAACAATATGCAGAGCACAAACCTAGTAAAAGCCAACATAAAATAAAAACACTGTATATGTTTTAATACATAGAAATAAGTTTATATTGAGAGCGTTCTAGAAGAATATGTATCAAACTATAACAGTTATCTGTGGTAATGAGATAGAATGGGCTCTGTTGGAGACACTAACTTTATACTTTGTGTTCTTTTTTGTTACTCAACATTTTTTATTTAAACAAAAATTATAATAAAAATTTTAAATTATTTTTTAACAAAAATGTTATAAAAATTTTTATAAAAGTCACATAGTTCAACATTTCCCCACCCCCAAAATATACGAAGATATACTGTTAAAAGTTTTCTTCCATCTACATCCCCAGTCCACTCATGTAACATCTACTGTCAGTTTCTTAGGTATCCTAGAATTTCTGTGTTTCTAAAAACAAATAAGACAAATATAGATTCTTATTCTCTCCTTTTCTTTTTCACAAAATGTAGCACATTAGATCCTGCTTAACACTTTGTATTTTTCTCATTCAACAATATGTACTTTTGTACTGTTTGATAAAAACAATTCACAGTGTCGTGCGGGAGACCCTGCTCGCTGCGCCATTTGTCGTGCCGGGCGACCTGCGGGGTCTCTGGACCCGCTCCCCACATAACGCAGGATATGGTGAGGCCAAAAAGGAACACCCACGGAGCCATAGGTAGGGGAGTCATACTACTATATTCTCTCTGGCGGCATCCGCCTCTCTGCAATCCGCTCTTGTTAGCTCAGCCACCATCTTCTGGCTAGCCCCCATTCTCTCCCTCTCTCTAGCGTAGCCACAGCAGTTATATTAGTGGCCAATGGCTCACTGGTTACAGCTGACGGCCAACTATCCACAGCTGATGGCCATGCAATCACAGTTGATGGCCATTTACTACCTGAGCCAGCACCTGTCTATGTGAGGCCGAGAGCCTGGAAACTACTTACTGGGGCTCTGCCCCCACAACACGTGTCTGTCATTTAAAGTTGGGAGCTATTATGAGTAAAGCTGCTCTGAATACTCCTACTTGGGCATACACCTAAATCTACAGTTGCTGAGTCAGTGAGTAGGCATGTGATTAATTGACACTGAGAAACTGGTGAGCACCTCTCCAGAGTGGTTTTATTATTTTACACCCCACTCATAAGTAATGTGTGAAAGTTCCAGTTGTTCTTCATCTTCACTGACAAGAAACTATTGCAGCCATTTTTAATTTATTCATTCTAGTGGGCATGAAATGTCACCTCATTGTGAACTCAGTTTTTAAGAGAACTTGAGCCATCTTAAGCAAATCTCAAATGATCTCCTAAGTTCTAAGAAGGCAAGTTGTCTGTAACTTAAAATGTGATACCATCTGTATCATGACAGGTCAAGCATATGAGACAGTGGGTTGTATTTTAGGTTGTGTGGGGATAGTCCTAGGACATATATGCCAAATTTTATAAGGTTGGGAGTATAATTTGATAATGTTAACTAACTGTATTGTCATGCGGGGTGGCATGCGGGATCGCAGCTCCCGCTCCCCACATAGGATATGGTGAGGCCAAACAGGAACACCCACGGAGCCACAGATAGGGGAGTCATACCACTATAGTCTCACTGGCGGCTGGTTTGGAGACACTGGAGGCAGAAGCCACACGATCCACAACCCGCTGTCCACTTGTCTCTGCCAACCAACCTCACTTGCTAGCTGCAATCCGCTTCTCTGCAATCCGAAATCCACACTCCGCCACTCCACGCCACACCAGGATGCCACACCACCATGCCACACCACTACACCACCACCTTGCTAGCTTAGCCATGGCAGCTATGTCAGTGGCTAATGGCTAACCAGTAACAGCCGATGGCCAACTAGTCACAGCTGATAACCATCTACTACCCGAGCCAGCACCTTTCTATGTGAGGCCGATAGACTGGAAACTGCTCGATGGGTGTAATGCAGGGGACCCTGCTCGCTGCGCCATTTGTCATGCAGGGAGGCCTGCGGGGTCTCTGCTTCCGCTCCCCACATTAGAATGCAGGATATGGTGAGGCCAAAAAGGAACACCCACGGAGCCATAGGTAGAGGAGTCATACCACTATATTCTCGCTGGCAGCTGGGTTGGAGACACAGGAAGCAGGAGCCACACTGTTTGCAACCCTCACTGCTCCACTTGCAGGCTCAGCCACCATCTTCTTGCTAGCCCCCATCTTTCTGCTAGCGTAGCCACAGCAGTTATATTAGTGGCCAATGGCTCACTGGTTACAGCTGACGGCCAACTAGCTACAGCTGATGGCCATGCAATCACATTTGATGGCCATTTACTACCTGAGCCAGCACCTGTCTATGTGAGGCTGAGAGCCTGGAAACTACTTTCTGGGGCTCTGTCCCCACACGTGTCCATCCACAGGAGAATGGATAGACACATTGTGATATATTCGTATTCAACAATTTAAAAAAAGAAAAACGATTTCTGTGTGCAACATGGATGAATCTTAAAAACACTATGTCAGCAAAAGAAGCCCCCTTGAAAAAGAACATATTCTATAATTCTATTATGTAAAGTTCAAGAACAGGCAACACTACTCCATGGTGAGAAATACAGAACAGTGGTTGCCTTGAGTGGAAGTATTGACTGAAACGGGGCATGCGGAAACTTTCTAGGATGATGGGAATTCTATATCTTTATTTGGGAGATAGGTTCATAGATGTATAAATGTGTCAAAACTTAGTGAACTATGCAGTTGAGATATGTTCATTTTAATCCATGTAAATTGTACCTACCTCAATAGAAACTTTGTTTGCAGAAAAATGTCAGAGCGAGGCAAAAAAAGAAAGTTAAACAGTAAAAATAGAAACTTGTATCAAGATATTGAGAAGATTCATTCCTTTTCTCAGGGAAAAAAAAAGCATCTGTAGAAAGTTGCCAACATCTTTCTATCCACCCTAAAGCGATCCCCAAAGTAAGACTACTAAATAGCTGTGCTGTTGCCACCAGTAGAAATAAGGGGGTGACAGTCATCCTCCCACTGAAAAGCCGCTGGGAAAGGAAAGGTTGCATTCAACTTGTCCCTCACCGGAAGCCTGCAGCCTGGGTCCATCCACAGCCACAGGGCAGCTGGTCCAGCGGAACGAAGCTGCCTGAATTCAGGATGAGCTGCTGAGAAGCCTGTTCACCAATCTGCCCCTTACTTTCTTCTTTTGTAAATTGTTCTTAAATCCTCAGCCGACATAGGATTTAAATAGCACTCTTTCATCATTGATGCTGCAGGAGAACAATTAGTTACTGATTTCACTTAGTCCGAGTTTCTAAAGAGGAGCTTGAGAACATCTCCCGGAAGGCTAAGATGCTCGCAACTGTGTTCATGGGTGTTCCCTCGGGGAAAGCTTGTCTATCTTCTGTACTTGACTTTTCTGTTTGGAAAGTTTGTTACTCTGCTCTGTTTGAAGGGCCTTGTCTCTACTACACTATATGTCTGAAGTCATTCTGTACAAAATAAAAACTCCAGAACAGAGCTGCTTTCAAGGATTTACAATATGTTTATGTCTCTGGAGAAATCTTTCTTAAAAGATGTATTACTTCTCTCAAACTTATTTAGGGTAGTTATCTGGTCCAGTACTCCAAATTTTTGGAAACCTTTCAATATATATTTTCCCCTCAGATTAGATTTTTTAAATAATGGTAAGTTTCCAGAAATGTGATATTTGAAGCTCTTTCCTTCATTTAAACCACTAGTGTACAATTGAATTCAACATTTTTTGTTGGTGTTAGTTATAAATAGGTTAGGAAGTGAAAACTTTAGAAATGCCTAGTTTAGTTCCTTTCTCATCTTAGCCTAATAAATTATCAATCTTATCTTTCTTTAAATGACTAAATAAAAACCGTCTTTTTAAATGGACTTTTAGTGCTTTGCTAATAGGGAAACTCTCTAGTCGCCCTGTGCCTTTGCTAAAAGAAATCCAAACAGAGAAGAATTGACTCCCTCCTTCTCTCACCTGCTTCTTCTGTACCCCACTGGGTGGCCTGCAGGCAAGTGGGTGCAGGGAGAAAAGACAGAGGTATAGTCAGATGGAGGCTCAGTGACGTCAAGGAAGTAATGCTGGCCTGGGTGCCTGTCACTTAGTGCTGGTGGTACCAGGGTGTTCACAGGGCTGTTTCATCTGCCCGTGTGGGCTTCACAACCACCCAGGGAGGCAGTCAGTCATTAGAGCAGATATGACTGTTTCTATTATCCAAGTGAAGAATTCAAAGAGGTTCAATGACTGACCGTGCATTTCTTGTGTTGAGTTGGTTTCCTATCTTAGACTAGACACGGTGACTTCTGATTCAGTCCAGAGTTCCTTCCAGTGTGTGGTGCTGAGAATGAGAACCACAAAGAATAAAAGAGCATCTTAGTCAATAAGAACATCAGCTACAGCTGCCAAATGATAGCCTTGGATGCTTCCCTTCCAATCCCCATTTCGTGTTGAACAGCTCTGATCCCAACCCAAACATAGTCTCTTTCTTACCACGTTCAGTTCTTTACCTCTGGAATGGAATTAATTGTGCCTCTTCCTGTGGGTTCTGAAGGCAGCAGTGTGATTACAACTCTAGCCCATACGTATTTTATAGATTTGCTGGACAAATGTGACTTAGTGACTTTTATCACTTTTTCTGTCATTTATTGTCTATTCTAAAACAACGTCAAAGAGATGGTAGTGCCAGCTGCACAGTTTTTCTCCTGCTACTGTGTGGCTCATTCATTGAAAAAGCATGGGAAAGTGGCTGGGTTTTACACAAAGTCTTAGATCATGTAGAATGAAGGGTACACAATTGGGGCAATAGATTCCTTTAGAATTAGGAGCAGTAAAGAAGAGATTAAGTACCCTAACTGAACACCTTAGCAATTTAAGTTAAATCTCTATTTGACCAACTGAAAAAATTAAAGGTGGCTGATAACTCAAAGACTTCATCTCAAATGAGTCTATTCTCAATTTTGTCCAAAATATTTACGTTAAGCAAAGATAGTTTATCTGACACATTGCTGCCAGTGTTGGCATGCTTGCTTTAAAATAGCAGAAATATTCGTGCTAAGTTTCTTGTAACACATTCTGCAGGCGTGTGGATTGATTCATCCACTTAACTATTACATGTGCTCAATTGTTAGTTTTGAGTTGCAGTGGATTACATAAGCACCTTTAGTACTTATGTAAGTACCTTTAAGTACTTCGGTCCAAGAAAATCAAACACTAACTAAACCTAAAGAGGTTAACTAAATTTGGGTGAACTCTGATTTCAACTCTAAAAGAAACATAATTTCCAGTGTAGACATTTTCTCGGGGTCATTCAGCATGTCACTCCAGATGATGCCACTTTAGCTTTTGTTTGCCTCTCACTTGCTGCCTAAGTTGTCAGGGCAGTGTGTCTGATGTAGCTCCTGGGACAATGGTCCATAGGCTGCAAACATTGGATGAAGTTTGGGGTTAAGGGTGAGGATTTAAAAATTCACATGTCATTATTTTATACAATATCAATTTTAGTTTCCAAATATTTCACATTTCTGAGTAGCGCCAGAAAGAGCTACTAATAAAATGTAAAAATTACATTTCCAGGTAATTTAACAGAAAATGGAAGAGATGTTCACAATGACTAATTGTGCCATGACTATAGCAGTTAACTTCCCTCCAACCTCTATGAGGAACAGGCAAAAACATTTTATTTTGTATGATGTAAAGTCATAGCAACTGGTTTCTGATGAATTTATCATGGCTGTTGAGGAACTCAGTTCTTTACAGTGTCATCACTGGGCTCATTTTTCTTTTACCCCATTCTGATGGTGCACCATCATCATCATGGCCTTCATTTCTCTGCACCCTCACAGATGGCCCTAAATGGCCGTTCCAGGCTCATCTCTCACTCTCCCCCACGAATGCTCCACTCCAGGCATGCTGTGCTGTCTATTTTATGGTGCTCTGTTGAGTTCTCCTGTGCCTCTGTGCCTTTGCCCAAGCTGTTCCTTCCACCTGGAATGCTCTTCCTTCCCATTCTTACTCTTTAAATGTCTGGTTTGAGAAATTCTGCTCATCCCTTAAAGCCCCTGTCAAATGCCAGTAAATGGATTTCCTCTTTGTGCTTCCATAGCCCCTGGACATTAAAGCTATCCGAATACCTGTTACAATGTTTTATAAAAAAATTCTTTTGGCAATTCTTAGTAGGCTGTGCTCCTGAAAGTCATGTTCATGTCTTATATACCACTGACTCCACTATCCCAATGACTGGGTCAGTAGGTGCTTGATTAATAAGTAAGATTCATGCTGCATTAAAAATGTGGGCAGCAGAGCCAAATGATGACTTTTAATTGCCTTAGATTTGAACATTTTTCTAATTTACAAAGTATAACCATGTATGCAGTTGCTCTCAATCTGGTCGTTTTAGAAATGAGAATACTAAGGTGAAATATTTATGTCTATGTTTTCTGTTTTTTGTTTTTTTTAGTTTTTTTTATGTTTCCCCAACTAATAATCTGTGGTAATTCAACTAGGGCATGTCGGTTAGCAACGTTCGGACCTTCCTTCTTGAAATCTGAAACTGGTCCCCATACACAGAGGACAGGGAGAGACCAAAGAAAGAGGCAGACCACTCCAGATTGGTAGGTGGCAGGTTTAATAAGCAAGGGAACTTATATATGAGGTTTGTCTTTGTGGCCACAAGACAAGTAGATCTCTGCACACGCCCATCAGATCTCAAAAGTTTATATAAAGGCCTTAACTGGGTTTAGTCACTTACAGCGTCTAGTTGATTTCAACAATTCCTTACTCTCTCAGGCCCCATACTTGGAAAAGCTCCCACTGTGGGAATGATGGGCAGAGCAAACATTCCAAGGGCAAAGGAAGGGGTGAGGAACCTCTGAGTGCCATCTCAAGGGTCAACCGGCGGTCATGTCCTCTTGATTCCCTCCTTCAGTAGAGCAGGTGAAGTTTTCTTCTATACTATACATGAAGGAAGAATTTTATGAATAAATTAATAGACAAATAAGTGCAGAAAATGTCTGAATTACTGAGAAGAAAAAATGCTTATAACCTGTTAGCATTGTTATCTGCATTCAGATGACCAGAAAATTACATGATCTACTTATGAAAATAATCACTCTACTTGGTTTCACTTTATCAGCAACAACAACAAAACAAATTACTTGGAACTTTTGATTCAGAAATTCTATAATTCAGGAAACCATCATCAGTATCATCATCATCACCTTGTTAGCATTTGTCAACAACTTAGAATATGTTAGGTATTGTTAAATAATTTAAATATATCACTGCATTTACTTTTCACAGTAACTACTACCTGAGAGAGTTTCTGAACACTTGCTGCCCTTCCCAATGATCTAAAATTGAAATTGGGGAACTCTAATTTAGTCTATGTAAAAAATAAGAAAACTGACTGGATAAAACCTGAGTAATTAATAACTCAAATGATTGTGAGATCTCTTTGAATAGCAAATGACAGATAACTCACACCAATTGAATAAGTTTTCTTAAACAAATTTTGGGGAAGGAATTGGGATGGTTACAGAGTTAATGGCAAAACTGGAGAAATGGATATCATAATTGTTTCAAAGCAGCATCAAAGTAGCAGGAAATATTCATGCAGGACTCAGGTGCTGGAATGAATAGATTTAAACTGTCTCTTCCATCCTTGCATCTCACTCAAGATTCAAATGTCTGAAAGACAATGTCTTCCAATGTCTTATCCCTTGTTTAGAGCAGGGCAAGAGACCTTAATTATAGCCCTACCATGATTGCATGCAATGACAAGAAACAAGTTCCCCGAAAGAAATAGATTGCTCCTATCAAGACAAGAAGAAATGGATGCTGGTAGCAAAAAAAAATAACCATTGTTCACCATAGCATCCCCCAACATTCAAATAAGGTTTTTAAAAATTAAATTTTTATTTTGAGATAATTACAGATTCACACGCAGTTGTAAGAAATAACACAAAGAAATCCCATGTACCTTTTATTGGCAGAAAAAACAGACACACAGGCCATTGTAACAGAACAGAGAGCCCAGAAATAAACCCACGCATATGTAGTCAATTAATTTATTACAAAGGAGCCAAGACTATATAATGGGGAAAGGACAGTCTCTTCAATAAATGATATTGGAAAAACTGGATAACTACATGCAAAAGAATGAAACTGAACTACTCTCTCATGCTGTACACAAAAAAATAACTCAAAATGAATTAAAGACTTAAACGTAAGACCTGAAACCATAAAAATCCTAGAAGAAAACATAGATGGTAATCTCTCTGACATAGATCTCGGTGATATTTTTTGAATGTGTCACCAAAAGCAACAAAAGCAAAAATAAACAAATGGGGCTACAACTATGTCACACTAAAAAGCTTCTGCACAGCAAAGGAAATCATCAACAAAATGAAAAGGTAACCTACTGTATGGGTGAAAATATTTGCAAATCATATATTGGATAAGGGGTTAATATCCAAACTGTATAAAGAGCTCCTACAGCTCAACAGCAAAAACACAATCCGATTAAAAAATAGGCAGAAGATCTCAGCAGATATTTTTCCAAAGAAGACATACATATTGTCAACAGGTCCATGGAAAACTGCTCTACATCATTAGTCATCAGGGAAATGTAAATCAAAACCACAATGACATTGAACTCATACCTATTAGGATGGCTATTATAAAAACAAAGAAAAAAAACAAGAAATAACAAGTGTGGACAAGGATATAGAGAAAAGGGAACACTTGTGCACCCTTGATGGGATTGTAAATTGGTGCAGCCACTATGGAAAACAGTATAAATGTTTCTCAGAAAATTAAAAAGACAACTAACTATCATAAAATTCAGCAATCCCACTTCTGGGTATTTATCAGAAGAAAATGAAAACACTAACTCAAAAAGATATCTGAGCCTCCATGTTCACTGCAGTATTACAACAGTCAAGATAAACAACCTAAGTGTCCATCAATGTGAATCGATAAAGAAACTGCTGTAAATATATTACATAATGGGGTATTATTCAGCCATAAACAATAGTGAAATCTTGCCATTTGCAACAACATAGATGGACCTTGAGAGCATTATGCTAAGTGAAATAAATCAGTGAGACAAAGAAAAACAAATATTGTATGATCTCTCTTATATGTGGATTCTAAAAACCAAAACAAAACAAGCTCATAGAAATGGAGAATGGGATTGGTGGTTGCCAGAGGCAGGAGGGAGGAGTGAGATAAATGGGTGATGTCAGTCAAAAGGTGAAAAATTAATTAAACAAAAAAAGCTCGAGGGAGAAAACTGCTGATCCTCCTTTTACCATATTTCCTTTTAGCATCAATTCCAACTTTAGCCCCGAGCAGAGCATTTATTATCTCTAACCCTGCAAGTAAACAGATAAACAGAATCTAAAACATCTTCAATTATTTATACCCAGAAAGGGTCTTTCTTAACAAGGTTTTATTTTTATTTACTTTTTCTGTTTCCAAATAGACTTGAGTGTGTAGAAGTTTCTTTGTCAAAGAACCAAGGAAAGCTCCAAGGACAAGAAGAAGATGACATCTGAGTAATCAGCTAGTTATTCCAAGATTCTGGTCTCTGATCTTTCGTTTATTATTATGACCTGCTAAAAGTTTGGACTTTAAAACTCTTTATAAAGACCTAATGTTATGTACCTTAAACTCTTTCTCTTTGTGTTTTGATGGTAATATCTGTAGTTATTGTTGTAGTACTTTGTTGGAATATATATCTTTTTATGAATGAGCTGTCCTAAGACAGAATAGTAATAGAGGATAAAACTGATTTATTGTTATACTGTTCTCCCTGTTGTATCTATATGGAAACTGTATATTCTTTCCTAGACCCTGTCAACACAAGAGCATCCAAACCAACAGAAAATTTTATGGGTTTGTCAGCCTTTATTGGGGCAAAAAAGAGGACATGCCTTGAAGCAAGATCAGGGGACTGAGAAAATGCTCCCTTGAGGGTGGTTACACCTCTAAGGGGGTCTAGAAAAGAGGATTATTCTGGCATGACAAAGGTGTGTTAACCTAGATGCACGAGAACAATGGACAGGGCTTGCTTAAGGCAAAGATATATCTTTTACTAAGGAACTTATAGACCTTTGCTACCTGACTAGCTTCCATGACCTGACCAGTTAGGAATTTATGATCAGATTTCTCTGTGAGGGTTACTTTAGGTCACTGAGCTTGTCAGACTTAATACATATCCCCCCTTTCAGTCACAGTTCTCCATTTTGGTCATAAATCAATCCAAAGGATGCATTGATAGCCAACCTTTTGGTCAGATAGTGCCTCACAGCATTAGGAAGTCCCAGTATTGACATTGTCTTGTTGAAATGGTGGACCATTAGGATGGGGAAATACTGTAACCACGGGATATGAGTTGAGGTTGAATTTTTTTCAAAAGGAAAGGATAGGTAAATGGAAGGCAGTCAGGTCCTACGGGCCTTTATTATGAAAAACACTCGATCTTTTCTATCCTGTGAACAACTGCCCATTTTTTTTCTCCTAGTCCTGGGTTATCTCAACCCTTATCCTTTAGTGCCACCTTGAGGATTTTCTAAGAATAGCTCAAATAAAGTCAAGACCTCCTACCTTAAGTGAGGGAGGTGGGATTCCAAGAGAAAACTCACCCAATAGGAAGGGGGAGCTGGTGGGGCACAGTGGGCCACTGCTGGTACCTAATACTGGTCTGCAGGGTGGTCGTGGCTGTCCTTCTTTGGAATTCTGCTGACTACACCAAGTAAATGTTGGTGAAAGAACATCCAACCTATAGAAAAGTTTTATGAGTACCTGAGCCAAAGTTTTGAGAATATGCTCAGAAGCAAAATCTCAATGGATTGAGAAAATGCTCTGGAGAATGGCAGTTTTAAAGCGTATTTTATACACGTATTATCAGAGGATACAATGTAAGAAAAGTTACGTGAAATCTATTGAGAGTAGATTAGGGAGGTGGGAGAAAGCAGAGCAGGGAAATGTCTAGGATTGGATAAAAAGCAAAATGGAGAGACACATACTTCTTTTACATTGGTAGGTATGGGATAGTTAACATTTAACATTTATAGTGCATAGAAATGGACAACAAAGTAAAAATGAGGAGTTTTGTGGTCTGCTCTGGTGGTTTGTGCCAGCGGTTGTGCCATCAAAGGGTCTGGGAAAAAAATTACTTGGACATTTCAAAGGTATATTTTAACAGATGCAATAAAAACAGTGGACAGGACTCATTTAAGGTAACGATTGACCTTTGCTAAGGAAGCTAGAGGCCTGGGATGTGACTACTTGCCATGACCTGTCCAGTTAGGAATTTATGATCAGACTATCCTGTGTACTCACTTTCAATCACAAAGTTTGTAAAGCCATCTATATGCCCCCAACCCCCAGCTGGTCAGGTTTTTTATATAGCTCCTTTTTTGTTCACATATTCTTTTTGACTGGAGAAAAGAACAGCAAGCTAATACTGTGGAACTTTTTGGTCTCTGATCTTTGGTTTATTATTCCCATCTCCCTCTACCCCTCGCTATTTGCTTCCCTCCCCTGGGAAGATTCTCCCTCTCATGATAGTACTCACTTCCTGCCTATGGATGCCAACATTTGTCCAGGTTCTAGTTTTGAATATTGCAGGATGGACATGAGGTGCTCCTTGGAAGAGCTCAGATTTTTCACTGTGGGTTTAGACCTTGCCTCGTCCTTGAGGATTTCCCTAATGGAGCATGTGAGAGAAACTACTGAGAGGGGCCCTCCTTCCCCAACAGAGAGAGATAGAGAGATGAAAGATGAGAGGAGAGAGAGAGCGCGTTGGTCTTGCTCTGCAGTATCTGCCCAGCTGAAGTGTCTCAGAAGCTGACTGCCTCTCAGCTGTCACAAAGAGTCCTCAGCCAGCAGGGTTGGCATGTTGACCCTATTACTCATGGAGGAATTAGAAAACAATCCTTGAGGATGTTAGCTCCAGAGCTGGAAGAGCTGGTTGCTCCACCCTGGAGGCCTGAATTAGCCACTAGGCTGTGCTTCAGTGGAGTCTGACACTGGAGCAAGGCGAGATGTTTTTGGAACCTAGAGATAAACACATGCTATTAGCTGTTCTGCCACCTGCCAAAACAAGCCCTTTGGGGCTTGTCAGCTTCTGGAAGGAGAATACTGCAACACCAGAAGATCTCAATGACTCAGTGAGCATTATGACACCGAGACTAAACCTGGGAGGGAAGAATCAAGGTCATTATCTAAACCTAGAGCCTAAAGAAATGGAACCCATTGTTGACCTGCCCAGAGCAACTCATGATCACTTAACGGGTGCTAGCCCATGGGTGGTCCCTGTTGCTATTTCCAGGCTCCTCCCACAGAGGCACTGGTGTTGGTTTTCTTTATTTCTTAGAACCTTCTTTTTTGCCTGCTTTGGATAAGATCTCCCACACTTGAAGGAGCTATGGTAACAGAAACTACTTGCAATCACACAGCACTGTAGCAGTGAGCTCATGGTAAGTGTAACGCTGACATCATCTACTAGAATCATTCTAGTTACTGGACAGTTTCGGTAGGAGGCTGATGATTACTACTCATTCCTACTTTGGACAGTGACAAGAAGGCTTTCCTTGTTTAGATAGAGAAATTGCAACCACATGGCCAGCCCAAATTTGCCCAAAGCAGTCACTGGGACACTCATCACACAAACATGTCTCATCTCATCCCTTTAGTTACGTTCCCATATAATCACATTTCTACAGGAATCGTATGCAGCTTATGTAGAAAACAGTACTAATGTCCTTGGATGAACTGCAATAATTCCTCATTAGGTGGGGGATGGGCTAGCATTTTAGCAAATATTGAAATGGGAGAAAGCATTTGACTGAACTGTCTTCTAGTTTCAGGACAAGCTAAGACCACTCTCCTTGTGGGTGTTCAGTTGGAGTAAGGGGCAGGAATGCATCTTGAACTTCCAACTTGATTAATAACAGCTGTGACCTGAGGGAGGGTAGCCACATCCTTCCTCCTGTGATGCAGGGTCTGAGGGATCAGACCCTGCTGTCTGAAGCTGCCTGGTACATTCAAGTGGGGCCTTCTCAGCACGCTCACACAGCATGTGCAGGGCCACTGCTGAGCCTTCCTCCCACTTCCGTCAGCCTCCATCTGACCCCTCTCCTTAGGATCCCTAGTGATTCAGCAGTTCTGCACTGAGTGGCTAAAATAAATATTCAAATACCTTTCTAGAATTATCAATAATATATGGATGGCATTGAATTCTTCCTTATTAGAAATACCTTCAGAAAGTCAGACTTAGTGACTCTCTTTCCTGATTGTCTTTAAAAGACCCCAAGTGGCCTTGATGCTCCATAGACAATGTCTTCAAGAGGGAAGTGCTTCTCGGAGAAAGGAGGCAGCTTGCCCTTCTCTGGAATCCCGACTATTGGTGTGACTTAGGACATGGAGTCTTATGTTGAGAAGCAGCTTAGGATTTACAATTAAAAAGTTCATAGGACCTATTTAATCAGGTAATTGGTAAATACAATGGTTGTCAGGCAAAGACAGACAATAAATAAGTATGTAGTTATTAAGGCCACTGATTTGGAATTAATTAGTTTGGGGTTCAAATCTTGGTTCTCTCTCTTAGCAGCCATGTAACCTTGAGTAAGATGCTTTACCTCATAGAACCTCCACTTTCTTATTTTAAAAGGAGGATAAAAATGCCTACCTATGTGGGGTATTGCAAGGATTATAAAGGGTAAGTTATATACTGCTACTGTTATTATTCTTAATGATGTTTTTGGAATTTGAGAGTGTCCTTATACCGTCAAAACACCCCTGGGTGAGTCATACCTTATGAGATAACAGTGATTTTAGAATTGTCAGGCAACACAGAAAAATAACCAGGTATGGGACAAGCCCTTGAGGTCTGGGGAAGGCCAGGAACCTGAGGTCTTAGAACAAGCAGAGATGGACAGAAGATGAGGGACAGGAGGCCACAGACACTCACCTGGATTCATTGCAACACGATGCCTCATGTGTGCTCTGTTCTCATGGTTTGATGTAACTGTAAAGAACGACTGTGTCCTTTGAGTTTCTCAACCAAACCAACTTCAACTGTTAGTGCTTTCTCTGCTACTTTTTCTTGGTTGTTGAGCCCCCAAATGTGCCGGAAGCACTGAAGTAGGTCAACGATGTGCAGGATCTCTGACAAAATGCACTGCTGCATCCACGCCTTGCCTTGGTGAACCTTGCTGAGCAGTGGCCATGGGAAGCTGGTGTTCTCTGCCCTCTTCTCTTGCATATCCTCAGAAAAAGAATAAGAAAAGAAAATACAACTTCCTTGGCTTCTAGTGGACTGACTCTCCAATTTGTCCTGGCAAACTGGACTTGCCAGCAGACATGAGTGAGCTCTGCCTTAAAATTTCAGTCTCTGGGTCCTGACTATTTGTAATATAATGAAAAAGGCATTGGCTTGTTGTAAAATAGAGAGGATGGAAATGTTTAATTACCTAATGGAACAATTAAGCAAACCAGTTTCCTGGCTCATGAGCAATAACGTCACCCATTTCTTACGTCCTGCGTCTGGGGATGGGACACAAAGGGCATCAGCTATCTTGTTTGTTTTCCCTCCATTAGAGCTTTCAGTGAATAACTTGATCATGGCTGTTTTCAAGGATTCTCAGAAGGACTTTGGCCATTTTCCTTCCAGCAGTTTCTTCTGTTACTTATTATTTCTTGGTAGTTAAAAAACAAACAAGTGATCATTATGAAAAACTTAGAAAGTATAGGTAAACAAAATGGGAGAAAAGTGCCTCCAAATTCCCATTCTACTTCCTGTGGCCTTTACCAGTAAACAACTTGGAATGTATTGCTCACTCCTATACACTCTGCTTTGGGTTATGGCTTTTAATCACCATCATAACCCTTATCCTCATATCACAGATGAATAAACTGAAGCCTAGAGCGTTTGGGGGAACAAAGCCAGGAAGCCAGGACTTGATCTGAGGTGGTGTAACTCCAGACAAGCAGGCACGCAGCACTGCAGGGCCATACCAGACCCAGGATTGAAGGTCGATGGTCATTAAAAGTCATTAAAAAGAATTGCAAGAGGACAACAGTTAATGATTTATGCTAAATACGACCTTTCCCAGGGGAACAGCAACCGAGAGCCCACATCCTTCCCAGTGGCCCCACATAAGGTCATGGTCGTAGGCACTGTCCCTAACCCTTTGCCACTGTCTCCATTTGAACATTTCTCAAAAGGGTTTCTGTGCTCTGTGATGCTCCACTGACTTATGGGGGAAATCCTATGTTTTCCCTGCAGGAACCACGTCCACTCTTCCCCTAACAGAATATTTTCCCATCTCTGAGTTATTTCTTCTGGAGCAGGTCCTGAGGTGGTAATGATTGGGGTGAGGGAATAATTTATTCAGATACTGAAGGATGCCCTCTAATCACCTGCAGAACTGTGGTGTATATGATACAAGGGAGTGACTTTTTAAAAAAAATATTAGTTCTTTCTTTTTCTTTTTTTTTTTTTTTTTTTTGGTGTTCCATTTATAGGGACATTTTCCCTCTACAGCCAGAGCCATCCTTGTCTCACAGACAATCATGATTTTAACAACAGGAATGCAAAAATGTCAAGCGTCAACCTTCAGTATTTGACATTCCAAATAGAATTCCCGAGTCCACAATAGTCCTGAAAGCCAACCTTTGAAGAGAGAGAAAAAGGTTTCTAAATCATAGGGCCCAGTCTGAACCCTTCATATAAGGTCAACGTCATCAAGGAATGTAGTGTCCATTGCTTAGTGGAGTTGGAGGAAAAGGGGAAAAGAATTTTCCCCAAGACTATGAGAGGGTCAGAGGGTTTCTGCAAGTGGCTGAGGGCATGGCTTACTTGCATTCATGTCTTGTGTGGCTGGTTTTAGAGAGGGTAGGCTCTGGAAGATTCCCATGAGCAGGCTTGGCATGAAGGTCAGGCCACACATCTTGGGATGACCAAGGGCGTGGCAAGCACAGATGACCCATATGACCTTAGGATCCTTGCACAATCATGGGGGAGGAGGAGTGGTTCCTTGAAGAATGAAAGAGAGTAGATTTTGCATAGGTGGTGTCCCAGTCAGATTTATTTTAAGAAGAATAAAAGATTATGAGAGTTCTTGACTGTGTGGGAGAGTAATTAAGCCCCAGAATCAGGTTAGAGTCATGAATAAATCTAATAGGGAAGTGGAAGGAAATGGCAGAAGGTTGATGAAATCGGGAGAATTTAAGTTTACAGTTTCTCGTTAAGTTAGTCCTATGATTCCAGTGGACTTGCCTTAACTTCTAGCCCTACTCAGACACTAATAAAGATCAAGGTTGACAAATATAAGAAAGAGAATGCCAAAGTCTCCCTAATGGGTTAAGATATTTTTGCCACATCAGGCTTTGGGTCCTTGTGTCTGAACTGGTGAACTCCCTTTCCACACCCCACTCTCCTCCGCCCTGATTTCTGTACATTTCTGTAGCACAGGGAAACAGTCCTTAGTTGATGCCCCATAATTAGCATAGTGGAATGTTCAGTGAATTCACAGGGATCTAAACAGTCTGAGCACAAATCCCATCGAGGCTATTACAAGTAGTAGTTTTAGAATAGTCAGGGCTTAGTACCAACAATCACCTGTACAGGTGAAAAACCATGAACACATGACTTGAGGTGAATGCAGTTTGAAACATGGGCCCCAACCACCCCTCCTTCAAGTACCTTTGGGCAATCTACAAAGTGCACAACTATTTGCATGGGCTGGACAGGTAATATGCTGCTGCATGTAAGACAGACAGAGCACTCTACCCCTGCTTACTCAGAGCTCACGACTGAAGACAATGTGGGCAGGCAGCAAATCAAGATTAGTTTGTCACACTTAAAGTAGTATCAGGTAGCTGGACATGCCTTGTACTTCCACTAGTCTCCCAAGATGTCACTATTGGCATCCTAAAAACACCCATTTCCATAGTTTCCAACTTTTTTTCTTATGGCAAGAGAACTTCCCATACTCACAGGCTCACTGAGAAGCAAACTTAATTTTTTAAAAAATTGTGGTAAAATATACCCAACAAAATTAATAATTTTAACCATTTTGATTTAGTACATTCAGTGTTCTGCACCAATCACCACCATCCACGTCTAGAAAATTTTCATCATCTCAAAGTGAAACTCTGTACCCATTAAATATTAATTCCTCATTCCCGGCTCCTCTCAGCCCCTTAATATCAAATGTGATGAGGATAGTATTTTTGGAGTGATTGTGTTCATTTCTTGTTGACTTTCTTATATGCAATCCTCCCTTGATTCAGCCAGAGGTACTGATTGCTTTGGGAAGTGTTAGGATTATTAAAGGGGAAATGAAGTGAAAAAGAGTAAAATGTTCAGTCTTTAATTTCAAAAAGGACTTTTGAGCTCCTGGCTTTCAATAAACATTTAGGCTTTTCAGAGAAAGACAAGTGTCCTTCCAAATTCCAAAAGCTCCTGAGAAGCTGGGGTGGGCACCTATGATGTGCTTCCTGACTCAAGATCATCTTATCTTTTACTGTACATGTCTTTAGGAAATGAAAATAATCACCAAGCAGCATAACTGTTTTAAAAAATATTTAAGTGGCTATTGTGGGTGAATATCAAGATTTCTGTGTAACGTAGAAAATAGACCAAGGATGGGAAGTTCAGGTGGCAAGGGTCAGCATACTTTTGAATTAAAATCTGCTTTTCCAAGTCTCTATCCTGGGACTATTCAAGAAGAGATCGACTGACTCTTGTATTTTATGGTGGGGTCATGCTGTCCCCAAACTGCATGACTTCCATGTTTCCTCCTAACGCTGAGATCATGTGGTCTTGTTTCGAGTGCAGCCAGAATTATGGTGCTTCCTAAAGCGTGGCCCTGTCTATGGAAAGTAGGTGAGTTTTACAATTTTCAGTGGATGAAATCAACATGGTCACAAAATGTTTCATGGGAAGGGGCGGGTGGGGCTTTCCCCACGCTTCTACACACAGCAAATAGCAAAGGCTTCTGGGTAAACAAAACACGACAATAAAATTTAAAGCCACACTACCTATAACTTTCACTAGTTTGATGAAATGAAGAAAAACAAGCACCACTGGGTGATTCCCCCCCCCCCCCGCAAGATTACATTATTCAATGGAAAGAAATGTCCATTATTATAATATTAAAACTTTTCTAATTTTCTTTCTTCCTTCCTTCCTTCCTTCCTTCCTTCCTTCCTTCCTTCCTTCCTTCCTTCCTTCCTCTTCCTCTTCCTCCTCCTCCCCCTTTTTCTTCTTCCTCTTCTTCTTTTGGCTTTACAATGTTTTTAAGAATTGTGTGGGATGACTGGTGACAATGTTTGATAGTTGTCACTGTTTGTAAGTGGTCTTACTTTGCAAAACAGAGTGTCAGTCTGAACTAAAGAACTAAAATGTTCTTTACGCAATTTTACTATTCCATGAAATTCCCAAAGTGTGGGAACTACTGGCACCCAGCAGTGTTTCTCAGGGTTCACAGTCAGTAAGACATACTCTCTATGGGAAAACAGCGGTCTGCTACAGCTTTGGGGGCAGAGAGAAGTAAAATTCATTTTTATTTCTTATTTTCAAGACAGCATTCTTGCCGAAATGATGAAAGACAATCCAATCAAGAGTTTATGGAGGGGTGCTGGCCCGGTGGCTCAGGCAGTTAGAGCTCCATGCTCCTAACTCCGAAGGCTACCGGTTCGATTCCTACATGGGTCACAGTGGGCTCTCAACCACAAGGTTGCCAGTTTGATTCCTCGAGTCCCGCAAGGGATGGTGGGCTGTGCCCCCTGCAACTAGAAATGGCAACTGGACCTGGAGCTGAGCTGCGCCGTCCACAATTAAGATTGAAAGGACAACAACTTGACTTGGAAAAAAAAAAAAAAAGGCCTGGAAGTGCACATTGTTCCCCAATAAACTCCTGTACTCCTTTCCCCAATAAAATCTTAAAAAAAACAAAACAAAAAAAAAGAGTTTATGGAGGGAAAAGTTCAACGTTACCAGGAGAAAGCAACTGGATAAATGCACAAATCAGAACATTCTACAAAGGTAAATAACAGGTTTTGCAGTTTTACCCTGATGTTGGGTGTTCTCTGCATCAGAGAAGGTCTTCAGTGGGGGTCTTCACTATTGATGGCCTGTGTTGACTGATAAGGTCTTCCAGTAATTTCCCAATACCAAGGTGGGCAGGGAGCTGGCTGGATGGCTGGCTCCCTGGTGCAGCAATATTTAGAGGTAGGAGAACGGGGAACTCTGGGCCAGATGGCAGGGGAGCCAGGCAAAGAGAAGAGACCAGAACACCAGTAAGACGGCCTTCCCAGTGAGAGATGTTTGCACAGACACTCAGGACATCAAACCAGATGGAGAAAGACATCGACCATAATACACTGGTCCACAAATATTGGCAGTTAATGAGCATTTAAAATAAGTCACTAGATAACAGAACTCCACATGTCAGAAAACCCTACAACTTATATATGAAAAAAATGCAACTTGATAAGCATTCCCTGGATTTGAAAGTAATCCTAAAATTTTGTATGGCATTATAAAAAAGTGAGTTTTGAAACTGAAAGTTTTCTAAACTATCAATAACTATAAATAATGATTTTTGTCTCTCACGATGGTGGAAAGATTGAATTTTCTTTTCATACTTGCTCAAAGAGTGATATTCTAAAAGCAAAAACTGTATTAAAATATATTTAAGTTATGTCAACAGTTAATAAATAAAAATGTTCCCTGGGAAATATGAAAATCCTACAGAGAACAACACAAATGCAATTTTTTTGCTCTGCAAGAAATCCTTCACTCCTTGGATTTTAATTGCAAGTGACAAAATCCAAGTAAATGTGTCATGTTCAATCCAGCATACAGAAAAAATGAGCATAAGGATGTTTCTCCCAGCTTTATTTGTAATAGTGGAAATCCTGAGTGTTTTGTGGTCGGGAGGTTAAGTCAATTGGGATATGACAACACCGTGGTAATGTTATGCAGCCATTAAAACTGATGTTTCTAAAGAGCTTCTAATAACATAAAAAAAAATAGCTGTCATAGTATTAAGTTAAAAGAAAACAAGGTACAAAAGTATACGTTTTGTATGGTTTCAGTTACATTAAAATACACGTATGTTAGAAAAAATAGCCAATGGGATAAAAACTCTCATTGCATCAAATTGCCGACAAAGTGAAGCCCACTGCCGAGCCCAGGGGATCCGGCACCGAGGGCTGTGTTTTGCTGACTTCCAGTGCAGAGGCAGGAAGGCGCAGGACTGTCAGCAGTAAATTCCTGGCTTCTCCTTCCCACACGAGTGTTGGTCAGAGTCACGTGATCTAGAGGAGTCCGTGGTGACCTCCTTCTAGGGTGACTGACCTTCCCTTCTTGGGAGACAGAAAGAATATGAGGGGTGCTGGCTGTGACTCAATCTGAGGACTCTGTAGAACCGTGGGGCTCACATGGGGCCGGGATAGGGCATGAAGGTGGGGGGAGAAGAATGTTCTCCTGAGGCTCTGTTAGTCACCTTGCTTGTGGGAAGTGGGTGCTCATGGCTGAATCAGTGAGAATCAACGCTCCTGGACAGAAGAACAGATTCTCTTTATGTCCTGAGACTCCCTCCCCTCATGAAGCAGAGACACACACAAACACACACTTATACACAATATGCACACCTCACACACACTTTACACAGTACATACACCACACACACTTATACACAATACACACACCACACACACATTTATAGTCAGCACACACCCCACACACATTCACACACACATTTATACACAATACACACACCACACACACATGCACACATCACACACATACTTATACACAGTATACACCCCACACACATTCACACACAAACACACTTATGCACAATACACACAACACACATACACTTGCACAAACAAGCACTTATACACAATACACACATCACACATACACTTACACACAATACGCACAACACACACATACACATGCACAAACACAAACACACATTTATACATAATACACACGTACACAAACACACAGACATACACACATGCGTACACTCCTATACAAACACACACTTATACACATATAGTAGGTTGGTGCAAAAGTCATTGTGGATTAAAAGGTTAAAAACAGTTGCAAAAACCGCAATGACTTTTGCACCAACCTAGTATGCCCACATACATTTATACATAGGCACACATCCACAGTTACACATATGCACATGTGCACACACAAAACACACATACACTCATGCACACGCACTTATGCACATAAACAAACATACACATGTGCATATGCACTTACACAACACTTGCATGCATGTGTACACTCATGACACACACATACACTTGAAGGGGTTCTAATGAGACTCCCCAAGATGTCCCACTTTGGCATGTGGTTTATTTTGACCTGAAGACAATCAAGACCCAGCAGATTCAAGAAAAATTTTTACCTCTCCCTTCATTACCTAGAGGTATTTAGTTGGAGGGTGAGGACTGGCCCAGAAAAAGAGCTATTACCAGAGATGACTTTTCATCTGAAAGTCCAATCTGTACGGCAGGGCAAGTATCTGCTTTTCTTATTGTTCTATAATTACCTGTCTCTCCTTTGAAACCTCAGGCCCCCATCCCATTCCTTAGCTCAGGTTGGCATATAAGTCTCAACTGCCTGACTGGCCCTTGAGTCTCATATTTTTATGGCACTTGTAAAAAAAAAAAGGAACCATTTTAAAATGGAGTCAGAACTACCATCACAGAGAAACCGCCTTGCATGCCTCACTCCTAAACCTTTAGAACATTAAAACAAGACAAAGTAACCTTTGGACTGGGCTGAAAGCAACATGGGTCCCAAAGAACTGTTTGCAAGGATAACAAGAAAGCAGATATCATGAACAGCAGACTGATGACTATCGGACTGAAAATTAAAAACTTTCTTTAGAACTAGTGTCATTATGTTCGCTTATCTGCACCAATAGAAATGCCTTCCTTCTATTGATGTAATTGTTCCCCTGCCCGTTCTCATCAATACCCATTGTCTTGGTCTCCTAGTTGGACTACTATTTGGGTTTCTGCCTGAAATCAGTACTTCCTGATTAGCTCTGTTTTTTTTTATCTCAAATAAATGCAGTTGCCTCTCACTTTGGCCTCTTATTTTTAGGTTAACAGGCTCACATACGTGATTAAATTTGTTTTTCTCCTGTATATATGTCTTATGTCAATTTGATTATTAGACCAGCCAAAGAACTTATAAGGGTAAAGGAAAAATTTTTCTCCCCAACAACACATACTACATTACAATATAAATACTTAGCAGGGGAGTATAAAAGACCCACAGTTATGGTCAGATGGCCTGACTGTGTGAATCATTAATAATTAACAGTCAAATTCTATCTAAAACTCTTCAACTTGTATTTTCCAGTCCCCTAAGAGTGTGGTTAAACCAAACCATCTGTAAATCGCTTTTCATTATAAAATTCTGTGGGTTCATTGAGACAATGTTTGTACACACAGACCAAGGGAAAAGTCCCAAGACTGAAAAGCTACCTCTGTATGTGGAGGGCAGGGAAAGACTAAAGAAAGAGGCAGGCCACTCCAGAACAGAGTTTATTAAGGAAAACTTACATATGAAGCGTGTCTTGGGTGGTGGCAAGACAAAGGGGACATACCTCAAGCTTCTTGGCAGGTGCTAAAGAATTATATAGACCAGGGCATGATGGATGGGTACTGCTGTGTGACTCATTCCAGATAAGGGAAAATGCCTTACGCGCTTGCCCAGCGCAGAACAACAGCCTGTGCCAAGAACCAGCATGCTGTGGGGCATAGGAGAGAGGTGCATCAGACTTCTCTGGGGGGAATTACGGGAAGCAATCTCCGTTCTGACCCAGACCTAGCTCATGTCATAGAACAGTCTCTTCTCCACAGACAAGACACTTTATCTACCAAGAGATTGTGTTGGTTTCTTCTTTATACACTGGACAGGAACCCACAGTATGAAGTCAAAGACTTTAGCACCTGACCAGCCACCTTCACCAAGCAGACTGCACGTATCACAGCCCAATCCCAGGAGACTTCTGCTGTAGATATTCATGAAACTCGTTTTTGGCCCTTCCTCCCCATGCCCACACACTTCTTCACTCTTTCGAGCAAAGAATTAGCCTTGTCAACAATAGTCATGAGCCAACCACAATCTGAGGTGGGGTGGTCCTGGGGTCATTTCCTGCTCTGCCACCCGCATGTCTAGGGGTACAGATGGAAGGGAGCTGACTACTCCTTCAAATTCCCTTTCAGGGACACGTCCCTATCTACCTTCTGGCCAGGGTGTTTGGCTGGGACAGACACTGCTGTTCCTGCCCTGGCCAGGTCTGCAAGCTGCTGAGTCCTAAGCATGAGGGTCTGACCTCTCATCCATTTGTGACTTCTGTTTGTTATGATACAGTCTGACGTCACCCTCAGGTTGTGACCCAAAGCACAGATACAATCCCTGACAATAGCCCACGAGAGCAAATTCCTCAGGCAGCTGCTGAATAGAGTCCCGTGTCAGGCCTTGGTGAGCAAGTCCACGCCTGCTCTGCTTTGTGCCCTGTTGTGAGCCTCGGGCTGGTGCCTACACCAGGTGCTCAGCAAACATCTGGAAAATGATGAATCAGAGCACGCACATCCTCATAAACAGTTTGGCCTGATTAAGTCCTCAGGCATCCAAAGTCCTGAAAAGACTATGGCGCCATCCCATATATAAATTCAACCTGAATTGAACAAACAAACAAACAAACAAACAATATTAAACAGTAAACAAAAGCCAAGCACAATTCTTACTTCTTCCCCCTATAATAACCACTTTAAAGGATTTCTTTGAACTAACGAATATCAAATTCTTCTGAAAAGCAATCTATCATTTTTTTCTATCCCCCTCTCGTGGGGAGCCCTGCTTTGCTGGGCTGCTCTAAACACAGTGAGTAGTCGTATACAGTACTCTGCAAGCTTTCCTGTTACATGGATAGTGTTAGGTTCCAGCTTTATCGTGTTTCTCTTCTTTTTAAAAAATTGTGAATAAAGAGACATAACATAAAATTTGTCAGTTTAACCGTTTTAACTGCACAGTGTAGTGGCATTAAGTACAGTCACATTGCTGGGCAGCCATCCCCACCATCCATCTCCAGAACTGTTTTCATCTTGCAAAACTGAAACTATCTTTTTATACTTAATGAAGGCCTCTGCTTGTAAGTTCAGATCTCCCACTGCCGTCTGGGTTTCACAGCCTGGCTGGCATCTAACCACTCTTTATGCAGGACTAGGTAGGTGCGGCTCTACACTTTGGAGAGGCTTTACAGGGGTCACATCATCAGGGTTTAGTAAGACCTGTGTGGACTCTGGACAGTGAAAGGGCCAAACAGAGTTGTATCATTTCAGGGAATCCTGTAGTTGTAATCATAAACCTCTTTCTGCAAAAAAGACCTCCAGAATTTCCACCCAGAGTTCTGATTCCTTTTAGAAGATGTGACATCCAGTTGGAACAAATCAGGTCTCCTAGAAATGTCCTCCAGATTCCTGGAGGAAAGAGCCAGTATCATTTAGTTCATGGGTAGGCATTTGGTGGGACACCGTCTTCAATTCAGTCCTAGACATTGCCAACTCCTCAGGACCATGGAAGACACACTGATAAACTAACCATGCCATATTGGAGGAGTCTAAGGAGACTAAGTGTAATGCGGGGTCCTGACGGACAGAAAAAGACATCAGAAAGACAACTGGTGAAATTTGAATAAGATTCAAAGATTGGTTACTAGACCACAGTGACAGTACTGGAGGAGGGGTTGGGGGCCAATCACAGTGGGGGCCACTTGACTTAGATTTCCCTTCTTTCTTCCCCACCCTCCGTGTTTAAGTTTTCATTTATTTCCCCACTAAAATCTCAAGAGCAAGGAGAAATGTGGTACCAAATAAAATGTATTAAATTCTGTAATCTAGAGAGTTGCTGGTCAAATACCAGAAGGCAAAATAATGCTGTGCCAAAGGAGTGAATTTATTGTTATGGTTAAATAATTTTTAACACCCAGCAGCGTCTTATAATAGTGAGCTTTGATCCTTCACCTTTCCCCATCCGTGGATTCAATCCCTTTATTGCTGGAGGGGTTAGGAGATTTGCTGGTAGTTTCACTGGAGTTCAAAGACACACAATCACTGTTTGAGACCCCATTTTCAAGGTCACTGATTTCTGGATTCCATTTTAATTTCAAGCCTACATGATCCACACAAACTAGCCTCAGGGTGAGAGGGGCGCCTGAGATTGGAGAGGCCGCTTCTGGTTTTTAAAATTCTCAGAACTGCTTCTGGTGTGTAATATTCAGAACTGCTCTTCTAGGCCCAGACTAGCTCACACTGTCTCCTGATTTCACATGATGGAGGAATGTGCAGCCTCTGGCCCCTTTGTGGGATGGGCATATGATTCAATCAGAACTGGGCTCCCAAACCAGACCCTGGTACTGAATGTGTTAATAACATAACCAGGAGCAAAAGTTCCCATTTCTGGGTCATTTCCGGTGATCACTGCTTGCTGGGTCTTAGTGTCTCAGGACATCTTCTTGTCACTCTTGTCTCTCGATTACCTGTGAATCCAAGAAATCTGTTTGGGACTGATAACACCCATGGAGGGCAGACTTGAAGGCTGCATGAATCACAGCTCAGCATCTGCTGCCCAGGGGACAGAAGGGAGGCCTGGTCACCTCAGGCAGCGGAAACTGTGCTTCCTAACTAACAGAAGCTGCAAAACAAACAAACCAAAGCAAAACAAAACAACAGCTCTTAGGGTGACTAGGAGAGCAGATACCACAGTTCAGAAAATTACTGGAGACCGTGTAATAGTCACAGGTCGGGAAATATTAGGTAGATGAGCAATTTCCAGTCTGTCTCCCCAGGCTCATACCACCTCAGACTCTAGAACTGGGGACAGAAGCCCCTCCCAGACCCCTGCCTGGGCTCGAGGACTCCTTGGCTCTCCACTGTGGAGCTGCTGGGCTATGCCCGAAGGGTCATCCTGGCTGGCCAGGGGGTTCAGCTGGTCCTGCACGTCACATGAACTGCTACAGTGACATCAGCTGGTTGGGCCCGTTGAGCTTCCCCCAGGAAGGCAGCGAGAAGGTGATTTTCTCACACAGGGGAGTCATTGCAGGGCAGCCGAGAACACGCAGGACAGGACCGGCCTACATGCAGCTGCAGGGACTCAGGAGGAGGCAGATAGAAATGACACTGCTCATTTCTGCATTGCTGCTTGTTGTTCTTTGGGTGAGTTCATACACTTGTGGTAGAGCCTTGGGTAGTTTTTCTTCAGTGTTGCCTTTAAGCAGAATCTATCTATCAAATATAAAATTTTGCAGAGGATTTCATTCCTGTTGCTCATGTTAAATCAATGTTGAGGGTCCCAATGTTGTTTTTGGAATTGTGGACTCAATCAACTAATGTTCCCCAACTCCTAATGTTTTACTCCCACCTTCCCTCAGTTGGAGTTGTTGCAGAAAAGCCGCGAGGACCGAGAAACTCAAGCAGCTCCCAGAGGTCAGGGAGAATACAGCTTTAGTACACAAGGGGGTCCCAGTGGGATTGTTCCCAAAGAACTGAGCACTGACTGGGGTCAGGCGCTTTTTTTTTATATGTTTAGGCCTCTGGGTTGGGGGGGAAATCTGGCCGGGGTGCCAGAGAGATCCATCCCTATCAACTGTGATTCCTCAACTTTGTTTTGACAGGGAGGCCTCTAACTATGGTGCCTGCGGGAGTCATCTCTGATAAGGTATGGGAGGAGGAGGGGGACAGAGCTCTGAGCCTGAGGGCCTGCAGGAGACAGCTCCGATAAGGAGGGAGGAGGAGGGGGATTGAGCTCCTAGGGGGAGCTTGCCAGAGACAGCTCCAATAAGGGAGATTGAGCTCTTAGGGGGGGCCTGCAGGAAAAACCGTCCCAACAGAGTGACAGTTTCAGCCAGGTGATGGTCACTTTATGAAGAAAGACTGTGGCAAAGGGAGCGAGTATCATTATCTACATTAAAGTGGGTTTTTATCAGTAGATTAGGTATTCATGGGGACTGTTGTTGAAATGTGATTTCAAATTTGACTTATTTTTGGTAATTGGCTTGAAGTAGATTTTTCATCTCTTACTTGGGTAAATAAATCAATCTATGTTACAGACTCATAATCAACACACCTTCCTAACTAAATACTACCCAGCCACACACCGCATTGCATCATTCATTAGGCAGTCCCCTCTGGGATTCTATCGTTATGCCAGCTACATTCCACTCCCTATACAAAAATCAAAATTTCCAAAATAAAGGCAGGTTATTTGGTGGGTTCCACCTGCCTGACCTCAGGAGTTGGGGGGCGGGATGTGAAGCAGACATCATGCCCCATCCCAGCTCAAAACCCTTCAGGGGCCCCGTATAGCCCGGGAAGCACAGTCCGTCATCCCACCTGGTGGGGAGGCAATGGAAGCCTCACAGATCACTGTTTCTGATCACCCACCACTGGTTTCTGTGACCAGGTTCCTCTGAGGCCCACCAGACTACCCCCCCCCCCCCACTGCTGACCATGCCACATTGAGGCCCCCCATCAGACAGCAAGTGTTGGGCTTCATGGAGAGAAGAAGGTTCCTGAAAGTTCTGACGGCTCTCTGGAACCTGAGCCCATTAGGGAAGCAGGAAGCTCTAACTGGAGGAGGCATCTGCCTGGCAGCGGGGAGAGGACACCCTCCATATTTACACTCAGGCTGGGCAGCAGGAACATTCCAGGGAGCATCTTTGCGTTTCTACATTGAGATGTTTGCCATTTTTATTTCAAGTTCAGATAGCGTTTTGAATACTGTGGATTGTAACCTTTTATGTGTCAATGGCATTGAGAATACTTTTCCCCAATCTCTCTCAACTTTTCACTTTACTTATGGAATTAATTAGCCAGAATTTTCTTTTTTAACTTTTATGTTGTCAAATAGCTGTGTTTTCTCAGAAAACTTATGGGGTTTTGTATCTTGATTTAAAAGGTTTCCCAATGCAATCTAAAGTTATTTTTAAAACACATTCTCATAAATGGCCATTCAAGATATTGGGTTTGTTTTTTTAACATTAAAAGTTTTAATCTGCCTATAATTAATTTGGGGGTTACATAGTGAGAAGGAATTCAACCTTAATTTTTTTCTAGGCAAATAGCCAGCTGTGCTCGATCCTTTATTAAATAAACATTTTCCCTAATAAGTTAAACAACATCTTTGTTTTCTATTATATTTCAGTAGATGTGATTTACTTCTATACACTCTGATCTATTCCACTTATTGATTTTTTTGATTTATTGATTACAGGAACTTTATTTTCTTTTTGCTCCTCTATTGAAATATTTTTTTAAAAAGTGTTCTCAGTCCCATTCATATGCTAACTGTAACTGTATTAAGTTTATATAACTTGGGAAAATGAAACATTTAGTAAGATATTGTCATTCAAGATCAATCTCTTTCCATTTGTTAATCTATTATTTTATGTGCCCTTAAATAAATTTTGCTGGTGACTTTTTTCCTACTTGTTTGCAAGTAGAAAATATTTTCTAAATATTTCACAATAAGTCACTTTTGAACTGCTTTTGTAATTTGTAAACAAACCACTGAACTGTCAGAATTTCATACATGCTAAGGTATCCACTGGGCCCATAACAACTCCATCTCACAGACATCTCATTGTTTCTCTACTTTACCGACCTCATCCCAGAGCAATAGGATAAAAACATGGCCATGCAGCCTCCTCGTACTGGGTCACTGAAAACTGAACCAAACCAAGAGGGCAGGACAAAGAGACCCACCAGCGGGTTCACTGGACGGGCTAGGCAAAGGTTGAGTTCCCGCCAGTCCCAGGTATATTTACCGGAACACCCTGGCTCTGTATTTCCTACAGGTGATTTTCAAGTACCTTCACAAACTTTGACCCAGAGGCCCCAGCTCAAGAACAAACAGCTTATTTGAAATGTGAAGATCATTTCCAAACCTAAGGGAAGAGCCACAGCCTCATCAGCATGACACAGTCTCAACCAAGTGTTTCCAGGGCAGGGCCAGGCTCCTCCTTGTCCCAAACGCTGGTTGGAGGCCAGGAAGTTCTGGTGACTTTGCAGAGGCCCCTCCCTTCCTGCTGTTTACAGAACAATGTAATGTTACACTGGGCAGAAGCCCCGGGAAATCCTGTACTCAGAGTCTAGCAGACAGGTGTCTTGGATCCCACAAAAGAGCAGAAACACAGCTTTCCTAATGCAGGAAAGGTAAGGCTTAATGCATTCAGCTTACAAGTTGCTAGGAGAAGCAAGGCTGTTGCAATTGATGGAGTAAGAATAGAGAGATGAGTACGAAAGTTACACTAAGATCTAAAACTATTAGTAGAAGCCCTATTTTTCATATCAGGAAGATAACAAAAAAGTGTCTTTAGTTGAGAAAATAGGACTGAATTACTAGCATATTATGTAGAGCAGCAGGTTCAAACTTTTTTGACAGAAACTAAGTAAAAATATAGATATTTTTTCACATTTTGACCCTGTGCACATCTGTTTACAAATGAAACAAGTTTTACAAAACTACTTGACGTGAAATGCACTCATATTTTCCAATACGTTCCACACCACTCTACTCCCCTCTGCTCCGTTCCACTTTAAAAAGATTTGGTCAGGACCCCCTAAATGAATTTCATGACCCACTGGTGGGTTGCAACTCATATTCCAGAAATATTGATCAGTGGTATAATGATAATCATCAAAATAACTGAAAGTAAAACAACTAAAAGAATTGAGAATCTGTATGTACATCTCATCAATACCATGTATACTTTAAATTTCTCACAATTTTATTTGTCAACTGCATCTCAATAAAGCTGACAAATACATAAAAAACACTCAAAGAAGTTATCTCTAGGCAGCGGAATCAGGAGGTAAGGAAATAACTTAAAAGATTGCTGCTTTTTAACCTGTGCTATTTACTTCTGTTTGATTTCCTATCATGTGTATTCATTGCTTTCATAAAAATAAAAAATACAACAATAAGGCAACCGAGGAAAAGAGGCCTTAATTTTTTTTGAGAGAAAAATGACATAATATGCTCCTGCTGGAATTCAATGGGAAGTGTACATCACCGCCCATGTAGCAGTCTCATCAAAAAAATTTAACCTGAACCGATTCATAAGCAAACAGTCAGACATTTGAGTTACAAGACCAATTCTCACTGAAAGGGGTGAGCTTGGAGACTTTGCTGACAAAACAGATAGGGCTTAACCACAAGAAAAGTCAGCCTGGTTCCAGATCTCAGTCTTGAATCTCTCACCCTGAATCTGAGTCTTGATTTAGAAATTCTCAGTCTGTCTGACATGATTAAACTGTTCTGAGTTAGGTAGATGACTACAGCCTTGAAGGTAAAGATAGAAATATAGAAATGATGAAGTCATCAAACCCACAGTATTTATGATTTTGTGTTAAATTTCAGAATACGTTTCATAATCATTCAGGATAATGTGCATTACATATTTTAGAATGCCCCTAATGTTTAAGAGAATTTTACATTAGGGAATCTGACAGATTAGCCTTGTAATTTTGATTTAAATTTGGAATTTATTTTTAGATGTGATTTTAATTTAAAAGTTTTAAGAAATTTAATTAAATTTGTAAAAAAAAATCAAACTATTGTAAAATTGAAAAGAACTTGAATTACTACATTTTTAAAAACATTTATCAATTTTATTGATTATTTTGCCCCTCCACCATTTTTTTAAATTCCCATTCCTCTACCCCCACCCTTAATTTAAGTCGTTTCTCTCTGGTTCACATGACTTCGGTTTACTAGGACCCAGCAACAGCACCTTATCTGTTCCTGATCTCTCAGCAAAAGCATATTTTTGTTATATCCAAATTCCCCTCCAGGTGGACCAGGAATGTTCATGATGTCGGAGTGGGTGGCTGCCAGGACAACTAGGAGTGGGTTTTTCAGCTACAGCCACAGGCTGGGGGCAGAGAGGGAACTATTTCAGAGGCATGTCCTCCTTCCTGGTTGCCTCTCCTCCCCAGTGAGGTGGGGTGCACTGGCCTCAGGCCCAGGCTGTCTCTCCAGGTGGGTGTGCAACCTGCCCGCAGACTTGACACCCCATACCTGCTGTGTGGTATGACCTGTAGGAGCCCCCAGGCCCAGCCCACAACAGAATGACCTCTTTCCTGGGCCTCGAGGAAGGTTGCTCAGAAGTGGATCAGAACCGAGCACAGAACATGAGGCAGCTTCTCAGATCTTCCTCCAAATCGAGCCTGCTTATCTGATGAGGCGAGTTCGAACTTCTGACCAGCGGGATGCCCTTTGCAAGACTAAAGAAAGCCCTCTGAATGCAGCAACACCAGAAATGGCTCAGGAGAGAAGCTCCTGCCATTCACACAGAGAGCCTCTCGCTTCTGAGAGAGCTTAAGACAAAAACATGAAAAAGAATGGGAAAGAAAGAGGCAAAGTGGTGGTACCCTGAGAGAGATTAAGCCCAATTTATTTGATTAGTATATGCTTTTTGAAAGAAAATTGACTGCTGAGCTTTGTATTTACCTGGGGAAGTCTGCTTCTGTTGTACAAAAAGAACAAAAGAAGTTTATTTCATGCTGTTAAGATAATGCATTCAGTCAGTGTGGCCCCTTTGCTTCCATTCTTGATGGAACTAGAGAATGAAGGAGCTTGTTCTGTTTATGAATTATGTACCCACTGGGTAAAGGCACAGCAGCTGGCAAAGGCGGCATTCTACTTCACACTCAACAAAAGTGACCACAGCTCTAGAGTGTAGAGAGAAAGTGAGAAGTGGTTCTCGAGGAATTACTTGGAATTGGTTTTTTTTTTGGCAGGCATATGTGATCATGAAACAGTTCCCCATGGAACAGAAAGAAGAGCTGAGCCTCAGTGTGGGGTAGATCACCAGGTGTCCTGAGTGGCAGCAGGCAGGGGTGGCCTCGCTCTACCCACACCACCTGGTTCCTTCTCCCGGCTGGTGGCTCAGCCTGTAGTATTCAGCATTGGTAGGAGATAGCAACACAAAGAGCCAAGTTTCTTAAGGCAAACAAGCTTCCTGCTATGTGTATGATATAAATGCGCCCATGTGAGCATTGCTCATGGATAGAGGAAAAGGGTCTGATCACTGTAGCGGAGGTCGTAAGTGTGCCCAGCACCAAGTGCTGGCCTGGGAGGTATAAATGCATGACCCCCAAACACTAGCAGTTGTTGGCCTGGGAGATATAAATGCATGACTCCCAAGCACTAACAGTGCCTTTTTGAAATGACTATGCTGCTGTTTTCAAAAACAAACTTTCTTCCCTGGAGGCCATGCTCCAGTGTGCCCTTTCCTCAGGGGTCTAACAAAGAAGCACTACTCCATTTATTCTGCAACATCCATTTCCGTCCCGCATATAAGGCCCCTAGAGCCCACCTTCCTCCCCCAGCCCTGTCTCCCCCAGTGGCCCTCATGGCACCTCATATTTGTGCCATGCTTTGCTTTTCCCTGGACTCCCTTAATGCTGTTTTGCGAGGGCCAGGAAGTGAGAAGTGAACTGCCTGGTCTATGCCTGGGGGGCAGGTGCTGGGGGTGGGGGTGTCCAAGCCCCACATGCTTCTGCCTCCTGGCAGCAGCTCCCTCAGCCTAGGGCCTGCTTGCCCCACACCAGGCAGGTAGAGGGCCTGCAGGCAGGGCTCCTGGCTCTTCCTGGGCCTCAGGTAGGTCTAGATGAGTCTTGTCACTTCCAGGGACTGTTTGGATGAAACTTTACCCACCCCTAGGAGTGGACAATCACCCAGGGATTAAGCAATGTTGGCCTCTGTGGGTTCCGCATAGGTATCTCTTCCATGCTTACCTAGGCCCTCTGGGAGGCCACCTGACTTTGGACAGACAGATCTGGGGCTGAATTCCACCTCTGACAATGACTAGGGGTGACATTAGCCCTGGGGTCACACACTCCAATGCTATATCATTTCTGTCACAGGGCAAAATGTCATTTATCGGGGTGGGGATTCTGCTTCTGAGCTCTCTCTCTGGGTCTATTGGACTCTTGGATTAGGGGGCTGAGTGGAGACAGGGAGAAACGTAGAGCCTGTGGCCTCTGTACGGAGCAGTGGACCACCTCCTCACGAACCAGCACCAAGCAGGAATGTGAATCCAGTGTGACCAGAACTTTCAATTTTTCACAAGAAGACAAGTAGCCAAAGTTTGGTGAAATCTCTTAATTTTTAAATGTTGGCCACTAATTCAATTGTTCTCACGTGTCTCCCCCCCCCCCCCAACACACACACACTGCACAGAACATTGCAGCTGATCATGCGGCTGGATTTCCCCTCTGTCTCAGGCAGACACACCTTATGTCTCTGAGACTCGGGTTGCTTTTCTCTGACATGTTTGTGACACGACCTCACAAAGTTGTGAGAACACAACGTGATGATATATTTGTAGCACCTGGAACACAGGTCAGCACAAACCATGTTCATCACACCCTCTCCGCCCTTTCTTGCTTCTCCCTAGGTTTTGCTTCTGTCTCCGCGAGGAGCAGCAACTTTGCCAGCTGGACAACATTTTGGTGTCCCCCTCCCTCAGATCTTTCTCGCATTTGTTACTTTCTTCGGTTTGCGAATCCCCGAGTGGACTTTTAGGCAAGTGACAGCAGAGCTGTGCATCCTGAGAGAACAGCAACATTAGCTCCAGGAGAAGGTTTTTTGAAGGTTTTCTCCCTTCAGTTCCTTCTGGTAGCAAAGCCACCATCCTCTGAGATGACAGGGAACCCGAGAGATTCTAAAGAACTAAGTCCCATGGGTATAAGAGAGAGCAATGTTTACCTGCTAACAGTCCTTTTGGAGAAGCTGGTCCTCATAATGAGTTACTTTGTCATAAAAAATTGAAGGTTGGGCCGGGGAAGGCAGCTCTGAACCAAGGGTGGAGAGAGAACAAGGGAATCAGCCTCCCCAAGAGACCCACTATGATCCTGTGCCTATTGCATCTGGGATGGCTTGTGTGGTAGAGAGCGTGCATGGTCCTCGAGAGAATATTCTGTCACTGAGCCCTGTGACCCAAGTCTCTCTAAGCACTGGCTGAAGGACTTACTACACACAGTGAGACTTGCTGATAATCTGGCCATCCTGAGTCACATTTGATCAAGAATCTGCTTCCAGGGCCAGCCCGGTGGCTCAGGCGGTTGGAGCTCCATGCTCCTAACTCCGAAGGCTGCCGGTTAGATTCCCACATGGGCCAGCGGGCTCTCAACCACAAGGTTGCCAGTTCAACTCCTCGAGTCCCGCAAGGGATGGTGGGCAGCGCCCCCTGCAACTAGCAACAGCAACTGGACCTGGAGCTGAGCTGCGCTCTCCACAACTAAGACTGAAGCTGAACGGCACTCTCCACAACTAAGATTGAAAGGACAACAACTTGACTTGGAAAAAAGTCCTGGAAATACACACTGTTGCCCCCCCCCCCCCCCAAAAAAAAGTCCTGTTCCTCTTCCGCAATAAAAAAAAAAAAAAAGAATCTGCTTCCAGATCCTTCCAGATGTAGAAAATTGGCCATAAGGAAGATGAATGGAGATATTATTTCTGAGGTGAAGGCTGAGCAGCAGATAAAATCTCTTCCTCCAGGGGAAGCCATATGCCATTTGAAGTGTGGCTCTTTCAGTTTAGCTTAAGGGCTCCTATGGAATAATCTTCATATCCAACGAGATTTATATAAATTTCAGATCACACATCTGGATAGGTCTCTTTATCTCTCTTTGCCTCTCTCTGTCTCTCTGTCTCTCTCTCTCTCTCTCTCTCTCTCTCTCTCTCTCTCTCTCTCACACACACACACACACACACACACACACACACTCAGAGTCTCCTTCCCATCCCATCCCCCCAACTGTGGTTCCGACCCTAGTTGCCTAGTTGCCTTAACCCAGAGCAGGAGAGCTGGAGAGCTGACTCCCTCTAGGGGTGACACCAGGAACTGCTGGAGAAGCTGACTTGGAACTAGAAACACTGGCCTGGTCCACACACTTAAGCTGAACCTAAGCATTAAATCTGAAAAACTGTTGGCTTCAGAGAAGGTGCAACCCATATTATATCCCCAAGCTCAGCCAAGATGACGGAAACTGGAGAACATGTGCATGACAATGTCCTTACTCAGGTGGGGTTAAATCATCATTAATAAGCACTAGCTCAGGAGCCCGACACCTCATGACTTGCCAGCTGTGTGACTCTGGGCAGCCTACCTGACCCCTCAAGGCATCAGTAAAACGGTGCTAGAAATACTCTGTAAGGCTTTCCTGTGGATGAAATGAGGTGTTACATGTTACCAGTATGTGTTAGCAACATTATACTTGCACTACTTATAAATCGATGTTGGTTATTGTTTCTTCCTCAAATTTCAATTCTATTGCTGCCCCTGCCCTTCAGTGCTCCCCAGACAGCCTTCCTCATGGAGCGAGGAATTCCATCGCAGCACAAACTTTACAACATTTCTTTTCAACTAGAGAACAGATATGACACCTTTGTAATATCATGTACAGAAAATGAATCCAAGGCACAAAGCTTCAAAATTGACATTGTTCCAGAAGCTCTTTGAAGGTGTCTATTTTTATCTTCACAAAGTGTAATTCCCTTACTCTAAAGGGTGCTCAGGAGAAATAACACCCCAGATTGCATGATCTCCTCATGTTCACTGCGGGTATTTCTCCCTGGGGAAGGACAGGGAGCCTGCAGTTCTGGGGGTGAACCCATCAATAATTGTGTCTGTGGAAGCTGGGAGAAGACAGCACAGCCTACTTCCCAATGAGGGGCCATGTGACCAACTGTAAAAACCATTATGAGGCCTTTCAAAACCACCACATTTCGAGGTGCCCAGGCAAGATACTTCCACAGGAATCATTTTTGTTGCTCTGTGTGCTGGAATCTCTGAGTGTGCCCACAGCATTCCAAGAAGAAAGCATGGCATGAGGCCCCATCCTGGGGGGCAATGTTTGATCTGTGCAATAGTGAACCTGTGTTAGTCCAAGCTCTAGGGCTGAGTCCCTGAGTAGAACACAACACAACTCTGCTATTTGCACATTTGTGATTGTAGACCTTTGTATCTGGGGCTATGATTTCACTGAGGCCCTCTCCTTGCCATGGCCCAGGCAGTTTGTAGTTGCTGACCAATTGTGGGTGGACACAAAACCCAGAGTCGGGCTAGACCACACCTGAAAGCCACCAAGGCAGTGGGATCAGTCAGCTTCAGGGCCAGGCAACCATAATAAGGCTACCACTCATCTCCAACCTTGACACAGGAGCGCAAAAGCAAGCACCCACGGGACTGGGGCTGGGGTGGAGGCATCTACCTGGTGGCTTGGAAGCCAGGGGAGAAGGCAGGAACCTGGTGGAATTGTGGGAGGGAGTCTGTGTGGTGTTTTCTGAAGAAGTTCCTCTGCAGCCCGCACTTGATTCCTGGTTTTGCAGACCCGAGTGGCCCAACAGCTTCTGTTTGAGTCTCAGCCAGAAACTCTATGTAGGCGTGGTTGTTGGTGGAGTCCTTGTTGCACAGGGATGAAAGAGTCTGTTACAGAAAAAGAGAAGGTTCTGAGCACATTGAAAATGCTGATACTCACTGTTCAGATCCCCCAGGCTGCATCCTTCCTGGTCTCGGATTTTTGCCAATGTTGCAGAAACATTTTGTTGTGTCCTTATTGCATGTTAAAAAATGAATGGAAAATGCACATAATGTACTTTTCACCATTTTAAACCAGAGGCTTTTAGTACATTTACAATGGTGTACAACCAGCACTACTATCTAGTTCCAGAGCATTGTCATCACCCTTATAGGAAACCCTGCACCCAGTAGCAGTCACTTCCTACTCCCCTCTCTGCCCAGCCCCCCACAACCACCAATCTGCTCTGTCTCTAAGATTTGCAGATTTCCCTTGCTTTTGACATACAATGAATTGGGTGGAGCAATTCCTGTAAAGCAATCAGTTTAAAAGTGAAACTGGGTCAGCCCTGTTAGTCTGGCCAGGGGCACCTCCCTTTCCCGTGTGGAGGGGACTGGTTCCTTTACCACACTGTGATGTACCAGATGAGAAGAAGGGCATCACCATGTACAAAGCTTAATGCCAGGCAGGGGGCCGGGGGACACAATAACCTTTCCACTTTCTTCTTTCTCAATCCTACAAGGAGAAGCAGGAGTCTTCCCAACACTAGACAATTCACATATTCATTCATTCATTCATTCATTCATTCATTCATTCATCAGCAAACATTTTTGAAGAGTCTCCTGTGTGCTAAACAGAGTGCTGGGAATGGGAAGGTCTAGACCTGCCCCAGATCCATGGACATATGAACACTCTGACATCAAATACAATATGAGTGCTTTTTTTAAAAAAAATTTATTGGGTAATATTGGGGAACAGTGTGTTTCTCCAGGGCCCATCAGCTCCAAGTTGTCCCTCAACCTAGTTGTGGAGGGTGCAGCTCATCTCCAAGTCCAGTTGCTGTTTTTCAATCTTAGTTGTGGGGGGCACAGCCCACCCTCCCATGCCAGAATTGAACCGGCAACCTTGTTAAGAGCTCATGTTAACAAGCTCATAACTTGTTATGGCCGTCCCTCTGGCAGCTCAGTGGGAGCTTGTTGCCTTCAATCTACCATGTTTCCCCAAAAACAAGACCTAGCCAGACCATCAGCTCTAATGCATCTTTTGGAGCAAAAATTATAGTAAATAAGACCAGGTCTTTAATATAATATAATATAATATAATATAATATAATATAATATAATATAATATAATATAATATAATATAATAGTAAAATAAGACCGGATCTTATATAATATAATATAATATAATATAATATAATATAATATAATACCAGGTCTTACTAATTTTTGCTCCAAAAGACACATTAGAGCTGATGGTTCAGCTAGATCTTATTTTGGGGAAACATGGTAGTTATGGAGGGCACAGCTCACTGGTCCATGTGGGAATCAAACCTGCAACCCTGTTGTTCAGAGCTTGCACTCTAACCATTTGAGCCATCTGGCTACCCCAATATGATTGCTTTTGATGGGATAGTATTGGCAAGGTGCTCTGTGCACCTAGAGAACCTACCTGAAGGTCAACATAGTGGGGCACCGATCATGCCACCCTGGCTCCATCTGGACTCCTACGCCTCCCTCTGTCTCTGCTCCCAGATCATTAACAAGGACCTGCTGGAGTTGCGGCATGGAGCCCGGGGTGGGTTCCTTCTCACCTACCCAGGATGACCCTTCTGCTTTGCCTGTTAACGTTCATGCATCCCATGAAACCTGTCTTGCTGTGATCTCTTCTAGAAGTTTCCTCCTCAGCAGGCTCAGGCCACACGTGTTTTTCTCCATTGTGACCCACCAGGCTGCAGGGTAATTGTGTGATGCTTTTCCCTTCTACAATAGGAGACAACGTGAGGGAAGAGTGGGTATCTCCAGAACCTGGCTCAGGTAGGATGTACAATAAAGAGTTGTATAAATGATTTGACTCAGGGGTCACCCACGCAAGAGTGTTTCACAGGTGAGCACCTGTCTATATGTCTCAGCATGACCTCTGACCTGACCAGACCATTGCTTCTAGTTCTAAATCCTGGGAGACGCTGATTACTGCTGATTTCTTCCAGCTGAGCCGTTGCTTTTCCCACTAATGACCAAGCAAGCTCGTATAACAAACTCATATATCTCCTGAAGCCTGAAATTTCCTACATCCTTCCTGCAGGATTATCCCTTGTCCTGATCACTAAGAACCTTGGATAATCTGGACACAACCGAATTTGGGATAGAATTACACCACAAAATTTCTGGCGCCTCTCCCCACTTTGGTCATCGGCGTGTTCTCACTTTTCACCACGAGATGGCGCAGCAAGGCCAGGTGTCAGGCCCAGGATGGTGTCCTGAGGCGGCAGCTTCTGTTTCAAAATAAGTGTGTGTTCTCCAATGCAGACTGTGGATTTGATGCAGAGAGTGCTGGAGGTAGATAATGAGTGTGCTCCTGGCTAGCCCTGAAGGTGGCAGAATATTCTTTGGAAACGGAGTACACAATTTCATCCATAGTCTACATTTAACAGGAACTCCAAGACCACCCTGAACCTGGGCTAGTTGTAAAGCCGGCCTTACTGCAGAAACAGTGCTGGGGAATTGGAGAATTGCAATTATGGTGTTACCTAAATTCTGACTCATGCCTTGAAATATTTTCCTGTGTGTCCCCACTCACACACCCCAGGACTGCGGGAGTGGCTGGAAAGCAAACGGGAGTCCTGGGGTGTCTGTTGGTATGAGACTCTTGCATGCAGGATTGCCAGAGTTGGGAAGAGGAGGTGAAAGCAGCATCAAATGCCAAGGAATCAAGAATTCAGTCTTCCAGGTGGTCATAAATGTGTATTTGTGAAAGTAAGAGTCTAGAAATATGGTATGTCCTCATTTGTTATCTTTAATGTGATACTTTAAATATTTACAAAGGAATGTGAGACTATTTATATTCTTGCCCAAGACTCACAAAGTAATTGAACCTCGACAACCCCAGTCCAACCAAACACCATCTATCTGGTTACTCTGTCTAAGCAGTCAGAGGGAAATTCCTAAAACTAATCCACTTGCTTAAACACACTTGGACCAAAACTAAATTTCCTTACCAAGATCTGTAAAACCTCTATGATCAGATCTCCTAGGGCATCATTCTCTCCAGATCTCCTTGCTCAAACTCTGATACCAGCCCTTTTATTCCTTATTTTTGGTCTGTGTTTTAGATCCCACCCAACTCTTTACTGCCTCAGGCCCTTTGTACTCACTGTTCCCTCTGCTTTCCCCCAGCCCTTCCTCTGGCTTCCTCCTATTTTTTTTTTTTGTGTGTGTGTGTGTGTGTGTGTGTGTGTGTGTGTGTGTCTTTCAGGTGTTTGTTTTAATGTCACCATGAGAAAGGTATCCTCTGAACAGTCAGTAGGAAGTAGCTATCACCCCATCCCTGCCTTTCTCTCATTTGCCTTAGTTGAAACCCCTACACTTACAATGGGAGACAGCAAACCTTCACAATAATAAACCAAAGGCAATACCACATCCCTGGAGAGATTGCAGAAATTAGTGCCACCATGAAAGACTTGAAAGATGCAAGAATGGTGATTCCCAAAATACTCTTATTCAAATCTCATAGTTGGTCTTTGCAAAAAGACAGATGGATTCTGGAAAATGACAGTGGATTATCATGAGTTTAATTAAGTGGTAACTCCAACTGCAGTAATGGGGTAGATGTTTTTGCATGACTTGAGCACAGAAACGTATCCCCTGATTTGTAGCTGCTGATCTATCCAAATGCCCTTTTCTCTATCTCTGTCAATGAGACCAACCAAAAGCTGTTTGCTTTCAGATGGAAATACCTGCGATATACCTTCACTGTTCAATATAAGGGACATATCAACTCTTTAGCCCAATGTCATAATTTAGTCTGCATGGATCATGATTGCCTTTTCCTTCCACAGTATGTCACACTGGGGCATTACACTGATAGCATTAGGATTATGGATCCAGTGGGCAAGACATAGCAACCACTCCAGACTTAGCAGTAAGGCATTTACGTCTAAGGGTTGGGAAATAAATCAGACAAAAATTCAAGGGCCTTCCACCTCAGTAAAATTTCTAGGGGTCCAGTGGTCTGGGGCATGTTGAGATACCCCTTCTAAAGTGAAGAAGTAGTTGTTACGTCTGACTCCCCGTCCCCCAAAAAATGGAAAAAAATATAATTCTTTCTAGGTATCTATTATTTTGGAGGCAACATATTTCTCATTTGGATGTGCTACTCAAGTTTATTTACTGAGTGAATCAAAACACTGCTAATTTTGAATGAGGACCAGAAAAAAAGAGATCTATGCAACAGGCTGCTGTGCAAACTGCAGGGCCACTTGGGTCATATCCAATGGTGTTTGGTGTGTTTGATGCTGTTTGAAGCTTTTAGCAGGTCCCTATAGGTGATTCACAGAACAGGCCCTTAGGATCTGGGGGCAAAGCCTTACTCCACTTTTAAGAAACAGGTCTAGACCTGCTACTAAATGTTTAACCATGAATCATCAAATTACAATGCAACTTGGGCTACCCATGATTCATGGCTGTTATCTGACCCACCAAGCCATAAAGTTAGGCACGCACAGCAGCACTTCAGCATCCAGTGGAAGTGGTATGTGCAGCATCAGGTGTTAGTAGAAGGATCAAGTAAGTTACATGAGTTCCAGTAGGAAGTGGTCCAAATGCGTATGGCCCCACTCTTACCTTCTCTCTCCCAGTCTTCACCTATAGCCTCATGGAAAGTTCCCTACAATCAATTGATAGAGCAAGAGAAGACACTGACCTGGTTTAAAAATTGTTCAGCACGAGATGCAGGCACCACCAGAAAGTGGATGATTTCCGCACTTTCTGGGACGTCTCTGAAGAACAATGGTAAAGGGAAATCTTCCCAATGGGCAGACTCCTAGCTGTGCATGAGGTAGTTATCTACTTTGTTTGATAGGAGAAATGCCCAGACACGTGATTATGTTCTGATTCATGAGCTGTGGCTGATGATTTGGCAGCATGATCAGAAACTTGAAAGGATCATGATAGTGAAACTGGTGACAAATAAATTTGAGGGATCAGTATGTGAATAATCCTCTCTAAATGAGCAAAAAGATGTGAAGATATTTGTGTCCAATGAAAATGCTCACCAAACGGGGACCTCAGCAGAGGAGGATTTTAAGAATTAAGTGGATGGTATGACTCATTCTTTGGATACCTGTCAGCCTTTTCCCCCTGCCAACCCTGTCATCACTCAAAGGGCTCATGAAAAAAGTGGTGGTGGTGGCAAGGATGAAGGTTATATATGAGCTCAGAGACATGGACTTTCATTCACCAAGGCCAGCCTGACGATGCCCACTCCGTGAGCAGCAGAGAGTATCACTGAGTCCCTGGTATGGCACCATTCTCCAGGGTGATAAGTCAGATACTGGGTGACAAATTGATTTCATTGGAATACTTCCATCATGAAAGGAATAGGATTTTGTTTTTCTTGCAATAGATACTTAACTCTGGATAAAAATGTGCCTTCCCTTCACATAATACTTCTGCCAAAACTACCATCTGTGGACTTCCAAAATACCTTCTTCACTATCAGGGTATTCTACACAGCATGGCTTCTGTTCAAGGACCTCACTTCACAGCAAATGAAGTGCAGTGGTGGTCTCATGCTCATGAATTCACCGGTCTTACCATGTTCCCTATCATCCAAAGCAGCTGGCTTGATAGAATGGTGAAATGGCCTTTTGAAGACTCAGTTAGAGTGCCAGTGAGGTGGCAGTTCCTAGCAGGACTGAGGCAAGGGTTTTCAGGAGGCTGTATATGTTCTAAATCAGCATCAAATATGGCGATGTTTCTATAATAGCCAGTATTCAAGGATCCAGGGATGAAGGGATGGAAATGGGAGTGACAGCACTCACTATTATCACTAGTGACCCAATAGTACAATTGTTGCTTCCTATTTCCACAACCTTATGCTTTGCTTAAAAGTCTTAGTTCTAGAAGGAAGAGTGCTTCTACTAGGAGATACAAAAATGATTTCATTGACATGGAAATTAAGATGGCTTCTCAGCCACTTTCCGTTTCTCATGCCCCTAGTCAGCCAAAAATGAAGGGAGTTGTGGTGCTGCTGAGTAAATTGACCCTAACCAGCAAGGGGAACTTGCACTGCTATACAACAATGGAAGTAAGGAAGAGTGGGTCTGGGATACTAGAGATACTGTAGGGTGTCCTGTGATTAAGGGCAATAAAATAAATTCAGCACCAAGTAAGCAGTACTAGTAATGACCTAGAAACTTCAGGAATGAAGATTTGAGTCACCACACCAGGTAAAGGACCACAACCAGCTGAGGTGCTTGCTGAAGGCAATGGGGATACAGACTGGGTAGTGGAAGAAAGTATACGAGGTCTGACAATTAAGATTGTGAACTTGTTGCCACGATGTTGCTAAACTTTTTTTGATATCAGAGTTACGAATTTGTACCAACTGGAAAAATAGTTAACCAAGTTGACTATTTGGAAGTGCTGACAAGGCTGTGTGAAAAAGTTAGACGACCTAAACTTTTCACCAGCAATTCATGGCCCTTGCATCACGACAATGTACCAGCTCACACAGCACTGTGAGAGAGTTTTTAGCCAGTAAAAGAATAACTATTGGAACACCCTCCCTACTCACCTGATCGGCCCCCAACGATTTTTTTTCTTTACCCGAAGATAAATATTGAAAGGAAGACATTTTGATGACATTCAGGACATCAAGGGTAATATGACGACAGCTCTGATGGCCATTCCAGAAAGAGTTCCAAAATTGCTTCGAAGGGTGGACTGGGCACTGGCGTCACTGCATAGCTTCCCAAAGGGCGTACTTTGAAGGTGACCGTAGTGATATTCAGCAATGAGGTGTGTAGCACTTTTTCTAGGATGAGTTCACAAACTTAATTGTCAGAACTTCGTAGAATTATAATAATAAAAGAAATATAAAATGGAAGACAGTTATAATTACTGCCTATATATGACCACGTGACTAGTTACAGAAATGAGGATTGCAATTATGAGTACTTTCTCCCTATTTTGCATGTGTGCATGCATAAATATCTTTGTTTTTGTCCTCTCTTACTTCATTATCACGTCAGATAAGATGCATTGACTTTATATCATAGTACTTCAGCATTCTTGATTTTACATCATAGTGTTAAAGTTACAAGATACCAAGGAGAAGAGGAAATATCACTCATCTTTTTATCTCCTTTTCTGGGGAAGGGGTTAGTGCTTTTTGGGTTGTATCAGGATAGTTGTATCATGTTAGGCAGAATTATGAGCTTGCTATTGCTTTTACTCGGAGACAAAGCATGGTTTGCAGAGATGTGTATAGGTACCAAGTTCACCAAGAGTGGACTTGTGATGGTTAACTTTATGTGTCAACTTGACTGGTCAAACGTACTGAGCATGTCTGTGTGGGTGTTTTCAGATGGAGTTAACATTTGAATCGGTACACCGAGTAAAGCAGATGGCCCTCCCTAACGTGGGCGACCCTCACTTGAAGGCCTGAATGGAACAAAAAGCCTGACCCGCCCTTGAGTAAGGGATAAATCCTCTTGCCTGACTGCCTTCTAACTGGAACACTGTTTTTGTTCTTGCCTTTGGGCTCAAACTGAAACATTGGCTCCCCTTATCAGCTTTCACGCGGGAACTTATACCATTTGCTCTGCTGGGTCTCTGGCTTGCCAAATGCAGATTTAGGGATTTCTCAGTTTCCATAATCATTTAAGCCAATTTCTTACAATAAATAAACAGATAGATAGATATATAGATACATACATACATACACACACACACACACATACATACATATGTACAGGGTTCTCTGGAGAACCCTGACTAACAAGGCCCTTCTGAAATCTATTCAGGAAAGCAAGGAATTTGTTGACATCAGATTAGGAGCCCTACCCTAGAAGCTTTTTTGTGCTCAGGGTTTACCCACAAGGCACAGAATATAGAGGCAGTTTCTGGGTGTGGACCGGTATCGGGCCGGGATCGTATCTCATGAGACCGAAGAACGGAAACACGGACCCAGGAGAAGTAAAGAGTTTTAAAAAGAGGATAGTTTATTAAAAGCAAAGGGTCAGAGCTCCCAAGCAGGAGGGGGTCTCGAATGGGGATGCTCTGTGACTGAGGCAAAAGTTCTTACTTTTATACCTTCCCTTGTCTGTTTGAAGGGAGCTGGAGCCTTCTAATGGAATTCATCTATCAGGATCGTCCTGTTTGCCCATCCTGAAGGGATTAACAAAATAACCCATTCCTATCTATCAGATCTGTTCCTTTGTCTGGCCAGAAGGGATCTGAGATTATCTATTAACTTCAAGGTGTATTCTCATGTCTCTGTCCTGGAGTGAAGGAGACATTCCAAGACCTAGAGTTTCAGGATATGGCTGTTTTTTTGGTTTATTCCACCAGGGGCCCCCGCTCTACCTAGCAATATACTAACTTAACCTGTCTCAAAATCTTCAAGGACCCAGTACTATTAGGTTCTTATCTAATTCAACTGTAAAGTGATCTCAGACTTTCCATTTTTACCCTCTTGCCTCATATTCTAGGAAGCACTCCTGCCCAGAACACACATTTTCGGTGCAGACCACATGACCTCACACACCTTGTGCTCACCTATGGTAGACAGATGCTTGTGATATTACAAACCTGCAAGAGAGACAGGCTTTAGGGACCATTATACCTGTGCTGCTGTCATTAAGCTCTTCTTGTTGACCCAGTTGATTGCCCCCAGGCCCTCTCAGTCACTGCTGTCTTCATCTCAAGTATTAGGAAAGGGGACAGTGTCTTGTGTAATAGGCATGAGATGATGATGCCGCCTTCCCATGACTCTAATTGCTGCCTGCAGTTGTGGATTTATTGCTTGAAAACCTTATTTCTGGACTACAACACGGGTTTTAATACTAATAACCACTTACACATTTGTGTTCAGAAAATAAAATCACGTGATTGGGGGGACGTGAGGGAAGAATGACACCAGTTAATGTTTCCTTGAAACTCTTCAATAAGAGTTCTTCATTGATTCTGTATACAAAATAAAATAGAGATAGGCAGAAAAGGGGAAAAAAATGTGCTTCCATTTTACTTGTATTGATTTATTCATGGCCAACCATGAAAAAGAGTAAAATGTCATATGATTATAATTTTATGAATTGATTACCAGCTACAGATGCATTACAGAAGGCACTGAACATTTTTTTAAATAATAAAGATAAAAGCAACAACTAGCATAGAGAATTGCCTCCCACCAATGAGAACTCCCCATAACAATATGAATCTGTAAATTCTCAGTGAATACATCGTGTTGGCTGAGGTGGGTAAGGGAGGGGAAGACTGACATTATCTATGCGAGTGTAAATTGCCTCCACATTTTTGGAGGGTAATTTGCAAATATCCAAAAAGTTTTAATGGGCATACTAATTGATGTAGTAAGTTTCCCAAGAATCCAAAAGCATATCCACACAATAATATTTGTACAACACTGTCCAAATTTGTAACAAAAGATAATCTGAAGACAGGAAAATGTGCACCAATAGATATTTCCACATGATAAAACTTATATAGCCATTAAAAATAATGCTACAGTTCTATATGTACTTACATAAAATGATGAACATGATACATTATTAAGTGAAAAAATTGACATATAAATTACAACTGATATACATAAAAGAGGAAATCACACAGTTTGTTATTTCCTTAGGAAATTGAATTACATAGAAAGGAGGCTGAGAAACATTGTACAGTGTTTATCTCTGATTCCCAACAATTACTCTATTCATCAAAATAAAGGTTTGGTATCTAGTATCAACTATCTAACTATTTGGTATCAACTATCTTCAATTTCTGTCCTGTGAAGTGGAGAAAAATAACCATCCTCATTCCTCAAGCAAAACGATCCTTCTCTTTGTGCGTTATCTTAAAAAGAAAATCCTGAAGAGAAGAGTAGTTTCTCTACCCAGCCCTGCAGAGACTTGCATCCTGTATGAAAATCAGGACTTAGCTGTTAGCCAAACATCAACGCTGTCTTAGTCTAGTCTGACTGCTATAGACTTGGGGACTTACAAGCAACAGACATTTACTTCTCATTGTCTTGGAGGCTGGAAATCCAAGATCAAAATACCAATAAATTTGGAGTCGCATGAAGGCACATTTCCTGGTTCATTAATAGCCTTTTTTTTTTTTAGTGTCCTCATGTGGCAGAAGAAGGAGGGAGCTTTCTTGGATCTCTTTTACAAGGGCACTAAGCCTATTCATAAGGAACCCCCTCTGTGGGGACAGAGCCAGGAGTGCAGTTTCCAGGCTCTCAGCCTCACATGGAAAGCTGCTGGCTCGGGTAGTAAATGGCCATCAACTCTGATTGGATGGCCATCAGTTGTGGCTAGTTGGCTGTCAGCTATAATCAGTGAGCCATTGGCCACTAATATAACTGCCGTGGCTATGCTAGCAGAAAAATGGGGGCTAGCAAGAAGATGGTGGCTGGCAAACGTGGATTGCAGTTAGCACGGTGGAGTGTGGACTGTGGATTGCAGATAGGCAGATTGCAGCTAGCAAGTGAGGTTGTTAGGCAGACACAAGTGGACGGTGGGTTGTGGATCATGTGGCTCCTGCTTTTTGTGTCTCCAACCCAGCCGCCAGCGAAACTATAGTGGTATGACTCCCCTATCTATGGCTCCATTGGTGTTCTTTTTTGGCCTCACCATATGCTGCGTTCTTATGCGGGGAGCGGGACTAGAGAGCCTACATGACACCCGCATGACACTCTCTCATGACCTAATCACCTCCCCTCAATTCCACGTCCTAATACCATTGCCTTGGGTGTGAGGATTTCAACACATAAATTTGGGGTGGGGGGGGCACACACATTTTACACTTTTGCAAACACAATGTTTCTTTACCATTCATCTATCCCAAGTCAGCATAAGTCACTACCACCTTTAAATTCGTGTGTATTTGTTGAGAATTTTCCAAGTGTCATGCTAATGCTTCTTATGCATTAGCACAGCTTAGTCCTCAGAACAGGTATCTTCTCACTCCTTTTTACAGAATAAGAAAACTGGAGCTGAGGCAGGTTAAGTGGCATGCTCAAGGTTCATACACTGGGAATCAGGCAACCTGCACCTAGAATCTGCACACTCATCTCTGCTTGGCCTATCTCACCTCCCTGGGAAAACACCCATGATCACAGGGTGATCTTGTGATGAGTTTAGAGAGACCCTACATTCTATCAGTACTGCCAACTGTACATGTTAGCCAGTGAGAAAGACTCCCAGAAAGAAATTTAGTCACTTAACGCCAGTACAGATCCAAGTGTCCAGGAGAAACTTACACCCTAGAAAACGGGAGATCATGTCCTTTTGAGGAGATTATTTCTTCGGGATACGAAATGGTCTTCACTGCCACCCAGGATCCTAAGAGTGCACTACAGCTCCCAAAGCACTGACTGCTGAGGGAAGCCTGTTCTTTGGAAATACCATTTTATTGTTCCTGTGGCAGATTGCATTTTCCAGAGACAACCATATCAATATCTTTGATTCCATGTGGTCTTTTTACAAAATGACCTTGGTACTCCTTCCATCGAATAATGGGGTCTATGTCTCCTCTTCTTAAACTTGGGTGGAATACGGTGACTGCTCCTGATTCAGAATTCAGTGATGTGACTTCTGAAGCTGGAGCAGAACCTGCCATACACTTCCATCTTGCTGTGTGGGGAGGGGACAAGTGGTCTTGGAACCCAACTGCTAGATAGATTCTTTTTCCCAGTGGCTCCCTTGTATAGGCAGCTATACTTCCCTGCTCTGTTGGTGTTGGGTTTGGCTGTGTGACTTGCTTTGTCCAATGAGATAATGTGGAAGGGACAGTGTGCCAGTTCTGAGCCTTGGCCTTCAGAGGCCGTGTGTGTTTCTGCTCACCTTCTTGTATCTCTGTCATTGTCACATGAAAAGCATAACTTGGCTACCCCAAGGAGGATGAGAGCTGCATGGCGCAGAACCAGCTGATCTTCACCTAGATCAGAAAACCTCCAGTCAAGCCATAGACCTGTGAGAAACAGTGACTGATCCTTGTTTTCAGGAAGATTTGCTATGTTGTGTTATACAGCCATAGTTAGCCAATATGGGGTTTTGGGATGTTTGAGTTCTGCTGACATGACAAATTGAGGAAAAAGACACTGGCCTCATAACTAGAGGTTATCTGAACTCCAGCTGTGGCTCTTTTAGAACTGAGGGGAAATAAGAAATATCTCACTTAGCATTTCATCATATCAAGTTACAATTGTATATCTAAAGAGTGAAAAAGCCTACATATTATTATAAAATGTAAACTTACATGTGCTGAGGTAATCCAGTGAATCTGTGAGATTGATGACTTTGTATTAACCGCTGAAAATACATAAAATGTGAATGAACACGTGATAATGAAATCTGAAAATTGGATTTTGTTGAAACAGCAGACCTCTGGCTCTGGGGCCTCCACGCATTGTCCATTGGAAAACTTTGTTAAATGTTGGCATGAAGCCCCTAAAGCTCTCTTGTTGCTTCATTTGGCTTGCTAGCAAAGCAGCTGGGTGTATTTTTAAAACCACTTGTAGTGCATTACCACGCAACCTCAGTGTGTCCTGTGACTAAATGCAAAGAACGGCCTGAAATTGCTGAGGTAGGGACAACCTTCCTGTAGCACAGACAACCACAGTCCATGCTTATCCTGAGAAGCTCATCAAAGATAAAGAAAGGCCGTGACAAAGATTATGTTGAGAGAAAGATTATGCCACACTTCTCTATCAGATGGCGCTGTTGAACATCAAGTACTCATTGGTATAGAGTGTAAATGAGCCATTTTCTGCATGGGTGCCTTTGGATGAACCATCGGCAGAACTTATGCAATGACAGCAGCCATTTTATTTGACACTGAAATCTCTCCTGATAATCATGCATTATATGTACAAATGAGCAGTGATTGAAAATATCTTATTCACCAAGAAGGATATGCAGGTGGCAAATACACACATGAAAATATGTTCAACACCATGAGCCATTAGGAAAATGCAAATTAAAGGCAGGATAATACATCACTGCACACCTATTAGATTGGCTAAAATAAAAAATAGTGAAAACACCAAATGCTGGTAAGGATGGGAAGAAATAATCACTCATCCACTGAGGGTAGGAATGTAAAATGGTACAACTATTCTGGAGTATAGTTTAGCAGTTTCATTTTTTCCAATTTTAAGGCAATATAACATTGTATTAGTATAAGATGTACAACATATTGATTTGATGTATGAATATATTGCAAAATGATCACCACAGCAAGTTCCATTAACATCTATCACCTCACATTAGTTATAATTTTTTCCTTGTTATGAGAACTTTCAAAACTTACTCTCTTAGCATCTTTCAAATACACAATACAGTATTGTTAACCATAGTCACCATGCTGTGCATTACATCCCCAGGGCTTACTTACCTTATAACTGGAAGTTTCTACCTTTTGACTTCCTTTACCCATTTCCCCTACTACTCAAGCAGTTTCTTCTAAAACTAAACATACGTTTACCATATAACCCAGCAATTGCACTGTTTTTCCTTTTCTGTCACCTCCTCTTTCTTGAGAGTGTTTCAGGTGCCGCTGACCAAACTTGCCTTCAGAACAGAGCACAAGAGTTGGCCATTCATCTACAACCACAGTGATCTACTTAGGATGAGCTCATGTCTCAGTCAGACCCACTAGAGGCAGTGGACTACGATGCCACACATTAAGTTCACGAACTCATCCTAGAAATAGTGCTACATACCTCATTGCAGAATATTACTACGATTACCTTCGAAGTACTCCCCTTGGGAAGCTATGCACTGACGCCAGTGCCTAATCCACCCTTCAAAGCAATTTTGGAACTCTTTTTCTGGCATGGCCATCAGAGCTGTTGTCGTATTACCTTTGATGTCCTGAATGTCATCAAAATGTCTTTCTTTCAATATTTTCTTTATCTTCAGGTAAAGAAAGAAGTCACTATGGGCCAGATCAGGTGAGTAGGGAGGGTGTTCCAATACAGTTATTTGTTTACTGGCTAAAAACTCCCTGACAGACAGTGTCGTGTAAGCTGGTGCATTGTTGTGATGCAAGAGCCATGAATTGTTGGCGAAAAGTTCAGGTCGTTTTTGTCTAACTTTTTCATGCAGCTTTTTCAGCACTTCCAAATAGTCAACTTGGTTAACTGTTTGTCCAGTTGGTACAAATTCATAATGAATAAGCCCTCTGATATCAAAAAAGGTTAGCAACATTGTTTTGACTCTTGATTTGGACTGATGGAACTTTTTTGGTCATGGAGAATTGGCTGACTTCCATTGTGCACTTTGACGCTTTGTTTCAGGGTCGTATTGGTACACCTATGTTTCATTGCCAATGATAACACAGCCCAAAACATCGTCTTGCCTCTCCAAAACGTCTTGGCAAACTTCATCTCTCCTTTGCTTTTGTTCATCGATGTGCTCCTTTGGGACCATTTTTACACACACCTTTCTCATGCCAAGATTTTCAGTTAAGATATTCCTAACTGTTTCTCTATCAATGTTTACTTGGTCTGCTATGTTTCTCACAGTCAGCGATGATTTTGATGCATAATTCGACAAATTTTTCCAATGTTTTCATCAGTTCTGCTTGTTACTGGCCACCTTGACCTCTCTTCATCAGTGACGTGTTCTCTCCCCTCAGAATAACATTTAATCCATTTATACACTGCTTTTCTTTATGGCATTATCCCTATGAACTTGGACTAACATGTCCCCAATTTCACTTCCACTCTTGCCAAGTTTAACAAGAAGTTTAATGTTTGTTCATTGCTCTAATTCAAGCTCAGACATTCTCACGATGGCACACAAAATTATGCAACAACAATACAATAATGAATGCCACTCAGCAAGATACCACCACATGTTGACACGAACACAGCTGTGAGACACTGATATACCAAGGTTATGAAACCTTACCGAGCTGTTTGTAGAGTGCTGCAATGTCAGCACACGGTGGCAAGTTCACGAACTTAATTGTCAGACATTGTAATTCCCAGACACTTAAACACTATTGAACAAGAGTCTTTCCCTTTCTTCTGTGGATACAATCCTTACAAATATGTAAGTTTATAAATCCCAAAACTGAATATAAGGGAATGAAGCCAATGACAAGGAAATAGAATGTATAGGTGGAAAGAAAGGGCACATGGGTGTCCTCAAGTAGGTTAATCACAAACCTGCTAAACCAAAATCAGTACTAAGTGTCGACCAAGAGAAAAAGGCAATGCTGTAGGGCAAGAAAAGCATTTAATCAGGGTCCTGAATTGTGGTTCTCTTTGTTTTGCCCTCCAGAAAATTGTCCCATCCAAGGATTGGGAGCAGGGGCTTTTAAAAGAGGGGGGAAAAAGAGTATTCAGGGGGCATTAGTTATTTACCAAGAACTATGATTGGAAGAAAATTTATCTTTCACAAGTCATTGTTTCCTCATGAACATTTCTTTCTATTACTGAGGAAGAAACATTTTTTTTGTACAGTCCTGGAAAAGCACAGCTGTTTTGATGGTCCTTGAAAAGTTCTTTCCTAGCAAATAACTTCTTTTTGGCAAGTCAGCAAGGTCAGTGCAATTTGTTTGTCCAACAAGATGGAGTCCAGACTACAAGATTGAGTCACTGTGGTCATCTTTTTTTAACACAAGAAAATCTTCTCAATATAAATTTTGGACTCCAATATAGTGGTTTAAGTTTGTTTTGTTTTGTGTCTTGTGTGTCCCCTCAACCCCCAGTGGTTGCTGCCTCCCTACCTTGGTTAATTGTCCTCAAAGCAGACCTGGAGCTGCCGTCTTGGGCACATCTAAACCTTATCCTCAAATCCATAGGAACCACTGAGGAACCCAGCTTCCACTTTGGAGAACTAACCCGCCCTCTGAATAAGGAATCTGATCTCTCTTCAGCGTCACTGCTAACATGGCCTGATGAAATAGCGGGTACGAGCTCAGTATAGAACACAGTTCTGACCCAAGGAAGCAACACTTCCCTTAAATGATTTTATTAGAAACAGCATCCTGTGCCCAGATGGTGTTCTCCCTTTCCAGGGGGAGAAGTCAAGAGGATGGCAGACCGCACAGGTCAGATTTGCAAAAAAGATCCTCTGGCCTTCAAAGGAGAGTTTATGGATTACCGACCTGAGGATGGGGATGAAAGGGTGGGGAGAAGTGCCACAGGTCAGCTCCCTGGTTACCTACTGCTCCAAGATACTTGTCATGATTTCATTGACATCCATCCATCTGTGCCCACTGCTGTAAAATCAAATCACTCTGGTAATCTGACATTTTAAAATGGAAAGGCTGAGCTTTAGAAAACTGTTAGGATAGAGAAATGTACATTGTTTCTTTAAAAAATGTTCTAACTACACCAAGCAAAGGAGAGTATAAGACCAGAGCTTAATTAATTCATTTACTTAATGAATGGGCTGACTGTTTCCCCTACAGGAGAAGCACAGTTACAGTAGCTCCGAAAAGTAGTTTCTTTCGTAAGTGGCTTTAGATGAACATCAAGTCATAAACAGGCTCTTTTCTGTAAAATTACTATAAATGTCTTGTCTGTAGCATAATCTTACTATGAGTATTGCCCATATTCCATATAGCATCATAATTTCTATCATATTTAAATAACAAAAAAATCAAATGATTCAGAATATTTTGAAGAGGAATTTTGTTATGTGGGTGTACAGTTATAACCTTGGGTATCTGATAGGGGAGGGAAAGGACTCAGAATATTTAGGTAACCTCAATTCAAAGCAGCATGTATATTTCTATCCTTATCACCAAAGTATATCACAAATCTGAAGCTATTAGAAACCTTCCTGTTGGTTCCAACACTTTATGATAGAATAAAATATTAATGATAATTAGGCCACAGTTGTGTATTTTCCTATAGAAATTAAAACTGGTTGTGTTTTTTAAATCCATTTTCTTTTAGACTGATACAAAAACCCACAAAGCAAAGAAAAAAATTTTTGCATTTTAAAGAGCAAATACTAGTAGTAATATACATGTATGTATATAGTCGTATGTGTGTGTGTATAGTTGCTTCACTCTAAACACTGATTCTCACAAATGTTCAGATCATCTCTTTTTGTAAATGAGTTAAAAAGTAAAAATATCCTTCTCATCAACAAAACTCATGCAGACAACAAACTAGGCAGAATTCATTACACAGACACTGAAAACATTCAGACTAAAGAAATACAGAGTGCTTTTTACAGCGATGGAATGAAGGGCCTTTCTGATTAAAAATAGTGTCACTTGAACGTCTATAGCACTTACTAGACATAGTTCTTATTTTTTCAAACAGATATCAATACTTTTTCAACCTTCTCGAACAAGCTTATGAAATTGTAACAATTATTATTCTTGTTTTATAGATTAGTAAACTGAGATGCAGAGATAGTAATGAAAAGAGTCCAAAACTGCTCTTCCTTGGTGCTGCCTACAGAGGGGGCGGCCACCTCGTGCTTGGCATCACCGAGGCCTTCAGACCCCTCCTGAAGCCCAAGATCGTCAAAAAGAGGACCAGTCAGACCCATATGTCAAAACCAAGCGAACTGGCGGAAACCCAGGGCGCTGACAATAGGGTGCGCAGAAGAGTCAGGAGCCAGATGGTGATGCCCGATGTTGGTGATGGGAGGAAAAGAAAACAGAGCAGAGGAAAAGAAAACAGAGCACATGCTGCCCAGTGGCTTTCCGGAGCTCCTGGTCCCCAGCATCAAGGAGCTTGAAGTGCTGCTGATGGGCAGCGAGTCTTACTGTGCTGAGATTGTCACAGCGTTTCCTCAAAGAGCCACAAAGCCATTGGGGGAAAGAGCAGCCCAGCTGGCAGTCATCACCGATTCCAAAGCCGGGCTGCGCAGCAAAGAAAATGAATAGACAGCTTGTGTGCACATTGTGTTTGTGTTAATTAACCATCAAATTCTGCCCGAAAAAAACAAAAATGTCTAAGATCAACTTAGCTGCAAAGATCTCAACCCAGGCAATCTGGCTCAAAAACCTGTAAGTTTTAACCACTAAGCTTTCTCACTGCATTGACTCATTTGGTTTCACCCATAGTCCAATCATTAGCAACTCTTGGTTCTACTGCTTAATCATTTCATGCTTTTCATGCTTTTGAGACTACACTAAATTTTATGATTGCCATATGCAACGTGAAAAAAATTCCCCAAACTGAAAAAAGAAAAAGTAAAAATATCTGCCTCATCTTCCCCCCCCCCCCCCCCCGGTACTACATTGTTCACATATCTAAGTTTTTTTTTTTCTTCAAATAAATGAATAAACTTACAACAAGCGTATTGGGCACCTATAACCCAGCATCGCTGTGCTGTGTTTGGGGACAAAAGAATGAGGCAAATCATCAAAGTCTCTCCCTGTGGAGCTGACATGCCCATGGCGGGACTTAGCAAATCAAAACATGACACCCATCCATGTGCCACTGCAGCACTGGTTGAGGGCTGACCAGAGGGGGACCAAAGGACAAAAAGAGCATTATGCGGGGCCTTGGCGCCCTCTGGGGGTCAGGGAAGGCCCTGAGCAAGGGAGATCAGAGGAATTTCAAGATTTCATACTTGTCCTGTTTGGGAGGGCTAAACCGGGCAGTTTCTCTTTTGCTGTATTATTTTAGCTTTTTACAATGAACTTCTGTCATTTCCATGAGTAACAGATTCAGAAATATACCACTGAAAAAAAATTAAAGAATTGATAAATAAGAAGAAGGAGGAGGAAAGGAAAACAGACTGTTCTTAATCAGGGGGTGGTACGCGTTTGAGAAGTAGGAGCAGCTCTGGCAGGTACAAGGTGAATTTAGAGCTTTGGAGATGTGAATTTGTGATGTCTGCAAGATACCTCATGGTGTCTCACCTTCTGTCACCCTTAGTTTGCTTTTCGCTTTCTTTCACAGTTTGATTTAGGACTTATTCTAACAGTCTTCTAGCTGGTTTGCCTACCTTCACTCTCTTTTCCATCCAACCCCATTACCTGGTTAATCTTCCTGAAACGCCAGTTTTACCATGTCAATGTCATGCTTGAATCCCTTTGCCTTATACACAAAGCTCCCTAAGTCTTGAACTTGACAGTCTGAGTCCTGCCCACACAATTTGGTTCTACTTATCTTTCCAGTTTTACCTTTCACTCCTTTCTTCCTTGAAACCTTCGATTTAGCAATTCCTTGAACATGTTCATTCATGCTAGGCAATGTGCGAGGCGATGGGAACACGGCATGGACCCTGAGCCCCGGCTCCTGCCCCCATGGCATTTCCAGTCTGACGGTAAAACCAAAATGAGATAATAAAGCAGTAGGGGTTGGGGTTAGGTGGGTGGTGGTGATAAAGCATGTTTTAGGCAGAGGGAACAGCATGTACAAAGGCCAGGAGAGTAGAGGGAGTATAGGGACAGAGGGACATCCATTAGTCCTGTAAAATGCAGGAAGTGGAGTATCTAGAGATGACGACGAGAAGCCGGTGGAGGGTAGACCACAGACGACCCTGTGAAACAGGGTGGGAGTTTGGCGGAGGGATCCACTAATGGCTTTTACCAAGTGGGATAGCGTAGTTTCTCATCTTCAATTTCGGAAACTCCCTCTAGCTGCTGAGTGAGGAATGGATTGCAGAGAAGAAGACAAGACGTAGGGAGACCAGTTAGGAGGCCGTCATGTTATCCAGGAACATTATGACGTGGTTTGAATTGGGGAGGTGGCAGAGGTAGAGAGACATGAATTTCTCTCTTCTTATTCCTTCCACCTGTAATACCTCCCCCTTTCCCCCAGTTCAAATCCTGTCAACTGCTCATTTCCAGATTGCTTACCTTATTTTCACACTTATTCAAGTTCAATAAATACTTGTTGATTCATCTAGTTTACTGCTGCCCACCTCTGTTTGTAGTTGGAGCTGAGAAAGAAGCATGTCAACGTCACTTATCTGGGTAGCCTCCTTTGTTCCTCTTATTTAAAAAGAGAAGCAATGTAACTGAGAAATCTAGCTCTCACCTGTGAATTTTATTGTACTGCACTCTTCTAAAGGAGCCCCGGAAAACTGATCCTAGAGTAGCTCACAGACTGAGCTGCTTGAGAACAGGGTTGTGTCTTCCTCATCTTTTTATCCTCAGCACCACACACAGAGCCTGGACTACTGAAGGTTTAAAACAACAAAAATGTATTGTAATGATATCAAAAGACTATCATTTATATATACTTTTATATAAAGAAGAAAACCCAAATGACCCATAATCCCACATCCCTCATGTTAAGAAAAATATAGAAAGATATTAAATGAGAAGTGTCTTCTCCCTCTCTCAAATTCCTTTTCGTAAAGGTAATTACTGTTAATCTGACTCAGATACAGGAATGACTCTCCCAGGACAGAAGTATTGGATGCATTCAGAACCAAGGGAGATAAGAAGATTCTGATCGCCACCTCGATTGCTGAAGGCATCGATACCGTGCAGTGTGATCTGGTCCTCCCGTATGAGTATGTGGGCAAAGTCATCAAAATGATCCAAACCAGAGGTGAGAGCTTTGATGCCATTCTTAATTGGCTGCCAGTTTGTCTGATTTGTGAGTGTGTCTGTCATTTTGGCCTTTCTCCTTTACCGAAACAGTTGGGTGTGTGACCAACGGCATAATGGACTCTGGTATCATTGGCCCTAAAGGTGGCTTACTTGGTCAGGATTGGGTGGCTACAGTTTTGTCCACTAACACATATCCTATTTTAATTCTTGTTCACAATGAATACTGTATATCTTAATTGACATTGACTGACATATTTATAGAAGGATAATTCCCACTGGATTGAGGCTTTGGCGGTCAACAGGTGGACTTTTCATGGTTGTGTTTGTAGTGCTGATGGGCCCTCCATATTCCAGAAATGATACTCCAAGGAGCTCTTCTGTCCCACTTGAACAACAGCTGCCACAATACTTTTCCTGGAAAACAGCTCTGAACACGTCACTTCCGTGATAGAAACACCATCGGTTCCCCAATTCTCATGTTAAAAGTTTTCAAATCGAGCACCCACTTATCTTTCCAACCTTATTTTCCATTTTTTCCTTTGTTCATTATTCATTTCAGCCAACCTGACTGCATCATTTTTTCTTTGTTGAAGGAATTGCTCATGTACTACTACTGCTGATCGTTTGTTTTGCCTCTTCCGCTGCCTCCATATCACCTTTCCCTAATCCCTGCAGCTGGCAACAGTCTCGTTTGAATGCCTATAACTCTTTATATCTACCTTCCTTGTAGCACTTGTCAACTTCACCCTATATTCTGGTGGTTGTGAACATATTATGTCCCTATTTCAACAGACTCTCAAGCAAGGATCTGTTTATTATTCATCTTAGAGCCCTCACAGTGTTATCCTGAGGGTTCAAAGCAGTGTTTCTGACAATGTGGCTGTCCAACCACAACACTGCACCGTGGATAGTCCAAGGAGGCCAGTCTAAGGTGAAACCTAGTTTATCTACATGTTTAGTGGTAAGTGCACACCCGCATTTGAGTCCATGTTTTCACAGCTCGCCTTCCCTAGGAAGCAGGATGCAGTGAACCAAAGTTGAATTTTAGGAATATTCCCTAGTCCTTTGTTTACCTACTCTCAGATTTATTCGTTTTTTATTTTTTAAAATTTTATTGGGTAACATTGTGTTTTTCCCAGGACTCATCAGCTCCAAGTCCAGTCGCCATTTTCAATCTAGTTGCGGGGGTTGCAGCCCACCATCCCATGCGGGAATTGATCCAGCGACCTTGTTGTTAAGAGCTCACGCTCTAACCAACTGAGCCATCCGGCCACCCAGATTTATTAGTTTTAAGTCAAAGACACCAAATAAAATATTTACGTTCTGATAGGCAGAGGAAGAGCAAGAAGTAGCAAGTCCTTCCTTTTGACTAGTAATGATGTAGTTGAAAGATAAAAATAAACATATACAAAGAAAAATTGATGAATAACTCCATTTTAAACCTTAGACATGCAATGAAGCAATATTTAAAGAAAATGTCTTTTTTTATTTGTGTTGCTCTGTCAGAAGCTGACCGTTAAGTATCAGATAGGGAATGTGAGCATGGTTGATACCTTTTATCATATTGTTCTGAGTGTTGCATTAGAACAGTAAGTTTAAGCTGAAAATTCTGTACTTCAGTGAACATCAAATTTATTCTCCTTTTAAGTCTCAATGAGATTAAAAAATATTTTATTAGTGCTAGTACCTGAATTACATTTTTAGATCTAAAAGACAAATAGCTAGAATTGTTCTTAAGTTGACAATTCATTTTGAGGACTACACGGTAAGTCTTTACCTCAAGTCTGTCTGTCTTTCTCAAAACAAATGCCCTCTCTCGAACATCTGGAGTCCTCAGAGAAAAGCTCCTATTGCATTGTGCAGGTGTTGGAATGCCTAATTGTAGGTATGGATAATAATGTATACTTTGGAATGGCATACCTGTTCAGTTCAGCCTCTTGGTAGTGACCTTCATTTTATTTTTTATTGTAATTTTCTTTATAACACAGAAGCATGGAACCAGATTGAGGAAAGTCAGGACACAGACACACACACGCATCCACACCCATGCTTTCTCCAGAGATTTTAATCTCAGAACCTCCGGAAGCATTTAACACTACAAGGCTGGGAGAGATCTTTAACATTAAGATCAGTGATGCCAGGGATGGCTAGTTAGCTCAGATGGTTAAGAATGCGGTGCTTTTAACAAGGTTGCCTGTTCTATCCCTGCGTGGGCCACTGTGAGCTGTGCTCTCCACAACTAGACAGAAACAACTACTTGACTTAGAGCTGATAGGTCCTGGGAAAACACACTTAAAAAAAAAAAAAATCAGTGATTTCAATACCAGTTCTGCTGCTTACAAGATATGTGACCTCAGGCAGTTACTCTGTCTTTTAAATCATCAGTCTCATTTGTAAAGTTGGGAAAATAATGGTATTTAACTCACAGGGCAGTTTTGGGGATAAAATGAGATGTATGCACAGTGTCTGGTATAAAATAAGTGCTCAAAAATGAGAGTTATTGTTGGACAGAAGTGTAAGGCACACTTGAACTTCAAAAAGATGAATCTTATTATTCAGTAGAACTCCATAGTGTACATCATTTTAAAAAGTGATAATTTCTGTGCTCAAAAAGTATGGAGAAGCAGTGATCTAGAGTAAATTAACACTCATTTTAGGACAAAATTACAAATTTATATCAGGGTTTACTCATTTAAAAAAAATTTTCTTCCTGAAATGTGGAGACGAAGATATTTTAAAACACTTCTTCCACATTTTCAATGAGAATTACTGGGAAATATTTTAGATCCTCTTAATTTTCCTCCTTACTTCTACTGAGGATAGGGTATTTTCCACTGAGCCATCTCCCCATTTTGTAGGAAATGGGGATGTTGCCAATAAAGGCTTCAAAACCATATTAGCTTCAATTCCCTTGATATAATTTGTATCCCCTGCGCTGAGGAAGGGCCATGTGAGAACACAGTGAGAAAGTGGCTGTCTGTGAGCCAGGAAGAGAGCTCTCACTGGAAAATGAAACGGCTCTCACTGGAAAATGAAACGGCTCTCACTGGAAAATGAACCTTGATCTTGAACTTCTAGCCTCCAGAACTATGAGAAAAATAAATTTTCAATGTTTGAGCCACCTACTCTATATTTTGTTATGGCAGCTGGAACAGACTAAGACATGCTCTGAAACAACTTCAGTGGTGAAAATGAGTAGATAAACTATACGACACGAAAACAAAAAAATGATGATCTGCTCACTATAGTTACATTATTGCTACTGCTACCTTCTTGTCTGCTCCCAAACAAGGCAGAGAGCATGTTGATTCCTCAGCACTTCCATTTTACCTGCAAATGTAGTGGTTGTAAAAACAGGAGAACTTAAAGGTCATCCAGGCTTCAGGAAGCTGCAGTCTGAGATTCGTTCTGCTCTAAACAGGCCAAAACTACAGCCACACACAGCAGAATTCAATTCCAAAGTCAGAAAGTTTTCCTTGAAAATAGACTTAATTTCATTCAAATTAGAAATGTTCTGTGTCTCTCTCCAAAACCACCTTCAAACAAAGTTATCTTCTGGACAAATGAAAAATTTGAAGATAGTGAAAGAAAACATCACATTTCTTTAATGTTGATCCATCAAAAGGTACAAAATCAAAAAGTTTCAACATCTGATCTGTCCACAAGGTATCTGGATCATTCATTCTGAACAAGGGAGAGGGGGAGAATTGGAGAATCACAATCACCATTCTGATTTGAAGTGTGAAAAAGTTCTTATCTACCCATGTCAGTTAACACTGGTACAATATGCAGAGGCAAATGACCCTCACGGGCAAGGTTTCATTGAGCTGAGGATAACAGAGGAACCAAAAAGAGGATAGGAGACACTTCTGAGAAGACTTATTTATCTTCAGTTGAACATTAACAGGCAAAGAGTGAAAAATCAACATTTTGTGATCAGTAACTTTAAAGATGAGCTCAGTTCTTTCTGGCACGACTGACATTCACACCATTCTTGCTTCCAAAGTCTAGAAAAAGGTACAAAGATTAATAAAAATAGAGAACGTAGGAACTGCTGATTTTGTGACTGGAGGAATGGCACTAGGATGCTAGTGTTCACGTGCTCCATCTGTGAGGCAGCGCACTGTGTGGAGGCGGGGGGACACTTCTGCGCCAGGAGCTCAGCTGTCTGGTGGCGCTGCACACGCTCCGGGTGCAGCTCCAAGTGCAGGTCTCCTAAGAAACGAGGGCCTACTTGGCCATCTTGCGAATCATATAGTTGAGGATGCCCCCGTTGCGGAAATACGTGAGCTCCACGTCGGTGTCAAACCTCATGACAGCCTGGAAAGTCTTCCCAGTATCCAGCTGCAATGACAGGGAAGTAGAGAAGTCACTGAGGGAGGAGGCAAGACAGCTCAGTCAGGAGGAGCTTCTGCCCTGCCTGCCCTCAGGTCGGCCACTCAAGAGTGTGGTGGGCAGCCAGCAGCACCAGCATATGAGAGTCACCAGCCGTGCTTGGAAACATGCCTCGTCTTTAGCCCCAGCCCAGACATGCTGAACCAGAAGCTACATTGCTAACAACAACCCCAGCAGACTTAGCTGCATGGGGAAGCATACAGTATACATGATGGAAGACAGAGACATCTGAGAATCAGAAACGGCCTCTCTGGGCAGCGTTTACTGGTGACTTTTCCCTCTTTGGGAGCTCTCTGCAGGTAGAAGTGTCTTGGGTCAGCAGAGGTTTCCTTAAGGTTGTCCCTTAGGCAGCTGGCCCAGCCGCTCACCCTGGGACACAGACCTCAGCGGCTGCCTCTGGTTGGGTGTCTAAATCCCCCTGGGACTTTGGTGCTGGCCACTTCATCCTTACCTTGCCCAGGGAGCTGCCATTTGGGGTGAGGCTCAGGGATGGGGATGTGTCTGTTGCCCATTTTTATACTAAAAAGATGTATTTTTAGGTAATGGATTATTCCTCAGCTTTCATCATTATTCTCTGGGCTAAGTGAAATTGGGAGGACCAGGAGACGGTGTGGCTGGTTGGCGCTGGGAGGTAAGAATGGAACTGAAAATAACTTCATGAATAAACACATAAATAGTAAAGCAATAGGTATCATCCTCTCTATGTTGTGAAGGCAGATAGAAAAGGTGCTGGTAGAACTCTTAAGTCTAATGCAGTCCTACTGAGTGTCCCCTCCACCCCTCATCCCAAATCCCACTGATTTCCTTCTAACAATATTGATTACAAACACAAGGGTCCCTCTTAGCTGGCCCTAGCACGGGGAGGCTCTGGCTTACCTTGACCTGGACTTTCATTCGTGGTTTGAGGTTTTCTGGAATGTTGATAGTGTATCGTTCCCGCCCTGTGAGTCTCAGGGTGTCTGCAGTCTCCCCAGGGAGATATTCGAGGGGAATCACCCCCATTCCGACTAAATTACTGCGGTGAATTCGCTCGTAACTCTCAGCCAGCACAGCTTTGATTCCCTGATGAACCAAGAGAGGAGCTTGGACACAGTTCCAATTTTTTTCAGATCCTCCAAAACTTTACAAAAGGCTTCTTAAGTCAAAACTCTTGTCAAACCTATATTCTTTATAAGTACCAATTAATTGTTTGCACAAAATGTTTGCCTCTACTTATAAATAACACAGTTGCCAGTCATAACTGATTGCCTACAAAGTATAGGCACCATATAAGCACTTAAATGAATTCTCTCATTCCCCCTGCACCAATCCTGGGAGGTAGATGCTATTATTGTCCTCTTTACCAGGTGGTCTCACTGGTATATCTGATTTTGAACCTATGTAGTCCGATCATGCACTTGGCCACTCTGTGACACAACATCTTTTAGCAAACTTCCACTGTAACTGGAATTCATGTCACAAAACAACATAAAGGAAATTCATTGCTTTCCCTTGAATTCTGTTATTATTGCAGGTACATAGGCAGGTACAGAAGATTTAATCAAAGCAATCAGAATATACCACAGAGAAAATAAGTGATTACTTACTGTGTGCGGCTTCTATACTTCCTGTTTCAAGGATCAAATTGTATTGAATATAATCTTGATATTTAGCTTACTATCAAGTACATTTTTTTGGGTGATCTACAATTGGCAACCCATAGCAGCGCTCCATAGACAAAGATACTCGATTAACTAGAATACCCCATTCTCAACTATTAGTTAACTGTAATATATATATATATATATATATATATATATATATATATATTTAAGATTTTATTGGGGAAGGGGAACAGGACTTTATTGGGGAACAGTGTGTACTTCTGGGACTTTTCCAAGTCAAGTTGTTGTCCTTTCAATCTTAGTTGCAGGGGGCGCAGCCCATTATCCCTTGCGGGAGTCGAGGAGTCAAACGGGCAACCTTGTGGTTGAGAGCCCATGCCCCAACCAACTGAGCTATCTGGCCACCGGGGAGCTGAGCAGCAGCTCACTGACTTCATTCTAGTTGCGGAGGGTGCAGCTCACTGGCCCATGTAGGAATCAAACCGGCAGCCCCGTTACCCAGAGCTCGTGCTCTAACCAACTGAGCCACTGGTCTGCCCCAACTGTAATATAATATTAACATACTCCTAACAGGTCTCTTGATATTTAGGGTACACTTTTAATATCCCTGCATCAGGGTCACTTGGGGACCTTGTTTAAAAAGTGGCTTCTTGGGCACTACCCCAGATTGACTGCGTCAGAATCTCATGCAGAGAGTGTGGCGCAGGAGGAGGAGGACAGTGATTCTTGTAAATTCTGAGAACCATGGCTGTGGAGGTTCTCAAACTTTGCTGCATGTCTGAATCACAGGAGAGGCTTAAAATCCCGATATCCAGGACTTCCTCCTTACCAATCAAACCAGGGCAAGAGATACAGACACAGGTATTTTTAAAAATCCCACAAATGTTTCCAAATTTAAAAACAAAGTTATAGGGGAAAAGCAGATTCTTCAGGATAGTAGATATTTTGTATGGATTTATGGATAACTATGTATTTTGGGGGAAAGTGGAATTCTTTGTAAACGCATGCTATTCACATTCCTAGCTCTGTGTAAATGGCTGTGGAGGGCTGCCCATGCCACAGATCACAGTTGGTTATCCCTCTCTCAATCTTCATGAGTCCAGTCCAGGACTGCTGAGGGCCCAGGCCGGGTAGCTACAGAATGCAGTGTATGGTGTCTGGGCAGCCAGTACTCAGAGCCCCTCTGTAGAGAAGTCTAGACTCTGGAGCGCCCCCTGGGTGTCAGTTACCCTCACACAGATCTTTCAGTTTCCCACCCAACTGCTTGCTGCTCTCAATACAACTGTGGGCGCCCCTTCCTAAGATCCCCTCCTTCTGTTCTCTGGTTCTTTCCAGCAGTTTCTGGAAAAAGCAAGCCTTTGACATATTACCAAATAATCAAATAACTTTTTTTTTCTCCAGAGCAAAATGATTGATAAAAAACCCCAAAAGAACAGGTGTGTGATGTTCAAAGACATTTTCAGAAGCCTGGATGTCTGGAGGGCTGCCTGACAGACAGCCACATTTTTTACTGTACTTGTGGATATCAACTTATTTAGTGTTTCCCAAGTGCATTAACTGGCTTGAGCCACACATTATTTAAATTGACATCCGTTAATCCCTTTTACCCTACCCTGAGGATTAAAGCGGGGGGAGCAGCAGGATTCTTCTCTGCTTTGGGGCAAACAAATGCTCAGGAGATGAAAGTTCCCAGCTCTCTGGGTGGTCTCTCCCATGGGGAGGCCCTGAAATGGCTGAAGGTTCTAAAGAGCTGCCTGTCTACGTACACAGAGAGCATCCTTCTCCACTGAGTCTATAAGGAGATTTCACAGGCAGTGAAAAGAAACTGTAAAAAATACTTTCCCTGAGCTTATCTGAAGTTCTGGCTCCTTACTTTTTCCCTTCTGTGAAACCTGGCAGACACGTCAGTAGTAGTAGCCCTGGCTTATTCCTCACGTTCACCTCGGACAATGGTCTTAATTACATTTTGGGTCCTTAAACTGACGACATTATGAAAGTGAAATTTTTCCCCATATAAAAGACATACACACACTTTTGATATAATTTCAGAGACTTCACAGACCGCCCATCCTGTGCCTCCCCGCCAACTGTTCTATAGACACCCCCAAAGATCCATGGCTCCCAGGATATGCCTGATCTGAGGGAACCAGTTCAACTCTAGATTATCCTTCACTGAGTGAAATGAAGCCAGATCCACCAAGAGGTACGAGAGGAACAAACATCACATGATTTTCTGAGCTTGCTCCTCCACAACATCTTCTTGGAAAGGAAAGCAACAGAATTGATCCCTGGGCCCCTTCCCAGCTTATCCCCTGGTCCAGAGGGGCAGCTGCCTACTGAGATAGATGTCCTGATGGCATACTCACCAGGAGGAAAGGGCCCTTGGCTGCCCAGTCCCGGGAGCTGCCCGAGCCATACTCTTTGCCGGCCAGAATGATCAGGGGAAGGCCTGCCTGCTGGTACCGCTCAGCGGCATCAAACACATCAAGCTGAGGAAGAGAAAAGGAAGGTTTTACAGGTGCAGTAAAGGCACAGAGTGCACACACAGGTCAGTGAGGCCTGGTGTGACGGGCAACGTCAGAGGGTCTGCATTGGGCCAAGTCAATGCCAAGTCAAGAGAAAACTTAACCAATCGGATGCCTGGTCTATAGATTCCCAATTACCTCCATCTATCTACCCCTACCAAGTTGTATTTTATATTGTTTTAACTGAAATGCCTAATTGTTGTCCTGGTTTTAGAAAAACATTCAAATCCTAGGGCATCAGGGGAAAAGGAAAATAGATTTTTCCCCCCACTTCCATTGATGAAACTATTTTAAAGCTTAAAAAACAGAGAATCCCACCTAAACTTGGATTTCGACTTGGTATCAGAGACTCAGTGATGGTCAATTGTGAAGGGTAGCAAAACACAAAGAGGGTAATGTGCCCTGAAATTATATAAAATGCAAATTTATTGGTCACCCTTCTACGTGGAGGTCAAGGTAGAGAGAAAACAAACACTGATGGAAGCGCCAATCAATAAAGGGCAGGAAATGTTTAATATTTTAGTATATCACACACAAATAGATTCATTTGTTTCTTACAGGAAGTCTGAATATTCTGCTGAGCTGGGACTTCACAAAAACATCTGATATCATTGCTGATGGTAGAGTAATGAAAAAATTGTTTTCCCTGGCTATGTAAGTCAGAAAATAAAATCGCTTTAGAGTGTTTCATTTGAAAGGAACTCTAGAAAGGTGTTTAGTAAATCTTTCAAGCAGGCTTTTACAAATTACTGTTTTGGTGGACTGATGGAACCTGTGGTTAATTTTACGTGGCATTAGCTAAATCTGGGTAGGGTCCCTCTCCAGAAATTTCTAGATCATCTCATCTCTGCTGTTCTCAACTTCACAATGATATGACTTGGAGTGGGTCATCTTTAATCATTTTGCTGGCCCTGGGCATTCAGTGGACTTTTCAATCTGCAGTCTTCGATCTTGAGGGAAAAAGCTTGCTGGTATGAGGTGGAGCTGGGACTTGAACCCAGGCTTGTCTGACTCAAACAAAGCACAGGCTTTCCCAACCTCTCACATCTGTGAACAGACAACTGCAGCTGTAATATGCTAACCAAATGGTTCCCTTTAGGACCTGAGCAGGCCTCCAACAAGCCTCTACATTCCTTCTTTGCCTAATGGCATGGTGAATTAAATCAAATGCTCATAAAGTCATACAACAGCACTTCTTGATAAATATCCTCTACTGTAACCTGAAATTTTCCCCTCAAGTACTCTGAACTGATGAAATTTCACCCAGAGGCTTTTTAAGCTCAACTCCCAGGAAACCAGACTTAGTGAAACCACGAAGCAGAATCTCTAAGCAGGAAGAGAAGATTTTACAGTTTAAAGGGCATCTTCATCAGTGATGAACTCTATGTACATGGACACTTGGCAAGAAGGCTATAGCAAGCAAGAGGCAGGATGGGGCTGTGAAGAAAAAGTAAGACCGAAAGGAGAGTGACCATGCAAATGTACAGCCACCCAGAGCCTGATACATGCTGGCTTCTCAAGGAAGCAGAAGACCCAATACTCACAACTTCTCCGGAAGGCAGATGTATAGTCTGTGGTGCCTGCTTATTCAAAAATTTATTTAATAAGCGAATGTTGGCAAATGTCCCTCGCGCCATGATGGCATCATTACCTCGGCGGGAGCCATAGGAGTTGAATTCTCGTGGAGTCAGGCTAACAATACAAGCAAGACAGGGGCTAGTTTAGTGAACTGAATGAAGCTTAAACTTAGTTTCTACCAAGAAAAGAGAAAAATCATAAATCCAGATATTTCTCTTAGTCTACCAAGCATTGTTCTCCAAAGCAGACAAGCTGTTTCCGTAGCTTCAACTGAGGGCAGAGTGTGAGGTGAGAAGTGGGGTGGTAAAAGGCGGAAAAATCAATATTCTCCCAGGGTCATGGTGAGCACACAATGTGATATATAGATGACGTATTATAGACACATACACTTGAAACCTATGTAACTTTACTAACCATTGTCACCCCAATAAATTTAATAATAATAAAAATTCTCCCAGGGTCAACTTTCCATCTTACCAATTTGGGTAGAAAAAGCAGGAGGAACTCTAGTAAGAGTATTTATTTTATTTATTCAGTAGGATAGCCTATAAAGTTTCACACAAGATAAAATATTAAAAAATGGGTAAGAAAAAGGGAGCAAAGACAATAATCAGGGGAAGCCAGTAAGGTGGCGCCAAGAATGGGGGAAACAGAAAACAGGTTCCATAAACTAGCCAGAAGGAGGTTCAAACCTGTCCCCGGTTATCAGGAACTTAGTGTAAAGGGAAGCCACACAACTGGCAACGTGGTTTACAATTTCATAAGATAAAAATCAAAGCAGTGCCAAAGAGGCAGAGCTATTCCTGGTCCTGAAATCAGAGAAAAATCTTGTCTGTGGGCCCCAGTGAAAAGGAACTTTGGGAAGTGAGGAGCAACATCTTACAATGAACATGGTGACCAGTTCATTGGGCTGTTTCTTAAAATGCTAGGATGTGTGTGTGAGTGTTAATATGATATAAACATCAGATCTAATTTGAGGATTGAGAGTCTATGAGTAGGCTTCAGAAGCAAGTGAAATTATATCCAAAATGTTGTTGAGATATGCATTTTGGGGGGAAGGTATTATATTTGCTTTCATTCAATTCCCGGAAGAGTCCATGTCTCAAAAGTGGTCAACAATCATCAATCAAAAAAAGGGGTTAGATTTTGTTCCTCAAATTGGCTCTGGGTCCCATCCCTGAGAAGCTGATTCAGGAGGTGGGGATGGGAACCAGGAATTTTAAGTCAGATTTGGAACTTTGATTAATATGGGTATATTAGAAAACAGTAGATAATATTGGTATGATAACTGTTAAAATCGGTATATGACTGAAGGACTGATGAATGGATACACGAACTATAAATCCTCGAAAGAGTTGTCTATAAAGACTATGTCTCTCAACCAGAAAAGGTAATGCATTTCAGATCATATTCCTGCTGCATGTTTCACGTGTAACCAGCCTCCGTCTGCCACAGGTTAAGAGCAGAGCCTTGTGCTTTAATAATTAGCCAAGCTGGGGCAAGGATGACAGCTGAGTCTAATGAATACAACACTTGCTCAAAAAGAAGGTCCTCCCTCCCTCTGATGAAATTCACATGTTGCTAGAGTCTCCCATGGAAGCTTTGAAGCAGCAAACAGAAAGATGGACTGGAGCCCCAGAGTTCAGTGAAAAACCAGAGACTGATTCCAAAGAGACACGTGAAAGAGAAACTGGTCTATTCTCTCCATGTTTGCCTTTAGCCCATCCTCATCTCACACATACTTACCCTCTGTTAGTTAAGTAGCGAGCGGCAGGGCTGTTTCTTGCAATATTTCCAGCCGGAGAGATGTGGTCAGTTGTTACTGAATCTCCCAAATTTAATAGCACATAAGCATCCACAATAGATTTAGGGGACTGAAGATCCAAAGTCTAGCAAAGAACATAACAACAGTGTTTGCCCAGGTTTTCTCCAACAAGTCACCAGGGAAGTCTCACCAGAAGTGGTCCATGGACCTGAACCAGATGACAGCCCTACATCAATGCATAGAAAAGTCTAAGCCATAAAGCTTAGAAGGCAGTGCACAAGGGTTGAGTCTGCTGGCCACCAGTCCCAGACTGTGCACACTGCCAGCTAGCTTACACAAGGCCAGCTGGTTTTCCCAGGTTTTCTCCAATAAGTCACCAGGGAAGTCTCAACAGAAGTGGTCCATGGACCTGAACCAGATGACAGCCCTACATCAATGCATAGAAAAGTCTAGTTCCCCACCCCCCAAGTTTTATCAGGGGTGCTTAGAAAAGTAAAACTAATTTAATCAAAACATTCATCTCACCCTTGAAGGGAAGGCAAAGTATTGGCATTGTCCCCTCAAAAGCAACAAGGCTGCAGCTGCCAATGACATTCTCTTTCTTCATGTCCACAGAAGTGACATTCTCTTTCTCCACATCCACAGAACACCTCAGATGCGGAGGACAACTGGAATTCTGACTTCTACTCCCATCCCCTTACCACAGGCTCCCACCCAGGGGAGCATGGACTCCTTAATCATCAGTTTCAGGAAGACTTCCTTGGTTTTACGGGTGTGAGTTTTAAATATGGCAGGCCCTGGGAATGCTTTCCTGGAACATCCCTCAGACTTCACTGCGTTTATGTCCAGGTGGCACCTGATCTCCAGAGTGTCTCTACACAGCCACACGGAACCCCTGGCCAGGGAAATTGTAGGCCCACTAGCCAAATATCCCAGCTTCCCAAAACTCTCCCCATCCACTATTACTTGCTTAGGTTTGTAGAGGTTTTAATGAAATGGGTAGTCAAAGCAAGGGCATGGGATAATAATGTAGATTTTATAAGGAAAGAAGCCTTTTGAAGAACTCATTTTGTTAAAAAATAAAAAGTCATACCAGGTTTTCAAAGAATGGTGGTGACTTAATATATGTAGATTTGGGATTCCAGTAATACAGCTTATCTGATGGGGCTGCTAAGGCATTCCAGCTTTCGTTCACAGTCTGAAAAAAAAAGAAAGAAACAGCCAACCTATTATAATTACATTTTATTCTAAGGAAAATTTAACACATAAACATAAAACATATACTATGTTTCTCCGAAAATAAGACCGGGCCTTATATTAAGGTTTGCTCCAAAAGACACATTAGGGCTTATGTTCAGGGGCTGTCATCCTGAAAAATCACGCTAGGGCTTATTTTCCGGTTAGGTCTTCTTTTCAGGGAAACATGGTATTCAAGCTAAGAGTACAATACAAATTTTTCTTCTTTTAGTCATACACAAGAGTCCCTTTATTCTAAGACAATGCCATGTTAAATAACTTAAAAATGCATATGTACTGTGACAGGCAGCCTCTAAGATGGTCCCCAAGAAAACCCATCCCTGGGATTCAGATTCTAAACTGAGCCCTTCCTGCTAAATGTGGGCTGAATCTCGTGACTTATTTCCAAGATTAGGTTATAAAGAGACTCTGCCTTCTGTCTCTCTCAGCACCTCTTGCTCTCTTGCTTGCTTGCCCTGATGGAAGCCAGCTGCCATGTTGTGAGCTGTGAAGAGACCCACCAGCAAGTTATTAAGGGAGGCCGCTGGCTAACAGTCATTGAGGAACTGAGGCCCTTACCTGACCTCAGTTCAACAGCCTGTGAGGCACTTTGTCCTGCCAACAATCACGTGAGGGCCCTTAGAAGTACATCTTCCCCCAGTTGAGCCTTCAGATAAGCTGTAGCCTCAGATGACACCTTGACTGGAGCCTTGTGAAGGCAGAGGCACCCAGTTAAGCTGTACTTGCATTTCTGATCCACAGAAACTGTGATGTAATAAATGCTTGCTCTTTTAACCCACTAAGTTTTGGGGAACTTGTTATACAGCAATAGATAACTAATCCATATACTTACAAATATAACTTAAATAATAATCTAGACTGTACTAAAGGGGAAATTATTTACTCTCTGAAGATATGGGGAAGTAGACTTCCAGATCACATGTTCATTGGATAGCAAATGACAGCTGCTACTGTGTTTCCCTGAAAATAAGACCTAACCGGAAAATAAGCCCTAGCATGATTTTTCAGGAAGAACATAAGCCCTAATGTGTCTTTTGGAGCAAAACTTAACATAAGACCCGTTCTTATTTTCGGGGAAACATGGTATGCACTAAAATTAGCTTGAATTCTTTCTATGGGTCCATTAACTCAGGCTTTGAAGGAATGCGTTTAATCCAATGCCCACTACACTCTCTCAGACCATTTGCCAAAGAGCCACTTGTGGGAGGGCACAGTACTTGGGTATGATCCCTGTTTGACCCCTCTCCCCAGTCTGCTTTTATTTCAAACCCAAGCTCCAGTCAGCTGCCCTTGGGTCAGCCAAACACAGAAAGCAGGGAAAGAAATAACATCCAAGGGTCTCAGAAAATAATACTGAGCCCCATATATTTTCTCCCTATTTGTAAAATGCACAGAAAGTTTTATTTATTTTACAGTTTGGTGCTTCTTACTGAGTGGCATTCATTCATTCATTCATTCTAACGCATCCAAATAATTCTGAGAGGTGCATTCCACTAATTGACTCCACTTCAGTGACACATGATAGTAACCTAAGTGATCCTCAACCACAGCTGACGCAACACCCCAGGTGAGAAAAGGAGAGTTATGGAGTGCTGCCCAGGAATCACACACAACCCGAGGCCTTTCAACGTGAGGCTGCCACCCACTTGTCCAGATCTGGGAACATCTGGGGAGTGTGGGGTTTGTAAAAATGTAAGCCACAGGAGAAAAATGACTGAGAACCATTCCCTTAGTTCTCTGAAGAAATGCATGTCACTTTCTATAGTTTACACCCCCACTGGCCTCAAGATCTTCAGAGATGACACAAAGGAGTGGCTTTCCTTTAGCTACTTGGGGGCGGGTTGGGCGGGATCTCACCTCTATTTTCTGATAGACCTCCTTGAACATCCCAGGGATGACGTACTGACGCTCCACTGCCTGGATCTCCTCTCTAGTTGGCCAGATATCCTTCAGAAATACCTGTTGTCCCTTTGCATTTACCCCTGGGGGAAAAATGTTTATTAATGAGAAAACCTTCATTGAATACCTCTTTTTCATTATTACATAGTCAAGCCTTTCTTCAAGGTAGTTATGTTCTCTGAAGTCCATGCACATACTCCAGTTGTGAATACTGAATCACTGTCCCCAGAGGAAATACAGGGTTAGGTTTCTGAAAGCCTCTGGTTATAACATTTTTGTCAACCGATCAACATATAACCTTACTTTACGTGTGTTAGGTGTGTTTACACACACCTTCTTTAATATAATTATTTATTATAATTGTTGATGCATTAACATTGAACTCACCACCAACAGCACTATAACTCGTGCCTGAATGGAGCCTATCTGACACGAAGCACATTACAGGCTTATTTGGTTTAGGAACACTAGCCAGCACTTCAGCACTGCACTTAGGGCCATTTTTAATGGTGAAATCACCAACAGAAAGCACAAAAATGCGAACAAGATGGCACCAAAGAGACCACGAACAGGATACTCATGTATAATACGACAGCTGAAATAAGAAGGCAGAGCACTGCTTCATTTGATTTTAGCTGAGAACGTGCACGTTGAATGACTCTAAGTTCCCTTACTCCGTGCATGTCTGTGAATGACCATGGAAGCATAATGAGCACTGACTTGGGGGTTAAAATACATTTTAGGGAATAGGCAAATATGCAAATATGGAGTCCACATACAGTGAGGAACAATTGTATCTCTGAAGTTATAATTTCCTAAAAGTAAATTTTACAGAGGCATTGTTTTCATATTAGCTAATCTGCTTAGAATGGATTGAGGAAAGGATACAAAAAAAGAAGACCAGAGGAAAGGAGACAAAGTATCTGCTGAACTTTGAGAAGTGAAACTATCTGGAATGTGTTCCTACAGAGGATAAATTAAAACAATGCCTATCATTAGATTAAAGCAGGAGTTAGAAAGAGAGGAACTAGAGAAGAAGACAGAATAGAAAGCTATAACTTTTCAAATTTATTTCCCTTTTGTTATCCCTTGCCTTTGAGCAAATTCTTGCTCATTTCAGTTATGTCTTAGTTGTATACTGGGGAATAAAGAAAAGACTTTCCTTCTCATCTTATCTCTGGAAGTTCTAGGCTTCATTATCTATGAAGAAAAACATTTTCTTCCAATAATATTTTCAAATTCATTGGGAAAAAAATTGTAACCACACAAACAAAATCTTACCCAACGGCTCTTTCTCAAAGTCAATTTTGATGGTGCCAGCAATTGCATATGCTATTACTAAGGGCGGAGACGCTAAATAGTTGGCCCGGGTGTTGGGGTGGACTCGACCTTCAAAATTCCTGTTCCCAGATAGTATTCCAACAGCTATAAGGTCTCCCTGTGTAAGGCAAGAGAAAAATCAGGTCAGAAAGAAAAGATATTGCCCAGGCTGCACATTTTTGGCCATTTGCGAAAGTTTTCCCACCACCTGGATGTATCTCTTTAAGCTTCCCTTTCAACTGGTCATGTCCCCTATAGGGTGTCCCTGTGGGAGATACTCTGGGTCAGAAGACACAGAGCAACATGTTCAGTGGTTTCTGCTCACGAGAAAATACCAGGTAGGTCAGAAGGCAACATCCTGGTTATTTTGCTGCCTGGGGCCCAAGAATAGGTGGGAGAGTTTAAAAGTTGGAAGCTCAAGGAAGCCACATGGATTCCAAAATTCATACAAAGCTAACCAAATAGTATTTCTCAACACCACAGAATTTGTGGGACAAAAATCAAGTCAATGCAATGTAGTTTACATTCATTTGTGTGGAGACTTCTCCGGTTTTTGAACCAGTTTTCAGATTACCAGGAAGAGACCATTCTGGAGCCCTTTGTAGTCAAAACCTGCGTTTATTAAGCACCTGTATCCAGGCACCACACTAAGTTTTCCATGTCCATTATTATCTCAATGCTCAACTCACAACTTCATGAAACAGGTACTAGTATCATCTCCAATTTACAGTTGGGAAAACTCAGGCACAAAGAGGTTAATTTACTTGCCTGAGGTTATACTGCTTGACTCCGAAGACCATACATCTAACCACATCCCATGCTTCCCTGGACCTTCTTGAAATTACCAGCATTTTGGTCACATATCATATGAAAAGAGACAACAGTTCTGAAGACCCATGGGCTCCTCTGTAATTACCTGTGTGATGGCTTCTACCACAGGTTCAGGCAAAGGTCCACTGTTGCCAATGCAGGTCATGCATCCATAGCCCACCACATCAAACCTAGGTGCAGAAAGGCAAGCACAGAAAGAGATAATGCTCAGTGAGCCCTTCTGTGGTAACAGTTCCTAGAGACCACTGATTTAAATAGAACAGCAGTGCAGACAGTAAGTTTAGTACAGCGCTGTTTCCATAAAGCTTTCATTCTTGGGAGCATTTTGATATATTACTCATCCATTCAAGATCATTCTATTAGACTCCTTTTTGAGTAAATTATAAAAATGAGTCTAATAGAATGATCTAAAGTTTTTAAAAGTGCCCTACTCTGTCAGAATGCGAGGGTTTAAGTCTACTCACCATCTAACAAAAGACTGCGCCATTAGATACCCTCATATAAGCTTACATCTATAACAAGGTGACATAGCAAGAAACATGTGGAATAAAATACAACAAAAGCAATGGTGTAAAAGAAAATTCTCCCTCACCCAAGCTGAGACAGATAAGGCATGACTCCGCTTTCTCGCAGGTAGTAGGTGACCACACCACTGCCAGGAGACAGGCTAGTTTTGATGTAAGGCTTCACCCTCAGGCCAGCATCCACAGCTTTCTTTGCTAACAATCCTGTGAAATGGTAAACACAGACATGGTGTGGGGGGCCGCCTACTCCAGGTGCCAGCCAATTTGGGAAAGAAACTGACTTCTCAGTCTGCATTTCCTGCCATTGCCTGATGATGCTCCATTCATGTTGGCACTTTCTGCTGCCTAACAGAAATCAAAAGCTTACTGGCCCAAACTCATTCACATGCATGCAGTAAACTCAAAATTTGTCATGGAAATGAAGAAAGAGACGTGCTTTTTTTTTTTTTTAAAGAGATAAACCTAAAACTGTTTGAGTTTTTAATTTTTGGAGGGAAAACAACCTTTCTAATTATGTTTTATTTGGATGAAAATTATAATTGGACAGGCCCTTTTTTCAGGTTGTGTACAGTGAGTCTAGAAATAAAAATCTAGTCCTCAGATATTTCTTCAAGTGAAAGATCAAGAGCTCTCGGGCCACTGGATTTTCAGCAAATACAGAGACTGTGACAGTGACACTGGGTGCTCTGTCTCAGAATGTATCACAGAAGTAGAAAAGAAATGAGGAGTAAGGGTATAAAGAGACAAAAAGCTACAGACAAGCTGCGACTTGTCTTAAGGAAACTAAAGAGACCTTATAGTAATGAAACCGTGCATGTAAATATTAACTACTTAACCAGAGTTGCGTAATAGGCAGGTGAGTATTAAATCAACCAGTACCCTGCGCCCTAACTCAGAGGCACTTGACAATACATCTAAGATAGTCTAAATTCCACTGTACAGAAACGTTTATCAGGTCTTACAGAAAACAGTCTGTGACAGGAGAATAGTTATTTTTCTAGTCTGACATAAGATTCTAGGCTTTTCCAGAAATTCACCCATTTTTTTGACTTTCTTCTACTTAGCTTCAGTGTTAATTCTAAAGATTATTGTACATTATGTATTCTACTTTACATACTTTGCTTTGGACACTATTTATTGTGTAAACATTTCTGGGCCAATAAATCCCTGCATCTGGAAAAGACAAGGTTCCGGGAACTACATGGAGAACTCAGTTAAGCAACTGGGGCACGTCCTGGGAGATGTCCACTCACATATCCACATGGCCACGAGGCAGGTTTCAAATGCACTTACCGGCTCCTAACATCACAGATGGATTACTTGTGTTAGTGCAGCTGGTAATGGCGGCGATCACCACAGAACCATGAGCAAGGGTGAATTCGCTGTTATCATAGATAAACGTCGTATGGTTGTTATGATGCTCCGGAACAACCTGGAATCCTTTAAACCCTTGCTATAGAAAGGGAGGGAAGGGGGGGAAAAATATATATATAGCCCTTTCAAATTATAATTCCCATATATATATGTGTGTGTATATATATGTGTGTGTATATATATATATATATATATATGTACACATATACATATATATATATAGATATATATATATATGGGAATCATAATTTGAAAGGGCAATTCTTAGCAAAACATAAATATCTTGGCCGGTAAACTGTGAAGTGCTATAGAAAAATTAAAGTTCTCTTTAGTCTTTTAGAATCTTTACAAAAGGTAGTCATGATTCTGAATCTTACTCTACTTTGAAATGAACAATTCCTTCCTTCCTATCTAAAAAATAGAAATGCTAAAACTATAAACTTAGGTCAAAGTTAATCTAATTGGAACTCAATGACATTACTGTAGTTTAATGGATACAGACTGAGGCCACCCATTCTAAACTTGATAGAAATTTAGAAAAAGGAACCATTTTGGTCGGATTCAACTAATCATATTGAATAAGGCAAACAAAAGTACAACAGAACATTCGGTATACACAATCACACACCCTAATCATTCATTTGGGACATTTTCATGGACAATCTACTGTATACGGGATGTTATGCTAGGTACTTTGTAGGATATAGAAGTGATTCTGACATAAATCCCATCCTCAAATATAATCCAGTAAGGCAAATCAGACATGCAAATAATATAAAGTACCAAAAATGTAAGTTAAGGAATATGGAATGCCATTATCAAAGGATTTCAGACCAAGGGCCATGAAGGTTCAAATGCAGGAGAATGACTTTCTGCTGTGATATCTGAAGTCACATGGTGGAGGAGCTGATAGATTAAGATATACAGGTAGGGAAGATACCTGCAAGCAGGAAATGACATGAACAAAAGTATAATGGCTAGAAAAGCTTGGACAAGCAGAATGAACAATGTGGTGAGAGTTAAGTGCAAAGGAGATAAGCTTTTAAAACGGTGGGTTGAGCTGTGTTTGTACATGGTCAAGTGCTCTAAGGAAGCTGCTTGGCTCCCGGCTAATGGGAGAGGCATTAGGACTTCAGGATGGAGAAGACATGCCTTCATTGCCAAGCTTCAGGGAGATTCATCATTGAGGGAGGTGAAAAGAAGCCTGGCACTAAGAAGCCAGGTGGGGCTGGGTTGGGGCTGATTTCTGCCGCCTCTCCTGGGCCCCTACCTTGGCTCCAAGGCAGCTCTCAAAGTCCTTTTTCATGTCCGACACGGCAACTTTGTCCTGAGGCCTTTTGGGTCCACTGCAGCAAGGCACCACTGTTTTCAGATCTAATTCCACAACCTGTCTCCCCAGAAGAAAAGTAGAATTGACATTATACCCACAAAGAAAAAACTGAAGCCCTGCCAGAGAATTTAAAACACCGCAACAATAAAAACAAACTAAATCACTACATTCAAAACCAAGGAAGTGGATGTTTAACACGTAAGGGATGAATTTGCAAAGATTCACTTGGGTTGCATGGAACAGGCAGGAAGCCTTGTCACCTCTCAGGAAGACCAGGGTGGCCAGTGTAGCTGCTGCCCAGTGTCTACCACTCGTCCATCTTTGCAATACAGCTCATACATCCTCTTCGTTTTATTTTAACTTAATCTGAGATGGGTTTTCTATTGAAGTGATAGATAAACCATTATACTTTTTAAAGATGATTTGGGAGGGATGCAGCCATTGAGTCATCAATGTTAGGAAATGGGCCTTAGTCTAATGGAATATTTCCTTCCCTCAATGTAATGAAAGAAAACAAGGGTCTCACATCTAGTACACCCTCTAATCTTGGCTGCTGAGAAAAATGTGGATGTAGTTTGCACCCTAGGAAATGAATGAAGGTAAGTCGCTGGATAAGTCAGAGCTACCCTGTTTCCCCGAAAATAAGGCCTAGCTGGACTGGACAATCAGTTCTAATGCTTCTTTTGGAGCAAAAATTAACATAAGACCTGGTATTGTATTATATTATATTATATTAATTATATAAGACCCGATTTTATATTATAGTAAAATAAAACTGGATCTTACATTAATTTTTGCTCCAAAAGACACATTTAGAGCTGATGGTCCGGCTAGGTCTTATTTTTGGGGAAACACGGTAATTAGTATGTTTGCACCTCCATTTCTTTCCCCATGTATAATAATGATGAACTTATTAGCCTTTAAATAGCTCTATTGTTTCCAGAGAAGTCTTTCTTCCAAGGTCTTCTACATAAGAGGTGTAAATCAGTAGTTCAAAAAAGGGGAGCACACCCAACCCAACATAATGGCCAGGAAGAATGGAAGAAGTTATGTTGTTTTATGTTCACAGTTCCTTAGCTTTTGATATTTCAGCCTTTGAACACCCCGTTATCCAGCAACGACTTGGCAATGACAAATTTTCTACAACTACACCCCCCCAAAAAACCACACACAACTAAAATCACAGACTTGAGGAAGAACACATGTTCAGTGAAGGGGCTCTCCTACCTGGGCAAAGTCTGGGTCTTGACAGGAGTCACTGAAATCTCGAAACATTCCTACAGCCTGAAGATACTTTTTAATGCACTTTACCTTTTCTTCATCACGACCTAAATGGGCATTTTAACAGGTAACAAGTGATAGATATTAGTATTTCCTGGTTAAAGACTATAAACTACTGCCTTCATCAGCAATTATACTAGTACTATGCATTTCACTTACACACAACAGATCTGCTGATACTTTAGTGTTCAGGCTAATAGGCTGACTTTCTAGCTGATGCTGCTGTTTATTAGGGGCCATTAACTGACCTGTGGTTCCTACCGAAGTGACTATAAGATTCTAGTCTCACCTATAAACACTACCCATCTCTTTACTATGCTCTTTAACGAGGAGGATCCTAAGCTTTAGTTCATTGTCAAAGCACACCTATGCCTCTGCCTTCGACTGGCCAGACTCAGCAATCCATGTTATTACTCTCAAAAATAATAATCCACCCGACTCCCATCTCAAACTACCAGCTATGAGCGCTTCCTGTGTGTCCGGCACTGAGTGCGAAATGTTTTGAATGCATTATCTCAGTCTCTAATCCTTTCACGACCTTATGGGACAAGTCCTGTCATTATTCTCATTTATAGATGAGAAAATAGTGGCTCAAGAAGATGAAGTAACTTTGCCATGGAATATAGCCAGTAAATGATAGAACCAGGATCTGCACCTGAGCTTGACGCCAAAGTCCAAAGTCTTAACTCGTAATGCTGTATCACCAGGAATGTGACCCTGAACACTCGGCCTTTAGTTTTTTTCAAGACCCTGGTTATAGGAGATAATACTCATGACGTATGCCCAGTGGACACACAGTCCACCCATTTCTCTGACAGATGGATAAGACAGTTTGAAAGCTTGATTTGTGGACCCACAATAGATTAGTGTTTTTTGTTTGCCTGTTTCTTTTAACCGAATTGTAAAGGTCATCAGCTTTCAACATGGGCCTCATAAAAGCTGACTGTCTGAGCTTTATTAACATATTTGTCATGACCTGTTGTTGAGCTCACTATTCGTTACGTCCCATGCCATCTCTTCCTGAAGATGCACAGGAAAAATTTCTCTTGCGTATGAGAAAGGGTTCTACTTCTCTGAAGTGGTATGTTTGGTTCAGTTTAATAGATGCTTCAGACTTGGTGCCAGATCACTGAGAAGGTTGGCAGCCCCCCACCCCCAGAGCCATAAAAACTAATCTTAGCTCTGGATACATTTTGCAGCTTTCTCCTTTCGAGCATCCCTTCCTTTCTCTTCTTTAGGTTGATTCTCTCAACTATTTATTCTGTTCTTTAATTTCTGTATCCTTTTCACTTCAAATCCTTTGGGGATCAAGGGAGGTATCAATTAATCAATTTCAATGTGGTTACCTGTAATAAAAACATTTTTGAAAAGAAACTTTTTCATCACAACCTTAACTACTCAAAAGGATTTTTCTCAGGAAAATCAGGGAGAAGATTTGGGTTTCCTTGGAGTCTGTAAGGTTCTTAGGAAACCTATTAAGAGATGTGCACTTGCCCCTATCCTTCCCAGTTTTGCCAAAATAACTTGGCCTAGCTCTTATCTTAAATGCCCACTACTACTAATATTTCAAAAGAAACACCGGCCATTGGAATCCTTCAATGGTAAACACTGGATATGGATGAGAAGGCCCAAGTTTGTTCTTTTCTCCTTAATAACTTAGTTATAATTTTAAGAGTCACTTGGAAAACAAAAGGTCTCCATCTTTGTTACATAGAATGAGTTATTAAAAATAAAATTATTTCATGTTACCTTCTCACTCAAAATGACCCAGTGGCTTCTTCAAATGTTTAGAATAAATCCTAACTGCCCACAGTGGCTTACTGTGTGGATCTGTTCCCGGCCTGGCCCCTCCCTGACCTCACCTGCCATGGCCTCGACCCTCGGCTCTGGGGACACAGGTCTCTCTGCTGTCCCCTGAACACACCACGCCTGTCTCTCTCTCTTGAGACTTTGCATCTATGGTTTCTTCTGCCTGGAAAATACCTCCTCCACCACTTCCCATGGTTTGTCCTTCCACATCACTCAGACACCCATTGAAATTGCACTTCCAAGAGCCCTTTGCTAATCTTACTATGTATAAAACAGCACCCTCAGGTTATTCAATTTTCTTCTTCATCACCTTATAAATATAATACCATATAAATACTTATGTATTTATTTGTCTACTTGTTCACTGTCTGTCTCCCTCACTGGAATGTAAACTCCATGAGGACAGAGACTTCATCTTGTTCACTCTGTATCTCTGGGACTTAGACTGGATCCTGATAATGTATTAAATGAATAATTTAAAAAAATAAACGAGAAAAAAAACTCTATTCAAAGTTAAAGTCAAATTTCTAAACAAATTTATATAGAGTACAAGAATCACTGACATTTCAAAATGGCTTCAGATGCAGTCTTTCATTTTACCTTTTGGCCAGCCCTGAGAGGGGGTTCATGGAGTGCTGTCCCTGTTTGGAGCTAGGTGGCCTCAGGTTTGGATTCTAGCTCCATTATTTATTGGCTCTGGATATTTACCCCACCTGTCTTATCCTGGGTTTTCTCTCCTATCAGTTAATTAACTAATCAATCAATCTACCTGACAGATCCATTAAGAGGATGAGAGAAAATGCATACCAAGTGCCTGGCACACAGCAGATGCCCCATGAAACAAGACAGCAGTCACCATTACTTGTTTCATGTCAAATAACTAGTAGTAGAGGACCAGTACAAAGATCTAGGCTTCCAGCGTATCTGAGCTCTTCCTATTGGCCATACCATGTCTACTTCCTATCTTCTGAAATCCCAACAACTATTTTGACTCCACAAAGAGAAGAAAAAAAATCTGTAAATCTGACCCCATGCACTCCAAGGGGCAGAGGCAGAAGGCATTGCTCCAATTTTCAGCGTTCTGCCAAACTTTACCTTCTTCTTTCACAGTTCTGCACTTACCTGTCTGTACCAGGTACCTGATACTAACTTCATCAACCGGGAAAAAGGCAGCAGTAGCTCCATACTCTGGACACATGTTGGCAATCGTAGCTCGGTCAGCGATGGACAACTGGGCTACTCCTGGCCCGAAGAACTCAACAAATTTGCCTACTACCCCAACCTGGCGGAGGTGCTGAGCAGCGGAATAGAAAGTTTCTGAGTTGACAGACCATATCTAACATGCAGAACTATCACCTTGTAATTCTTATAAACTAATCTTGTGAGTAAATACAAACCATAAGTTAGCTCAACATATTTTTGATGACTTTAAAAAGTAGAGCTTAAAAAGTAATGCCAACTAAATATAACATGATATTCTTGATTGAATACTGGAACAGAAAGGGATATTACTGAAAAAATTGGTGAAGCTTCTTAGTTAATAGTGTCATAACAATGTTAACATCTTCATTTTGATAAACGTACCACAGTTATGTAACGTAACATTTGGGGAAGCCCGGAGAAAGGTAACAGGAAGTCTGTATTATCTTTACACACCACTCTCCTGTAAATCTAACATTATGTCAAAACAGTTCTTCCAAAACAAGATAAAGAGGTAATGCCAAAAATAAAGATAACATTAAGAAACATTTTTCAAAAAGAGAAACACTCTTTCTCTCTAATGAGATGACTGGAAGTACCTAGAAGAGCTAAAAATTAAATTCTTTCAACCCAAATAAGTAATGACTTGCACTAAGTAAGTAAATGGCTGCTTTCAAGGCTATAATGAACAAATTTCCTGAATACAGGTACAAGTCTAATGTAACCAAAAGATCCAACAGTCTGATTCCCATATCTTTTCCACGGAAGCCACTGGCAAGGGCCGGGCCTCCGTGACCGACTTGGCCTTACATGAAGTCAGTTCCATGAACTGTGGACAATTACATGGACAGGTTCTTTGGGTTATGTGGAATTTGCCATATCATGTGAGCAAGTCATATTATTCCACATTTGAAGAACAATGCACAGACATCTATGATAAACTACAGTGTTCAAATAATCCAATTCCAAATTCCACATAGATTAAGTGAAAGAGAAACTGTTTTTGGCCATGCCAAATACCCCAAGTGTCCAAACTATACAACCAGAAAATATATTATACTTGTGATAATAAAAAAATTACTTTTCTAATAATCTTTCAAAATGAAACTGCCCTCTTTTTGCAAAGCAAGCAAATCACAAAAAAAGGATTATTTCCTAAAAGTGCTAAAGAAAAAGAAAAACATATTTTCCATCTTGGAGAAACATCTGTTACAATAATATAACTTACAATACAGAGAAGGGGATGGAAAAAGTCAAACATCATTCATTAAAAGAGTTTGTTATTTACATATCAAGAAGAACCATGGGGGAAAATGTAGTAAAAGTATAATCACATGCATGGGAATGATGGTTACCACCTCAGGATATATTTCTAGGAAGGGGCAGATGGTTTTAGCCATAAATATTACATTTTATTTCTTCAAAAGTATACATATAGAGAGAGCTCTGAAGCAAACATGGCAAAATGTTATCATCTGTTAAATCTACAGATTTAGGCATATTAATGTCCTTTTCACTTCTGTGTATTTGAACTATTTCACAATTTTAAAAGTTTTTTTTAAAGAAAAAGATCCATGCAGAAGAGTAAAATGAACATAATTATCTAAAACGTTAACCATAGAATTCTCCCTTATCCCATCTCTTTTTAAAGTCATCAACATACTGTTTTCTAGCATTCCCAGAGCACATGGAAACCAAGAGGCACTCTATCATGTATTTCCTCCCTGTTTGTCACCGTGACTCCAAGACCAGAGAAGAGGCAGCATATGTTACCTTGGTGATGGTTAGCACGATGTCAGTGGATGTTACCAGAGGGTGGGGATTTCCAATAAGCCTGTAGCCAATCACCTGGGGAAGCACCATGCTGATTGGCTGGCCCAGCATGACAGCTTCTGCTTCAATACCACCCACACCTGCAAGGAGTGGCATGATAAAATAACGCTTTCATTATTTCTCACTACATCCCTCAGGCATAATTCAGTGCTATTAACAGGTAATAAACCCAGTTACAATGTTGTACTAGTACAGAGTTATGTTTCTATATAGAGCAGTTACCTTTCTTGTATTTCCCTCTATAGAATTTTTAATAAGTGTTTCTCCAAGTGTATTCCCCAAACACGTGTATCAAACAAAATCCCCTTGACTGCACACCAAGTGGACTAGGGTTCAGGAATCTCCATTTTTAACAAACACTCTGGGTGATTTTCATTTACTCTAGAATGTCCCTAACCCCTTATTGTAGTTCATTCTTCCAAACATAGGCATGAGGCACTTTTCTGGGCACGGGAAATACAGCAGTGAGCAAAACAGACAAAATACCTCTCTGATACTTGGTCATGCAAATCCATGCTACTGGGATGTAATGGCACCAAAGTAAATTAAGGTACATGCTATATAACAACATATATGGAAGAGAACTCACCCCAACCGAGAACACCCAAACCATCAATCATGGTCGTGTGTGAATCCGTGCCTACGAGGCTGTCTGGGTAATAATATCCATCCTGATCAAATACCACTCTGGCCAAATACTCCAAATTCACCTGGTGGATGATTCCTGAGCCGGGGGGAATAATCCGCATGTTGCGAAAAGCCTGGGAACCCCACTAGGATTGAAAAATGGAAAGAACACTATGAATGCCTGATGTACCTCTGTGCAGCCCACGTCCTTGGCATTTCCCCCTGTACCCCACACACATAAAGAACCAACCAATGGTACCAAACTCTCGTACCTTTAAAAATTCAAATCGTTCTCTATTTCTTTCAAATTCCAGGTCTTGATTCTTCTGTAAACTGTCCGCCCTGCCAGGGAGAAAAACTAAATGTATAAATTTTAAGGCTTAAAATATGAGCGTTACATTTATTGGTGATGAATAAACAAAATGGTAATTTCATCTGCAGGCCTGTTGGGTATATTATACAACCATTCACATGGGACAGGAGAGGTAATCAGCGAAAGTAAAAATAATAATTTGGTTCAAGTGATTCCTACAAAACCCGGAAACGTGGTAGGTAGAAAACACTAACTGAATTTAAGTGAAAGCTAATTTAATCATAATATCCGACTCATAGGAACAGACTCAAGACATTTATGATGACAACAGCAGCTTAGATATTTACAGAACCCTTGTTTTTATACTCCTTTCTCATCCACAAGCTCGTTATAACAACTCTCCGGGCTGAGCCATGTCTGGGCTGGCAGTTTATGTTGGGAGACAGGGAACAAGCAAAGCCAGGAGGACAGGCATTTGTAGAATCCCAGTCTCCTATCTCTCAGACAGAGGCTCATGAGGATGGGGGCACCGAAGAACGTCTGGAAAGCCCAGACTCTATGCTGAGGTTTACTCAAAGTCATTCAGTACATCGGGAATGACACTGGCAACGCAGGGCATCAAGAAGCTTCCCTTTACTAACAACTGTCACCCCAATAAACTTTAATTAAAAAAAAAGAAGCTTCCCCAGGATTTTTATAATCAAACTACACTGGTTTGAGTCAATGCAGAATAAGTCATAGTTGCAGCTTTGTAGGTTTAGCACATAGAAGGAGCTCATAATGCATTGAGAGAACACAGGAAAGGATAGTCAAATTAATGGCTACGAACGACCCAAGTCAGACTGCTTTAATAGCCAACACTTACTGATATTACTAGGAACTATCCGCTATTCTAAATGCTTTACATTTATTTTCTCATTCTCTAAGTCTCCATAATGACACTTAGAGTTAGGTGCAACTAATACCCACATGTGTCAAAAGAGGAAACTGAAACACAGAGAAACGTGCTTAGGACCACACAGCTAAGAGATGGTGGAACTGGAACAGAAACCCAGGCAGTCTGCCTCCAGTGTTGATGCTCTAAATCCCTGTCGTATTGCCTCCCTGCAGTAACCGTAATGACAGCGGTGGTAATAACCACCACCAGCACAATAATAGTAACAGCAGGAACTGAAGTGCAAGACTGTCACAGGCTCTAAGTGCTTTACACACATGAACTCATTCATCACAACAACCCTTCGCATAGGTATTATTATTACACCATGTGTAGAAGAGGAAGCTGAGGCACAGAAGGGTGAGATAGCTTGTCCAAGGTCAGATGCTTACAAATTACAGAGTTGTCATCTGAACCCAGGTCTGATGGCCATGAGAGCTCCACTTTAACCACTATACTCTGCTATATCCACCCTTTTCCTTCACTGATTTACAGAGCTTACCTTGTGCCACATGCTCAGAGCCTGGTGAGAGGTACAGAACTCACCAGGCAATTATGAGTGTGTGACTATCCGTGTCACGATACAGGAAGTACAGGATGACATGTCCTCAAAAGGGACATAAACTCAGACCAGGAATGCTTTCCAAAAGGAAATGACATTGCTGTAGTCTGAAGGATGAGGGGGAGTCAGCCAGATAAAAATGGGTAGGCAGTCTTTGGGAAGAAAAGAACTGGACGCGATTATTATTTACTCTACAAAAGACACGTTCAGTTACCATGCTGATTCTTTCCCCCTTTTTCTCTTGATGTGAATATTCCCCAGGAATAGTCTCAGTTGTTGTTTTAATGGAATCAATCCCTGAGCGTGCCTTATAGCGGCGGTCCACAAACTGTAGCCCACAGGCCAAATGAGGCCCAACACCTGTGTACGTTTGGTTCTCAAAGAATAATTTTTACATTTTTAAAGATTCAAGAAGAACATGTAAACAGAGACAGTACGTGGCCAGCAAAGCCTAAAGTATTTATGACTGACCCTTTACAGGAAAAGTTTGCTGATCCCTGATGTAGAGAATGAATGTTTGTGAATGTGTGTATGTGTTAGAGAAACGCGAAAGGAAGAAACAGAGAAAGGAGAGACTCTGGTATAGCAGAACAAGGCAGGACACCATGGCTGAGCCCCAGGTCAGCAGACCCTCTGGACCCTCTGGATGAGGTGCAGTTAATCTCCAAGGTACTCGTCTTCACCTTCTCACCAGGACATGGAGGGCTTCATCCCTCCAGTTCCTGTCTCCTCAGGTCCAGATGCACATTCACAAAGTACCCTGGGAACCTGTCCCAGCAGTGCCTCGGGCACTAGAAACTCAACAGATAAACCCTAATGCTTGGCCTTCTTTCCTAAAGCTCATCCTTGTCACTGTTTATCCATAGCTCGTCTCATGACCTCCTGTCCTACCACTGAGCAGACAGCTTTCAAAGTCTTTATTCCAGAAAGAGCCTCCTGAGTGGTTTCACTGTCAGTCTATTCAACCAATCTTTTGTACTGTCACCAGAATCAGTTTTCTAAAATACAAATTATCATGACCCATCTTGAATCTGCCAAATGGCTCCCCATTTTCTGAATAAAAGCACAAATACTCTGCTTTAAAAAAACAGCCCTTCACTCCGTCCTCAGGCTTCCTTTATAAGTTCTCTCTTGGCCTCCCATTCAAACTTTCAGCTTCAGGGGTGGCTGGGTAGCTCAGTTGGTTAGAGCATGGTGCTAATAACACCAAGGTTGCCAGTTCGATCCCCACATGGGCCACTGTGAGCTGCACCCTCTTTAAAAAAAACAACAAAAAAACAAACTTCAGCTTGAGACACACTGTAAACTTCATGCTCTCCCCACACCACTTTCCTCATGCCTTTGCACTCTCTCCTCTCCATGTAGAATGCCTTTTCCGGCTCTTCTCCCTGCAGTAAGTAAGCACCCTTCAGGACCCAGATCAGTGACACTGGTTGAAGGACCCTCTGATGGTCCGAGTCAGCACAATGTGCCCCTTCCCTGTGGTCACCACTGTACGAACTGCATTCGAATTGTGTGTCACCAATCTCTTTCTTCTTCTAAGCTAACCTGTTTCTCGAGCAAATACTGGCACACAGTAGTTCTGTTAAATGGATTTCAGTTAAAAAAAAAGGAAATCATCTTGGAATATTAGTCTTTGTTTCTTTTTTTTAAATGATTTTTTTTTTTTTGTTTTTTTTTTTTGTTTTTTCTTCTTTTTTTTACACCTTTCTGTTTTCTTTCTTGTTTTTCCTCTTCCATTTTTTGGAACAGTATTCTTAATCATATGTGGTCCCTGCTCTGGTGCCCCCATCCCTTCTGCTGTAGGCTGAGCACCAGTCATTATCTTTTGTCCCCTTGCCTGCAGTACGAAAAGGGTATCACAGCTTCTCATAGCAGAAGTAGGGTTGGAAGAGGAGCATTTACCCGCAGAGAATGCTGGGAACATCCATTTGATATAAACCACATATTTACAGGACAAGGAAAAATCAGAAATGCTTAGGCTGTTTTATGATATGTTAATTCCAGGTAAAAATCTATTTACTCATGAAAACAAAACGTCGATTATGCTAACCTTGGCTCAATTAACTTAGTTCTAGTTATTGGCATGAATAAACAGACCTAGAATTCAGATTTTTGCACCACTCAGAACTTTCCTAAATTCACCCAATCTAGTGAGCGTTTAATAAGGTCTCTGAATGTGAATGGCCTCACAGACTAAAGAGCAAACTTCTCCTTAGTTATATAATATGAATTCAGATTTGGACATACTTCAAAGTTTTTAAGTATTATATTTAATGGTACTCTAGAAATTCATAAACAGTATTTATAGAGGAGATAATTTTCACATTCATGAAATCTGATTGGAAATTGTTATGATACTCTTATTGGGATTTTTTAAAAAAGATAAATTTAACTTTGTAAAACATTACAATAATGTGTTAGTTACATCTTAATTCCTAAAGATGGTGTGAGGTCAATTAACATTATTCAAACCAGGCAAAGAGCTTAGAAGTATTTAACTGAGAAAATTTACCATCCTACCACCCCTAAACCAGTTTTTCTATTTCATTTCTGGAAATAGCTGGAAATAAGCCCATAGTACACAGTTTCACAAAGGTTAAGAAATATCACATTTAATTTCTTACAAACATGACAGCAGAGGCTGGGAGGTCAAATTGCAAAACCAAACTCAAGAAATAAAAACATAACACCACAACTGAAAACATTTGTAACAGAAATGCTCTCTTTAATTACAAAAAAAAAAAAAAAGTGCTAGATTTGGATATCAATTTGGAATCAAAGTTCACTCCTGAACTTTGCTATTTTCAGTACTACAGTATAAATGAAAAATGTCCACAAAAATTTGAAACCAAAGTTGTTAGATGTCAAGGTTAAAGAGGAAAAAAAACATCACAGTGAACTTGGTGATGACCCAGAATCATTAACTACTTAATCATCAGGAGCTCTTTGAATTGTGAGTACAAAGACTTTAGACATTAAACAATTACAATTCTGTGTCTACCAGTATTTTCATCTTCCAGGTCAGCAAAATGAGGTAAATCCATCCACACCAACGAGAATCTCCGAGAAAGAGAAAGCTGGCTATGATTTTCTGAGGCTACTTTTTATAACTTCTGAAGTGGAACTTTAAGAAACATCCTAAGTCTCAAATACGATAACACTGTGTGTATATATATATATTTAACTCTTCCCTTTGAAATCAAAACATTCAATTGAGCTCATGTAATTTAAGACAAAAAAAAAAAAAAAAAAAAAGACAAGTTCACTAAGGATGGGTTTAGAGTCCAAAGGAAAGGAAATAATTGGCAAATATCTAATCTGTTTGTTCCAAGAAACGTCAATTAAAGACAAAGCAGATTTCTCTTTATCCTGAATTAATCTGGTTTGGATATTGACAACATTCATTTGAAAATGCCCAGTTTCTACATTTCTCTGGAGGCTATATGGAACCCACGTAAATCCCCAAGGAAGCAAATAATGGTTTCCCTTTTCCCCTTCAAATGGTTTGTTTTGCATTCTTAAATGATGTTTTATTGTAAAGCAATAGCTTTTAATTGTGAAAATAAAGAATGATTATAATCCCAGAAACAACCCCAGTTTACCACCTCTTTCCAGTCTTTTAATCTCTGCATAACTTTCATCTAGCTGAGGTCACTCTATACATGCATGCACTTTACACCTGGCTCACTGAGCTGACATGAGCACAATCCAAATGTTATGTAGCCCATTATAAATATAACTGTAAAAGATACCTAATAATTCACTTTAATGATATACCATAATTTAATAAATCATTCTCCTCTGTTGGACATTTAGAATGCTTCTAGGTTTTCATTATTATAAATAATACTTTAATGAACACTATTTATCATTAAGCTTTTTCTAAAATTTCATATATCTATTAAGGGTAAGTTTGGAAGTAGAAATTCCAGGACAAAGGATATCGTACTTTGTAAGGATCTTAATACATATTGCTTTCATCATTTCTAATTTACAGTACTATCAGCAGTGTGTAAAAATGTCTCCTTCCTGACACCTTTATAACTAATGTTTATTTTCTAATCTTAACTATATTGATAAGAGAAAATGGTATCTCAAGGATTTAATTTACTTTTTTATGACTTGTAAGGTTGAAAAGGCTTTATATACTGTTTACCATTCACATTTTCTTTTATTGTAAAATATCCACTTTCCTTTGCCCATGCATCTGCTGGGTTTTACTATTTTTACTACATACTCTTTATATATTAAGGATATTAACCCTTTGTCATATTTGTTGGAAATATTTTTCAAGTTATTTCCTGTTATTCAGCTTCAGCTTCGGGTGTACAGCACAGTGGTCAGGCATCTACTCTGTCCCTGATGTGGTCTCCCTAATTAGACAAGTGTCCATTGGATACCCTATAAAATCTTTACAACATTATTGATTATATTCCCCAAACTGTCTTTCATATCCCCGTGGCAATCTTGTGGTTACAAATGTCTAACTATTACATTGTTTTGTACACCTGAAACTAATAAAAAAAAAGAATGAATAGATGTAATTAAAATAAAAGGTTGTTATAAAGCTTAAAAAAAAAGTTATTTCCTGTTAACTTTGAAGTTCTTAATTCTATAGATTTTCCCCCTGGTTTCTAAACCTAGAAAGGTCTTTCTCAAGACATTTGACACTTATATTCCTAAATTTTCTTCCAAATTCTTTGATGATTTAATTTTTTAAATATTAATACTTTATTTCATATGAACTGCTCCCTCTACCAAGTAATTAATTTTCCCAGCATTTTATGCAGAATCATTATTTCTTTCTTCACGGAGCACTGGTAATAATAACTTTATCTAGTTATTCTTCTAGGGTAAGGTACCAGCCTTGTAGCAGATCCTGATTGCCCTCCCTTGTGTGTAATCTTGCAGTTACTTCTACAAAGATGCAGTATATACTCTCTCCCCTCTGACTCTGGGCTTAACTGTGTGACTTGCTTTGATTATTGTCATTGTGACTAGAAGTGATCCTATGTTAGGCCTCAATATATTGTGGGTTCCCACTTACCCTCTTGAGCCTCTGTGATCACCAGATAGCTGCTTTCTCCTTTAGCCTGGGCCCCCAAAAGCAACACACATGGAATGGCACTGTCGCAGCTGCCCAGCAGATGTGCAGTGCAGTGTAAACAGCAAACACGGCCAGGGCTGGACGAGGCAGAGCTGCCCCATTGAGCTCAGCTGAAATCAGTGGACCTCCCAACCAACTTGTAGATGTGTAAGAAACAAATTCTTATTGTTGACTGTCACTGAGATTTTAGGGTTTTTGGTAGGATTTTGGCAGGAAGAGAGAAGCAGATATCCCAAACAATAGAAGAAAATGAACAAAGGAAAAGAAAGGGATAGGCATTGTGGAAACCCACCCACATAGAGAGACAGAGGTAGACAGATTTGAAATAGCTACTTGGGATCAAAACAGGAATAAGGCTCCAGTAGTTAAAAAAAACCCAAAACTCTTTTGAAGCCAAACACATACTTGTATTGAAAAGCTTTCACGGCAGAAATTCATGTGTTTTTTTACCCAGACTTCAAGCTGAGTTTAAACATAGGCTCTTCCCACTCAAGAAGTACACAGAGAAAGTTTTTTTTTAATTCACCCCCTGAAAAATCTTCACTGGAACATCTATATTAAGTTTGAGTTTTCCTAAATATACTGTTTAAAGATTTTGTTCTTTTACGTTTACTACATACACACACACAAAGACTTGCACTCCACAATTTTGAACAAAGCAGAAAACCCAGGTATTCATCTTAATCTCTCACCTTCTGTTGAAATCAACCTGGATGGAATGATCAATCACAAGATCAGCAGGACAGACAGGGTTTATTTTCTCGGGATCTCCTCCTAACTTTTTCACAGCATCACGCATTGCAGCAAAGTCAACCACAGCTGGCACACCCCTAAGAAAAGAAGGAATCAAGGGGAAAATAAATCTGTTAAACAGGTGTAACTGAGTTTTTCAGATTTTTGTCTCCACCAATAAAATTAGCAATGGGAGGAGCTAACAATGAATGACTTAGAAAAACGAAAGTTTCTAAACACATTTCCTTGAGCAGAAATCACATAGGTAGAAATGTGCCATAACTGAGCGATAGCTCTATCTGCAACTTTATCACCACATTAAAGTTAACAACTTATATGGTCGAAAGAGAGAAACTATAGGAAAGCTGGTGCTTAAAAACTCTGGAACTTTTAGTGCCATGATAGTTTCCCATTGTCGGTTGACAGTGACCAGAAGACATACAATCACACCTTCAACTTCAGACCAAATTTAAAGAAATGGATATAATTCAGAAAAGTAGGCTGTGAATCAAATTTATAAGTGAATCCTTCCGTTTTATTATATCAGAGTATAACATTTGGGTGACCTTTTCTAGAAAAATGAAATTTGGTCTCTAGAAGGAATAAAATAACACCATTTAAAAAGGGAAAGATACTATTGTCTCAAAAAAGAGGCCTGATGGGGAACAACGATTCCTGGAAATAGCAGGGTGCAAACCGAGGCTTAAAAGCAATGGATCAGGCCTTGTGAACTACACATTACATCCGTGTTCAAAGGACAGCTGTTTGAAATCTGGCTCCCTGGGTGATAGGGCATGGGGGAGAAAAGATTCCAAGACAGCTCCATCTTTCACCTTTCACCAGTATACTTAGAACTATGAGCTCCAACACGAAAGACAATGACCTCTGCCACTGGAAAAGGCAGAGTGATTACGCATTCCGATTTGCCTGTGACAATCTCTTGCTGTCTGGGATGAGTAGCCCCTTTTGTTTTCAACAGTTGTCTGGATATTGGTTGATAAATTATATAGTCATCATGTGTGTGGTTGTGTGTGTATGTATCTGTGGGTGTTTATGCTTTCTTTAAAGACTGACAAGGGAGGCAGAGAAGAGTGAAGTGACAGGAGGCTCACGTAAAGTCCTGCAGGATGACGCGGGCAGGTTTAAATGGCACTTCTATGTTCTGATGCTGCATGACATTCCAATTTAGGATATTTTCAATGTCATTTTTCTTCACCAAAAATTCATCACAGTTTCGAATGGCTGCCTCCAGGAGAACTCTGATAGAAAATGGCAAGCGTCCTAAGATAAAGGAGAAAGCATAACGAAACAAACAAAAACCATGAGACACCTTATTATAAGAGCTCTTTAAAATCAATCTCTATGTAAACTTGTTACAAGGCATCACACTATTTTTCCAACAGGAAAAGAGGATAAATATAAACTGATCTCAAACGTTTAAAATATGAAGATACTGAATGGGTTTAGGTCACATTCAGTATTAGAAATACCCACAGACTCGGCAAAAATAAAGTATTAAAATTCTTTCATAATAAATGGTTGCCTTGCCTTGGATTCCAATAAGAGGGTTTCCCCTAAGTCATCATGAAAGAAATCAGTATAGATATTTACTGTATTCTGTGTTAGCCAATAACAAAAATACAAACACAGAGTAATATTTCTTATGAAAACTTGTGTCTAACAAATGAGAAAATAACTCCTTTAGAATTACTGTGGCAAAAACCAAAGTATAGTCGCAGCATGCAGTGTGGCCACTGGTAACTGGGGTTCCTCGGATTAAACAATGGTAATTCATAAGAAAAATTACTTTGTTTATTTAGAAAGAAAGTGTTCCATCCTAATATATAAAAATTACTCACCAATATTATCAGGAAAAGACATGAGTGTAAAGGTAGAAAAGCATAGGTTTTGGAATAATGAAAGACGTGTTTTTGTCCCCTTCTGCTATGCACATAGTTGTTACCACGTCATTGACCCTCTTGGGGCGTCAGCTTCCTCAGGACTTCTTACATTTTATAAACATGACCTCTAGGATTGTTATTCAGATTAAATTATGTAATACATATGCACACATAGTCCATATGCTATAAAATGTTATATAAATGCTACGTGTACATAATCATTATTATCTATTTAAAAATGAGCAATGTAAGAAAGCTGTGTGTGTGTGCGTGTGTGTGTGTAAAGCTTAATTCAAGACCACTCAGACATTCTCTGTTGGTCCCTCTTTTAACTCCCCTAAAAGCTAATTACATAGCATATTTATTATGCAAATGAGATTCCAATTGCTGTCAGAGCAATTACATCATATAGCCATGTACCTACTATATCTTTTTTTTTTCAATTAAAGTTTATTAGGGTGACAATTGTTAGTATGTGGTACCTACCATATCTTGAATCGTCCAATTTCTTCAAATTGAAGAATTTCTTTCCTGGTTGTGCAGGATCCAAAGGCTCAGCGAGGTATGCAAATGGGTTGCTCATGGTTCCTGACAGTCACGTGTCCCTGCAAAAGAACGAGGACATTTGATTTCTACCCTGGACCTCGTTTATTCTGATGAGTCTTTACCCTCTTTAACAATTAGGGTCCAGACTCACTTCAAGAAATCACTCATTATCTTTTCAAAGGAGGGGGCAGGTGGGACATAAATGAATATAAGAACGATATACTTGGCTAAGAAAATAGGCTTCTGTGAAGCTATCGTGAAAGAGAACAAGAGAGCTTAAAATCCCCAACTTCTGTTGTCTTATTTCTACAACTTTCCAACATTCTTCCACTGATAGAAATAAGAAGAAGGAAAAGGAAGGATGTGTCTCATGGTAAATCTTGAATATCTGAACAGACCTTTGGGCTGGACTCATGCCTCTCTCGACAGGAGGTAAGAGGTGCAGGGCAGGTGACATTATGCAACTGCATAGAACTTGAACTTTGGAAGTGAAGACTTGAAAGCAGCTATATTCTGTTTTCACAGTCTGTGAAGCATTTTAAGTTAAACGGGTTAGAAGTCTCACTTTTGCACGTAGCAGCAACAGTGTGTTCATATCAGGGAATCTTTAAGGAACACTGTGTTGGCATTAAGGCCCAAACTCCCCAGATATGTCTGCAGGGGACCCTCTACCCCAGCTCCGGGCAGGACTTCTCAGGTATCTTTTTATAAATTATGAGCAGTGAACAAGGGAGGACACTGTACCTGGCCTCCACATAGATACACAGCGATTTCAAGTAACTATACAACTTAGAGCAGAATACATTGGGGTGGGAGTCATAAAACATGCTTTCTAGTCCTGCCCCTTGGGCACAAGTCCTTTCATCAATCCATTCCCCAATAGTCTTCGTTTTAAATAAAAATAGTAACATTTCCCTACTTAATCCAGGGTTTTTATGAGTAAATATTTAAATATTCAACATAATTTTGGGATGACCAACATATTACTGTAAAATGAAAAAAAACACACACCGAACATGTATAGGAAACAACTATTTGAAGAGATAAAGAATTAAGAATGGGCCTTGTTTCCACAGACAGGCCCATATCTTCAGTAAGGCATAAAAGGGGCTGGTTCCTTTAAGAGGGACGGGGGCCTCAAAACAGGACTGGGGGGCAGACTCAGATTTCACTGTATATCCTTTTGTATTGTTTGCATTTTTAACTGTGTACACACATAACGTTTTGAAAACTCGTTAAAAGTTTAAAAAGAAATAGGTATTTGTACCTCTGCTTTGTCTCAAGTCCAGTCCTAGTTAGTTTTGGGGAGAGGCAGCTGACTGAGAAGCGGCCCGTGCCTTCCTGGCGTCACTAGTGCCGGAGGACAAGCCAGACACCTGTAACGGGGACAAGGGAATCCCGAGGAAAGAGCAGGGTGGTGTGCCAGGGCCTCTGTGCGGGGATTGCCTTTCCCCCAGTTTCATGTGGTCTTTGCAGGGGCTGCCATTTGTGGGGAGAGGGAAGGTATCTGACCCAATTTGGGCCAATCGACTTCCTTCTTGAGGAATTCTGGAACTGAAACTAAAGAAAGGCTAGCCAGGGATGCTAGAACATACCGGAACTGTGTTTATACAAGTATGTGTCCTGGATGCCCTGCATTAGAATTACCTGGGGATCTTTCTTGTTAAAGTACAGATTTCTGAGTGTTCCCCCCTGAATTATCAAATCAGAATTGATTGGGGGGAGGCGGCAGGAAACAGTCTCCAATCCTAAGTGTGTCTTACACATGTTCAGTTTGAGAGTCAATGCTGGCCACTGCAGAGTGAGAGGTAAGGAACTTACTCTTAATTCAGGAGTCAGTGAGGTATCGTGGAAGGTGTATGAAAAAGGGAGGCCATGTCTAAAAGGGAGAGGGGTTCACAACCCAAATGTCTCCATGGTTCAGGAAGGGAACCTACATAAATGAAGGAGGCTGCAGAGGGACAAGGCGGCCTGGGTAGGGTGTGCCTGTCTAAGGGAGCGGCAGCCATTTAGCTCCAACCAAGGTCTGCACACAGAAATACCAATGTTGACACATCCAATTTTTCAAGCGAGGCTGGTCATCTGGACTTTTATATGCACTCTCTTGATTTATAAATGTTGGTAACTAAATTTTTCTAAACTACTGTGGGGGGCTGTAGCAAGATGGCCAAACCAAACACGTGTGTGGACTCTATTTGACTGGTGGCCTGTGTCCCAACCTAACCTGGCAGAGGAATGGTAGGGTAACTAGAGACAGAAAACTCAGGTAGGAAACTAGGGAAAGGTGGAGGTGACAGGGAACCTGGGCAGGCAACTGGAAGGCAGCAGTTGAAATGGAAAAAAAGTAATGGGTGGATTAAAAGCCGAAGAGCCAAAATTTACAAAGGCAAAATTTACAGAAAGTTGCTGCTGAGTGAATGGGGAATCACTAAGGGGGAGAAGAAATACAAATGAACTCCGGGTGTGGAGGGTTGAAGAATGTTACAACAGCTCTGGGAGGGAAGACTGTGGCTTTAGTTTTTGAGGGGAGAGTGCATTTAAGATGAAGTGGCACACAGATGCAAAAAATTTGTTATTCATCCCCACTACATGAGGAGCCAATCAGGAGGAAAAAAGCCCATATAGATACACTTTTTAGTAAGAAATAGGCCAGTTTGTCTGCAGAAGGAGCTTACAAATCTGTGGGCTCAGAAAATGAAACTAATCATCCCACTGACTGGAATTCTGAAGAAGATATAAATTTTAAAAGGCAAAAATGCAACTTTCCCTTTTGTCATTGATGCTATTGCCCCAGACTTAACTTTTCCACCCAAACAGTAGCAACTGAAACGGTAAAACTGTTGTTTTGTCTGTCTGGAAAATGGATCAAACAGAAGTTTGTCTCCACAGAGGCTATAGGTCATGAGGATTTATTTAAAAGTAAATTTGTGACTTTTACTCTTTAGATAAACCCAAGCCAGGGGAAGTGGTGGGAAATCCTTGTAGAACCAGGCAGGGAGGGTCACTCACATCTTTAAAAAGACTTAAGTCTCTGAATCATCCCTATCTCTGTGTCAAGTCGTGAAGGGGCCAGGGGCACCAAGTTTGCCAAAATTCTATGGTTAAACCAGGTGCTAAGTTGTACCCGTAACTGCCATACTACAGCAAAGACAAAATGTGTCAACTTAACCCCTCTGTGGTTTACAAATGCCCTGGGCATAATTTTGGAAGCCTTACACAATTCCTGCTGTTCCCACCACCCTACAAAGCCAGCTGCTATTTCAGGATGAATATAGTTATCAATACGACTCTTGTAGAAAATGGCTTGTGTCGAGTGCTCTATTGTCCGCCTCCCCTTTTCCTTAGAAACTCGAGCATTGTCTGGTTTCTGTACCTTAACTAAGCAAATTCTACTCGCAGAAGTTAAGGAAGAGAGGGGCCAGTTACTACTAAGTGCCATCAGCACACACAAAGTTCTTTATGCGATCTTCTTAACTTTGGCCACATCTCCATAAATGAGAGCACATCATGATCCCCACTTTACAGTTGAGGAAACTGTAGCACAGAGGGATGGAAAAAGTTGCCTAAGGGCATATGATATATCTAGTAAGAGGCAGAGCTAGGTTTTGAACTCTGGCTCTTTCCACCCGCCCCACTGCCTCTCTGGAACCAGCAGCTCCCGTTCTGAAGAGGACGCTGGCTGGAGGTCACCAACCAATCCCATGAGTTGAAAAAGGCCAGAAGTGACTCACGGGCCTGAGAAATCCTCCCACAAGACTCAGTTTTGAAACTGGAGTCACTTCTTTTTGGGGGTCACCTACCGTAGCACCTTGGTTTGAACCAGGCATTGTTAGTAGGTTGGTGCAAAAGTAATTGCGGTTTTTGCAATTATTTTTAACCTTTTAAACTGCAATTACTTCTGCACCAACCTAATATTATACATGTCCCTGCCATCCTTTACTGAGCCACAGGTCAGTGGAAAGAGCAGCAGCTGTGTTTTGGCAACCCAGAAAGTAGATTTGCTTGGAAGCTGGGACACAGCCCCTCCATGTGAGCCTGGAGGGCTCTGGGAATCAGAGCTACTCCAAGGTTCTGGTCATACTATCTCCCTTGTCTCAAATCCATGTACAGGAGGTCCTGCTTCATAATCTCAAGAGAAAGCCACAACAATAGTGTTCCAAGGAGGGTAGGAGGGGAAAGACCTCTGGCCTGGGAATGGTCCAGATCCAAAGTGGACTCTGGGCATCACGAGTGCTTTCCGGGTCTGCCTTACCCTGGTTAGCCTCCTACCCCATCCCAAAACCTTGAGTAATACCAGGCTCCTGCCAACTCCAAAATTATCCCGAGACTCGGGTTTCGCCTAGGAATCTTACCAACTGGCTAGGGAGCCCTGCCTACTTCCCACATTCACATAAAGCACAGACCCTGTTTCAATTCCTTTCTTTTCTTCTCTCCCATCAGGCCCTTGCTGTGCTTTGTTCCTAAGTTGTTTTTTTTTTTCTGTTTTATCTAATCCTCATTCAATACTAACAAAAGAGAGAGTCAATGTAGATTTTGGAGGAGAAAGTGGAGTGTTATCCTATCTTTTTTCTTTTTTTTGGGGGGGAGGGGGGGAAGAGTTACAATGCATGGAAATATGTCTGGGTTGCTGCCTTTTCTGTTCCAGGGACTGAGATGGTGCTGCGAGGAAGGAAAAATAAATAAATAAATAAAAGAGACAAAGGAAAAAGGAAACGAGAAAAGCGATTTAAAGAAAAAGAGAGAAGGGGCAATGCTATCTTTTTAGCAGCGAGGTTGGAGCTCATGCAGAACCTGTCCAACAGGAAAGCTTGGCATGCTGACCAGTCAGTCACATCGGACACGTGCATAGCATAGTTCTTATACAAAAAGAATCCAAAAAGAGATACCTACACTACACATAGTCAACATTCTTTCAATTATTTGACAGTATCAGTGTCTTTCAGAGCTAACCCTTCCTGAAATACCAGCTGGGTGACTTGTACAATGTCACGATCCTCACAGGCACACTTTGTACAGAGAAGAATGGGGGTGGGAAAGGACTGTCGAACACCAGATTTTTAAATCAAATCACTAAAAATACTAAATATTAGGCACAGGCAGGCAGATCTTAGATGGTGGGGAGAGGTCAAAGCTGGGGTTCCTCCCCAACCACAGACAGTCTTGCTGCCAACTGACCTTTTGGCCTCAAATTAGGACACCTGCAGGGGACTTGTAGAGGCACGTTCATGTGTGTATAATTGGCATGGCTTTAACCGTCACCTCACACTAGGGACATGTTCACCTTAGATAATAAGGAGGCGATGAGAGGGAATCAGAGAATATTGAGCCTTCTGTAAAGAACCCTGGAGACCATGTAACATTCCCCCATGAGGAAAAGAGAGGCTCTGAAAAAAAAAAAAGACTGTTTGGGGACACAGGAATATAGAAGAAAATATAGTTGATTTCCTCTCTAATGAAATGCAAATTTCCGTCAGGGAAAAAAAACACACCTACTTAAAGTCTTTCACAAGTAGAGTTGAAAAAAGTACTACTTAGGCATATCAGTCTTCTGTCACTTTTATGAGTTGGTTCTGTAGTCATTTACCGAACCTCCCATGTGGTTCAGATTTTCAGAGAATTGACTGATAGCTAAACTTTGGGAAAACAACTTATGGTTAAGTTTTGACTATCTGCTCTGGGTGGCCAGTTTATTCCAAGAGAAGCAGAAGAGTATGGGCAAATTACTTTTATCGACATTGAGTACCAAACATACCGTTCCTTACTCAGATTCAACATAAGAAACCTGAGAAAAGACTCACATTACTTGATAGTAAGTGAAATAAAACAAGGTGCTGAGAATATAGATACTAGAATCCAATTTAAAAATCTTCAGGACTACTAGATTAGATTCTGGTATCTATATTTTCAGCAACTTGTTTTTCATACAAAAAAGATATAGAATAAAGTTAACATTGATTATCTCTAAGTAGAAGAATACATTGCTTAAAGTGGGGGAGAGCTTTAACTTTTTATGTTCTATACCGCTAAATATAATCCAAATTCAATTTCTAATAAGCACGGATTCATTTATTATTTACTTTTTAAAAAGCTGGAGCAGTCATTTAAAATTTTTACATAAATACCTTTAGAGGATATTTCATATACTAGGAAGGGGCATAGTGTCTGTAAATTGAGAACTTGACATCTTCAGCAATGTTTTTTGAAAGGAAGATAGAGCAGTTCACAAAGTTTTTGGAACTACAATATGCAGTTCTTTCTTTAATAATGTCTGATGACGATTTATGTGAAAGTAAATTTGTATTATTCTTTAGATAAACCCACCTTGCTCCCCAAAATATGTCCTCTGTTATCCACCAATGCAGTGAAATCGTTCTGAAGAAAATCCACGAATGGTTCATATTAACTTTAGATGGACAGCTCTATTCTCATAGGAGTCAAACATACCAATCTGGAACCCTCCCCTCTCACCCCACCCCCAGCCCTCTTTCCTCCCTCTGCAATCGCAGCAGGATACCAAGCTTGTTGCTGAACCACATTTTCTTGGGTGGTGATAACTTTAAAAATATTACAAAAAGAAACAGGTGCTCAGTATTTACATCCTTACTAAATAAAATACCCACGTTCCTCAACTTATGATGGGGTTGCATCCCGATAAACCCATCATCAAGTTGAAAATATCGGAAGTCAACAATGCATTTAATACATCTAACCCACAGAACATCATAGCTTAGTCTGGTCTATCTTAAACATGCTCAGAACACTTAAAATTAGCCCCCAGTTGGGCAAAATCATCTCGCTGCTGCCACCCAGCATTATCAGAGGGTATCATTCCGTATACTGCTAGCCTGGGAAAAGATCAAAATAAAAAATTTGAAGTATGGTTTATACTGAATGTGGATCGCTTTCACATCACAGTCAAGTAAAAAAACCTTAAGTTGAACCATCATAAGTTGGGGACCATTTCTACTTAGGTTGTTCCCAAATATTAACCTTCAAATAATGCTGCAACCTTTGTACACACTTCTTCGAGTGGGTTCCTAATCCATTTCCTTGAAATAAATTCCTAGCTTTCAATTCCTAGAAGTACGACAGCTGGGTAAAAGGATTTGCCTGTCTCTACTTTGTTACATAGCACCAGGTTGCCTGGGAAAGGCTGTACCAGTTGTATGACTCTCCTCTGAAACAATGATTGGAGTTGCCTAAACCAGGCAATGTAATTTCGTCTCCAGCTTTTGCCAAATTGAGAGATTAAAAAGCTAATCTTGGGTATTTCTTTAATCGGTAGTGAAGATGCCTACTTTTCCATCTGTTAGACATCTGAATTTCTTTTGTAAGCTGCCTGTCTGCCAGACAGGCCAAACGGAGTGACACTAAGCTGGTCTCTGGTGACCAAATGTTCTCATCTCTGAGGGGACTTGACTGAGCTATTAATGTGGATAAGACTCTGCAACCCTGGAGAGGCAAGGGCTGTCCTTGGCCTCTAGCTGATCTTGAGACTTGTAGTCTACAGGATTCCCCTTTACATGAAGGGAGCCCTAAAATCTGATGGGAGCCCTAAAATTTTTTGGCAGCACTAAAATCATGCACAGTTTCATCCCATGCTTGGGTACATCGTGAATCTAGGTGGCTACAGCAAAGTTAGCAAAAATCATGGGCAAAATCCCCATTTGGGCCGCTAGCTTTGCTATCTGTAACCTAGACTGAACTTCCAGCAATCTTGCAAATGGGTTTTATGAGGGAGCCTGAGTACAGTGTATGGGAAGTGCATTGCTAAAACCAACACTCCTGCTATAAGACCATCTCAGACCCTACACCCAGCAGACAGTGAATGCCACATACACGTAATGATGCTTATTCGGCACAGCCAGATCTGTTGAGATGTTTGGAACTGCTGACTGACTTGAGGTAAATGCCAGTGTTCAGATAAAATAAGATTTACTTCTTCGGGTCTCTTTCCAGCTTTTGTAGTATATAAATCCAAGATTTAGCTGCTTTTGCTGTCAAGAGTTGAATCCTCCTCTTAGGTTGTCTTATGATGCAGAAAGAGGCATAAATATGAGTGGGTCCTACAACCAACCACAGGATTTCCCTGTACCTGTAGATTCAGTTTCATGTCCTTCTTATATGGTTTATAAACCATATAACCTTCTATGCCTCAGTTTCCTAACCTGTAACAGATTAGGAAATACATAATACATAATCTGTAACAGAAGGCTAGTCAATGATTTAAGAAGTTCCTTCGGAGTGAAAAATTCTATGATTCATTCATTCATTTACACAAGACATATTTATGTTAACTATCTATAATAAAACGTGCCAGGAACTGTTTTAGGCATCGGAAACAGACCCAGGAACAAAACTGACAAAGTCCCTGGTTGCATGGTGCTTCCATTTTAGTGGTGGAAGACACACTAAACAAATAAATAAATATACAAACAGAAAGTCAGAAGGTGACCAGCTCTGTGGCTAAAAAGGACAAGAGCAGTAGGGAGTGCTGAGGCCTTGAAGGGTGTCAGGAGATTGAAGGAGGCCTCATCGATATGGAGTCACTTGAGCAGAGCCTTGAAGAAGTCAGGGAACGAGCTATGTGCAATCTGGAGGAGGGGTAAGGTTATGCACAAAGGCCATGGGGTTGGTCTGAGAAGGCATGGAGGCCAGAGCGGAGTGAGAGAGTGCAGAAAATGAGATGAGGTAGGGAGGTAGCAGTGAAGGCCACTCTTGGTATTTTGATGAAAGACAAAGTCCTCTCCTAGCTTCACACGTGGTTTAAATTATAGATTTCCAACATTGGAATTTGTTAAAGTTTGATTAACAAAATTGACAAACCGTTGACTAGACTCAATAAAATAAAAAGAGAGAAGACACTAACAAAATCAGAAATGAAAAAGGGGAAGTTATCACGGACACCACAGAAATACAAAGGATCATTCAAGAATACTATATGCCACCAACTTCTATAACCTAGAAGAAATGGACAAGTTCTTAGAAACATATAGCCTTCCTAGGCTGAACCATGAAGAGCTGGAAAATCTAAACAGACTGATCACCGGTAACAAAATTGAATCAGTCATCCAAAACCTTCCCAAAAGCAAAAGTCCAGGACCACACAGCTTCACTAGTGAATTCTACTAAACCTTCAAAGAGGATCTAATACCAATACTACTCAAACTCTTCCAAAAAATTGAAAAAGAGAGTACTCTCTAACTCATTTTATGAGGCCAACATTACCCTGATACCAAAACCTGGTAAGGACAACACAAAAAACAACAACACTGCAGACTGATATCTCTGATGAATACAGATGCAAAAATCCTAAACAAAATTCTAGCAAATCGAATGCAACAAAGCATTAAAAAGATTATTCATCACGACCAAGTGGGGTTCATCCCTGGGGCACAAGGATGGTTCAACATCCACAAATCCATCAATGTGATACATCACATAAACAAAATAAAGGACAAAAATCATATGATTATATCAATTGATGAAGAAAAAGCATTTGACAAGATATAACATCCATTTATGATTAAAACACTTAATAAAATAGGTATAGAAGGAAAATACCTTAACATAATAAAGGCCTTATATGACAAACCCTCAGCTAATCTCATAATCAATGGTGAAAGACTGAAGCCCTTTGCTCTACGTTCAGGAACACGACAGGGCTGTCCCCTATCACCTCTGCTTTTCAACATAGTGTTGGAAGTCCTCGCCAGAGCAATCAGGCAAGAGAAAGAAATAAAAGGCATCCAAATTGGGAATGAAGAAGTTAAATTGTCACTCTTTGCAGATGACATGATGCTATATATAGAAAACCCTCAAGACTCCACCAAAAAGCTATTAGAAACAATCAACGAATTCAGTAAAGTTGCCGGCTACAAAATCAATGTACAAAAGTCCATTGCATTCCTATATGCTAACAATGAAATCTCAGGAATCTGCTAAAGTTTGATAAGACATTAACTGATAATATGAAAATAATTAGATTGCCTTTAAAAAGTGCCTACTTCCTTAAATCTAACTCTTCTATTTCCCTGAACTTAATTAAGTAACACTGGACAGTTCCAGGATGTACCATAAAAATGATCATGACTCACTCAGCTATGTGCACAGCCACTGCTAAAGACAAGGCTCAGCATTCGGGGGACCAGGGCCACAGCCACTGCACTGTCTGATCGAGCAGCCCCTGCTCTTGACTTTCTGGCCAGAAAGCAAAGCCCCTGCCTCTTTAAGCCCCCATTCTAGGCTCGCTGGCCCAAGACAGCACAACATCACATGCAATTCCCAAAAGCTAACCCAAAACATCCTTTAAGCTCATTTTATTTTAATTGCATTAGCACAAACTCTAAAGAACAGAAATAGTCATTTTTAGTTTTTGGTATCACTGTGGGCTAATGTAAACAGTTTCAAAAAAAGTCTTGGTGAACTTGATAATAATTCCAGAGATGCACAGAGAAAAGAAAGTCATTGTGGGGTCATGAAACATTTGGCCAGGAAGTAAAGGAAGAAGCAGGGCAGAGCCGCCTTGGAACCAGGCATCCTAACCCAGCCAGAGCCCTGCGCCTGACCGCCTCCCTTCTTCCTGAGGTCACTCCTCAGCCCCTTTTTGGAATGTGGGACCCCTACCCTGCAGCAACCCCCCATCAACTGCAGAAACCCCAATCAAATCCTACTGCACGTAAGTCTTGCAAGCAGAGGTTGAAGGGGGCAGGCAAGTGCAGTTTGTTAAAGCGTTACAGAGCAGGCCCTGTGGATATCCACTCTTTAAGAAAGCTGCATGATTTCCTCCAGCTCCTGAACTCATTTTGTAGATTCTTGGTCATGAACTTGTCTAACTCAAATTTTAGGAATTAGAAAGAAAGAGTGTCACCACAAAAGAGTGGGTGTCAGGCTGCCAGAGGTCTCTCAGGGCAGCATTTATCTCTATGAAATCACCAAGTTTCTGAGGTCATCGACGCCCACCCGCCTCAGAACTGCTCAGACTCAAGAATGACTCATGATAGTAAAGTCCCCAGAAGCTTGAGGTATAACACCCATATATTTATTGATTTTCCAGAAGAAAGTCAACTGCCAGGAGGACCCAATGCTCCTGTTTTTGGACCAGCACATCCTTTCCCCATAGCAGTATAGCTGTGTGTGCTTAGGAGCTGGAAATCAAAAGCCAGACTGCTGGTGCATTGAAAGGGAGAACTGGAACTCAAACCCAAGCCCATCAGATTCTAGAGCTCAGAACTTCAGCAACTATGCTCTAGTCCCATCTCAGTGGCTTGCACAGTGGCATGACATCTCTATGCAACGGCATTTCATTGGGTCAAAGACGTGACAAGTAATAGAGTTGCATTAAACCATGACACATCTGTACCTGGGTTTCTCTGAATTGTCTAAGAGAAGGGACTGACATAGGTTCATTTATACCTTTGACATTTATGGACCACCAGGATAAAGGGATAAAAGTCCCCCTGCTCTTCAGTCACACACAGACCAGGCAGGAGGTAATGACAGCATCATGCAGTCCATGCTACAGCAGTGGTGGAGGGAGGGTGACAAAGAAGCCTCCAGAGACAGCCCCTAATCCAGCATGGGTGGGGTCAGGAAGGCCTTCAGGTACAGGCACTACCATGCATGAGTCTTCCAGAAGGACAGAGGGAGGGAGTCAGGGAAAGAATATTCTGGGCAGAAAAACAGCACATGCAGAAAGGCTCGGATTTATCCTGAAGACAAGGATGCACCATTAAAGGATTCTACGCTGGCATCTTCAAGAGCTGATCGGGCTTTCAGAAATCACTCTGGCAGTGGTGGGCACTGACTCTGGGGAAGGATGCTGAGCTGGTGTCAGGGAGGCAGGTTATGGTGCTATTACAGTCAAGTCAGAAAAAGGAGTAGAGGATATAGATCCCAGGAAGAGTTAAGGTTGCAGAATGGACTGAGGGTGAGTATTGAAGAAAGAGAGGTCTAGGATGGCTCCTATGTCGCTCGTTTGGGCAACCTGGCAGAGCCAATGCCGAGGATGAGTACCAGGATGCTGGTTTTAGATCTGGTGAATTTGGGATGACAACGTCCAACAGCACATGTGGGTCTGGAGCTCAGGAGGTCTGGGTTGGGACTTAAGTTCAAAAGCAGCAATTATTAGGCATTATGCCATGAGTGTTATATCACTCTATAAGCACTGGAGCCTGGTGACATGTGCCGAGTGTCTGTGGGATGCCAGGTATCTTACCCACGTTGTCTAATGTGGTCCCTCAGCAACTCTGTGAGAAAGGCATTACCACCCCATTTTACAGGCAGGATGACTGAGGATCAGAGGGGTTAAGTAACTTGCCAAGGTTTCGTGTCTGGCGCATGGCCCCCTAAGGCCAGGGCCCATTCCCTTGCACCACACTACCTCCTAGTAGGCAGCAAAAGTGATAGCATTTTATCATCACTTCTCAACAAAGACCCAAGTTGGATTTCAAACAACTAAATCTCACTTTAAAACAATGGTCACACTCTAAGGTATATATGTGAGGACTAGCCTGTTAACCTCTATTTCCCCTAAAATATCCTTGATTTTGGCAAAATGTGTATGATAGATAACTTTTAAAGGATGGGTTGGTGTCAATAATATAGACACCATCAGCACTTACAATGTGACTGATTCCTTATCTGAGCAAAGAAAGGTTTTATGAAACATACCATCCTTAAAACCAGTGCTGAGGCTGGTCTTGATCCTACCACTACCACAGAATGGCACTTTTGCTATGTCTGAAGAAAGTATGTCAGTCTAAGAAAGTATCCCCGCTACGTGCACAGCTCTTGTTTGTAACAGCTGTCAGCAAAGATTGAGTCACCTCTTGGCAACCAAAACTTCAAACCTGGTGATCACGTAGGGGGGATACTTTCTTAGACTGACATACTTTCTTCATGAACTATGCCACAACATGTACTATGCTCGGTAATTTTACAATAATGGTCATAAAAGGATGATGGGACTAAAGATAATTAAGTCCTCCATAAATGTCTGTTTGAGCAATAGCCTGGGCAAGTCACGCTATTCAAAGACGGGCAGGCCCAGAGTTCTCCTTAGGTCAAGAAGGAGACTGCGAGAGAACCACGCCAGCACTCATGCACAGCAGCCTTGTTAATTACATAAGCAGGCAGATTAATTTTTACAACCAAGACTAACGCAGACTGTGAGAAATGATTGTTTCAGAGTGTGATATCACTTTAGTACTTCCATGGCATTCAGGGATACACACTTACTCAAGAACCTGGTCTGTCTCCCAAAGACATATAATGCTTAGAAAGTTTCCTGTCTTTGCATGTTTGCAACATCTAATCTCAAAGCCCTTCGGTTTGCAACCTATACTTAAAATCACTCTGCCATCTTCTGCCATAGACAAGGTTCACTTTATCTCCCTAAACCTGTTTACTTCTTTGCAGATTTAAGGTAACACTGCTCTGCCCAGCTCACAACGGCTGCTGTGATAACTAAACAAGGTAACGGATGAAAGCACAGTGTACACTGGGAACTCTCTGCCTGAGAACTACCATTATTCATGAGATTGGCATCAACTTACTTCATGGGGCATGAGGGCCCTAAATGTAGCGTATTTCTTTTACTGAAGATTTGAATCTACATTTTAAAACACAATAGATATTCTAGAATATAGCCAGAGTCACTCTTATCTACTGGGGGGAAAAACATTCTAAAATCCGAGAAGACCTAAAGCCTCCAGACACATATTTGGAAAAAAATGACAACAGACCATAAAGAAAAATATTTTTTCAAAAAAGTTGCCTTTTTAGAAGAGTCTTTTCGTCACCATTCTTTAAAATCTTTTAAAATTCTTGCAGGTGAATTCCTGGTCCTAGGTAGTTATGTGTAAGTTTTTCTTTTAATGTGATACATTTCTTTTATAATAAAAGTTTTCCTCCAATGAACTTAATATAAATTAATTTAGTATCTATTTCTTGAGCATCTTCTTTGCAGTAAGCATTGCTAAGTAATACAGGAGATCAGGAAAACTCCTTCCTTTTACACAGAATACAATCTACCCAGGAGACTAAGATAAGCACACAAGTCACCACAGTATGATAAGGATCATCAGAAAGGTCATAGGAAAGAGACAACTGTAACTAGGGGACTTCAGAAAGGCTTTACAGAGGAGAAGTGGGAGAAGGAAAAAGGGAAGACCGAGTCAGACAGAGAGAAGAGCAAATGCAGCAGCAGCAGAGAGAAGCAGGACACTGTAGCAAGCATTCAAGGTCCGTTCGGTCGGTGGTTCTGGTGGGCGGAAGTCAGGGTGGGATAGTTTAAATGTTTTGCTACAGCAGTCAAAACATGCTTGTTACTAAAAAGACACAACAAGAATGATTTGTTGTTGTTGTTAATTTATACAGTTGAAAGTGAAGATACTAACTACCGGCAGAGGAAAAAACAAGTGAGTTTGAGGGAAGGTATAGATGAAACAAGATTGGTCAAATGTTAATGTTCCTAGTTCACAAAGCTGAGGGCTTCTACTCCACTTTGTATGTCTGAAATTTCCCATTTAAAATAGCTGAGGCAGAAATGAAGGCCCGCTGATCTAGGGAGATGGTCAATTGATGGCTTCTCAGGTGATGGTTGCTAACCTGATGAAGAACTTTCTAACCTCCGGGTCAGCTGGAGGGAGAGCGGGGGCTGAGGTTGAAGCCCACACTACGGGGAAGTAGCACAGCACAACGTGACTGCAGTCTGACAGCATGCCCATTTTCGGTTCCCCATTATTCTCACTCTGCACTTGTTTTTCCACTTCTCACTGGGAGAAAAGAAAGCAGCAGGGATTTGCACAAAGGCAAGTTGATGCTACGTCCACCATCAAAGAAAAATGAAGGCAACCCGGTTGTTGTCAATGTACTATGGGCACCAGTAACTGTAGGGGGTATTTTTGGTCTCATCACATTTAATACGTGTCATATCAAATTTAAAAATACTTGCTAGAAAATATTGATAAGCAAAGTGAAGACAATTTAAAATCCAACTGTACCCTACCACCAAGAGCAAAGCACTCAGCTTTTGGCAGATCTTTGCCTCTGTCCATGCATAGGCACACCCATACATTTGTGCACAGGCTTTCTCTCTGCATAAAAATAGAATCACAGGGAAACGGACTTGGGTAACAAGTTTTTAAACTTAAAAACTGTACTTCAGGATATCTCGTAAAACAACATTTTACAACACCAGTTTAAGGGCTGCATGATAGCTCATTAAAGAACACTTTGATCTAACCTTGGACAGGTGCTTAAATCAAACAGTCCTGTTTAATAAAATGTTTTGATCTGAGAGGGCTCTTTCTCAACATTGTTTTGAGTTCTTATATATTGTATACACTAGTGTTGAATACACTTGTTCAGAACTGCATATGACAATTCTGGTAATTTGTTTTATTGGGGAGAGAGGAGGTTGTAGTACATTCTTACTAGAGAAATAACTCTTCCTTGTAAAAGTATAGGTTGTTGGGAACTTAGGTTTTGTTTTCTTGGTTTTTGGGTTGTAAAAGCAATACGTGAATGTTGCAGGTTAGGCAGACATATGGTTATTACAAAAAGCAACCAGTAAAAATCCCCTGCCTTCCTTCCACCCCATTTGTGGGGACAGAGCCCCAGAAAGTAGTTTACAGGCTCTCGGCCTCATGTGGAAAGGTGCTGGCTCGGGTAGCGGATGGCTGTCAGCTGTGGCTGATTGGCCGTCGGCTGTGGCTGGTTAGCCGACTGGCCGCCGGTATAACTGCTGCGGCTACGGAGGAGAGCCGAGGAGAGCGGAAGAGAGCGGAGGAACAGAGTCGAGGAGAGTGGAGGAGAGTCGTCGGTCGGTTGGCGGAGGAGTGGACAGCAGGTCGCGCGTCCAGTGAACCCAGCCTCCAGTGAGACCATAGTGGTATGACTCCCCTACCTATGGCTCCGTGGGTGTTCCTTTCTGGCCTCACCATATCCTGCGTTCTTGTGTGGGGAGCGGGAGCAGAGACCCCGCAGGCCGCCCCGCCTGAAAAATGGCGCAGCGAGCAGGGTCTCCCGCACGACACCATTCCACTGCCTAGAACTGGCTACAGTTAATAGTTTGGTATGTCTGTCTTCCCAACATTTATAAGGCTATTTTAAATACATGGAATATGTAATCCCACATACACACAAAAATTTAGGTACATATATACAAATACCCATATACACATACATGACCATACACACAATGTACACATACAGTGAATAGACACACTTCTAATGAGGATTTTCCTTTCTTAACATTTCCTTTGTCCCTGCCCCTGGAATTAGGATAGCTGTTAGAGACACTACTGATTTTTGCATAAGAACACACAAAATTTGCACACTGGGTTAGACTGCAGGTCCCTCCATCCAAGCATGTCTGACATTGCTCCAGAGAGGCAGTTGGGAATAAAGACACACCCTGCTTGCATCCAAAACTTGAACATACTTGGCTTTCCTTCATACAACCTACTATGGATTCTTCTTCAGTTGATTCCAAATCCTTTGCAGTTGCCACTCCAGCTATCTCTGTCTTAGAGTATCAAGTCCCTGGTATTCATGAATCAAGTCCTGGAGAATTTCCTTTTCCATGAAACTGCCTCCTTGAAGCATGGCTCCTGTTCTCACATGCGAGGACAGGGGTCTGCAAACTGTGTTCTAGCACCCGTTTTTGTAAACAAAGTTTTACTGGAACCCAGTTGTATGAATTTGTTTACGTATTGCCTAGGGTTGCTTTCATACTATAATAGCAGAGCTGAATAGTTGCAACAGAGACTGCATAGCCCACAAAGTCTAAAATACTATTTTCCCACTTACGGAAAAGTTTGCTGACCTGTGTTCTAGGACATAGGGAAAACAGACTGTACTAGGTCTGACAATTGAGTTTGTGAACTTATTGCAACGATGTTGCTAACCGTTTTTGATATCAGAGGGCTTATTCATTATGAATTTGTACCAACTGGATAAACAGTTAACCAAGTTTACTATTTGGAAGTGCTGAAAAGGCTGCTTGAAAAAGACAAAAACGACCTGAACTTTTCGCCAACAATTCTTGGCTCTCGCATGGCGACAATGCACCAGTTTACATGGCACTGTTTTGAGGGAGTTTTCAGCTAGTAAACAAATAATTGTATTGGAGCACCCTCCCTACTTACCTGATCTGGCCCCCAATGACTTCTTTCTTTACCCGAAGATAAAAGGAAATGTTGAAAGGAAGACATTTTGATGACATTCAGGACATCAAGGGTAATTCGATGATAACTTTGATGGCCAATCCAGAAAAAGAGTTCCAAAATTGCTCTGAAGGGTGGACTAGGTGCTGGCATTGGTGCATAGTTTCTTAAGGGGAGTACTTCGAAGGTGACTGTAGTGATATTCAGCAATGACGTATGTAGCACTTTTCTAAGATGAGTTCGCGAACGTAAATGTCTGACCTCGTATTTTCCCTATCAAAAGTTTTGGTGAACTTGAATCACATACCCCATATTCAGTGTTTTTGTCCTAGCTAATGAATTTGTTTTCTATTAAAATACAAAGAAAAATCACCCGGGCTCTGACAATACCAATAATGTGCTGGTAAACCTTTAAGAGTTTACTGGGTGTGGGGGTGGGGTGCTAATATACCCATAATGGCTTACTTACTTCAAGCTAAAAAATGTGACGCCACTGACCATGGAAATGGGAAGAAATGCATACAAATAAATGCTAGTGCAAACCAGCTCCAACGAGCTTGGGACATTTGTAATGTCCCAAGCCCTCACTTTACAGATGAAGACACTGCAGCCCAGAGAGAGATAGTATCTTGTCCAAGACTGGCCTGGTCACTGGGACCAGCATGAAGCTCAATTCCCTGTACAGAGTTTGACTTCCTCACAGAGAATGACTTCCCCCATAAAAGAAAGAGTGGAGGAAGGAAGGCAAAGGAAGTTCTTTCCCAAGCACATGATAATAAATGTTGGTTTTATTATTAACTCCACAGTTTGGGACTCTGGCTTCCTCAGCACATGCTCTGATGCACACATCTGGAAGGTGTATTGTTCTCCACACAGGACTACGTTTCATGTGAACACTGACAGTGCACTGTCTCAATTAGTCAGCAGTTAACTGAGTGACCAGGCTGTAAGCTCCAGAGACAGGGGTCGTATCTGTTTGTGCTCACTGCTTTCCCTGGTGCCCAGTGCAGAACTGGGCACTTGGTAAGTAGGTGGCCAATAAGTATCTTTATACAAAGAACAGAGCAGGTGCTCAGAGGTTAGATAGATCCCACTGCTTTCTCCCATCAGTGCACAGTGTAACAGCAGATGCAACATGATCATCTGCTTGCAACCTTTCAAAAGTATGGGCTGCAGTGTCCCAGCTGCTTCATCAGACAGAGCATGAGAGGCTCTGTGGACGGAGGAATAAAAGGGAGGGCAGAGTTAGAGAATTATTTTCCTTTGATGTACATACATTTGTAATTTCCAAGCGGAACTTGTGCTGACAGAATATGAAGTCAAGGAAATAGTCCAGTGAGGGATCCCACCTACCACATAGCAGGATGCAGGACATTCCTTTCTGGCAGGGGCTGAGGAACGGCCCCTCACAGTGACACACCTCTGAAAGTGGAAAGTGCAAGAAGCACCAAGACTGGGGAATCAGATTCCAACAAACTCAAGGCTACACAACTACAAACAGAAATGAACGTGGAGGAAAGGAAGGCAAAAATCATGCATCACTGTTGTTTTGGAAGTTAACTGATCACTTAGTAACTCTCACACAAACCCCTACACACTTGGCATGGACTCCCTGGGGGTTCTTCTCTGACACCCCCCATCCTGTCTGCCACATCACTGCTGCAATGTGAATGCACAGTCAGGTCCAGCTCTGCAGGCATGGAAACAACCAAAGCCACCTGTGAGCCTTGCTGAGTTTTCAGGAGGCCAGCAGGGCTCACCATCACTTACGTGGGGACGTAGCACTTGGTATCCAAAGTGAAGTCAAGGTTGATGCCAAATAACAGAGGTTAACACTGTCCCTGGCATGGGATGGTATGTGTTCCCATTCAGAGGAAGGCTCACAAAGAAGAAGCAGGATTAACCATTTAACCCTCCAAAGCATTTCCTACACCAGTGGTTCTCAACGTGTGGTGCGGTACAGGGGACTCTCGGGATCCACAAGGTCAAAACCACTTCCCCAGTAATACCAGGATACTATTTGCCTCTTTCACTCTTATGTTTTCAAGAATATACAGTGGAGTTTTCTGAGGCTACATGACGTGGTACTGCAACAGACTGATTGCAGAAGCAGATCTAAGAATCCACTGCCTACTATGAAATCTAACATTAAAGAGATTTGCAAATATATAAAACAATGCCATTCTTCTCAGTAACATTCTGTTTTGGAAAATACGATTACTTTCATAAAAATATGTTAACATTTAATAGGCCCACAATTATTTCTAAATGAATTAACTATAGTAAAACATTCTCAGTTATATGGTAAATATTGAAATACGTAATCCACATAAACAAAATCTCCTTAGTATACTATTTTTTAAGAACGTAAAGGGGTGTCTGGGCCTCCCCAAAAGTTTGAGGACTACTGTCCTATAGGCTGTGACCCCAGCCCCCTAGGGGACCCCCAGGAGGGTTGTGTATGTGGCAGGAAGGATATGCCATTCTGATCTGCTGGCTGAATTAAGAAACCCAAGCTCCTTCCTGGGTCTCTGAATCTATTAGGGTGGGCCCTGTGCCCAAACCTTCTACGTTCCACCGAGGGGGTCTTTCCCCCTCGCCCCATTTTCCCCTTACCACTAGGTGTGGATTCCACAATCTGCCGGCTCCTCAGTGAGGATCTCTCCATCCAGCAGGCCTGGGCTCGGCGAGGCCTACCCGCTGAGGCCAGCACACCCTTCTGGAAGTTAGGACTTCCCAGCTCGGCCGGCCTGCACAGCCTCGGTGAGGACTGCCCGGTGAGGCCCGCACAACATCGCCGAGAATTCTCCGGGTGGCACGCGTAGCCAAGGCAAATAGGGGCGAGGAGAGCCATTTCACGTCCCTGACCCCTGTTCCCCGCGCTGCATGGGCTGGGGACTAGAAGGAGAGGTCAGTCCGCAGGAACTAGTCCCTGTTTCTCCCCTCGGCCATTCCCGGACTCTCCCGCCTCCGGCCGCTCTGCACGCAGCAGTCCCGCTAGGGGAACGTGCCCCGGACGCCGCGGAAGAGGCTCGCACCGACTCCCCGGGACAGGGTGGCCGGCGCTGCTGCCCGAGGACGTCGGGCCGGCCTAGTGAGTACTCACCGGGGACTGCACCGCGGGGCTCCGGTGAGCAGAAGAACACCGAACACCGAGCTGCTGAGCGCGCTCCTGTGCACTGCGGGGCGCGCTCCCGTGAGCCGCAAGGTTCCAGCCGCTGCCACCTCCGTGCTCCACCCCCTTCAATCCCCGGCCACCGGCCGATGGGCGGAGCGGGGGCGGGGCCGCCGGGGTTGTGGTCCGAGCCACGGGGCGGAGTCCGTCCTGCCTTCCCCGCTCCCTCACCCGCGCTGGGGTGACTTCGCCTTCGGTGGGAGGGAGGGTTGCCCACAGGGCAGTTGGCGCAAGCGGACTGACTCCACCCTGGGCGCGGGTCCACTCTCGCGTGCCCAGGGCCTGGGACCCAGGTGACTTTCGCTCACTTTGGGACATGGAGTGTAAGTGCGCAGCTCGCTCTAGGAAGTGAGCCGAAAGGGAGGGGAAGAAATGCAGTTTTTACAAATGATTTGGCCATAACGCTTCCCTAAGGTTTCATTTTTTGGCTGCTGCGGATATGAGTGATGGCCTCGCCCCTCCCCACCGCCTCGTCTCGCCTCTCTGTCACAAACACCCCCACCCCCACCCCCAGCTTAACCCCCACCTTAATTCCTTGCAAAGCGTGCCATGTAGGCATCAGGGGCACGCTGACAGGATAGGACTTCACGGGTTCCTTACGAATGCAGTTTCTATGTGTAATTTTTTTTTTTTTTTAAGGAGGGTGCAGCCCATGTGGGGATCAAACCGATAACCTTGGTGTTAGCACCACGCTCTAACCAACTGAGTTAACTGGCTGCCCCCATGTGTAATTTTTTTTTAACCCGTACAAACGCTTTATAATGCAGGCTGTTCGCTGGGTCAGAAGTCAGAGAAAAGGCTGAGAGTTGACACTGAGTGGACCTTCTTCATAGGACCTGTTTTTGGTAGTTTGGTTGGAGTTGCACCCATGCAGGCAAACGTGAGTCTAAAGAAGTGATTAGATCTTTCTAGATGAAAGGTGGTGAGGTTTTCCTGCCCAACTTACTTGTGGAAGTATTGTAGTTTTCTGTGTTGAGTATCTGAATAAACATACTAAGATGAATAACTAATAGTTAATACTAATACAGACAGCTACCAGTTACCATGCTCTTACTCTGTGTAGGGCCTTGTAATTGAATCTTTACATGTGTTACTTAATTCAACTCTCCCAACTGCCCTATGAAGTGAGGAATATTACCCCATTTTGCAAATATGAGACATCCCATAGCTGGGATTCAGTTCTCAGGTTTGTCTGACTCTGAAGCCCACACTTTTTTTTTTTTAATCATGTTACTTTATAGACTACAGCTATCCCCTAGTTATATTTAATTTTTAAATATAAAGGGTTATATTTAATTTTGAAAGAGGGGATATTTACAACTATATTTCCAACATGGGGGGAGACTTTCTTCCCACCCACTCCCTAAATTCTTTCCATTCATATTCATTGAACAAACTTTCCTTGAGTGTCCACCATATACCAGAGATTCACGACAAACCCTGAAAAATAATGCTAGAGTCCTCTTGCAAATTAGGGACAGTATAGAGACAGCAGGGTTGGTGGGGTAGGGAGAGAATGCATTCAGCTAAATTTTGATTCTTACTGAGGCAGCCCTTCAGAAAGCAAAATTTCTTAATGTAAAATGTTAACAGGCATATAACTGGTAATCCTTGACAGAAAATAGTTAAATCAGAAGTATAAAGGGAATTGAAATTTATTAGTAAATACTCTGGCCAAGACCATGTAGGAAATAGTTCCCACATCACTCTGCTCTGTTGCTCTTGGGAATGTCACTAGTGACATGCTGACTGCAAATCCAGTGACCTCCCTTCCGTGCCTGTCCTTGCTGACTGCTCTGTGGTATTTGACACTGGTGACTAGTCTTTCTTTGAAATTTTAACCTCCTTCTGGCTTTAGAGCCCTCTGCTTTCATGACTCATCTCTTCTCTCTTTGGTCCCTCTTTTTAGGCTTTTTCACTGCCCTTTCTTCTCTTACTTTACATGTGACTCCATTTACTGAGTTTTCTTTACTTTCTATGCAAACTCCCTGCCACCTCTAGCTGAAGCCCGCTACATCTTTTTCATTGATCTTAACCCTCTTCGGATCTCTACACTCTTTATTTCCAGCCATTTGTGGGGTATCGCCACCCAGATATTCCAAAGTCACCTGCCATTCTTCATATCTAAAATGGCAATTCAGTATCTTCTCTAAACCACCTATCTGTTCCCTCCTACATGCAGTTTCTTCCTCATTTTAAGATGTGGTATTCAGGATGAGGAATAAACTGCATCTTAAATTTGGATCTCATGATGTGTTGAAAAAGCTAAACATCTACGGGGTTCAGAGTCATATTACTATGTTCATACAGGGTCTGCCTGGGAAATATGTCTGTTGTAACACAAAAGATTCTGCAGGTGGGCCAGAGGAGTGTGTATACTTTATGAATCTTCTGGGAGGAAGCCATCCAGGTGAGGTAACTGTTCATGCACGCTGATCTGCTCCCAGTGGCAGAAAGGTCTACGGTTGAGATAACAGCACTGTTCTAGCAGCCTGCTACCAGAAGCTTCTGCTACTTTAAGAAGAACATGAGGATTCGGTCGGAGACCTGTTAAGCAATTAGGAATGCCTCATTATACTCCTTTAGCTGGGGGTCTTATATTAATTTTTACTCCAAAAAATGCATTAGAGCTGATTGTCCAGCTAGGTCTTATTTTCAGGGAAACACGGTAGTAGGAGGCAGAGGAGGGGTGCTGGTTTATGTCAGAATTAACATCATTTATAATCACTTAGTCTGTAAGGGGGGTTTTTGGTCAGTGGTCTCCGTTCTGGCCCAGGCCCAGCCCAAGGGTCCCAGCAGCAGTCCCGTCATGGAACAAAAGTTTCTCCCCCAGAACTTTGCAATTCATAATGTACTTTCACACATATTATTTAATAGTAAGGAAGTGTAAGAGAAAGGCAGTTTAGCATAATGATTCTCACACCTCTTGGTGCATTAAAATCACACATTTCCATGTTGCCCTCTAGAGAGACCGAGTTTGAGGGTCCAACCGTCCTTTGAGAAAAAGCAGTGGTGGGTCCCAAATTGGGTGTTTCTTAGAATCACCAGAGGGCACTTATTAAAAATACAGCCTCTTGTGTCCACCATCTCCTAGAATGTCTGATTCATTAGGTCAGGGTGCGATTGTGCTCAGTGTCTGAGGAATCTAAATACTACAGGTGACTCTGCTCTAGCATGTCCACATTTTGGCACCAGGGCACTGGTACTTCGAAATATACGCTCTATGATGATGGGACAATGTCAATTTGTTTATCACCCCTAATGTGGAGCCTGGAGCATAGTAGGTGCTCAATACAAGTTTGTTGACTGACTTACTGTCATTTCACCTGCCCTCTACTCTGTTACTCTGTTGGCCTCTGTGCTGTTCAGTGTTCTCATAACACAGAGGGGAGACATCTGTTTGGCAATAAATAAAGTATAAGTTGGTCCTTCTGATATTCTTGTTTGAAGGGTCTCTAGAATACCTAAGTTTATCACTGAATTTATGTCTTCCTCGTACCAGAGGAAGTTTAAAATAAATGCTTTCTGTTCTTCTAAAAAAAATGCTATATTCATAATAAGGCAGTTCTTAGCCTTATCTTGGCCCCCCACAAATATCAAAGTGCCACCCCCCACCACGTCTGTCATATTCTTAAGTTTTGGGCTCTCTTTCTTACTGCCTAAGTGCCTGAATCCCTGAGCTGCCTTCCCAGGGAACCAGGATCCTTTGGCTACCTGCTTTACAATCACCACTTCTCTCAATATAGCTAATAATAAAAGCCAAATATGATTAAGGGTCCTATTGAATCTTCACAACAACCCTTTCAGGCTGGTGACATTGTTGCTGTTTTGCAGATGAGGCCATTGAGACTCAGAGTGATCATATAATTTGCTCCAGGTCACATAGCTTGTAAATGGGGATGCTGGGGTGTGAACAAAGGCTGTTCAGACTCATATTACTGTGCTCATACAGGGCTTGTGCTTTTAACCTCTATGCAACCAAATATAATTTTATTTAAGTGAAATCATTGGATACCCTGAGGTTATAAATTATTTATTCTTTGCAGAAGAGGAACTTAAATATTCCAGGAGGGAATGTTGGTCTGTCACCATATAATCCCTTGTTACTTTATGTTTAGGGCTTCTTCTCCCTGATGATAGCACAGCTCCCTGCCACAGCCCTGTATTTCACGGTTGGCGCCCCAGGTACAGATGCTCCTCATCCTGGGTGGTGGAAATTGGGAGCAGTGATGTCAATGTTCTGAGGCTGCTGCTACTGATTTAATATTTGTTCCCCAGAAAATGATTTGGTAACAATGACAAGTGACAGTTTGAAAAAACTGCACATTTGTCACTAATTGGACTCATTTCTATTACCAGTTTATCAAGAGATTGCTTTCACATATTCCTTTAACTATTTTTTTAAAGTCTTACTATAGTCTCTATGTCTCTTATGTTGTCTTCATTCTTTTCCATGCTTTAGGCTCTTCATTGTTCATTCTAGGTATTTCTTTCTGACCTTTCAGTTACTATAAAAGCAGTGGATTCCCCAAAATCATTTTCTCTCAGCTACAAAACAAACTCATTATATGCATAACATCCACCTGGGCCTGTACCTGTTGTTCCTATGGAGAACCGATGCAATATTACTTTCATGCTACTTGCTGTGTATGAGTAATAAAGTACTTTATCTCTGAGCCAAGAATCTTGTGTCTTCTGCCAACATCCATGAAACAGCAACAGGTGAAATTATTAGCTTGTGAAGGGTAATATCTATGAGCCTGAGTTTTGGTGACAAGAGGGGTACTGGAAGACATTCCTTTTTGGAAGACCCCAGGGCTGTTAGTGAACATGAGAATATCCTGAGGCTCCAGTAGCAGATGCTCTCACTCAAGTGGTGAGCAAGGTGAGTAAGGGTCCCCACTGTCCTACTTGTTGCTGAATTTTTAGAGGCTAAGTGGCAAGAGGCAGGGCTGAAACAATCTACCTAAATGATGTCTGATTGTGCTGCTCACTGTGTTCAAGAGCAGGAAGAAAAAGAGATGTTATATGACAAAGGGTCGATAAAAGTGGGGCAACCAAGGGATTTCCAAAACTTAAATAAATGACATTACCAATAAGGAGACAGAGCTTTAGGTGGACCAAAATCAGATATTTGTTCGGATGAGCTCAAGTTGCTGGCAGCTGCTTGAAACTGGAAGTCAATGCAAAGTTTTGCTCAGTCTTTCTGTACCTCCCGACTCCTCCCTTACCCCATACTCCAACTTCAGCCGCTTTCAGGAAAAAAGCTGAGTATGCTTGGGGAACTTAAGGAGGGGAGGAATTCAAATAATTTTTTAGTGCTGTGGTATACCAGTGCTCAGTTCACAATCTTACTCTGCTAGTTGGGGAAGGGGGGCTGGATGCTGAGGTGCTGAATGCTGGGGTGCTGGATGCAAGCGTATCTAAAGCCACTGAGGACTGTGGGGGAAGCTGTAATAATGGAGGCAAGGAAACTGGTGTTGAGCCTAGCTTGAAGAGAAAGGATAAAAAGCCATCCTCCGCAGCCTGTCTTCAGCCTATCTACCATTGCATCTCTTCTACTTTCTGGACTTCCAAAAGCAATAGCCCCTGACACACCTGTTAGACTTCTTGTCTATTGGTTCATTGGAACATGGGCCATTGGTTTATATTCCCATAGGGCAGTTCTCAACCAGGGCAATTTAGTCCCTCCCTTCCTCGGCTCCCCACCCCTCACCCCAGGGACATTTGGCAATGTCTGGAGACATCTTTGATTGTCACAACCAGAGGGTGTGTGTTCTACTGACAGTGGGTAGAAGCAGGAATGCTGCTAAACATCTTACAGTGCACAGAATGTTTCCCCAAACAAATAACTATCCAGCCCAAAACATCAATAATGCCACAGTTCAGAAACCCCGCTGTAGGGGAGGAGGAGCGTCCCAAATTCAACTGATGAGGTTTGGGCAACATTTTCTGTGAAGAAGGAAAGTTAAAGCGACCTTGCAAAGAGGACTCGTAGATTCAAAGTCTTTCAGTGCTGATTGTATAATTCATGCATATATTATACATGCTTGTACTGTGAATGCTCATGGAGTCCAGAAGGCTTTCTTCCATTCAGGAACTGTGGCATGTAGAGAGGCAACCGCGGTCTTCTTTCTGGTGGTCTATCAAAAAGAACATAAAATCTGAGAAGAAATGGAAATCACAGCTTTAGTTCAAGACTTAAGGTTGCAGAATGCGGAGGCAATTTCCTAGTACAACATCGCCACCTTCTGGAATCAGACACCAACTACATGTCTTTAAAAAAAAGGGAGGCTATTGACCTGTTGGCCAGTCCTTCTTGAAGCTGAACACCTGACCCATAGAGGCCTGTGACTCTACAGTCTGATGTCCCCATTTTGGGATGCATCAATTCAGACTTGATAACTAATAAGGAAAATGTCCAATATTCCTCACTTGTCAAATGGAAATTGGATATTCAAAGATGCAGTGGCCGGTCCCAGCAACATCACAGGTTGAGAGATGAAAAAGTGGCAGATACTGATTTGGGGAAGTTTTATTTGCATTATGCTGCCTCAAGTAAAGCCATTGGCTCAATGAGCCCTTGATTCACAGAGGTTCACTTAATGCCTGGGCCTGGGTCACTGATGGTTTGGCTGAGTTGAAACCTATTGGTGTCTACTGGGCTGCTGCAGCCATTCAACTGTTGCTCCATATGTGCCCTCCTGGAAACAGGTATGGCTGTCCATTCAGTGGGCAGAGCTGAAAGTCATTCTTATAACTCTGGCTAATACTCCCTATGATGAAACATATATATATTTTTTACTGATTCTTGGAATATTGCCAATGATTTAGCTGTCTGGTCCGCTATCATTCTGACACTTGGAAGACTACAGGCTGATAGATTAAACAACCCTTAAACCCCAAATGTACAAGAATGGGGGCAATTAATAGTCTCATTGTTGCCTAGATCCAACACTGCCACTTGAGACAAATAGTAACTGCAGCTGACAATCTGTGGACATGGCTGGTCCTGAATTATTCTGCTGTGCCTGGTGCCATCAATAGCAGTTGCTAACTTGGACCCCCTTTAAACAGGTACAAACACATGTATTGGCACAACTTTGTTTTATTCTGACTGTTACAAACTCACACGCTTCTCTGATGCTTGAGAGGTCTTGGGTTATGCTCTGTATGGAAAAGGAGGCTACGACCACTCGGTGACACTGCCCGAGTAACTTTACCAAACCAACGTAATGCTGATCCAAATCAAGTTTAATGACACATCCTGATAGGAGTTAACTGTGCCTGTTTGGGTTACGTGTTTGCATATGGCTGGAAATGGGCCACAGAATGTTTCTCCATTGGGGGATGGAGGTTGTTTTTGGCCCATCTATTGCCTCCTGTAATTACTGACCAAAGATCAGCAGGTCAATGTAAACTCGCTTGCATGGGTTGTAATGAACATGGGACTGGCCTTAGACTAGACTACATCCTGACTGCCTGAAATGAAGTCCCCTGGTTTCCCCTAGGACAGTTGTGTGAGCCCAGGCCCCTGCAAGGCATATTTGCAGTCAATACTGCAGGTTAACTTCATCTTGTTGTTTGGAGTCCTGCTGATAGTAACCTTAATTAAATGCTCTATAAGACAAATTGAGCAGACTGGACAGAACAACTCTGTTGGTTAAATTAATCAGAGTGGCCAATAGACTGACGTGCTTTTGTGAGTTTGCCAGAAGCTCAGACATGTCAGGATAATGGGTGAATTGATGGGGAAAGCAATTTTCCACGGGCCCTGAGCATCCCTGCACATTTTTGCTGGGGATGCAAGGTTCTGACTGCTCTTTACCCATGCCATTCCTCAGGGCTGTGTTTATAGTGAGCAACCTTGAGGGCTGGAATGCTATGAAGTCAGCTATTTGCTTTAAAATTATTGGACAGGGAGAAGAACTGAGTGAGCATATAGATGAAACAATATTATCTAAGAATTTGTAATTGTTGAGTCAGGGCCATGGGTACCTGTAGGTTCAAAGTGCAGACTTTCTTACCGTTCACTATAAACGTGGTGAATTCCCAAACTCAGCCCTCCTTCGCCTGCAACACAAAGCCATTGTATGTATTACATCCTCTGGGCCACTGCATGTCACCCCATGGGACCTGAGACAAGGAACTGATGTTCATGCTGTTTGCTGTGCCTATGACCTAGGAGTCTCGTGCCTTCTGCCAATATTCATAAAATAGTAATGTTATTATTAGCTTGTAAGTAGGGTAATATCCCAAACCCTGGTAGGTATCTGGTTGTTTTCTCAGGGGCTAGGGCCTGGTGGATGCTATGGTGTTTGGTTGAAATCACCAGGCACAAATTTAGTTGTGTAATTTTGTTTATACATTGAAAAAAAAAATCAATTGATTAAACTTATCTTGCAATTGCAACCAAACTTTGCTAAACTGGAAAATTAGAATTTTTCTCTTTAGTCACTTTTAAGCTTTGTTAAAATTTTTTTAAAAAAATTATGAATAATCTCAGCCATTTACAAAAGTAAAGAGTTTAGTATAATGAGCTCCCATGTAGACATCACTCAGCTTCAATAATGATCAACTCATGGATAATCTTGTTATTGCTCTATCTGCCTTCCACCCTCCCCCCCCCTTACTCTGAAGCACATTCATAAAATTATATAATTTCATTTGTAACATATCCTGTTTTAAAAATCATTTGCTTTGTCTTATTGTACCTGTATTCTTTGTATTCCTCAAGGGCTATTTTGTGAACATAGGCTCTATTGGTGCATTAATGATAATTAAAAATATATATATATCACAATTCTCTCTCTTTCCCCACCCCTTAAATATTTAGGAAGCAACCAAAGCTGTACATAGTGGTAAATGTATAAATTCTGTAGTTATTTTGAAAAAGAAATTCATGAAGTTACAAAAAGAAAAACTAAAGAAAATATAAATTAGTAACAACATATTAATAAATTATAAAATATGTAGACGACTAATTCTGAGAACTGTATCTTTGAAAAAATAAAATATACAAATCTCTGACAAATCAAAAATGAGGTAAAATATGCAAACATTGAGATATGTAATTAAAATATGGATGTTAAAATAATTTAATACAAACTGTGAATTACTGTATGCAAACTGTGAATTACTGTATGCAAATAATTTTGAAACTCATAGAGAGGCAGACAATTTCTGACAAATATATATAAAACCTGTATTAGTGGTAGCTTCCTTGCCCCGAGGCCCCACAGCGCGGTGCAGGTGAACCCGCACGGGGGACATCTGCTGCGGTGGTCGCTGGGGCGGCACGTGCTGCTGAGCAGGCGCGGCGCCCAACCCAGCGGCCCACCAACTCCGAGCTTGGCAGCACCCCCCACCCGGGAGGCAAAAAATCTGAACAAAAACAGGCTACTGGCTGTGTTTGGTCTGTGGGCAGTAGTTTTCTGAACGCTGCCTTATATTATAATGGCTAAAGAGTGCAGTCCCTAGAGCCATATTGTGTTTGATTTTGGGTTTTCATTCTTATTCCACTTTTTACTATTGTGGTTATGTCACGTGGGGAAAAGCTTTAATTTCTCTGTGCCTCAGTTTCCTCATTTTTGAAAACAGTGGTAATAACAATTCTTACCTCACTGAGTTGTAATGAACTAATATGTATACAGTGCTTAGCAAAGCTTACCCGCACATTGTAAACGCTCACTAGCTGTGAGATATTATGAAGGCTTTTATTTCATATAGACTATGTTTGTTCATTTCAAGAGTAATGGGGAACAGTTGAATCATATACTGTGTAATCATCTTTCTCTTTCTCACCTCTACTCTCTGTCTCACCTCATTTTCTTTCAGATGTAACCAAGAAATTACTCACTTTTTAGAAAAAACCAGGCATGATTATTTTTCCACCGTCAGATTTGCTTACAGTCTTACATTCTATACAGAGCGGACTTATTTATTTTATTCTCTAAGAAAAATTATAAATTAATACATTTTTTTGTTTTTCACAGCATTACATATAAATTACCAAAAGTTGACTAGAAGAAATGGAAAACATGGCTAGTGCAATAATGATGCAAGTAATAACAAAAGTTATCAAAGAATTACATCCTAAACTACTAACTCAGATGATTTTGCCTTTTAAATGGGTTTTCTGTTATGGAAAATATAAACATATAAAAAAGTAAAAGAATTATATAATGAACCCCCATGTACTTATGATTTAGACTCTAGGAGGATAAAGTCTTAGACAATATTGTTACTTCTATGTCCTCACTCAATTCTTTCCCACACCTGGTCATTTTGAAGAAAATACCTGACTTTATATAATTTCATGTATCATATGTTTTGTTTTTAAAATGTAACCACAATATCATCACATTAACAAAGTTAAAAATAATTCCAAAATATCATAAAATATCCCATCTGTGTTCAAATTTCCTCAGTTGTCTTACAATTTGTTTTTCTTAAGTTAGGCCCATAACCTTTCCTCTGTTATTGTATAGATTTATACACTTTCTTTCTTTCTTGAATTTTATTTGTTGAAGAAATAATTGTTTGTTTTGTAGTGTTCTAACACCTGTATTTTGCTAATTGCATTTCCATGATGCCATTTAATATGTTCGTCTGTCCCCTGCAAACAGGTACAGTACATGTATTTTGAATCTTGATTACGGTTCCATATTTTGCACAAGAATACTTTATAGATGATGTCATATACTTTTTTCAGGAGGTATCTAATATCCTTTTTTTTTTTTCTTTTGTGACGTGAGCAGACATTGATGGTCTTTGCCTAGACTCATTAATCATTAGGGATTGGAAATGAAGAGATTCCAATGGAATCTCTTTGGGTTGGTTCCTGAGTCCTTTTGACATAACCCAACTGTCCTAATAGCTTCCTTACTTTCTGGTGTAACAGGAAGTTCCTCACTCAGTTTGTACATTTTCTGCTCCAGACCTAGACTTGCCATTTTTCAAAGGAGCCCTGGTGGTTCCCCTTAGTGGGAAATGGTATCTAGAGACATAATTTGGGCACTAGGGGTGTTGGATTGGTATTTGTAGAAACAATGCCTTTTCAGTGGATAGAGTTTTTATTTTTGTTTGTAAAATACATTTTTTTTACAATTTAATTTTATTTATGATTATGCAAATTATTGTTATGATTTCAAAGTTGTGATGTTATGATTTGTAATAGGAAATAGGTATTTGGTTTTCCCCTCATTTCTGGTGGAGAGCTCCTAAAGCCCTCTGCATTTCCTGAGTGCTAAGACCCATAAAGGTATCTTTTATTTTAATGAGGTGGCTTTTGGAAAGCACCTAAGGATGAGGCTGGTTGCCAGAGGAGCCAGGGGGAACTTTAAGTCCTACCCCCTGATCTCTGGGGAGGGGAGAAGGGGCAGAGGCTGAATCAATTGCCAGTAGCCAATGATTTAATCGTTTGTGCCTATGTAATGAAGCCTCCATAAAATCCCAAAAGGACAGGGTTTAGAGAGCTTCTGGCTTGGTGAATATGTGGAGATTTGGGGATAATGGTGCACCTGGAGAAGGTATGGAAGCCCCTTCCCCCTACCTTGCCCTGTGCATCTCTTCCATCTTGCTGTTCTTGAGTTATATACTTTTCTAATAAACTGGGGATGTTGTAGTAAGTGAAATGTTTCTCTGTTCTGTAAGCCACTCTAGCAAATTAACTGAATCCAGGAGAGGGTTGTTGGAACCTCCAGTCTATAGTCAGTTGGTTAAAAACCCGGATGATAAATTGGACTTGTGACTAGTGTCTGAAGTGTGTGTGTGGCAGTATTGTAGGACTGAGTCCTTATCCCCTGGGATTTGATGCTATCTCTGGGTAGATAGTGTCAGAATTGTGTTAAATTGTAGGACACCCATCTGGTGTCAGAAAATTGCTTGTTGGTATAGGGGCACCCTCCCGCATTTGAATTGGTGACCAAAACCTCATGTTTACCATAGGCAGAAAACAGGGCTGCCGGGGAGAGAGGACAGAGGGAGGGAAGGTGAAAGTGGGGGAAACAAAGAGATTAGATCATTCTTAAGAAAAAAGTGCAGCCACAGCTAATTGTGATGGATTATAACACTATTAGCATTGCAGGCAGGGATAAATCTTCATCCTGTGTTGCTATGACAGTTCCTACAAGGGAAGCCCACCTCCCCACAGGAAGGAGTGATCAGCAAAGGCCCACCCTGGGAATGCCTGTAACACCACCCCTGAGTATTTCAACCTCATTCAAATATAATTCTAAATTTCTTTGTTCTTTGGTGCAGTTGCCCTTTTTCCTGGGCCTGTCCACCCCCACATTTTGTGAGTGTATTCTCTTTCTTTTAATAAATCCTCTGCTTGCTTGGCTTGCCTGGCTTTGTTTGGGTGGATCAATATTTTGGTACATCCTGGAATTCCTGCCTATGAAATTTACTAAGAGCCCCCAGTTTCTCCAGTAACACTTTAAAAGTCAAATCTGTATAACAAGGAGTATTCACAGAAGTTTAGCTTCTATCCCCAATCCTCTTCAACCTATGCTTTTCTTTTCTTAAATTTATTGGGGTAATATTTGTTAATGACATTTAAATTTCAGATGTACAACTTTAAAATATGACAACTTTTACTCTGTTGTATGCTCCCCACCCAAAATAGTCTCCTTCTGTCTGTCACCTTGTATTCAACCCCTTTTACCTCTTTGTCCTCTCTCACCTCCCTACTCCTCTGGTAACTACTATTTTATTGTCTGTATCTATGAGTCTGTTTTTTTTGTTTGTATGTTTGGGGATTTTGTTGTTGTTGTTCATTTGTTGCTTTTTGTTTTATATCCCACATATGAGTGAAATCATATGGTTCTTGTCCTTTTCTATCTGACTTATTTCACTTAGCATGATACTCCCAAGATCTATCTATGTTGTCACAAATGGCAATATTTCATTATTTTAATGACTGAGTAGTATTCCATTGTATATATGTACCACATTTTCTTTATCCAGTTATCTGTCAAAGACATTTAGGTTGTTTCCATGTCTTGGTTATTGTGAATAACACCTCAGTGAACGTAGAGGTCATATATCTTTATGGATAAGTGCTTTCAAATTATTTTGGGTAGCTACTTAGAAGAGGAATTGCTGGGTCTTATAATAGCTCTATTCTTAATTTTTTGAGGAACCTCCATGCTGTTTTCCATAGTGGCTGCACCAGTTTACATTCCCACCAGCAGTGTGCAAGAGTTCACTTTTCTCCACATCCTCTCTAACACTTGTTATTTCTTGTCTTACTGATAATAGCCATTCTAACAGGTGTGAGGTAGTATCTCATTGTGGTCTTGATTTGTATTTACCTTATAACTGGTGATGTCAGACATCTTTTTATGTATCTCTTGGCCTTCTGTATGTTTTCCTTGGAGAATTGTATATTCAGATCCTTTGCCCATTTTTTAATCAGATTTTGTTGTTGTTGTTGAATTGTATTAGTTCTTCATACATTTTGGATATTAGCCCTTTAGTGGAGGTATCGTTTGCAAATATCTTCTCCTTTTTGGTTGGTTGCCTTTTTGTTTTTGTTTTGTTTTTGGTTTCTTTTGATATGCAAAAGCTTTTTAGTTTGATTTATACCCATTTATTTATTTTTGCTTTTACTTCCTTTACCTTTGGGGACAAGTTCACAAAACCCATCTGAGTCCAAGGTCCATAAGGTTAGTGCCTATTTTTTCTTCTATTGTTTAATTATTTCACGTCTTTTTTCAAGTGTGTAATCCATTTTGAGTTAATTTATGTGTAGGATGTCAGATAGAAGTCTAGTTTCGTTGTTTTGCATGTGGCTTTCCAGTTTTCCCAGCATCATTTATTGAAGAGACTTTCTTTTATTATTTTTAAAGATTTTTATTAAACTATAGCTAACATACAATATTATATTACTTTCAGGTGTATACCTTAGTTATTCAACCCTTATATACCTAGAGAAGTGTTCACCACAAGTCCAACAACTGTCTTACACCACGCTATGCTATCACAATATTATTTACTATATTCCCCATGCTGTGCATTACATCCCCATGACTTAACTTGTTTTATACCTGGAAATTTGAACCTCTTATTCCCTTCAACTTTTCTCCCTCTTTTGAAATTTTTCAATTACAGGTGACATTCAAGACTATTTTATTAGGTTGGTACAAAAGTAATTTCAGTTTTTACAATTAATTTAAACTTTTTAAACTGCAGTTACTTTTGCACCAATCTAATATGTTAATTTCAGGTATACAACATAGTGGTTAGACATCTGTATAATTTTAGAAGTGTTTCCCCTGACTAGTCTAGTACCTACCTGGCAATATACATAGTTATTACCATATCATTGACTGTATTCCCTGTGCTTTATCTTATGTCCCCATGACTATTTTGTAACTACTAATTTGTACTTCTTAATGCCTTTACCTTTTTCACCCTGTGCCCCAAATCCCCTCCCATGTATCACTGCAATAAGTGTAGTACCCATCTGACACCATACATAGTTATTGCAATATTATTGACTATATTCCTTATGCTATACCCCACCTCCCCATATCTACTTTGTAAGAACCAATTTATACTTCTTAATGCCTTCCCATTTTTCACTGACCCCTGCCACCCCACTTCTATCTGGCAACCATCAAAATGTTCTTTCTATGTGTATGAGTGTGTTTTTGTTTGTTTGTCTGTTTATTTTGTTGTTTAGATTCCACATATAAGTGAAATCACATTGCATCTGTCTTTCTCTGACTTATTCCACTCAGCACAGTACCCTCCAAGTCCATCCATGCCACTGCAGATGGCAAGAATGCATTCCCTTCCATGGCTGAGCAATATTTCATTGTATATATGTACCACCTCCTCTTTATCATTCATTTATTGAAGGATACCCAGGCTGCCTCCACATCTTGGCCACTGTAAACAATGCTATAATGCGCTTATGGATGTACATGTCCCTTTGAAGTAGTGTTTTGGGTTTCTTCAGATAATTACCCAGAAGTAGGTTACTCGGTCCTTCTTTGTCACTTTTTATAGCCTTTGTTTTAAGTCTGTTTTGTCAGGTATAAGTATTGCTACCATAGCTTTTTTAAAATTTCCATTTTCATGAAATATGTTTTTCCCATCCCTTTACTTTCCGTCTATGTGTGTCTTTAGATCTGAAGTGTGTTTATTGTAGGCAGCATATGTAAGGGTTTTGTTTTCTTATCCATTCAGTCATCCTGTGTTTTTGATTGGAGCATTTAAAACATTTACATTTAAAGAAATTGTTGCTAGATATGTAGTTTTTACCATTTTATTATTCATAATTTTTATTTTTTAGTTTTTTGGTGTTAAGTCCCTCTAACACTCCTTGGTTTGGTGGTGAGGAACTCTTTTAGCTTTTCTTGTCTTGGAAGCTCTTTATGTCCTTCGATTTTATATGATAGCTTTGCTGGGTAGAGTAATCTTGGTTGTATGTCCTTGCTTTTTCATCACTTTGAATATTTCCTGTCAGTCCCTCCTGGCCTGCAAAGTTTCTGTTGAGAAATCAGTTGACTGTCTTATAGGAGCTCCCTTGTAAGTAACTTATTGCTTTTCTCTTGCTGCTTTTAAGATTCTCTGTTTGTCTTTAACCTTTGGCATTTTAATTATGATGTGTCTTGGTGTGGGCCTCTTTGGATTCCCCTTGTTTGGGACTCTGTGCACTTCCTGGGCTTGTATATCTATTTCCTTCCCAAGGTTAGGAAAGTTTTCAATCATTTCTTCAAATAGGTTTTCAACTCCTTCCTTGCTGTCTCTCTCCTTCTGGTAATCCTGTGTTGCGCATGTTGGTACACTTGATGTTGTCCCAGATGCCCCTTAAACTCTCCTCATTGTTTTGGATTTTTTTTTCCTGTTCTGATTGGGTATTTTCTGCTACCTCATCTTCTAAATTGCTGATTTGATCCTCTGCTTCACCTAATCTACTGTTGGTTCCCTGTAATGTATTTTCCATTTTAGTTATTGTAATCTTTATTTCTAACTGGTTCTTTTTTATGTCTTCTATCTCCATTTTCATATTGTTGTTGAAGTTCTCCCTGAGATCATCGAGCATCCTTATAAACAGTGTTTAGAACTCTGCATCTTGTAGATTGCTTGTCTCCATTTTGTTTAGTTCTTTTTTTGGAGCTTTGTTCTGTTCTTTTAGTTAGGAAATATTTCTTTGTCTCCCATTTTGGCTGCCTCCCTTTGTTTCTATGTAGGGCTGCTATGCTTCCTGATTTTAGTAGAGTGGCCTTATATAGTAGGTATCCTGTGGAGCCCAGTGGTGCACTCTCTCTGGTCACCAGAGCTGGGTGCTCCAGGTGTGTCCCTTGTGTGGATTTTGTGTGCCCTCTTGTTGTAGTTGAGACTTGATTGCTCTTTGCATGGCAATGGGAGGGATTGATCTTCAGGCTGATTGGATTTGAGGACTGACTACCCAGAGGAGCTGTTGTGCAGGGCCTACCCTACAGAGCAGGTTCATTTTATTGGGGGTTGAGTGTTTTCCCAGTCTGCCCTTTGGGTATGTCATCTTTGGAGGTGGCTGGGTGATGCTCTGGCCCAGTCTGAAGCTGGCCAGCCCCAGGGGACTCTGGGAGGGAACACCCTGCAGGCCAAGTTCAGCCACAGTCTGTGCCCTGCTCAGGGCCACCTGACATGAGCTACAAAGCAATCCAGAGATGGCTGCTGCTCATTGTGAGCTTGGAGGCGCCTTGAGAGGCCAAGCCGTGAACCGAGGGTGGCTGTCACTGATGCCGGGCTTAGGGCTGCTCAGCCAGTGGTATGGGACATGCCAAAGCCAAATGCTGTTGTTTTTGATTTTGTGAACCTTTGAGAGATTTAAGAAAGGTCCGTAGCATGAGCCAAGGCAGGCCGTTTATATGGAAAAGCCACTGGAAAAGGCTTGGGTGTGGCTGAAAGTTGGGTGGGGTGTGGTCTCATGAATCACTAGGGTGGGGCAGATGAAAGGTGATAGCCCATTTGATGAAGATTCTTCCTGCCTAGCATCTTCCTGCATCTGCATGGAGTGAGGAGGAGGGCTCAACAAAGAACAATGGCTTCTGCCAGCTCCTCTGTCTGAGAGAAAGCTGCTCCTCCAGCCCTCACCCTGCAGTTAGACAATTCAGTTCCTTCACATATGTCCCTGGTGCCTTTTGAGCTGCTGCCCCACTGCTAGAGCTCAGAGTGAGTGACTCCATCAGCAAGTAAGTCCATGTGTGGTCCCTTTAAGAGGAGCACCTGGGATTGCAGGTGCTCTCATTTCACTCAGCCACAATCTCTGTTGGTTTTCACAGCCAAAAGTTATAGGAGCTTCTCTCCTTGGCACTGAAACCCTGGGCTGGGGAGGGGCTGGGACTCCTTGCTCCTCGGGGGGACTTCTGCAGCTGAGATATCTCTCCCAATTTTTAATAGTCACATGTGGGTATGTGACCAGCCTATTTCATCATGTCTGTGCCCCTCCTACCAGTCTCGTGGTGGCTTCTTCTGTATGTCCACAGTTGTAGGGCTTTGATTCAGCTAGACTTCAGGAGAGTCTCAGTAATGGTTATTCTGGGGTCTAGTTGTAATTGATGTGGTCCTGAGAGAAGGTGAGCACAGCGTTTACTTATTGCACCATCTTGACCGGAAATCCTCCGAAGAGAATTTCTTTCCTCTATTGTATATTTTTGGCTTCTTTGTCAAAAATTAGTTACTCATATATGTGTGGGTTTCTTTCTGGGCTCACAGTTCTGTTCTGTTGGGCCGTGTGTCTTTTTATGCCAATAACATACTGTTTTGATTATTGTAGCCTTGTAATATAGTTTGAAGTCAGGGAGTGTGATACTTCTGGCTTTGTTCTTTTTTTTTTTAAGGATTACTTCAGCTATTTGGGGGTCTTTGGTTCCATATAAATTTGAGGAATTTTCTATTTCTGTGAAAAATGCGATTAGTATTTTGATAGGGATTGCATTAAATCTGTAGATTGCGTTAGGTAATATGGTGTGTTTGTGCATTAATCAGGGAGTTTTTTGTTGAGTTATAGTTGTCTGACTTGTAACTTTAAGGGGAGAAATAGTGGAGCCTTCTGACTCTGCCATGATGCTGATCTCACTCAACCTATTCTTTCGTACTTCCAATAGGTATCCTATTTTTTTTTGTTTATCCTTCAATTTAATTTAACAAAAGCAAATATGTAAATATGCTTTTATTCTTCTGTTTTATAGACAAATAGCAGGGCCCTACACACATTTTCTCCTCCCCCTCCCCTTTTTTTTTGCCTAACCATGTATCATAGAGGTCACTCCATAGCAATATATAGAGCTTTTCCCATTCCTTTTTATGACTGTATGATACTCTATTTTGTGTATATATCATTGGTAGACATTTTTGTTTTCAATCTTTGCTATCATGAGTAGCACATCAAAGAAAATCCTAGACCATATATCTTTTTGCATAGAGTACTAGAAGTATAATTGATGGGTTAAAGGATAAATCCAGGTCATTTTTGCTAGATGTTGCCAAATTCTTTTGTATATCAGTTAGGGTTTGCAATGGAGTGAATGTGTCTCCCCTAAATTCATGTGTTTAAATCCTGACACCCCCCCCCCAAAGGGATGGTACTGTGAGGTGGGACATTTGGGAAGTAATTAGGTCATGAGGGTGGAGTCCTTATGAATGGGGTTAGCCTTCTAAAGAGGCTTGAGAACTAGCTGATCTCTTTCTGCCATGTGAGGATATAATATATCAGCAGTCTGCAACGTAGAAGAGGGACTATGCTGGAACCTTCACCTTGGACTTCCAGACTCTAGAACAGTGAGAAATAAATGTTTGTTTTTTAAACCACCAAGTCTATAATAATCTGTCATTTGGAAACAGAAACCACACAAGTTATTTGAACCAACAGAATTTAATAGAAAGAATTGTTCACTACTAGGTATAGTGTCATTAATCACTGAAAGTGTAAAAAGAGAACTTTTAAGGTATCAAAAAGGCAGCAAGTGTAGGAAGCTGCTCTCAGCCCTCAGGAGAGGAAACGTAGAGGAAGAACCCTGTGGAACTGCAACTCAGACCTCTGAGGAGATGGCACTTCCTGACGGGTGCTGGTGATTCTGAGTTTGAAACGGGGAGCCCTGTGGGCCTGGTATCCAGATCTTGAAGAAGGAGGTGGCCAGTTGATTCTGATGTCTTTGGGGGGACAGGAGTTTGCAAGTATGGGAAAACTGTATTTGGCTACTGCTGTGGGAACGTACTGCTGCTGTCAGGGTGAAGAGCACTGCAGGGCTGACTCATGGAAACTGCAAACAGACAGGAAGCCCCCAGGAAACAGACAGGAAAAAGCACGTCCCTTCCTCCTTCTCTAGCCTCTCAGACACCCTCTCGTGTCCCTGTTGACACAGCCTAACCTAGAGCGCCTTGATAAAGCAGAAAGATGGTTTGAAAGTCCTGGTCCCAGGATCCAGAAGCGGAATACAGAAGGATAGATTTAGAGCTGAGAGGCAGCCATTTAATAATGTCTGTGGTACGGTCTCCATAGGTGTGGCACTGCTGTTAGCATTTCCACCAAGTGTCTTTCACCGCAGCCTCAGCAACAGAGTACTTTGTCAGACTTTTAGATTTTTGCCGTCAGATGGTTCTTTTAAACAACAGGTAATTATGCTTTATAAACTGCTCTAATGTATAGAAAAAGATAGATGATATAACAGTTCCTACTGGTGTTATGCTTATCATATATAATGGCTTTAAAAATGCTTGTAAACATTTCACAATTGTACGGAAACATGGCTGACACAGACTAATGAACAACTCTATGACCAAGGATAAAATGACTGTGTAGGATAGCTGAAGCCATCTGTTGGCAAAAGTGAACATTGGGTTACTGCTGTGTTCTGAGCAAATAAAACAGGATCTTCTATACTTTTATCCCTTTGAATTTTACGGTGTGTCTCACTCAGATTTAACTCTAGAACAGCTTTTGCTATAAAAATAAGGCACCTTGTTGAAAAGTTCTTATTCCCTGCGTAGTGTAAAATTATCTACATAAAAGGGAATATCCACAAAATACCCCTATTAGCAGTTTTCATTTCATATGTATTTTTGACATTCATACATATTTTTATGAAAGCCAATTAGTCATTTACAATTTTTATAGCTTTACTGATAAAACAATTGTTTCTTGACTTTTCTCTAGCTAGGCATCCCTGTCATTTAAATATACTGAGGATCAAAATATGCTCCCTGCTGGGGAAAATCACTCAGAGATATATCCTCTTATATTATAGACACATTCTTCACAGCGTTTTGAAATCTTTGATTGAAATCTGTAAAGGTTAAGTCATCATATAAATAGAAATGCTATTAACAATCATAAAATTAATGAGAATAATAATGAGCTCAAGCATGTAAAATGTCAGAGTTAGCATAAACCCTGTAATGCCTCTGTGTATGACATTTTTGTTTTGCCATAGGGAAAAGTTCTGTGAGCTAGTTCCCTAAGTAGAGCCAATATGTTATTACTTCAAATAAACTGCTCATTATCTAAGTTGTTTTTGCAACTTTTGGAGAGAGCAAAATGAGCTATTCTTAAAGGAGACATTTATTGTGCAGTAAAATAAAAAAAGTGATTTTAAACAAAGGTGAAATTAAGAACATTTCTGTACACCACTTTATTATTACGAAAGTAAAACACATACAACTGCAAACAACTTTGAAAATATACCCATGTGCATCTGCGCATATTTGTGCACAAGTATGCACACACACACATTCACACACTCCATTAATATATTTAGTTCCATCAGTCTCTATCCTATCTCAATAAGTAGGGAGAACACAGTAGATAGTTTTATATGTTGCATTTTTCCCAGAACATAACATCAAAAACTTTTCTTAGGCCTTTGAAAGGTAATTGAAAAACATGATTTTTGTATCGTTGCCTAATATTGCTTCACACACATAGATTGTATTTTGTTTAACTATTGACTGTCCCCCATTTTTAAGCTATTTGAAAATTTCCTTATTATTCCATTTTTATGTATAAAACTTTGACCAGATTTCTAATTATTTCCTTCTTAGCTCAAATTCCTAGAAGAATTGATAGGTCGAAGGGTTTGCACATTTTTAAAACTTTTAAAATATGTTTCCAAGTTGTCCTCCAGAAAGCTTGTACCGTGGTACCTCGGTTTTCTAAAGTAATCCGTTCCAGAAGACCACTGGAGTTCTGAAATGTTCAAAAACCGAGGCACGGTTTCCCCATAAAAAAGTAATGCAAATGGATTAATCTGTTCCAGACCTTTACAATCAACCCCTAAAACTGCAAATTTAGCATGAATTTTACTATCTAATGATACCACAGATCCATAAAATTTACAGCGTTTGTAAACTGAAATGTTCATCAATGGAGACATTCGAAAACCGAGGTACCACTGTATTAGTTTAAATTTCTACTGGCTGAGGCAGAATAACTGTCTTTTAGGATCCTTCACAATGCTGGATGTTATTATTATTATTTTTTGTTAATTTGGTGGGAGAAGTTGATAATTGATACTTATTAAAATTTATATTTTTTGAACATTAATTTGTAAATAAAATTATAAGACCAAAGTATTCCTGATTTAGCCTTGATTGAAATTATAGTTGAAACCAAAGGCCACACATTTCAGTAGCAGGAATCTTGAGAAGAAAAATAATTACTAACATGCATGATTTGAAAGTATAAAGCACTGAGATAGTCATTATATGCTATTAAGGAAATGAGGGTAAAAGCTGAAAACTTGACTTTTTAAAGTGTAAATGTTAGCCATTACCATACTGTTTTGATTACTATTGCTTTGTAATATAATTTGAAGTCAGGAAGTGTGGTGCCTCCAGCTTTGTTGTTCTATCTCAAGATTGCTTTGGCTATTTGAAGTCTTTTGTGGTTCCACATGAATTTTAAGGTTGCTTTTTCTGCTTGTGTGAAAAATGCCATTGGAATTTTGGTAGGGATTGCATTGAATCTGTAGGTCACTTTTGGTAGTATGAACAATATTGATTCTTCTAATCCATAAACACGGGATATCTTTCCATTTATTTGTATCTTCTTCAATTTCTTTCACCAGTGTCTTATAGTTTTATTTGCTTAGAGAGTAGATGTTAAATGCTCTCACCACACACACACACACACACACACACACACACACACACAAAGGAGTAGCTATTGAGGTGATGGATATATTAATTAGCTTGATTGTGGTTATAATTTCTCAATATATACATATATCAAGTCATAACATTGTATACCTTAAATATATACAATTTTTATTTGTTAATTATACCTCAGTAAATCTGGAAAAAATGGTTTAGCCCTTTGGGAAAAAAGAGTATAAATATTAGGTTGGAGAATAAAGTTCTAGTCATATTTTTTCATATACAGTTTTTTTTTTTATCATCATGGATTTGGATCTGGCTAGTTCATTAGCAAGGTGTTCTTCAGCAACATACTGATCTTTAACCTTGAGACTATTTTTAAAAACTTCTTTGGAGCAGGAAATTTTATTGAATGTAGGTAATAGACAAATTATATTTGAATTTTATAATATTTCACTAACTGATTATGGCTTTATTCACTTTGTTATAATTAAATAGGACTATATAAAATATTCTCTTGTAAATACCTGGGCTATATAGTAGAAATATATGGTGTTTAAAGCAGAAGCATTTAAAAACCAAACACGATAAAAAAAATACAGACCGTAACAAGTATTGATGAGGATGTGGAAAAATTGGAACCCTTGTGCGTTGCTGGTGAGAATGAAAAACTGTGCAGCCACTTTGAAAACAGTTTGGAAGTTTTTCAAAATGTTAGACATATAGTTACCATTTGAACCAGCTATTCCACTTCTAGGTATATACTCAAGACAAATGAAAACACATATCCACATAAAAGTTTGTACATGAATGTTCGTACAAGTATTATTTATAATGGCCAAAGTACAAACAACCCAAATGTCCATCAACTGATAAATGTATAAACAAAAAGTAGTATATCCAGATAATGGAATATTATTTGGCAATAAAAAGGAATGAAGTACTGATACATGCTACACCATGGATGAAGCTTGAAAACATCATACTAAATGGAAGAAGCCAGCCACAAAAGACAGCATGTTGTATGATTCTATTTCTATGAAATGCCCAGAACAAGCACATCTCAAAAAATTAGCCTATCTAATCTATCAATATATAAAAAGGATAGTATATCATGAACAAAGAGATTTATCTGCACATCTTCCTCAAATTAGCCAATATTATCTATCAACATGTCAAAAGGATAGTGTATCATGAACAAAGAGGTTTACCTCAGGAAAGCAAGGCTGGTTCAACGTTTGAAAATCAAGCAGTGCAATGCACCATGTTATCAACTAAGAAAAACTATAATCACCTCAATAGATGAAGAAAAAGCATCTGATAAATACAGCATCCATTTATAATAAAAATTTTAGAAAACTACGAACAGAAGGGAACTTCCTCAACCTGATAAAAGGCATCTACAATAAATTTACTGCTAACGTCATTCTTAATGGTGAAAGACTGAACACTTTCCATGTAAGATCAGAAACAAGGCAAGGATGTCCATTGTCCTCGCTCCTATTCAATTTTGTTCTAGGTCCAAGCCAGTAAAATAAGCCAGGAAAAAGGATACAAGGCATACAAACTGGAAAGAAAGGAATAAAACTGTTACTTTATTTGCAGATGACATGAACAACGATGTAGAAAATACCAGAGAATTTACAAAAGATTACTAGAACTGATAAATAAGTTTGGCAGGATTTTAGGATACAAGGTCAATATAGAGAATTCAATTTTATTTTTATATATTAACAATGAACAATTGGAAATTGAAATTATAGACCAATAGTATTTATAATATCACAACAATTATACAGTACTTAGTTGTAAACGTCAAAAAATATGTGTGGGATCTATATGCCAAAAACTACAAAACACTGTTGAACGAAATCAAAGAAAAGCTAAATAAATGGAGAGCTATACAGTGTTCATGGATTTGAAGTGTCAGTATTGTTAAGATGACAGTTCTTTCCAAATTGAACAGCAGATTCAATGCAATACCAATAAAATCTAGCAGGATTTTTTTTGGGGTAGAAATTGATAAGCTTATTTTAAAATTTATGTGGAAAAGCACACAAAATAGAATGGCCATAACAATTTTGAAAAAGAATTAAGCTGAAGCATTCACTCTACCTTATTTCAAGGCTTACTGTAAAACTATATTATTTAAGACAGTGTAGTATTGGTAAAAGAATAGACACCTTGATCAATACAAGAGAGTAGAGGGTCTGGAAATAAACATGCATATAAACTTGTATGTGTGTCTTTTTTCAAATACAAATGATTTTCAACAAAGGTGCAAAGGCAATTCAATGGAAAAAAGGTTGGAATAATTAGGTATCAATATATAAGAAAACCAACTTCAATCCATATCTTGTATCATAGTCAAAAATTATTCAAACAGATCGGATCCCTAAATTTAACATCTAAAACTATAAAAGTTCTAGAGGAAAGCAGGAGAAAATATTTATGTTCATTTAGACATAGATTTCTTAGATATGACACTAAAACCATAAATCATAAAAGAAAAATATTGAGACACCCTCCCCTCAGTCTCGTTCTGTGACATAACCTCTTTGTTATTTCCTCGAGAGCACATATTTACCATATGAAAGTATCTTTTGTATTGTACTGATTATTGCCTGTCAGCAAACTTACAGTAACTTAAAAAAAATACACTATATTTTTTAGAGCCATTTTAGGTTCACAGCAAAACTGAGTGGAAAGTACAGAGAGTTCCCATATACCATCTGTGTATCCCTCCTTCCCACCTCCACACACGCAAACTCCCCACTGCTGACATCATATCAGAGTGGTGCTTTTGTTACAGTGGATGAACTACATCAACACACCATTATCACCCCAAGTCCATCCTTTTCATTAGGGGTTACTCTTGGTGTATATTTGTTGCTTTTGGCAAATATATATGGACATATATTATTAACCATTGTAGTATCACACAGAATAGTTTAACTGCCCTAAAAATCCTTTGTGCTCTTTCTATTCATCCTTCTCTCTTCCTTGGCAACCACTGATCCATTTACTGTCTCTATAGTGTTGAGTTTCCTGGAATTTTATGTAATTGGAACCATACTATATGCAGTTTTTTTCAGATTGGCTTGTTTCACTTAGCAATATGCATTTAAAGTTCTTCCATGTCTTTTCATGGCTTGGTAGTTCATTTGTTTTTAGTGCTGAGTAATATTCTGTTGTCTGGATGTACCACAGTTTATTGAATCATTCACCTATTGATGGACAACTTGGTTGCTTCTAAGTTTTGGCAATGATGAATAAAGCTGCTTTAAAAATCCTTGTGCAGGTTTTTGTGTGGGCATGTTTTCTATTCATTTGGGTAAATACAAAAAAAAGTGTGATAAGATATGTTCAGAATTGTAAGAAATTGCCAACTGTCTTTCAAAGTGGCTGTAGCATTTTGCATTATCAACGACAATGAATGAGCATTCCTGTTGCTCCATATCCTCACCAGCACTCGGTGTTGTCAATGTTCTGGATTTTAGACATTCTGATAGGTATGCAGTGATATCTCATTGCTGTGTAAAATTGCGGTTCCCTAATGATATTTGTATTGAATATCTTTTCATCATGTGCTTACTTGTCATTTGTGTATCTTTGGTGAGCTCTCTCCTCAAGTCCTTTGCCTAATTTTAATTGGATTGTTCATTTTCTTATTGTTGAGTTTTAAGGTTCTTTGTATATTTGGGATGACACTCCTTTATCAGAGTTATCTTTTGCAAATATTTTCTCCTAGTTTGTGGCTTATCTTCTCATTCTCTTCAAATTGTCTTTACAAAGCAGAAGTTTTTAATTTTAATTAAGTCCAGCTTATCACTTCTTTCTTTCATGGGTCAGGCCTCTGGTGTTGTAGCTAAAAAGTTATTGCCATACCTAAAGTTATCTAGGTTTCTCCAATGTTATCTTCTAGGAGTTTTATAGTTTTTATTTTACAGTTTGGTCTGTGATTCATTTTGAGTTAATTTTTTTGTGAGTGGTGTAAGATCTGTGTCTTAATTCATTTTTTTTTTTTTTGCATATGGATGTTCAGTTTTTTCACACCATTTGTTGAAAAGACAATTTAAAAAATTTTTTTTAAAATTTATTGGGGTTACATTGGTTAGTAAAATTATATAGGTTTCAAGTGTACAATTCTATAATACATCATCTACACATTGCATTGTGTGTTCACCACCCAGGATCAGTTCTTTTATCACCATATATTTAACCCCCTTTGCCCTCTTCTAACACCCCTCCTCCCCCCTTACCCTCTGGTAACCACTAAATTTGTTTGTGTCTATGAGTTTTTGTTTGTTTGTTTGTCTTGTTTGTTTGTTGCTTTCAGTTTTATATCCCACATATTAATGAAATTATATGGTTCTTGGCTTTTTTTGTCTGACGTATCTCTTGAGATTGTCAGGAAAAGACTATTTTTCTCCATTGTATTACTTTTGCTTCTTTGTCAAAGATCAGTTGCCGATAACACATGGGCCTGCTTCTGGGCTCTTTATTCTGTTCCATTGATCTATTTGTTCTTTCATTAATATCACACTGTCTAGATTACTGTCGCTTCATAGTAAGTCTTGAAGTTGGGTAGTCAGTCCTCTGACATTGTTCTTCTCCTTCAACATTGAATTGGTTATTCCGACTCTTTTCCTTATCCATGTAAGCTTTACAATCAGCTTGTTGATAGTCACAAAATAACTTGCTGGGATTTTGATTTGGATTGTGTTGAATCTAAAGATCAAGTTGGGAAGAAGGGACTCCTTGAAATATTGAGTCTTACTATCCGTGAACATGGAATATGTCTCCGCTTATTTATTTCTTCGATTTCTTTCATCTGAGTTTTGTAGTTTTCCCCATATAGACATTGTACATATATTGTTAGATTTATACCTAGGCACTTCATTTTTTTGAGTGCTAATGTAATAAATAGTAAAGTGTTTTTAATTTCAAATTGTACTTGTTCATTGCTGGTATATAGGAAAGTGATTGGCTTCCATGTATTAACTTTGTATCCTGCAACCTTGCTATAATAACTTACTAGTTCCAGGAGGTTTTTTTTGATTCTTTGGATTTTTTGCATAGACAATCACGTTATCTGAAAACAAAGACAGTTTTATTTCTTTCTTCCCAGTCTGTATACCTTCTATTTCCTTTTCTTATTGAATTAGTTAGAATTTCCAATAAGATGTGAAAAACAGTGGTGAGAAGGGACATCCTTGCCTTGTTCCTAATCTTAGTGGGGAAAGCTTTGAGTTTTTCATTATGAAATTAGCTATAGGTTTTTAGGTAGATGTTCTTTTCCCGCCCTCAGTGTTCATTGTTTCTTGTTTAAAAAAAGTAATTGTTTTATTTTTCTATTACAGCTGACATACAATATTATATTAATTTTAGGTGTACTGCATAGTGATTAGACATTTATATAACTTATGAAGTGGTCATCTTGATAAATCTAAAACCCACTTGACACCATACATATTATAGTTACTAAAATATTATTGACTATATAATAATATATTGACTATAGTCAATATATTGTTGACTATACTCCTTATGCTATACTTTACATCCCCATGACTATTCTGTAACTACCAATTTGTACTTAATCCCTTCCCCTTTTTCACCCACTCCCCAACTCCCCTCCCAGCTGGCAATCTCAAAATGTACTCTGTATCTATGAGTCTGTTTTGTTTATTTGTTTATTTTGATCTTTAGATTCCACATGTAGTGAAATCATATGGCATTTGTCTTTCTCTGTCTGACTTACTCCAATCAGCACAATATCCACTAGGTTCATCCATGTTGTTGCAGATGGAAAGATTTCATTCTTTTTATGGCTGAGTAATATTCCATTGTACATATGTAACACCTCTTCTTTATCCATTCATCCATTGATGGACACCAAGTTTTCCTACGTATCTTGGCCATTGTAAATAATGCTGCAATGAACATATGGATGCAAATTTTTCTTTGTAGTACTGTTTTGTGTTTCTAAAACCCAGATAAATACCCAGAAGCGGAATTGCTAGGTCCTACTTTGTTTCTTGTTGTAGCCTTCATTTTAAAATCTATTTTTGTATGATATAAGTATTGCTAGTCCATCTTTTTTTTGTTTTTGTTTCCATTTTCATAAAATATCTTTTTTTATCCTTTCCAGTCTGTGTGTCTTTTTCAATCTGAAGTGAGTCTCTTGTAGGCAGCATATGAACTTCTTTAAGTTTTTCTTGTTTGGGATGCTCTTTTGATTCTAAATGTTAGTTTTGCTGGATAGAGTAGTCTTGGTTGTAGGTCTTTTGTTTTCATCACTTTGAATATTTCATGCCAATCCCTTCTGGCCTATAAAGGTTCTCTTGAGAAATCAGCTGACAGTCTTATGGAAGCTCCCTTGTAGGTAACTAACTGCTTATCTCTTGCTGCTTTTAAGATTCTTTCTTTGTCTTTAACATTTGTCATTTTAATTATGATGTGTCTTGGTGTTGGCCTCTTTGGGTTTATCTTATTTGGGACTCACTGCACTTCGTGGCTTGTATGTCTATTTCCCTCACCAGGTTAGGGAAGTTTTCCATCATTATTACTTCAAATATGTTTTCAATTTCTTGCTCTTTCTCTTCTCCTTCTGGTACCCCTATAATGCAAATATTGGTATGTTTGATGTTGTCCCAGAGGCCCCTTAAACTCTCCTCATTTTTGGCATTCTTTTTTCTTTTCGCTGTTCTTTTTGGGTGTTTTCTGCTACCTTATCTTCTAAGTCACTGATTTGATTCTCTGCTTCATCTAATCTACTGTTGATCCTCTGTAATGTAGTCTTCATTTCAGTTATTTTATTCTTTGTTTCTGACTGGTTATTTTTTATGTTTTTTATCTCCATTTTTATGTTTCCTGTGTCTTTGTTGAAGTACTCCCTTTGATCATTGAGCATCCTTATAACCAGTGTTTTGAACTCTTCATCTGGTAGATTGCTTGTCTCCATTTTGTTTAGATCTTTTCCTAGAGCCTTTTCATGTTCTTTCATTTGGGAAGTGTTTCTTTGTCTCCCCATTTTGATCACCTCCCTGTGTTTGTTTTTTATGTATTAGGTAGGGCTGCTACATTTTCTGGTCTTAGTAGAGTGGCCTTATGCAGTATGTGTCCTGTGGGGCTTAGTGGTGCAGTCTCACTGGTCACCTGAACTGGGTGCTCCACGTGTGTCCCTTGTGTGGGTTTTGTGTACCTTCCTGTTGTAGTTGAACCTTGGTTGCTGTTTATACATCAGTGGGAGGGATTGATCCTCAGGTGGGTTGATTGTGAAGACTGGCTGGGACTACAGTGGGATAACTGTTGTTCGGGGACTAACTCTACAGAGCTGGATTCAATTTAGCAGGGCTCTGGTGCCTGCCCAGTTTGCCCTTTGGGTGTGTTGCCCGTGGAGGCAGCTGGGTGGTACTCAGGCTGGGTTCAAACAGGCCATAGGGCATGCCTGCCCCAGGGCCTCCTGGATGGGGACTTGCTGCAGGCCTAGTTCAGCTGCCTCCTGTGCCCTGCTCGAGCCACAAAGCAATCTGCAGATGGCCACTGCCTGTGCTGTGCTTAGATGTGTCTCAAGAGGCCAAGCCACAAACTGAGGCTGGCTGTTGTTAGTGCTGGGCTTAAAGCTGCTCAGCCAAGGGTATGGGACATGCCAAAGCCAGATGCTGCTTGTTTTGGTTTTGTGAACCTTTGAGAGATTTTAGGAAAATCTGCAGCATGAGCCAGACAGGCTGTTTGTGTGGAAAAGCCACTGGAAGCAGGTTCAATTGGGTGGGGTCTCAGGGAATCACCAGGGCAGGCTGAAAAGTGTTAGCACAGTTGATGGAGATTCAGATATGGTGGTGCCTGCATCTGTACTCTGGGTTGGGGGACGGCTCAACAAAGAAATAAAAGATTCTGCCAGCACTTCTGTTTGGGAGAAAGTTGCCCCTCCAGCTCTCGCCTTGAAGCCAGTAATTCAATTACTCCCTGTATATCTATCCCTGTGCCTTTTGAGCTGCTGCCCCAGTGCTGGAGCTCAGAGTGAGTGAACCCATCAGTGAGTAAGTCCATGTGTGTGCCCTTTAAGAGGACTCCAGCAGCTCTCCCTCTCAGCCACAATCTATGCTGGTTTTCACAGCCAGAAATTTTGGGGACTTCTCTTCCTTGCACTGGTTCCCTGGGCTGGGGAGCCTGATGTTGGGCTGGGACCCCTCACTCCTCAGGGGGGGGCAATTTTTAACTATCACATGTGGTGTGGAACCAGCCTCTTCTGTGTTTCTGCCCCTACTACCAGTCTCGAGGTGGCTTCTACTGTAAGTCCTTATTTGTAGGACTTCTGTTTAGCTAGACTTCAGGTGATTCTTGATGATGGTTATACTGTAGTTTAGTTATAATTGACGTGGTCATGAAATGAAGGCAAGCACAGCATTTACCTACACTGCCATCTTGACCAGAAAATCTCCTATATAGATGTTCTTTATTAAATTCCCCTCTATTCCTAATTTGCTGAGAGTTTTAATCATAAGTGAGTGTTGGATATTGTCTAATCTTTGTCTGCATCTATTGGTATGATCATGTATGTTTTTTTCTTTAGCCTGTTGATGTGATGGATTACATTAATTGATTTTGATAGTTGAACCAGCCTTGAATACCTGGATAAATCCTACTCTATTGTGGTGTATAATTCTTTTTATATGTTGTGAATTTGATTTGCTAATATTTTGTTGAGCATTTTTGCATCAGTGTTCATGAGAGATATTGGTCTGTAATTTTCTTGCAATGTCTTTGTCTGGTTTGGGTTTTAGGATCATGCTAGCCTCATGTAATAATTTAGGAAGTATTTCCTCTGCTTCCACTTCCTGAAAAATGTTGTAGACAAATTGGTGATATTTATTTCTTAAATGTTTAGTAGAATTCACCTGTGAACCCGTCTAGCTATAGACTTATCCACATAATCTATTTCTTTTTGTGTGAGATTTGGCAGTGTGTCATTCAAAGAATTGGTCAATTTCATATAGGTTATCAAATTTGTGGTCATAGAGTTCTTCATAGTATTTCTTTATTATCTTTTTAATGTCCATGAGAGCTATAGTGATAATCACCTCTTTCATTTCTGATGTTAGTAACTTGTGTCCTCTCTTTTTTTTGCGTAGCCTGGTTAGAGGCTTACTGTTTTCGCTGATGTTTTTCAAAGAGCTAACCTTGGGTTTTATTAATTTTTTTTCTGTTGATTTTCTATTTTCAATACCATTGATTTTTGCTCTAATTCTTCTTATTTTTTCTTCTCCCATTTGCATCTTCCTGTCTGAAGCATCATCGTTTTCATCAAGGCCTTTATTTCTTATTGTTTGTGACGCTCCCTACTTTCAGATCCTTTTAGTTGTTTATTCAGTCCAGAGATTCAATATGAGAAGGATTGAGAGGTCACGGTATTTATGGGAAAAACATGATAAAGCCTTCTCTTCTTCTTTCTACAATGACAACTATAACAACTACTAAAACTTACCATTTATTGAGTGTCTACTAAGTGCTAGACATTTTAAAAAGTACTATTTAGTCCTTGCAACAGTCCTATAAGGTAATCAGTATGATTTTCATGTACACGTGAGAAAAGAAAGTTGTAGAGGTAAAAGTAGCTTGCTGAAGGCTGTACACTTTATATAAATGGAAGAGGTGGGTTTTAAGCTCGGATCTGTTGTGTAATAACACAAGAGATGTACACATAAATGAATTCAGTGCAGATGTAGAGTCATATAGAGATTGCAACGTTATGGGGATTTTGAGAACATTTTATGCTTTTAAAAAAATGTCAAGAGTAATGTATTTTGTTTACAAGAAAAATGGGATTGCCTGGTCAGATAAAGGGAATGCTTTACTCAAAAGTAGAGATTTGTTGGTAGGTGAGGAGTGGTGAGACTGATTCCATCTCATATTCATTATTGGGCTACGATAAATACTTATAAAATTGATTGGCCCTTTTGAATGCCCATATATTTGATCACTTATAAACTATTCCCAATGAGGATTGAAATGTAGGCACTTCCAGTGTTTCACTCAGCCTTTAAACATGATTTAAAAGTGATTATCACATCTTAACGTGATGTAGATTATCTGTGCTTATTACCTCTTCATTCATTTACCTCTTATTTAGGAACATTTGGTTTGACTTCCTTTAGGAGGTAGAGATTGGGATCCAGGAAGCCTCACAGCCCAGTGCTCATGCCATGAATTTAATTTCTAGAAGTTGATTGACCCCTGAAGGCAAAAAGCTTAATGCAGAGGAGATGTATTTAATACTTGACAGTGTGAACTTTTTGAGAGGCTTAATGGGGGGAAAGTCTTTTCAGAGTAATGTGGGAACATTTGGTTTCAAGATATTTGCAATATTAAATTGTGCCAATAGGTGGAGAAGTTGTTCCATGTAAAGTAGAGGGCTTGGCTCCTCTATGAGGAATTAAGAAATTCAGGTTTTTGGCATGTTGAAAATGGAATAAAAATGTGAAGTAGGAAAACTGGGTTACTTATAAATATTAACAAATAATTTTCACAGGGGACAAGAATTTCACTAACTTCAATGGTTCATACATGAAACCATTATTACCTGCACTGTATTTGCAATTTGGCCATAGCACTTTTAGATCTGTACATATATATGTATGTATGTACGTATGTATTTATATCTGATTTTGTACAAAAGTGTTTTAAACAATGTGTAAAATTTTATAGAATAAAAAAATAAAACATAACTAAATTGAAAACGTGGATCAAGAAAGATGGAATGCAGTCAGGGTATTTGCACACTTTGAATTGGGCCACAGATCTGGCCTGGAGCTACCTGGCAGCCAAAGCAAGTAGGGAAACAGGATCAATTGCATGATCCGGGGTCTATATATATAAAAACAAGCCAGGTGCTAAGAGAGCTATAAAAGTCCTTCTAAGAATTAGTCTTCCTAATTCTAAGGAGTTATGTCCCTTGGGGACTCATCAAGAGCATTTGCTATAGATGATACCCTTACATGAAGCACAATAATTCCTTTCCCATGACTGCTTCTTACAATATCAGCTGTAATGCCAAAGTGTTACTCAGTTAAAGGATTATGAGGTTAGGGGGTAGGGTAAACACCATGTGCCCAAAACATTCCTGTAGTTTAGCTTTCTGATTTTCTCATTTATTGAAGATTACAATTTAGAATCCATCAATCCTTGATAAATATTACTTCTCTGAGGGGTTTGGTAAGGATGGAGGGTTGCTGTGAAGACTCACTAATATGTTGCATGCAGAACACTTAGCTCTGCACCTGGAAGGTAGTGAGACCTCACTAAAAGCCATCCATGGAGGCCTGACCATGCACCGCTCTCAGCCAAAGGATGCAAATACCTGCTATGGTTGACTTGTGTGGATACCTGTGTGGCCTGTTAAATGCCATGGTGTATTTTTCAAAAGTCGTTGAACTGAGATAGCCTTGACTTCGCCTTCTGGAAGGATTCCCTCCAGCCTCATAGTCACTCCTTCCTCCTGTTCCAAACCTCTGTGCCCAAGGCTCCTGTGTCCTGCTGGTGTTTCTAGACTCCCTCTCGACATCTTCTCTTGCTGATCCTTCTCTTGGTCTGTTGGGATCTTCAGTGGTTTTGATGTTCCAGAGAACACGGCTGCTCTAGACTCAGCAACCCAAACCAGACTCTCACTGTCCCGACCTTTCTAGAATACTGATGCCTAGATCAGATTTCCTCTCTTTCCAGACAGGAAGATTAGACCATAGCCATTCAGATTTATGGCTTCATTCTCAATCAACTCTCCCTAGTTTCTGTGAATCTGTGACACATTCATAACATTTTCAGAGCAGCATCTGGGCTGGAGGGTGATTTGAGAAAGATTCTCCAGCTCTATCCGGTCACTGCTTGGTTTATTCATGTCCATACTCTCTGCCTTCAGACATGGGATCATTTCCACCTCTGGACAGAAGTGACCAGAGGTCCCTTAGTCCACCTGCCCAGTCACACACACACGCCTCCGTGCATCCAGCCTCCTGCGATTGTCCACTGCACTGATCACAAATTGTACTCAGTAGGATGTTGCAATAATTTTGCATTCTATACCCGAGGATGTATTTTTGCTTGTTTCTGCACACTTGTTGGGAGATGTGCCCCGAATTCTGTTTTGTTTCCATTAACCTTTTTCTGAGAAATTACTGACCCTGAATATTGGAGCCGCAAATGGATTCTTTTAACAAGTATCCTGTCAGGATGCAACCTCTGTGTATTATGTGGCTTTTAGTCTGCAAATGCTTCCTCTTAATGCATCGATTCCCTTAAGAAGTATTTATTTGAGTAACTTTCCCTGTATTAGGATCTCAGGAATACTTCTGTCTCTGTGGTTTTAGGAAACCCACAGTCAGAAGAATTTACAGTTCACTTATTTTTACAGCTGGCAGTAGCTATTTAAAATCTTGCCTCTCACTCCTACCTACTTGAGATCTTCCCAAAGCAATGATTCTTCTTATTTCTCCATAGACTTTGTCTTGATCCTGTGCACTTGGTCTTAAGTGAGATATTTGTATCCTGACATATTTTGCATGTTTCTGTCATCCTTGAGAAAATCATGCCAGTTCTTTCCTAGCTCAGTGAAAAGTGGAGTCGTACCACTATCACTTAGCTTCGCGTTAGAGACTGTATGTTGAAATAAAGCAGCAACACGATTTTGATCTTATAGTAATATTACTCAAATGGGAGCCTCTTTAGTGGTCACTGCAACACTAATGTCTACGGAATGGCTCTGCAGTGTCACTATTAGAGGACAGGTCAGGACTGGATATACTTCTAGAAAGCAGGCCACAGCGTGCAGTCTTGGATCGTTCATTATTTTCAGGTGAGGTTGCCAACCACTTGGGACCCTAAAGCAGCAGGCCTGTGGAGACCAGTCCCATGGGGGCTGTCCAGTTGTCTGAGATTTTCAGTGGTCAGGTCTAGCAGATATGTAGGGAGTTGTCCTCCTTATAAGCCCTATTTGTCTTACTTCTTTATTTTCTATTGTGGTACAAATGAAAAACAACAACAAAAGATCTGGTATAAACATCACTTGTTTCCTGTCAGTGAGTACAATTTGAAAGTCAGGCTCTTGGGTGTATATTTTCGTGTGTGTGCACGTGCATGTGAAAATGGAGGGCCAGGCAGGGCCACAGAGAAGAGACAGTAGGAACTGGAGACTGCGGAGTGGGAAAGGAATATAACCAACTGAAAAGGTGCTTCCTAATGCTCTGCTGGAGAGTCAGCCCACAAAGCAGAATGAATGGTGTTTCAGGCTGCCCCCGTCTCACTCTAAACTGCTTGCACTGTTCTGACTCCTAAAGCTGAGTTATCGGTGACAAGTGAAATTAAGCAGCCCAGTTTGTAGGTAGCAGGTTGGACTGCAGTGAACTGTCTCAGGAGTACTCGGCCTTCTTAGAAGGCTGAGCAGAGCTGACTCCATGGCACAGTGGGTGCATCGTAGCCTTTCTGCACTCTTTACTCTATTTGTATTAATGTGGTGTAACCTGTTGTGATGCTGAATGCTGACCGAGAGTAGCGGCTCTAGGAAAGACCCTTCAGCATAACAACATCATATTTGTTTTAGTTGTACTGGGAACAAATGGTAACTGGAGTGCAGACAAACTGACAGTCAGGGAAACAGTTTTCACTTGATCAGTTAATGAGTGTTTGTGTTAGGCAACAGCTAGCAGGTTTTTCCGGATGGGATAATTTTCCACCACCTTTTATTTTATGCAGCCAGGATTTGTCAATTTTGGTCTCATTGGCTCCTCCATATGGCAAGAGCAGCCTTGAATGAGCAAACCAGCAACAGAAAAAGGAAGGGGACCTTCTACACCAAAGTGATATCTACAGAAAATGAAGTTGAGAGATCATTAGTTGGTGGAAGGGACTGGATCAGGGTGAGATGCAGTGAACATACAAAACAAAAGGAGAAGGGAGAACAAATAGTGTCTTACAAAGACTTAAATAGTAATGAAAATAGAGTGAAAGAGAAGAGAAATGGAAGAAAAGGAATTCAAAACGAGATAAAAAGGAGGAGAACAAAATTCAACACCTTCTTTAATAATAGGTGATAGAAACAAAATTTCTGGTGTAGCCAGACAGAAGTAGAGGCCATGAAGTATGACTTACAAATGATACACAGGGAACACTTCACAGAAAATGGTGCTATGTGTCCCCCACATTAGTAATAAAACTGAGTCCAAGTCTGACACTGGGTGGAAGCAGGCAAAAAAGTGTCAGGAGCCAGTGGCTGAGAGGCTGGGGTCTGTGTTGCTTGCATGTATGCTCTGCCCCAGCAGAGATGGTCTGGAAGAGCTGCCTAGTGACCTGTTTCACAGGGCAAAGTGTAGCTTGTTTGGAGAGGTATGAGAAGGGGACGGAAACTGTCTTCTGTCTGCTTTGTGTGAGGATGGTATAGGGGAAAGAGGAGAAGCAAAGGAGGAGCACAGATAGACGTCACAAAGCTTATCTCTACAACTCTGCTTCCTCATTTCAAAAATGGTAAAATGTAATAGTGTCTAACTTGAAGTCCTTGTGAAGATTAAGAGAGTGTTAAGGTAATTAAACAAAGAGGCCATTAGACTGATGTGACTCTAGTCCTGTAGGTAACCAGACCAAATCTAATCCTGTAAATGCCTAAAGTTAGATGGAAACCTAAGGACAACCAACCAACCACAGCCAATTAGACTTTAAGCTAGAGCCAATCAGTAATTTCCTTATTTTGCTTCCACCTTTTCTCTATAAAAGTCTCCCCTACTTTCTGTTGGTGGAGTGCTCCTAATTTTCCAGTTTGGCATGGCCTGATTTGAATTGATTTTTGTTCAAATAAAGTCTTAAACATTTTAAAATGTCTCAGTTCATCTTTTAATGAGAGATAATACAACAAGGTTCCTAGCTCAATAAATGTTAGCTTTTTTTAGTACCCATATGCATGGTCTCTAAAACTGCACAAAAATATTGTTAATGTAGCAGTTTTATAGAGTGAAAACATGAATTGCAAAATAGTACTCACAACAACAACAACAACAACACACACACACACACACACATAAATGGAAAGGACGAATTGTACTGAAATCTTAAAAGTGATTTACTTTTGGGAAGTGGATTTTTGTTAATTTATTCATTTTTCCTATGCTTGTCTATATTTCTACAGTGACCATTAGTAACTTTTGTAATAAGCAATATTTTTAAAAAACTGTTGCAAGAATCAATGCATACAAGGTCCATTATCAGTTCTTTTTCTCATGCCACCCAAATATGGATTCAAGAAAGTCTAACATTAGTCCTTATTCTCACCCTCCTCAAATGTGGATTCATTCTAGTTGGGAGCTTTGATGGCCACCAAACTGGTGCCTTCCAGCTCAGACCGAGAAACACATTTGCATTCGGGTGAGAACTGGGAGTTACTCTGTCCTGTGTTTCTCACCTGTGCTTTAAGAAAGTCACCTGAAATTCATAACAAAAGACATTATTTGCTCCCAGGTGAGCTGGTTAAAGGAGCCAGAATTGCAGGCAGTCTTGGATCAGGCATGACTTCCCATGATCTGCAATAGGAAATCTAATTATTTAGAGGGCTGTCTCTTTGTACATGCTTTATTAATCTGTGGGCCTTGCTATAACAATTGGTGTTTAGCTGAGGTAACCTGGGGGTGACCCGTGGAGCAGCTGCTTCAGACTGGAAAGTGCCACTCTCCATCTGGGTATGCATGGGAACCCCTGGGGATGGCTGGGAGTGCCTGAAAACAAGCATTTGTTAGAGGAGGGATTTGTTAGAGGAGGCTTTCCCGGACTCTGTTTGGAAATGAAAGATGTCATGTTGGTCTCCATTGCCTCTCTGCTAGAATCCAGTGAATCACATTGTATGAAGTAGTGGAATCTGGGTGATTTTTGGTGGTGATAATGGTTTTGAGGAGCAGGGAGGAGGGTGGTGATGTTGCATCCAGTTAGGCGGCCACAGTCCAATTGGAAATTAATGACAGAAGCAAAGAAAGAGTTAAGAGTTAGATGTCTGTGCCTCTGAATTGCTCTCCACCTCAGCTTAAGCACTGTTTCATATTTTGATCTGCTTGAGCACGTTCTGATTTTGGGCAGCAATTCAGCCTTGTCCGTGGTGCCAGAGGCTGTGTATGTAATAGAGGCATCACATGCAGCGACAGGCTTATAGAAAAAGCAGTCTGCACGGATACAGTTCACACTGGAGCATTTTCATTGAAAAGTGTGACACGGGTTGTTTTTTGCATCCTAGTGCTCAGGGTCACATCCAGTGGCTGTCCAGGAGTGTGTGACAGTGATGCTGATGGGAGTGGGACCCACTTCCCAGGGTATCCTGGTTCTTAGTGCACAGGCAGCATGTCTGGGGCAGCTTCTTGAGCAGAGGGTCCAGGACGGGAGACACAGAATCCTGAATACTGGACACGACTCTGATCTTTTGTCAGAAACTGACAGTGCATGACAACTGAAAGCTGAGATGCAGGGATTGTTCACTCACTTTATTCCTCATTCTTCTTGGCTTATTGCTAGCTCATTCTCAAGGCTCCCGGAAGGCAGAAGGCAGAAGTGGGAAGAGAGGAACTCCCAATGTGGTTTCCCTCCTTCTTTATTAGTGGTTGTATTAAAAAGTATTGTGGTGGGGAGACTAATGGTAGGAATAGACGGATGTTGGATAGTTTTGGGTTCCAATTATCTCTCTACCTTCATTCCCTCTATGATTTACTGCTAGTACCAATGAATACCTTTCCATACGTGAAGGTTAGGGCTTATAGCCTTGAATTATATATTTAGTGTGGAAAATTTACATTAATTCGTTTTCATTTCCAGTTAAATTGATGAGGAGATGGGCCACTCAGTGTTATTCCACTTTGATTTTTGCTGAGGCTCTTTAAATGTGCTCTGCATTGACTGATAGATAAATCGTATCAAACATTCACTATGTGCCTACTATGCACCAATCCCTGAGCAGAGATACAGGGTGACCCAGCCAAATGCAATGCTGCCTTCACAGACTTTAATCAGAAGGACAGAAAATTACCAAATAATTAGGATACAGTGTAGTAAATAGTCTGATAAGGGAAATGCTACATGCCCCAGAGCATGTAGGACAGACCTTGGGGGGATGAAAGGAGATATTATGGAGGAACTGACTTCTGAGTTGAGACCTAAAGATGAATGGAGTTAACCAAGAGAAGGGGTGGGGAGAGACCAGTGTTCTAAGCAGAGGGACCAGCCTGACCAACACTTCATAATTCATTTCTACTGTGCATATATATTTACAAGTCACAAGTGAGAAAGAACTTCTCTTATAAAAATCGTCTTGGAAGATGATTGTTAACAGACCTCCTGTCAAGTAGAATTTCATTTATCTCCCTCTTACAGCACGTGCCCATTCGACTTTGTGTTATGACGATCTCAGTGCATCTCCAAAGGATCTCTGCTGGCTCTGGACGGCCCTAATTCTCTTTGTGTCTTTCACAAAGGGGCGTTTTGCACCTGGGTTTATTGCATGTTGAATCAAAGAATACACAGATTCAGGACACATTGGAATCAAGTCTACATCCTGAAACCAGTAGCAAAGGAGTGTGTGATCTCAACTCTTTGGTACTATGTGGATTGGCCAGTGGCCTTCTGACTTCTCTGAAGATTCTGGTTCTTGGCCACTCTACTCAGATCTGCCATCCTTCTTTCCGTCAGACTGAGCAGGCTCAGCTTGGGATGGGCACGTGGACCTATTCCCTCAAATATCTCACTGTAGCTACTTTCAAGTTGTTATGATTGTGGGCCCATACACACATAGCTCATTCAACAAGTATTTTAGTACCATTCATTCCAACACAATTGAGAGTTTTCTATGCTGAGGCTCTGTGGTAGGTGCTTACAATATAAGGATGAATAAGACAGGACCTCTGCCCTAAAATTGCTAGCAAGTATTATATGTCAAGGGTCCAACTGAGCTAGAGATGGTGGGGGTGGGGTGGGATGGAGTGGATGGGAAATCCCAGCCTGTCATTTTGGGCAGCAGTTCTTCACAACACAGAAAGGGAACATGGACTTTATTCAGGAACTTCTGAAATAATTTCAACAGGAAATAGGACCTGGCTCCATGGGAGATTATAAACTTCCCCCAACTTCCTCTCTTGTTAGTTGGGATGAAGCTATTTATAGTCTTTCACACTGAGTTCTTTTTGGGTTCTGGACTGGGTGCGGCTGAGGTCATTTGTAAGACTCACATCCATTTGGTAGACTGGTTCTCTCTTTAGTGAAAGAATCAATGTGCCTCTGTGATACTGTGATACAATAAGAGATACATATTTGGTTTTTGTCCCCAGATCCTGGCACAGAGCTTCTAAAACTTGTAATTTTCTGAGTGAGGGGGATGATAAGAGCATCTTTTTTTTTTTTTTAAGTTCTTAGTTTATTTGTCCTCTCATGAAAAATCTGGTCAATCACCACAAAGTCACTGATGAATCTTTTACTCCTTCTGTCATCTAATCTCCACATCACTTTTTGCCAGCACCAACATTAGGTTTGCAGTCCCCCTAACTTTCTTCATTCTATTCTTGCGTTCCTTTCACTGTTTTCTTGAGGCAAGACAGGCCATGTCTTGCAAGTCTATGTTTGGGTTCATTTTTCTTTGCGTAATCCAAGGAATCATAAATCACGCCAAAGCCAGTTGTCTTGCCACCACCGAAATGGGTTCTGAATCCAAATACAAAGATGACATCTGGTGTGGTCTTATACATTTTGGCTAGTTTTTCCTGAATTTCTGTCTTAGGTATTGTTGCCTTCCCAGGGTGAAGGACATCGATGACCATGTTTCCATTGAAGTCGTCTATTGGTCATGAACTTCCTAGTCCGAATAGTTACTATGTCATTCATGATGGCGGCGGACCTTCAAGCAGCCAGGGAGGAAAAACGATAAGAGCATCTTTTGGTATATTAACCTAAGGTTAAAAAGTCAAAATGAGTAGCAACAGCAACAAGCACTTATTTGGGATCAAAGAATTGCGATTAGGGGAACATAGGTTCTGGCAGAAACCCAAATAATGTCCCGATTACAGGATGAAAGCAAGGGGTTTTTTATGAGGAAAAGGAAAGGAATAATTACATGAAAAAATTCCTATGTGCTTATAAACTGACCTCACCACACAAACCAGTTCATGCTTAATCCATCAGAGCAAACTGCATCCATTTGTTCAACAAATAATGGTGCAAACTTGCTGATTTGAAACAGGATGGTAATAGAACAAGTTCGAACACCACACACAGCATGTGCCCTTTTTACCGAGATCCAGCCACTTTTCTTGGATAAATAATTCTTGGATCATTATAAGCCTTTAGTTAATTTATAGAGCTCTGAAAATTTTTATTTGGACATGTGTTTTTTTTATTTTTAATTTTTTAGGAACCTTCTGTTTTCCATAGTGGTTGCACTGCTTTTCATTCCCACCAATGGTGCACAAGGGTTCTCTTTTCAACACATCCTTGCCACCCTTGCTGTTTGTTGACTTATTGACAAAGTAACTTTTTTTTTTTTTAAAAGATTTTATTGGGGAAGGGGAACAGGACTTTATTGGAGAACAGTGTGTACTTCCAGCACTTTTTCCAAGTCAAGTTGTTGTCCTTTCAATCTTAGTTGTGGAGGGTGCAGCTCAGTTCCAGGTTCGGTTGCCGTTGTTAGTTGCAGGGGGCACAGCCCACTGTCCCTTGTGGGAGTCGAGGAATCGAAACAGCAACCTTGTGGTTGAGAGCCCACGCTCCAACCAACTGAGCCATCCAGAAGTTCAGCAGCAGCTCAGCTCAAGGTGCCATGTTCAATCTTAGTTGCAGGGAACAGAGCCCACCATCCCTTGCGGGAGTCGAGGAATCGATCTGGCAACCTTGTGGTTGAGAGCCCACTGGCCCATGTGGGAATCGAACGGACAGCCTTCAGCGTTAGAAACACGGAGCTCCAACCGCCTGAGCCACCGGGCTGGCCCTGGACATGAGTTTTTTTTTGCCAACTTTCTCATTGCTTTTATGGAGGAATGGATTTTTGGAGGTTCTCACTCCACCATTCTCCAAGGCCTTCACTCCAGTCCCTTCATTTATATTTTGTTCACTTATTAGCATTAAACTAATGCTAATAAGTGTGCATACACCTGTGCATACATGGGACAGTGACACTGTGTGGCTGCCTGGCATGCTTGGCCTGCAGCAATGAGTGTCTGAGCACCTGCCGTTTCAGTGGGAACTTTTCTTAACCTGGAGAGGAGCCAACAGTTAAAGCCTGGAAGGAGAGCAAAGGGAATACCAGTAGCTGACAACAGTGGTCGCAGGTGTAGAGTTTCTGGGTAAGCGCTGAATGCAGTGGCTCCAACTTATGACATTCAAAAACATTCCATAGCTGCAGATCACTTTCGTTTGATTTCACAGTAGAAAAATACATCAGACTGTTAAAGTTCTTATCCAGACTTTTTTTTCAGTTAAGTTTATTGGCGTGACAATGGTTAACAAAATTATACAGGCTTCAAGTGTACAATTCTATAACACATCATCTATACATTCCTTGTTCTGTTTTTAATGTGAATTTGGAGGCTTATGCTTAGCGATAGAGGATCCACTGATGCTTTCTCAAGTTTTTTCCCAGGACCTGCTCTCTTCTCTGCCCTGCTCTTCACTGACCATGGCCGAGGCTCCAGCAGTGATCTTGTCCCCATCTTCTCTTTCAAGACCCGAGTCCAGAGTAGTGAATTCAGACAGTGTCATTGTGACCTGGGAAATACTTATATAGATGACTAGTTTTTGAATTTATTAACTTCAAAGGATCAAATGAGAGAGGCTAGACCAACAGATAGTAGTTGGTGTAAGAAGGCTAATTTGAGTGCAAAATATGGAGTTATTTCCGACAATAGAAGCTCTAACTCTAACTCACTAGTCCTCTCTTCTGTTTTCCTCATTTTCCCTGGTGGAGTGAATTTTTCTTTCTGTAGCACTCGATACACTTTTGCCTTCCACCACCTTCTCATTTCATTATAGGCATTTATTTACATGTCTGTCTACCTAGTGCTTCTCAACCAGGGGTGATTTTGTCCCCCAAGTGACATTTGCTAATGTTTGAAATATTTTTGTTTGGCACCTCTGTAGAGGGGAGTGCTACTGATATCCAGAGATTAGAAGATATGGATATTACCCAAACCTTCCAAAGTACAGAACAGCTCCCCGCAACAAAGAATTATCCCTCCCCAAATGTCAGTAGCGCTGAGGTTGATAGGCCCTGCTCTAGTCCATGAGATTTGAGGGCAGGAAGCTTGTAGCTAGGCATATAAGACATAATAATAAATGTAAACACGTTGGTTGGTTACAGAATAGAGTCTGTTCATTTCTTATTCTTTGCAGTTGCAACCAGTGGTTTGAGGGCTGGAAATTATGTATTTAAATCTTTTGTTTTCTAGGTTACTCACTGAAAGGGAAATCTGGAAAGATCAAACAATTCGTTTATTCTTATGAATAAATGTCAGAAAGGCATGAAAAAAGCTTACCTGAGGGGGCACTGAGGGCAAGCTGGGAAATGAAATCCATACAACATTTCTTTAGCAAGGCATCAATCAGTCTTACCTTAGCTGGTGGGGCTGGCAGGCCTCAGTCGTCAGCAAAGGCACAGTCTTTTATCTGAGTCTGTTTTACTCTTCAGTGTGGCTTTTGGAGATAGACTTGATTTACTGCTCTCTATTCTGGACAGAATCTCAGGATAGCACAATATGGAGAGACGGAGAGCCAGACAGCCCAGGCACAGATGGCAGAGGGATGGGAGGGACACTGAATGGAAGAGAAACTTTCTGCATCCCATTTATTCCTATGTGAAAAGATGCCATGCTCTTGCGCTTTGGAGCAAAAAGATAAAGAGCATGGAGGAAGAGACAGCTCGACTCCCCAGATTCCTAGGCAGTAGACATCTCTGCTTTTGCAGAAAAAACAAGCACAGGCCTGGTAACACATGCCTGCATCCTGCACCTATCAGTGTCCTGTTGAATATGTGTATACACAAAGCAAAAGCACAGGCTTAAGAAATGTTTGTTGAAGGGACTTGTGCATAAAGGAATTAATGAATACATGGTTTATGAAGAGATGTGGGCTTTAGTATCAATCCAAGTAGTAATTTGTATTATATACCTAGCATTTTCTGTTACAGTTTGTAATATATATATATATTTTAGGGGGGGAGTGCCTTTTTCTGTGATGTTGATCAAAAATGTCTGGTTCTCAAACATTGTGAGCACAAGTTGAAAATGTAAATTTCTGATTTCTGATTCAGGAGATCTGGCAAAGCAGAAATAATTTTTAACAAGAATTTTAGGTATCCTGGAGGAAGGTAGTCCATAAAGTGTTAGAACAATATTTTAAGTTTGATGAATTAATTATTTGTTAGAAGTTATCAAAATGTACATGATGCATAATTGTCATGGTTCCTGTGCTGCTAGTGAGAGGAGTTTTTCATATATTTTGTGTGTTTTTGTGTGTGTGAGAACTGACACTGCTGAGGTGGAGGGAATTATTCCTCACTTTCCCCAAGTCTTCTTAGGACTCTTATTAGATGCTCCTTTGCGCAATATAGCTGCACCCCTCCCACATCTTGGGGTGCAGAGTAGTCCAACTTTGCAGTGGTTTCTGTCCACCTCTGCTACCATCTGGGAGCACATGGGATTGAATGAAACTCACCCCCTGGTGAAAATCAAACTAAAGACAGATTTCATGGAAGCAGTCTTTAATTCTGCTTCCAAGTATCTCTGCCTCAAACAGAATCAGTGAGGGCTTTTATTTGCAAATGAAAGAATGCACTCTATGCAATCAAAGCACAAAAGGGATTTATTAAAGAATATAAGGAAATTCACAGAATCTTCAGGTGAATGGTGTCATGCGGGAGACCCTGCTCGCTCCGCCATTTGTCATGCGGGGCAGCCTGCGGGGTCTCTAGTCCCGCTCCCCCCATAAGAACGCAGGATATGGCTAGGACAAAAAGGAACACCCACAGAGCCATAGGTAGGTCATACCACTATAGTCTCGCTGGTGGCACTATAGTCTCACTGGAGGCTGGAGTCACATAACCTGCAACCTGCTGTCCGCTTGTCTGCCTGCCAACCAACCAACTCCACTCTTGACTCGACTCTCGACTCACTCTCTCGACTCGACTCTCCAACCAGCGCAGCCACGGCAGTTATATCAGTGGCTAATTGGCTAACTGGTTACAGCTGTCGGTCAATCAGCCACAGCTGATGACCATCCACTACCCGAGTCAGCACCCCTCCATGTGAGGCCGAGAGCCTGGAAACTGCTCTCTGTGACTCTGTCCCCACAGATGGGATGCCCTGAAGTCAGGAACAATGCTCAAACACACTTGGGATCTGCTCCAGGCATGGTCTGCTGCCACGGCTGTGGGAACAGACATAGCAGCTCATCCTTCTGGTGCCAGGACAGGACACTAGAACCCCCGTGTCCTCTGCACTCCAAACAGGACACTTCCTTTGCCACACTGCAAAAGCACTGAGTCCATGTGGCTCCTGCTTCTGCATGTTTCTCTCATCTCCCTTCAAAGCTTGTTTCACGCAGGTGCACGTGATTATGGACTCTACTAAGTCACACGCCTGTGCAGTGGTATGTTGAAGCTAGCTCAAATCAGCTTATGAGACCTGACTGTTAAGTTTCAAGGACTTTATAGGCCAGTTTTTAAACTGTTGGTAACTTGAAATAGGCATAGTAGGAGTGTTCACACCATAGAAATTGGCAAATGCTACAAATCGGGGCTTTTTACCTCCCTGGAAAGCGGATTGTGAAACATCTACCATGACATCATTGCAAAGGATGCTGGGTATTTTAGTCTCACATCTTTTTAGGGAAGGTGGACCCCATGATATGTGAAATTCTGTGGATACATAGGAATACTATTTAAAATACGAGTATGCTGTATAGCCACTAAAATAGCAAACCGTTCATTTCAGGCTTTCCTCTAAACGACTCCCTCATTAAACTGTCTTTTGATGTCTGATAACGTAGAGTGAGATAGAACTGCAAATGTTCTTCAGGTTATAACTAGAATTTACAGCCTTGTCTCTTCCATTGGACACCCTGCCAAGCAACTCTGTTTTCCCTGAAATAGCTCCCACTGTTTATTAAAAGACGAAAGGGAAACATGTGGCCTTTTGAAACATGAATGTGAAGCACTGGGTTGTGACCATTCCGAGTACAGTACTCTCCTAGGTTTGGGTCTCCAGGAATTATTCCCAGAAGGGAAGTAGAGAGAATAAATTCCGAAGATCAAATAATGTTGGAAATGTGCACACAGCAATTATGGGAGAGATGTAGCAAGGGGCACCTCCATTCCTAAAAAGAGCACAGAAAGGAAGAAACTAATTGGCAGGCTCAGAAATGGGAAATCCTATCGATATAAGATGCTCTCCATGGGGAATGAAGAAATCGGGCAGGCTGGGCTGTGAAAGTAGAAGGACCACTGGAGGAATTAGTAAAGGGGGAGAAGGTGCAGACCCAGTGCCCTCTTTCCCTCCCACGTTCTTATCTTCTCTAGGCACGGGGAAGCGTCCCGGAACTTAAGGGAAGGCAGGAGTTCTAGCCTTGCCCAGGACAGAGAGCTCATCTTGACAGACCAGACCTGCAGCCGGGCTGCCCCCACTTCAGTTCTTCTCCTACACAAGCATTCCAGGAGTGTTAGCCCTGCTGTGGATGCAAAGAGTAGTGGCCAGGCTGCATGGATGCCTAACCTGGGGTGGCAGGGATGTTTCTGGAGCCTAGGAGTAGAGACGCAGTCCTAGGTTCCAAGCACAGTGTTTGGAGATGTTTTGTGAAGGACACATAGGTAGTCTTCTCTCAGCCGTAAAAGATGCTCCCTCAGTGACAGCAGTGGCAGCAGCTGCTGTGATGTGTACAGACTGCTCAACTCAGTTGGTGCTGCAGGGGGCCTTGAGCATCAGTGGGGAGCTCCTGCTGGGTAATAGTCACTTCACCCGCTGCATATTAAAATAACAAAAATGGCACTGATCATAAAAGTAATATGTGTTTTTGTGGAAAATTTAAAAAATATTGAGAAGTATGAAGAAAAAATTTTTAATTAGTATTATCTTGGCTTTTCCTTTCAGTCTTTTCTCCTATGTATTTATATTTGGTATGTTGTCAAGGTCATATTATATGTTGTGTAGGTATATATTTTTCTTAACCTCATATCATAAGTATTTCTCTATGTCATTATGTTTTTTCATAGCCATTTAAAATAATTGCATGATATGCCATTATCCATATATTTATATACATCTATCTGAATATCTGTCTATCATCTATCTGTCTCTATCTTCTATCTATCTATCTATCTATCTATCTATCTATCTATCTATCTATCTATCTAATGCATTATAAATAAGACTGGGATAAACATCGATCTGTGGACATTTCTGATTATTTCTTTAAGTTAGATTTCTAGGATAGAAATAACATTAATAAGTATTTTAAAGTCTGTTGATATGGCTTCCTCAACTGACTTCCCAAGTTATCATCTAGTTTGATATGTTGGGTACACCCTAATGTTGTAGTTAAGTGTGAAGAAGTTGATTTACATTCTGACCCTGCCACTTCCAGCTCTCTCATTTGGGCCTCTAACTCTCTTTTCCTCATCTGTAATGTGGGGCTAGCAATGCCTGCTTTACAGGTTTGTTGTACGGGTTAAATAAAAGAACACATGCCAAGCCTTTGGCGCAGGACCTGGCCCTTGGCGAGTGTACTGGGCACTTCACATACCATCACATACGCTCTTGGCCTCACCTCTGATGCTGACATATGGTGCAGGTGCATCCTGAAATCTCCTTACCATTCTCTGCTCAGAGCTTCTCTGTGTGGGCACTCCTGTGTATGCAACTCAGAAGTGCAAGAGATTTAATGTCCTGTGAGTCAGCCCTTGACCACTAGAAGGCAGTCCATGGGTGAATCCTGCCCCCTTTCTTCCCTGGGTCCTGAGAAACACTTTGCAAACTAGATCCTATGGGATGGAGTGAGCAATGGCCCAGAGTGGTGGTCGGTTCTATCCTGCAACCTGGGATTGGCTTTCCTGGCTCCCAAGCCACTCCCATCTTCCACACTCCTGCTCCCTTGGGTCCCATTCCTAAATCAACCAGCATGTGAGCCTTTGTCTCAGGCTCTGCTTCTGGGGGAACCCAGGCTAAGACAGTAACCATCAATAAATGTTAGCTTTTATTAATGTTACTGCTAATATTTTGTATTTCCTTCATCTAATATATATTCTGCAGGAATTTTAGTTACCTACCAAATATTTCTCAGGCTTCCTTGAAATCTCCATTCTGTTCCTTGTAGAAGCACCAGCTTTTGGTATTTCTGCCACTCTTGGCCTTCTCTACATCACTAGCCTGCGCTACTCCAGCCTTCCCTGGTCTGCTTCTGCCCAAATGGTGAACACACAGGCTCTCCCAACCCTACCCCTTTTATTTCCCAGGCACCCTTAACTCAGGGCTTTGTACGTCACAGAGATGCATGTGGAAGACCCACAGGCTACTCTGACTTCATCAAATAAGGACGCTTCCCTTTTTCTTGGAAAAAAGAATGAACACTTTTTTTTTGGCTGTTAAGTAAATAATACTAAAATCTGTGTGTCCTTTCCCAGAAGATATATCATGCATTTTTTAATAAGGAAAGAGAGCCAATATCAGTTTCTGTAGGCAAAGGAGACAGTGATGTATTTCCCACCTTTGAGAGGATTGCTCAAGAGAACAGGCTTTTGTTCTCATTTTCACATAAGTTACCCCAGATCCATCCCCGACGTTCTCATCACTCCCCTGGGCTTTTATTGTAACTTCATCATTTCCTGACTGGCTGACTGGAACCATGTTAGAACTACCTGTCCCCTCTACACTTCCACCAGAGTTGTCCTCCTCAAACACAAGTATGATTTTGTACTTTGTAGCTTAAAGACCTATCTATGAGTCCTTATCATCCAGATAGTGAATGGAACCTTTAGGATCCTTTATTTCCCAGCATATCTTTTTCCATTCTTCTCCTCACCCTGCACCGAAGCCGCAATTCTCAGCATCAGCATCATTTGTGAACTTGTGAGAAATGCAGATTCGTGGGCCCACTTCAGACCTGTTCAGTCAGAAGCTCTGGAGTGAGGCCCAGCGATCTGTGCTTTAACAAACTCTCCATTACTAAAGGTTGAGGACTACTCACCTAAGCAAAGCAGGAATGGCCTTGACACCCTATCTGGAAATTCCTATTCATCCTTCAGGAGTCAATTTGGTCATCACCTCTTCCATGAAGCCTTCTCTGCCTTCACCTGACAGCGTTTACCATGCCCTCCTCAGTGCCCACAAGACATGTCTGCTGTGTGAAGTTAAAGACACTCTTGCAATTATTGCAATTTACTTGTCCATCTCACTGATTGGACTACGAGATTGGAGGAATAGAGACTCTAAAAGCTTGTTTTAATTTCTCTCCTCTGTGTACACACGTGCACACACACACACACACACACACACACACACACACACTATAGCTTTCATAGAGAAGGAGATCAACGGATAGAGTAGGAAGCCACTGTTAAAGTTCATCAGCCATTTCCACCAAGTGGGATCTCTTCTGATGATGCCCCACCATGAGGTGGTGTAGCCAATTTTTCCTCAGATGTCAACGGAATAGATCCATCCTTAGCTCTTGAGAAAAGGGGGCCTATTGTCAGAAAATGGTCAGTTCCTGGCATTATAGATAAGTAATTCCCTGTTTGCTCTCTGACCCTGACTCTTTTTTAAATAGATCAGTTGAAGCTGTAGTTGATTATTTTCTCTTCAGTCTTAGGGCTACGAAGACTCTTTTTTTTTTTTTTTAAACTTTTACTTTTTTTAAGTGTGTTTTTCCAGGACCCATCAGCTCCAAGTCAAGTAGTTGTTTCAATCTAGTTGTGGAGGGCACAGTTCACAGTGGCCCATGTGGGGATAGAACCGGCAACCTTGTTGTTAAGAACACTGAGCTCTAATCAACTGAGCTAACTGGCTGCCCCAAAGACTCTTTACCTTTTAAAACCTAAGCCACTTAAAGAACTTTGAAGTTGCCTGTTTAGGTACACTGGTTTTTATATAATCTGGGAATGGACCCATGACTCTCTCCTATCTGTCTGTGCTCTAGGAGTTAGTCTTGGACTAAGAGGACTCAATCTACTGTGGACTCAGAAAAGGGGTGGGGGTCGAAGGAGAGCCAGGGCAGATGGAGGAGCAAAGACCCTGCCTCTACCCTCCTCTCACAATGTCTCCACAGCTATAAAGAGGTTGGGTAGTAGCTTCCAGTGTTGGCAACCTGGCGAGAGGTTTGCTGTGTCTATGTGGAGAGAGCGATTGTAAAGATTTCTTAGTAGGGTAATGGGCCAGGTCTCACTATATTTCCTTTATCTAGGTATCCCCAGTGGCTAGGACAGTACCCAGGATATAGGCATACCTTGGAGATTACAGGTTCAGTTCCAGACCAACGCAATCAAGAGAATATCGCTATAAAGCCAGCCACACATTTTTGGTTTCCCAGTGCACGTGAAAGTTATGTTTACACTATATTGTAGTCTATTAAGTGTGCAATAGCATTATGTCTGAAAAACAATGTACATACCTTAATTACAAATACTTCATTGCTAAAGTATGCTAACCATCTAAGCCTTCAGTGAGTTGTAATCTTTTTGCTGGTCAAGGGTCTTATAAAAAACACAGTATCTGTGAAGCACAATAAAGCAAAGCACAATAAAATGAGGTATGTCTGTACAGCAAGTTCAAAATAAATCATGGTCGAACTTTCACAATTGTGAATTCCAGGGTTTGTGGGCACTATACTACATAAAGTCATTTACCTTTTTCCTACAGTTTGGATTGGATCCTAGACTTTTTGAAAGGTCTCAATTTAAAAAGAGAGATGCAAGCAGCCTGCAGCTGCATTACAATTTTTCTCCAGGCCAGAAGCTTTCCTATAAACCATTTGATGAAATGGCAGATGGCAAAGTTACAACCTTTGCAGCTCTAAGACTTAATAGAGACCATGATCAACTACAGTAATGGACTATCTTGTAATCCAAATTGATGCTTTTATTGTGCTCTGATGGGCTTGTCACTTGTTCTGCCTCTTTGTTAATTATGACAAAAGTTGCTATAATTATACATATTGAACAAATATATCTTTGGCCAATATCCTTCAGATATAATTTGTGTAACTGAATACCCTATTTTGGGTATTGCTTTAAGAACTAAAAAAGGAGAAAGAGACGACTCTGACAAATCCTGCGCATTTCTGAATAAGTGTGAATTGGGTTATAATAGGCTGAAATGAGAGAAGTAGAATATGCTGGAATACTTTACATTCAGCAGAGCTCACCTGGGTCCTGGCAGTGAGGAATTCTGGGAAACAGATTCTCTCCAGTGAGATTCTTGATTTATACCCATAACAGCCCGATTAAGGATGTGGCAGTGGGCTGTTATGATTATCAGCTCAGCTTCTTCAGGCTGCAGTGATAGACCCCAAGGACCACACATTCCATTTCTGTGTGCTGCTGCCTGGATGTGGGCCCTGCACATGTATGACGAGTGAATGGCTGCTTCCCCCCTGCCCCCCAATCACGGAAGGTACCCGAGATTAACAGAAAAGCCTGCCTTTTGCAGGTATTATAATCAGGAAGACGAAAGTTTCTTCTGTAATGCAGTTTTTGCTTCTGCTTCTAGGATGCTACAATTGGAAGTCCTGCACAGAGGATGGGACATGAATAATGGTGGCACGCAGCATTAGTACAACGCTCCATTCATCACTGCCAAGGGCAAATGGGTAACTCTCAAAACCATCCTGGAAGGCGGGAAAGGGAGAAGAAGTGCGAGCCCTTTGAAATCGTGATTTAACATTCAGCAAAGGATGTGAGTCTCCACGTTAGAAGGGGCCACATATTTTGAACTTTAGCATATATAATGATATTTATAATGTGACCTTTATGTGGAGCTGATTAATCACACAATTGACATGGGGATATTTTCCAAGCAGGCATTTGATTTCATGCATATGTGCTCCCTGTTCATTGAGGGCCATCTACACTACCAACCCGGTTTCAACGTGGGGTAGAAACCGGCTTCAGACTCATCATTCACAGAAAACTGATTTCTTATTACAGGTGCCCTCCTTTAATGGTGACATGATTACATCACGTCAGTGATTTGAGGTTTGTAGAGTATCTGATTTTTACTTCCCAGCTAGTACAACATATTCTGAAGAAGAATAGAGGATTGGAGCTCTCTGGTTCAGGTCAGAATAAATGTGAAAGGCTTGACTTTGGAAAGGATAAAGCCAATTTAATTTAAATGAGGTCCTTAGCCAGTGACAGGGAGTTGAAATAGTACCTAGTCTCCCAGAAGAGGCTGGCATGACCTTTGTGCCCTAATCAGGCTTCCTTGGGCTCAGGTGGACCTAAAGAGCAGTGGAATATAACAGGAAAAATCAAAGAAGAAGTTATGTCCCAGAGTCTGGCTCAGCACTGCAGGGCAGGGAATGAGTGGGGCAGGGGTGGGGTGGGGACAGACAGGGAAGCTGTGACAAGCGGTTTACCTGCTGACCCAGGGCAGATCCTATGTCCGTGGGCCACGGGATCAGGTCCAGGTACCACCTTGAAATCCCAAGCTGCTGCTATACTTTCTGTTCCTGCCACATCAGACCTGGGGCTGTATGTAAATGGGTCATCAGGTGTTTCCTTTGGGAAGGGCTGGGGAAGGCAAAATCAGAGAAACAAGCAGGGACCAACCGCTTGTGAAGTTTTTCCTGGAAGGGTCTGTCATAGAATAATGTCCTAGAAACTAGAAGGAAGGGCTGCTCTGATCAACTGACCAGGGACTGGAGAAGATGCCTGTGAGTCCAGGAGCAGGGGATGGGAAAAGGATGGAAAATGGCAGAAAGTGAGTTCTCCAACCCTGCCACTGATCACAGTACAGGACGCATCCCCAGACGGGTTTACTTTGCTGAGAGTGTCTCTGTACTTCTGGGCTGGCACAGCTGAGCTCCAGCTCTGTCCCGAGTCTAGGATCTCCAGTTCTGCAGAGGCACACTAGCCTAATCGAGCTTGGCCATCTTCTGTGACCAACTCAACAGGAGAGTCTAGAAGATAGCTAAGCTACCAAATGTACCAGTGTATTCTTTTTATTTTGGTTTCCTTGAGCCGAGAGGATTAAAATGGTAAGAAAGCTCAGAGTGGCAACACTCTGAAGGTAAACTGAGGATAGTAAAAGCCTCCCCACTTTCCAAGAAGTACTGTTTCTCTTTGTTGCTCACTGAGACCTGGGAGCTACTCTTTCCAAGGGGAATGGACCATTTGGTTTCTGTTGGTTCTGTGTTGTGGGAGTCAGCCCCTGTTGGAGCTGAAGCTCGATACAAAGCCACAGTGAGCTGAGTTGCGCTTGCTGTTCCTTAGACTTCACCTGATAGTACCTTGTTTGGAGAGAATTATAAATGAAAGGGAAACATTCCCACTGGCCAGAAACTTGGCTTAGAAGTGCTCATTTGGGGAAGCTCTTTTTTGCTGTTTAAATAAATCTACTGATATAAATCAGTATTTGTGACTATGAGAGCAGACCAAGTAAACAAAGCCGACATATTTATTGTGAACGGCAAACGCCTTGGAGGTTCTCTGTGGGAATCGAGGAGTGGGAGAGAGCTCATCATTTTCTGCACAAAGAAAACGAACTGTTTCATTCGTTTAGTTACAAAGACATTTTTCTTTAAAAGTAGTTATTACTGAAATCTTGCCAGATTTGTGCCTCTTACAGGCACATGAAGCATCAAGAACATGAGGTACAAGCAACGGCATTAGGATTAGCTCTCACCTTATCTCCACCATCTGGAGGAAACTATTGAAAAGGAGAAAAGCAGCTACTGACAAAATGTTCTCCTGTTGGACAGAAATCATCTCACAGAACATGAACATCAGACGAGGGCATTCTGTGACTATGGAGAAGTGAGAGAAAAATAAAATGAGAGAACTTGGTAATTTATCTACGTCAGCACAGACTAACACAAACCACAAGCATATCAAACATCCTCCTATTTCAGCTCATGAATGACTGTCACAGCTCCCCTGGATCCTCTGTCCCTTTCTCCTTCCTTCATCCCTGTCTTTCCCTTTCCTCCTCCTCCCATCTCTTTTTTCCTTCTTGCCCTCTACCACCTCCTCCTTTTTCTCCTCTTCTTTGTTACATGGCTCACCAGTATTTCTTTAATGATTGATTTATTTTTTTCCCTTTCACATGAACAGTAATTGTGGGTCACGCAATTCTTTCCTTGATACTCTGTTCGTCTTGCTGCTTTGTCTTCTGAAGTACTGTTTTGGGAAAGAAGTCTCATGCCTAGTCTGATATTTTTTTTCTTTGAATATACATCTTAAAATAATTTCAATCTTAAAAATTATGTAAAATCTCTCTTGGAAAATCCATCAGTTTGCTTCTTGAATAAATTGTAGAGTCAGTCGAAATATTGCTGTAACTTCTAAGAAAAGATAAAATACATTATTTCAAATGCTGCATAATTAAAAGTCTAATCCTTGCTAACACTGTCAGTATTTTAAAGTTTAGTTACTGTAATGGGTATGTCATGGTATCGCATTGTGATTTTAATTTGCATTTTTCTGACTAATGATATTCAGCATCTTCTCATATGCTCATTGACCATTCCTATAACTTCTTTTGTGAAATGTTCTTTTAACTATTTTGCCTATTTTTGCTGTATTGGTTTTCTTCTTATTGAGTTGTAAGAGTTACTTTTATATTTGGATGCAGTCTTTTAGCAAATATCTGCTTCACTTTATGAAACTGAACTGGATATTGTAGCCAAACATATGGGTGTGACTTAATTAAGAACTTTATGTAATTCCAATCTGTGATATGCATTCCAATATAAGGTATTGGTACCATATCAAAAGATTGGCATGTGAATGAGCAATTGCATATTTTAATCTGAAGTATACGTGTACTAGTTTCCTATTGCTGCTGTGATGAAGTACACAACACAGTGATTTAAAACAGCACACATTTATTACCTTGAAAGGTCTGTAGGTCAAAAGTCTGAAATAGGTCTCCCCGGGCCAAAATCAAAATGTCAGTAGGGTGCTTTTCTTCTGGAGACTCTGGGGGAGAGACCGTTTCCTTGCTTTTTCCATCTTTTCGAGGACTCCTGCACCCGTTGGCTTGTGGCTTCATTCCTCCGTCTTCAAAGACAGCAACATCAGGCTGAATTCTTCTTATGTTTTCATCTCTCTGGTTGTTCTTCTTTTGCCTCCCTTTTCCATTTTTAAGGAACCTCGTGCTTACACTGAGTACAACAGGATAATCAAGGATAATCTTCCTGTGTTAAGATCATTGGATGAACAACCTTAATTACATCTTCAATCTTAATTCCTTTTGTCATGTAACATAACATATTCACAAGTTCTGGGAATTAGGAGGTGGACATTTTTGGAACACCACTGTTTTGCTTATCATGATATATATTGTTAATTCATAAGATTTCCCCATATTTCTGTCTTTTTTGATTAACCCACGAACTTCTGGTCCCAAATGTGTCAGATAAGAGGACTTTTACAGTGTTGGAGGGAGTTTGACAATTTAACAGATAACACTGACAACTACCTTTGATGTAGATAATTACCCCATATAGGTGAGCACCTTGGGATGGAGAAAAGTTATTGTTCAGTATCCCTCACCTGGAAAGTGGCAGGCCCAGACTTGAACCTCGCTTCTGTGATTTCTCTGGCCATACTTTCTGATCCCCCTACTCAGGGGAGCTATAGTATGAAATGAAAGCTATCATATTTAGAATATTTATTAGAGGATGGTTTTAAAGTAGATCATGCAGAACACAGTGAATCATGGCAGAGACAAGGTATAGAGAACATTGGTCATTTTTACTGAACTCTGGTGGAAAAGACATTGCATGACCGGCATCAAGCAGTACACTCCCTGAGGGCCAAAGGCAATGAGGACTTAGGGACGGGGTCAGGAGGAGCATGTTTCATGAGCAGTGACGGACAACTACAACTTCCTTTACTACAACGGATGAGTGCCATCGGCTGGGAAGTGGTGCTGCTGAGGAAGGCTGAGCCTAAGAATTTCTTACCACATCTCATAGTCCTCATTGAATATTCAGGTTCTGGTGGCCTAGGAATGGTGGTTTACAGTATAGTTTGGGGTTATATTGGTATGTGATAGATGAAAGATCTAAATGACAAAAAAGAATTAGAGCAACAAATCCAGGCCTACACACTTCTGATCACTCACTAAGGCAGCTATACCACAAGTCTTATCAATGGAAACTAAGTGCAGTGCACGTGCATTTTATAGAAAGCGCCAATGGAGAACAGAACAGACGTCCAGTGGTCTCCTTCCTTCTTGTTAAAAGACTTGGATCTCTTTATTCCAGACTTATACCTTCTATGGAACAGAGGAATCATCTCCAGGAGCTCCTGGTTCCCGTGTTAGAAGGGTTGAACTGCCTGATCAGACTGCAGGTTACAGTGGAGCGTCCTCATCCTCCGAGGCACCGGGAGGCCGAACGGCATTGTTAGGTAGAAGTTAGAATATGTAGGAGAAGGAGGAGCGATGGGAGGGGGTCTATAGTGCCCACAGGAAAAGCTCGTAACTAGCTTTGATTAACTGCCTCCAGCCATGTATCTGTTTCTACAACAACAGATGACAAGAGGTGGTCTTGAGCAAGATAAGGATCTGAGTCAACAGAGCGTCACCCATCTTAGGAGGTCCCCCTTCTACCCCCAGTGGAAGAGCATGCACCACCTTTTCCCACCAAATCAATGTCACTCCCTAACCCCACCCAGCAAACTGTAAGTCCTCCAGACAAGAGCTCTCTCGCCCTTTTTTTTTGCACCAGCTCTCTCACCCACACGTTCTCTCTCCCTCTCTCCCTCTCCTCCCCCACCCCGCCCCCATCTCAGCTAGGCCCATTCTCTTGCCTGAGAACCTATCACTAATAAACCCTGCTTGCATATTAATCAGCTTGCTGACCTTTGATGCTTCATTGCGTCGGCAAGAAGAACAGCCTCCCGTAACAGCATGACTTGCCCTCCTCACTTTTGAGCAGTTTATCTACTGAGTACCTGAATGTCTCGTGGGTGGGAGAGGGGGCCGAGTCAATGCCAGAGGCCAGGAGACGAGAAAATGACTCAGTTTCTCAGAGGAGTATTGATCTGCACTAGAAGCAACATATGCACTGTTATAGTTACGAGGAAATTAATTATGTAAAAGAAGACTATGTAAGATACTATCAATGTGTAAAAAACTGAAGGTAAACAGAAGAAATGAAAAATAAGGCTCTCTTTATGAAGACTAACTGAAAAACAGTACTTTAAGAATTTAATTTCTTAGCTACTGCTGTCTTTGTTTCTTTCTCTCATTCTCCCTTCCTCTCATTTTTTCCTTCATTTTCACCACTCTAGTGATTGGCTATTATTATGAGAAAATGCAGGCTGCAAAGAAGCCCCTCAAACCTTGAACAAATTATTGTAGTGTTCAGTTAGTAATGCTGAGCAGTTTACTTGTTTTTCACATTAAATAGTCTACTGTCTAGGATCACTGAACCAGAGCAAATAGACCAGACACATGGTTAAAATGTTAGTGTAACAGCAACAGAAGCTATCAAATACAATTTCTGATTGCCAAGGAGACTGCATGTTTCAAGGTTTCATTCTGTTTCTTGGAATTAAAGCTACAGTCTCTTTGCTCTGATATTTCCCAGAACTTTTGCCTGTGCTCACGGGTCCAGTGGCAAAGGGGAGATGCGTGCACTATATTCTCTTGTTCATTTCTTGGATTTTTAAAAAGTGCCACCCAAAAGCTCCTTGTTTCACCCCTCAAAACCAAAACCAAGAAACACCCAAAAGCTCACTTGCAAACTGATTCATGCAAATTACTATTTCCTTTTGGCTTCCTACTATTTTAGCAGACATTTGCAGATAGATGTGTTTGGATCTCAATTTGGACCATTGGTTATTAATAAAACATTCATCATGCTCACATGCATATGGATTTCTGACCATTTTGGTTTACTGTTGAAACAAAAGGCTGCCCTTGAATTAGAGGCTTCTTATGAAATATTAAAGCTGTGTTAATGACTTTTCACTTAATTACTTTTCACATGGGCCAGGTTTGGTTTACGGTTTGGTAAATGTCATGAGTACTAGTTATAGTGATTTTGAATGACCCTCCATGGTTCTCTGAATTTGGGCAGGACCCATCTGGCCATTTGAAGATTTCAGCATGTGGGTCATTACATATCCAGCAATCACTTGGTAGATTCCAGCTATTCCCAGTGTTTGTACCACTCAAGGGCTCTGGTTTTCCAATAGTCTTTGCAGTTGGCATTGAGTCTCAGAGCAGATGTTTTCTTCTTTATCCTTGATGCATGTGAGGTAGGAAGATCAGGGTAAATCTGGCTTTCTGTGTGAATCAACATGGTCTTTAGTCCAGAGGAAAAGGAGAAGCACTTCCAGAAAGCAATGCAGAATCCCCACAGTGTAAAGCTCATTTTATTAAGTGAAAAATGACTATGTTCGCTCTTATATCCAAATGATAATAAAAAGGGATGATGTGGTCTCAGCAGAGGAAGGTTGGTGTCTTGGAGACGTTTGGTTTGTTTCAGTTTATGAGTTACCTATGCATGGATCAGAGTGCATCACTCATAGACCATTATTCTTGGTATTTGGGATCTCTTGATACCAAGACCACAAGGAGTGCTTTTAAGATAGAGCCTAAAAATATTCACTTGCTGATTTATAATTAACAATAAAGTGTTACTACATTTTGAGAGTCTCCCAGTGCTATGACACAAGGTTCTCCTATGGCCTGCAGTCACTTGTGTTATACTAGTCTCACATCTTATATACAAATGGACCATCTGCATGTTTTATTTAGCTATTCCAGTGTTTCTGTGAGGGAGCTAGAGCAGGTGGTACTATTCTCCTATGGTAAATGAGAAAATTCAGAGTCTGTCATGACCTTTGAAGGCTCTGAGATTTTACCCTGTGTGTAAGCTATCAAGCTGGCATGTTACTGTTCTCTGGATGCTGCTGGCACAAGACATAAAACTCCTAGGTCAGAGACAAAGGCGGCAGCATAGTACAGAGCTTGAGCATGATGTTGGGCCCATTACCCCATGGCCTCCAGCCCCTGAGGGGTGACACAGATGGGCCTAGATGGATGCTGCACATGCAGTGGGTTGTGCTATGGAAGAGGGATCTGTTGTTTTTATAGCAAGCAGTAAGCAAACCAGCTCTTGGTCTGGGTGGAGAGGTTACCTTATCTTTCAAGGTTGCTTCTTGCACAAACACCCCTGAGAAATGGCCCCCCCATAAAGAGCCATCAGGGTCTTCCATTCTTGGCACAGCCAGTAAGAACGTAGGGTGTTCAGAGCCCATGGGGATTGCCTTTCCTAACAGATCAGCTTCGACTAAGTGATGTTTTCAGGCTTTCCAGGTTAGTAAGTGGCAAAGCTAAAGCTCAAATCCAGGTTCTCTGATGCTAACTTCAGTACTTTTTCATTAATGTTAATTAATGTTAATGTTAATGTCACTAATGTTAATGCTTATAGTAATACCAAAATGAATAGTAAATAATTTATGGATTATTAACCTTATACCAGAGATTGCAGGTGCTAATTTACATGCATTATCACTAAATCTTGTCACATCCCTGGAAAGTAGGTACTGTGTTCTCCTATAAAAACTAAAAAAAAGGCCCATTTAACTACATTTCCTATGTTCACACAGGTAGAAAATGGTAGACCCCAAAGCTCATGAAGCCCAGACAGTTTCTTTTGTAGATATAATTTACGAGAAATTCTGTATATCCAAACTATCTCCTTCATAGCTTTGCCAATCTTTGAAACCTTCACTGTTAGCGATTTGGTCTGTTGATTTAAGAATCTGTTTCTTGTTAAAAACCGAAGTTCTTTGGAAGGGGTAACAATGTCGTGTCAGTCATTTTATACTTGAGAACAAACAAGTTGGAAAGGTTTTTTCATGTTTGTAAACGTTGATGGAGTTGAGGACAGAGAGAACATGAGGACACAGGTGTTTGTTTGGAAAGAGAAGGCTATGACAAAGGGAGAGGTTAAGGATTGAAAGAAGGTTGGGCCAAAAATAGGAACATTGTCCAACTCAGTGTTTGGTCAGTGTGGATCATGCTTCAATTTGTTGTACTTAATGGCTGAATATCGAACACGAAGAAGTCACATCGTGCTGAAAATAATCAGAACATAGCTGATTCTGACTGTCTCAAAATTCTACTTACGTAAAGATAGTTTTGTAGTCCCCGAGAGTGTGGGCTTTGGAGCCAGAGGGTCTGATTTTTTTTTTTAATTAAAATTTATTGGACTGACAATTGTTAATAAAGTGACATAGATTTCTGGTGTACAATTCTGTAATACATCATGTGTTCACCACCCAGAGTCAATTCTCTTTGGGTCTGAGTTTAATTGTAACTCGTCCATTTCTTAGTGTGTGATCTTATGTATTTTACTAAACACTGGGCCTCAGTTTCTTTGTTTGTGAAATTGGAATAATAATAGGATTGTTATGAAGATTAAATAACTTAATAGAGTTAGAGCACTTAGAAGAAAATGTGACATTTAGTAAGCCCTTAATAAATATAAACTATTATTGTAAATTCTTATTTAGCCCACTTAAAATTCTTTTTGGAATGAGAGCTAATATATAAAATAAGAATATTTAAAAAAATATAACTTCCCTTAATTTATTATAATGTTAATACTCTTCCTCTTTTATGATTTTCAACTTACATGAAATTCCAGAAATAACTGACAAATGCTCAATTAGGTTTAATCGATTGTAATCTATTTACATAAAATAATTTTTCCTTGAATAAATTATAACTAATTTATGAATAAAACTCATTGTATTTTTTTTGGTTACAAAAGCAATTGCTTTCTTGATTTAACATTTGGGAGTTCCTATTTTGTATCAGTATTGTGTTGGTTTCTGACGGAAGGAACCACTATGAAGACAATATGGCTCCTCTACAAGGAGCCCACAGTCCAGTAGAAAATATTGAGAGATGAACAGATTAGTTTTTTAAAAAATAAGAAAAGTCTAAGAGACATGAAAACATAAAGAAAGAAAGAAAAAAAAATCACACCTCCCCAAAGTAACTTTTCACATATTGATTTTTTTCTTTTTATCATATACATGTATTTTTTAACATATACTTATGTGTGACTTTTATACTGCTTTTTTCTTAACTTTATATTGTATTCATTTACTCATATCATTAAATAATTTTAGAAAACATGATTTTAATGGCTGGTATTATATCATATGCACATATTACAATTCATTTTATTGTCACTCCCCTTGTTGTATATGTAGGTTTCTAGTTTTTCACTAGACTATAGGTAGAACTTGGTAAATATCTTCTATATAAATCTTTGTGTGAATCTCTGATGTTTTCTGCAGTATAATAACTCTTTAAATTAAGTAAAAATGATATACAAATATCAAGAAGGGGGATTAATACTTTAAAGATTTGTAATAGAGGTTGCCAAATTCCTTGTAGAAAGTGTGGATCAACTTACCCTATCAATAATATAAGCAAATATAAATTGGGCTGCATGCTCAGTACTACTTTCATTTCATTTTTTGCTAATTTTATAAGTAAAATTGACATCATAGTTTTAATTTTCATTTCTTTGGTCACTAGAGTGAATTTTTTATTTGTATTTTTATTTCAGTTATTTGAATAAAATTGAGGGTTTTATACCATTTTCGGCCCTTTGTCTTCTTTTGTGAATTTCCTGTTAATGTTCTTTGTCAATCTTTTTATTGTCATATTCATATTTTTCATACTGAAATTTATGTAGTAAGAACTGTCAAACTTTGCTATACGATGTATGGAAAAGTTCCTCCCCATTTTGTTTTCTCTAGTCTGCAGAGGGAAGAGAGAACAAATCTAGAGGGAAGCACTTGGGAGACAATGTGAAGTCTCTGAGAAAGATACAAGGAATGCCTATAAATGTAGCTGGTATTCTTTTGTTAAAAAGATTTTTGTTGAAAAGTGTAACTAACATACAACATTATATCAGTTTCAGGTGTACACTATAGTTATTCACATTTATATACCTAAAGAAGTGATCACCATGAGTCCAGCAACCATTTGACATCGTACAATGCTATCACAATATTTATTGACTATATTCCCCATGCTGTACATCACATCCCCATGACTAATTTGTTTTATACCTGGAGATTTGAACCTCTTATTTCATTTATGTTCCCCCCTTTTTAATTTTTTGATTACAGTTAACATTCAATATTATTTTGTATCAATTTCAGGTGTACATCATAGTGATGAGACATTTGTGTAATTTAAGAAGTGATCCCCCTGACTAGTCTAGTACCCACCTGGCACTCTACATAGCTATTACCATATTATTCACTATATTCCCTATGCTTTACTTTACACCCCCATGACTATTCTTAACTACCAATTTGTACTTCTTAAACTCTTCACCTTTTTCACCCTGACCCCTTCCCCTCTCCCATCTATCACCCCAATAAATCTAGTACCCATCTGACACCATATATAGTTATTACAATATTATTGACTATATTCCTTATGCTATACCCTACATTTCCATAACTACTGTGTAACAACCAATGTGTATTTCTTAATCCCTTTCCATTTTTCACTGACCCCCACAACCCTCCTATCTGGCAACCATCAAAATGTTCTGTGTATCTATGACTTTGTTTCTGTTTTGTTTGTTTATTTTCTTTTTCAGATTCCACATATAAATGAAATCATATTGCATCTGTCTTTCTTTGTCTGACATACGTGTACTCCACTCAGCACAATCCTCCAGGTCCATCCATGCGGTGGCAGACGGCAAGAACCTATGCCCTTCGATGACCAGCAATATTTCATTTTATATGTGTGTGTGTATATATATATATAACATAAATATATAAAAACATAAATATATAAAAAATAAAAAATAAAATATATAAATATATATAAAATAAAAATAAAATATATAAATATATAAAAATATATATATATATATAAAATAAAAATAAAATAATATAAAAAATAAAATAATATAAATATATATAACCTCCTCTTTATCCATTCATCTATTGATGAAGACCCAGGCTGCCTCCATATCTTGGTTATTGTAAACAATGCTGCAATGAACTATGGATGCACATGTCTCCTCGAAATAGCATTTTGGGTTTCTTCAGATAAATACACAGAAGTGGAATTACTGGGTCCTTCTTTGTCTCTTGTTATAGCCTTTGTTTTAAAGTTTTGTCTCATATAAGTATTGCTACCCCAGCTTGTTTTTCGTTTCCATTTCCATTTCCATGAAATAACTTTTTCCATCTCTTTACTTTCAGTCTTTGTGTGTCTTTCAATCTGAAGTGAGTTTATTGTAGGTAGCATATATAAGGGTTTTGTTTTCTTATCCATTCAGCCACCCTGTTTTTGATTGAAGCATTTGGTTCATTTACATTGAAAGTAATTGTTGATAGATATATAGCTATTGCCATTTTATTCATATTTTTGAGCTTTTTTTTTTTCAATTTTAAAGAAATCCCTTTAACATTCCTGGAATACTGATTTGGTGATGACAAAGTCCTTTAGCTTTTTCTTGTCTGGGAAGCTCTTTATCTGTCCTTCGATTTTAAATGTTAGCTTTGCTGGGTAGAGTAGTCTTGGTTGTAGGTCCTTGCTTTTCATCACTTTGAATATTTCCTGCCAGTCCCTTCTGGCTTGCAGTTTCTGCTGAGAAATCAGCTACTAATCTTATGAGAGGTCCCTTATAAGTTACTGGTTGCCTTTCTCTTGCTGCTTTTAGGGTTCTCTCTTTGTTTTTAACCTTTGCCATTTTAATTACAGTGTGTCTTGGCGAGGGCCTGTTTGGGTTCATCTTGTTTGAGACTTTGCACTTCCTGGGCTTGTATATCCATTTCCTTCACCAGATTAGGGACATTTTCAGTCATTATTTCTTCAAACACATTCTCAATCCCTTGCTTTCTCTCTTCTCCTGGTATTCCTATGATGATGCAAATGTTGTTATGCTTGGTGGTGTCCCAATGGTCTCTTAAACTGTCCTCATTGTTTTGGATTATTTTTTCCTTTTGCTGTTATGATTGGGTGTTTTATGCTACTTTGTCTTCCAAATCGTTGATTCGCTCCTCTGCTTCATCTAGTCTGCTGGTGATTCCTTCTAGTGCATTCTTCATTTCAGTTATTGTATTCTTCTCTTCTGTGGCTCTTTTTTATGGTTTTTATGTCTTTTTATTATGCTTGCTATCTCTTTGTTGGAGTTCTCATTAAGTTCCTTGAGCAGCCTTATAACCATTGTTTTGAACTCTGTATCTGGTAGGTTGCTTGCCCCCATTTCATTTAGTTCTTTTTCTGGAGTTTTCTCATATCTTTCCATTTGAGACACATTTCTTTGTTTCTTTATTTTAGCTGCCTCTCTGTGTTTGTTTCTATGTTTTAGGTAGATCTGCTACGTCTCCCAGTCTTGGCCAGGTAGCCTTATGTAGTAGGTGCCCTGTGGGGCCCAGTGACACAGTCTCCCAGTCACATGTGCTGGGTGCTCCAGGAATGTCCCATCTGTGGATAGTGTGTGCCCTCCTGTTTTAGTTGAGCTTTGATTGCTATTGGCATGTAAGTGGGTGGAATTTACTCTCAGGCTGACTGGCTGTGAGGTTTGGCCATGTCCACAGCTTATGGGTTGTTGTGTGTGTGAGGGTAGCGTGTAGGGGAGGAGGGCTTATCACATGGAGCAGGATTCGCCCCAGTGGGCTCTGATGCCTATTGAGATCACCCTTTGGGTATGTCACTTGTGGGGCTAATTGGGTGATGCTCTGCTGTGGTCTGAAGCCAACCACCAAGCGTGGTTCTGGGGCTTCTTGAGAGGGGCTCTGGTGCAGGTCCAGGTCAGTCATTGCCTGTGACCAGCTGGGACTGCCTGGTTTGTCCATGGTTGGTCACTGCCTAAGATGGACCTGGAGGCATGTTGGAGAGGCCATACTGTGAACAGAGAATGGTTGCCACCACTACCAAATCTGGGGTAGTTCTGCAAAAAGCGAGGACATGTCGAGGCCTGCTGCCACCTGCTGCTGGTTGCTGGCTCTGGTAAGGTTTAGCTGCCCATAAAGACTCCTGCAGTATGGAGTTCAGTGGGGCCGGGTCTCAGTGAGTCAGCAGTATGGAGCAATGGAGCTCACCAGGCCAATCTGATTTAGATTTGGCCTGTGGGGATGGGCTCAACACTGGAAAGATGGTGCCTGCCTGCTGGCTGCACCAGAGGGGACCTCACACAGGGACAATACCAACCGTTCTCCAGTCCTCCTCCCACAGCCACACACCTCAGCTCCCTGTATGCCTCTGATGCCCCCCAAGTCACTGTTCCTCCAATGGAGCCCTAAGTGAGTACCTGCGAGCAAGTGAGTCTGTGTGGGCTCTTGAAGCAGACACCTGGGTTTCCTGTAGCCTTCTGTCCTGTCCAGGTGGTCAGAATCTGCATTGTTTTTCACAGCCAGATGTTGTGGGGGGTTCCTCTTCCTGGCTGGGGAAACTAGTGTGAGGCTGTCGTCCCTTGCTCCTCTGTGGGGAACCTCTGTGGTTGGGATATCTCTCCCACGTTTCATCTACCACGCGGAGGTTTGGGGCCAGCCTGTTTTGTGTCTCTGTCCCTCTTACCAGTCTCAACAGGCTTCTTTATATCCTTTGTTATAAAACTACTGTCCAGCCAGACTTCAGATGGTTCTCCAGGTTGATTGCTCTATAATTTAGTTATAATTTTGACATGTTCCCGGGATGAGATAAGCACAGCATTTATTTACTCTGCCATCTTGGATTGGTCCTATAGCTGGGATTCTTAACCTATTATACAGATGAGAGAAAGGAGGCTTAGAGAATCTGAGAATTTGTAAATATCAGAGGTAACCAGTAAATGTCAGAAGTGGGACTTCATCCCAGGTATGTTGGATGCTAAAGTCTGTACTTTTGTTTAGTATATTACAGTGACTCCCTTGTTCTCTCTTTGCTGCTGTAGAGGCTGCTAAGACCATTCATTCTTTTCCATGGATTACTGATCATTCATACCCACAATAACAATGTGGTCTGGAATTGTAGAGGAGTGGGCCTGACATGATCTTTGTATTTAGATTTATCTTTATATATCATTGTATTATTTTCCTGGTTATTATCATTTTTTACTTTTTCTGTTGGAAAAATGTCAAAGAGTGTATTGTATGTAGCAGATGCTTCAGTGCATGTCTATATCCTTGTTTTCTTGAAAAAATATATATTCTGCTGTTGGTGTGTGGAGTGTTTTGTAAATGTCATTTAGAACCTGATAGTTGATGGTGCTAAGTTCTATGTCCTGGCTGATTGTCTGTTAGTAGACCTGTCAATCGTCAAGAGGAGTTTTGAAGTCTCCACTATAACTGAATTTCTTTTATTTCTCATTTTAGTCCCACCAGTTCTTGTTTCACTTATTTTACAGCTCTGTTTTTTGGTGCATACATTCTTAGGATTACTGTGAATTAACCCTTTTATAATTATGTAATATCCCTCTTTGTCCCTGGAAATTTTCTTTGCTCTGAAGTCTGCTTTATCTGATATTAATATAGGTATGCTTATATTACTTAATGCTTGGTATATCTTTTTCCATCATTTTATGTTCAATTGGGTATGATTAAAGTGATTTTTTTTAGATAGCACAGAGTAGGGTCATTTTTGTTTTTATCTATTCTGTTAATCCTTGTCTTTTAATTGTATATTTAAACTATTTACATTTAATGTAATTTTTGATATAGTGCTTCAGCCTGCCATTCAATTGCTTTGTGTTTTTCCCTGTTTTTAATTTCTCTGTTTTCTTTTTCCTGCCTTTAGTGAGCTACTTCAACATATTTTGTAATTTTTAATTTTGATTCAGGTATAGTATTTTTGAGTACATCTCTTTTTAAACTATTTTTTTTATTTTTCAGTTACAGTTGACATACAGAGTGATTTCTATATAGATTTTTTAGTGATTGCAGTTATGTATACATAATCAGTCTACTACTGTAAACATTTTTGTAGTTCAGTTTGAAGTGTAGAAACCTTCACTTATGTCTCTTTATCCTCTCGTTTTATAATATAAATAGTATGTTTTATATTATAATGTACTATAATTATCTTAAAAATAAGAAAAAAGACTGTAAGGTGGAGAGAAAAAGGCCGACTGATTATAGAGACCTTGGGACCCAAGGAATGACACAGCAATGAGTTCCCTGAGAATTCTTCTTGCTTCCCATATATCCCCGATTGGTTGCCGGAGTGACCTCCATCCAGTAAAGATCAATGGGCACAGATTAAAAGCCCAAAGAAAAGCCTGCCCTCTCTAAAGAACTGGGAGAAGGGAATTTAGCAAGACAGAAAATTTTTCAACAATAACTACCTTACTGCAGCCAAATATGGAAAAACACAGGTACCCTGCTATCCCCGTTAGCAAAGACTCAATGGGGAGCTTAAATTTCCACTCTCATTTCGTGATAATAAGGCTTTGTATGATATGCATTCTTCTAAATTTGTTGAAGTTTGTTTGTGGCTCAGAATATGATCTATCTTGATGTGTGTTCCATGTGCACTTGAAAAGAAAGTACATTTTGCTGTTGTTGGGAGGAGAGTTCTATATATTATTTAGGTTTAGTTGGTTGATAGTGTTGTTTGGTTCTATAATATAATTTTTAATGGTTTTGTGTCTTGCTCTATCAACTGCTGAGGAGAGTATTGTGGATTTGTTAATTTCCTCTTTAAGTTCCCTCGGTTTGGGGCTCGTATATTTAAAGCTTTGTTGTTTAGTTCGTACATAAATTGTTATGCATTCTTGGAGGATTAACCTTTCTATTATATAGTGTCCTTTTTTGTCCCCAATATTATGTTTTTTGAAGCTTGCTTAGTAGTATATGAATATAATTAGTCCAGCTTTCACTTGTATAATGTGTGCATGGTGTATCTTTCTCCATCCTTTTCCTTTTTTTTTTTTTTTTTAAGATTTTATTGGGGGAAGGGGAACAGGACTTTATTGGAGAACAGTGTGTACTTCCAGGACTTTTTTTTTTCCAAGTCAATTTGTTGTCCTTTCAATCTTAGTTGTGGAGGGTGCCGTTTTAGCTTCAAGTTGTTGTCCTTTCAGTTTTAGTTGTGGAGGGCGCAGCTCAGTTCCAGGTCCAGCCGCTGTTGCTAGTTGCAGGGGGCACAGCCCACCATCCCTTGTGGGAGTCAAACAGGCAACCTTGTGGTTGAGAGGATGCACTCCAACCAACTGAGCCATCCAGGAGCTCAGCGGCAGCTTAGCTCAAGGTGTCGTGTTCAATCTTAGTTGCAGGGGGTGGAGCCCACCGTCCCTTGTGGGACTCAAGGAATTGAACTGGGAACCTTGTGGTTGAGAGCCCACTGGCCCATGTGGGAATTGAATTGGCAGCCTTCAGAGTTAGGAGCATGGAGCTCTAACCGCCTGAGCCACCGGGCCGGCCCCATCCTTTTCCTTTTTATCTACTGTGTTTCACTGAAAATAACACCTAACTGGAAAATAAGCCCTAGCATGATTTTCCAGGATGACATCCCCTGAACATAAGCTCTAATGTGTTTTTTGGAGCACAACTTAATATAAGACCCGGTCTTATTTTTGGGGAAACACGGTATATACTTCCTTAAATTTAGAGTAGATTTGTTTTGGATGAAATATATTTGGGTCTTGCTTTTTTATCCAATCTGAAAGTTATTGTTTCTTAAACTATTTAAATCATTCCTAATTAATGTGATTATTGATATGGTTGGATTAGAATCTATCATTTTTCTAGTTATTTTCAATTTCTTCCATCTGTTCTTTGCTATCCCCCTTTTCTGCTTAGGACATTTTTTATGATTCTATTTTATTTCCTCTATTGACTTACTATTTATACCTCTTTTAAAATTTGTTTTAGTGGTTAACCTAGGTCTTATAATATTGAAGTTTAACTAGTAATCTCTTCAAATGATATTATACTCTTTCATGAGTAGTGTAAGGACCTTTCAACTGAATTTCTCAACTCCTTCTTCCCATCCTATAAAGGGAAGTTGTCATACTTTAAAAGCTGTTGTCATACTTTAAAATTTTTCATATGTTATAAACATAGAAAGCATTGCTACTACGTTTTTGCTTTAGAGTAATTAAAAATAAGAAAAGATTAATTTTATCTTCATTTATTCCATTTCTTTTAGTTTTGTTTCATTTTGTAGATCGAATTTTCAGTATTATTAGTTCTGCCTGAAGAACTTCTAACCTATTTTATAGAGTAGGTATGCTAATAATAAATTTCCTTAGTTTTTGTCTGAAAAGTATTTTTCCTTCTTTGTTTTTTTTTTTTAAGAAAGGAGAAAACTGTATTAAAATTGTAATACTTAATATATGCTGATAACAAAAGATGAATACAAGTCACGTTTGACTTCTGCAATTACAAGAGGTGCTCAAAGTGGTTACCATCAGTGTAATTTTTTTTTTTAATGTTTTTTTTCTTTTTTTTTTAAATTTTTATTTATTTATTTATTTTTTTAATTAGTTTCAGGTGCACAAGACAAAGCAAAACTTAGACGTTTATCATTTATATCCCTCACACTGTGTGAACCCCCCTCCCCCCATCCACTATCCCTCTGTACGTTCCCAAAACCTCTCACCTTCCCCTTATTCCCACCCCCCCGCCCCTCTAGCAACCCTCTGTTTTTCCTCCATGTTTCCAAAACTGTTTCTGATTAGTTCATTCACTTATTCTTTTCTTTAGATTCCGCATATAAGTGAGATCATATGGTATTTGTCTTTCTCTTTCTGACTTATTTCACTTAACATAATGTTCTCTAGGTCCATCCATGTTGTTGCAAATGGTAAGATTTCTTTCTTCTTTATGGCTGCGTAATACTCCATTGTATAAATGTACCACAGTTTCTTAATCCAGTCATCTACTGATGGGCATTTCGGTTGTTTCCAGGTCTTGGCTATTGTATATAGTGCTGCAATAAACATAGGAGTGCATAAAGATTTTTGAATTGGAGTTTTGGATTTCTCCGGATAGATACCTAGGAGTGGGATTGCTGGATCATAAGGTAGTTCCATTTTCAGATTTTTGAGATATCTCCAAACTGTTTTCCATAGTGGCTGCACCAATCTGCATTCCCACCAACAGTGCACCAGCGTTCCCTTTTCTCCGCATCCACGCCAGCACTTGTTGTTTGTTGATTTATTGATGATAGCCATCCTGACTGGGGTGAGGTGGTATCTCATTGTGGTTTTTATTTGCATTTCTCTAATGGTTAGTGAGGTTGAACATTTCTTCATATGTCTGTTTGCCATCTGTGTGTCCTTTTTAGAAAAATGTCTCTTCATGTCCTCTGCCCATTTTTTAATTGGGTTGTTTGTTTTTTTGGAGTTGAGTTGAGTTTTTTATAAATTTGTGATATTAACCCCTTATCAGATATATCATTGGCAAATATCTTTTCCCAATCAGTAGGATCCCTTTTTGTTTTATTGATGGTTTCCTTTGCTGTGAAAAAGCTTTTTAGTTTGATGTAATCCCACATGTTTATTTTTCCTCTTACTTCCTTCGCGCGAGGGGATATATCAGTAAAAATCTTACTCCGGGTAATGTCTGTGAGGTTTCTTCCTATATTTTCTTCTAGGAATTTTATGGTTTCACATCTTACATTTAAATCTTTAAGCTCCTTCATTTTTTGAATGATATTTTTGCTGGATATAGAATTTTGGGTTGACAGTTTTCCTTTCACCACTTTAATGGTATTGTCTTCTAGTTTGGATACTTCTGATAAGAAGTTTGCTGTAATTTTTATCTTTCTTCCTCTGTATACGATGTTTCTTTTATATCTGGCTGTCTTCAATAATTTCTGAGTCTTTGTTCTTAACAGTTTATAATAGGCTGAGCATTTTTATTTTTTTAAATCATGCTTACTGTTGTTTGAACTTCTTGGATCTGTTGTTTCATGACTATCATTAATTTGGAAAACTCTTGGCCCTTATTTCTTCAACTATATTCTTCTGGCCCTTTGTCTCTTTCTTGTCCTATGAGTATTGTTGTACAGCTCTTGGATGTTCTAATTTTTAAAAATCTTTTCCATTTTGTTTTCCTTCTTAAGTTTAATTTTGGGTAATTGCTATCAACATTTTTTCAGGTCTACTTATTCTTTCCTTCGTTGTGTCAATCTACTAATGAACAGTTGAAGACATTCTTTATCTCTGTTACTGTCTTACTTATTTCTAGCATCTCTCTAATGCAGTTACTCATGTGATCTTGGATGTCTTCTATCCTCTCAATTAGAACTTTTAATATATTAATCAAAGTTATTTTAAATTTTCTGTCAAATGGTTCCAATGGTCTGAGGCAGAAGCTAGAATTTGCAGAGTTGTTTAAGCAGTGCCCAGAGTTGCTTGTCTCTATTGTAGAGAACATCACAGACCAACAAGATCTCTTCGCCAGCTTGCTGGGAGTAAAATTGAAATAACAAAACAGAAGAAACAGTCTGGAACTTGGTTAGAATATTTTTCTCACTAGAATACTTAAATGTGCTAAGCCTAATTCCATAAATCTAAATTCATAATCTCTTCATCATGAGCTTTATCTCTCCTTTAGCTCTTATATAAATGTTCTGAGCATTAATTTATATAATTTTGAGTATGATTTTAAAGGAGGATATTATAGGTTTTTTTTGACCCAATTCATTTAAAATGTTTCTTTTTACCCCCTGTCATAATCTTCCCTCACTAATTTCTGTAAGCAGTATTTTTTTAGAAAATTCTCTGAAGGATCTAGCACATGCTGAGACAACTAACATCAAGATTTTTCAAAACAGAGTAGTGTTTTTAATTTCTAAAACAGTCAGTTGCAAAAATTATGTGGCTTTGAGGGATAATCACACACATGCACCCTACAAATAATGTGATAGTTCTTTGAAAAGAAACTTGGACTGTTTTGCTTATCTTGATATTGGGGAATATATTCTTACCGGTAACTATTTTCTTGACATGTGAATAATATAAGTGTAATTTCACAAGCTATTCACCCATCCACCTTTTTACCCACTCACCCATTCATTTATTCAATAAATATCCTCTGAATGCCTATCAGCCAGATATTACATAAATAATACAGAGATGTTTCTTGCAGGAAGTTTATGACTTACTGGAGGAGACGAGATGTATTAAGTAATAATACACAATATATTGCAACATTCTTACCTCTTCCCTGGGAGCAGAGCCTGCATGGGACACCTGTTTGCCCTTTCAATTGCTACAGCTAATTTTTTGCACACATTCTCTCCTGTGCTCTGTTGCACAACTCAAACTCAGAATGAGACTGCTGGTGCTCCTTTCATGTTCTTTGGGGTTAAAATTCTCTCCCTGACGTACACGCACAATCCCTATAATATTTATGAGAGTTACTAGCTCCAGCAGGAGGCTCTGCCCCTGAAGCTGTTGGAAGGCATTTGAACAGCTTTTCAGTGAAGATTAATGGTTACAGAAAAGAAAAAAAATCTAGGTCTGTCAGCTGGAAGTTAACTCGAAGTGATATAACAGAAGAAAGCCAGCGAGGATACTTCACAAGCGAGGTGTGTTTAGGAGTTTACGATGGAACTGAAACTTTGATGAATTACATGTATAAGGCTACTGACAGGAAAGTGTCAAAGTTTGTGGATAACAACAGAGAATGTAATTAGGGTTACTATTCCAGAATGCCAAAGCACACCAGCAACCTGCTTGTTTAAGAGAATAGTAAGCAAATGCATTTGTTTGGGTTAAATTCATTTGCCAAGACAGACTTAGAAAGAAAGCTGTCCTAAGTGGAATTGTGTTGCTGTAAAAGGCACCGATTCCCATGACTCAGGCTTTCAAACTTCTAGTGAGCATAGAATCCAGCAGTTAAAGTGTTTCACTCTTTCTGTCTTTCTGGTCTTCCTTTGTCTCTCTGGGTTGAGAATCTAGATGGAAAAACAGTGAAGAATCAACTAATGTGGAGGTTTGGTTCAGGAGTTTTAGTTATTCCTTAAATACTTATTGTATTTTGCTTATTTCTTAAAATGCAATTGAGACAAATGCCACTGTTTGATTTTCTTTGGAATCTTATCTGTTCTCATTTTGGCTGAGAAGCTTATGACTTCTTAGACATAAGTTCCTACAAGGTGTTCTGTAAACATCGATTCAACAATTTGGTGCTATCGTCATTTGCCAAGAGTCCCTCATTCCCCCACTCATTTTAGGGGTCTAGAATCTCAGACATTCTGCTGCATTCCACATAATGGAAAGCTGCAGGGAAGAACCAGGCAGGGTGTCATCATCTTTATGATTTAAACAGAGTTCTTTATCATTCACCCAGTTGTCAATATAGTCTACCTAGAAAAGACATCATCTGAGACAGAATCTGTAGTCAAAGGTCCTCATCCTTCCAGAACAAGCTGTCCTACTCCTCTGTCCTGAAGGGAAGGCTGTGTTATTATGAGTCTGAGCAGATGGTGACCTGCCCCTTAGAGATGGTCTGGTGTCTGTGGTACTTGACACATCTTTTTTTCTTCTGTTTGTTAAACGTCATCAGTGCAAAAAAAAAAAAGATCTTTCTGAGTAATAAATTTGAGAAGTATGTATTTCTACAGGGTACAAATCTGTATGTTCTCACTTGCAATTCATGAACCTTATTGAGGTTAATACACTTAAGAGCAGGAATAAGAAATATTAGCTAGGGGCCGGCCCGGTGGCTCAGGTGGTTAGAACTCCATGCTCCTAACTCCGAAGGCTGCCAGTTCGATTCCCACATGGGCCAGTGGGCTCTCAACCACAAGGTTGCCAGTTCAATTCCTTGAGTCCCGCAAGGGATGGTGGGCTCCACCCCCTGCAACTAAGATTGAACACGGCAGCTTGAGCTGAGCTGCCGCTGAGCTCCCAGACGGCTCAGTTGGTTGGAGTGTGTCCTCTCAACCACAAGGTTGCCTATGCAACTCCCACAAGGGATGGTGGGCTGTGCCCCCTGCAACTAGCAACAGCGGCTGGACCTGGAACTGAGCTGCGCCCTCCACAACTAAAACTGAAAGGACAACAACTTGAAGCTAAAACGGCACCCTCCACAACTAAGATTGAAAGGACAACAATTTGACTTGGAAAAAAAAAGTCCTGGAAGTACACACTGTTCCCCAATAAAGTCCTGTATCCCTTCTGCAATAAAAACAACAACAACAAAAAACTTTATTAAAAAAAAAGAAATATTAGCTAGGCTTAGAATATGCACAATTAGAAAGTAACAGCACATGAGGGAAGAATTATATTTTTCAAGGTTTGGATTTGGGCAAAGCATGTTTTGAATGATTATAATTCCTTGGTTTCAACAATTTTCTGTGAAATATAGAACAACTAGGCATTGTTTTGTAAGCATACTTAAGTAATCATAAGTAATCATAAGATACTTAAGTAATCATAACAGCAATGATTATATTGTAATACTACTAATAATATACTATGTGCTATGATTTTTATACTTGCATTATCATTTAATTTTCACAGCTCTTGAGATTAAGTATATTATTTTGGTGATACGCATTTATAGGTTTAAAAAAGATTTAGTGATTTGCCAAAGTCATACCATGTTGAAACTTAAAGCAAAGATATATCATCTTGGAGTCTCATCCTTTTTAAATTTTTTTTTTTTAAACTTGAAAATCTATTGGCTTTCCTTGATTGCCTCTGGCCTGTCTTTGGCATGACTCGCTGGGTTCGTCTGGCCTTGTTTCCAGGCTGCTGCTGCGGTTTTTAAGGCACTTTTCTGCTTCTTCAGCTTTTGAATCTCCTGGAAAACACGAATCCACAGAGCCTTCTTGGTTGCCCAGCGGAGGTGGTAATACACAGGGATAAAGGTGTACTCAATCCCCAGCTCCTTGCACGTCTTCTCAAAGACATTATAGTTAGTCTTATGGAGGTTTTTGAGCATCTTTTTCCTCTGGTCATTGCTCATCAGCAGACAGTGCTTTTGGGCTTTGACCTTTCCATGTCTCAGCATGTGTTCTTCTAATTGTGGATCTTCACAGTTAAGGAAACAATTCCATCCTCCAGGGTGCTGGTGTCCTTAGGTTTGCCATGACCTTGTTCATCAGCTGCTCTTGCTTGATTTTTAGTTTCTCCTTCCGGTTGGCCATTTCCAAAGTCTCGAGTGTTTTCACAACATCATCAGCTTTCTCTGTTCCAAGGATGTTCTGGTAATCTGAGAAGCGTGGGAGGGAGTGTGTTCTTTTCTTGGCTGGGCAGAAATGGTTTCTGGATGGCATAGCCGCAGGTGGCCGGCAGGAAGAGAATGAGAGGAGCTGAGGGAAGGCCCCAGTGGTCGGAGGGAAGCCGGGCACACTCTCCACTTCGCAGCCCAAGGCCTGGGGCTTGGGTCACTCCCTGGGTCCGAATGGAACTCAGTGCCCTCCACGCCACCCTCAGCATGGTGACTTCTGATCTCCGCAGGTGGAGCTGCCGTCGCCTCCGCAGTAAGGACTGGGTTACATGGACCTAGCCTCATCCCTTTACTTCTTGATGTTACTATTTGTTACTTGAACAGTATAGCCCAAGGCAGGATTGTTCGCACACAAGCACTTCTAGATATTGGGAGGAATCACAAAGAGTACCAGGACTGCATTGCTTTAGATTCAGTGGCTTCCCCCCCCCCCCTTGTCTCTAGCAGTCACTTATGCCATAAGTGTCATACGGTATATATAAACAACTGAGAGTATATTAAAAAAACAACTATAATCCCGACAGAAAAATTGATGGTAAATAATAGGTCAAAGGCTTGTAATGGGATAAATTTACTGCAAAACAAGAGAAGAAAGCTTAATTTTGTATTTTGGCAGTTTTAAATTCCTTTTTATTCAATTTAGTTTTGCTCTGTGGTTTCTTTGAATGTTTTGGGCCACATGTATTTCTCTATACTAGAGAGGCTTGCTGATTTTAGCTTCATGCCTTTCCTCAAGTGACACCAATATTTTGTAGTCAAATTTTAAGGTGCATTAAAAATTTTAGGTAATAGTATGCTTGCATTATTTCCAAATTAAATAAGTTTTCCCCTGATTTTAGAAGGCTTACAAAGTTGTAGTGCTTTTTACTGGAATGTTCAGCAAGTCCTCTTGAACTGTTTAAAGGCTGCCCCTGAAAAGCAGAAAGTGCTCCACTGGGTCATATCTGAATTTGCTATCCACACACTCATCACAAGGTTGGATCCAGCCCAGTGTGGGTGTTAAGATTCTTTTTTTTGAACAAAATGTTGATCAAAGTTTCGTTTGGTGTCCATTCAATGGTTGGCCAACTTTTGGAAGCTATATGCCTGGTCTTCATCTGTATGATGACATTTAAAATATTATGTACCAGAAGTACATTATAATATCTAGGAGATATTTTTAAGGAAGAAGTTTTTCCCAGCTGAGCTATAAAACTGCTTTCTCTAACTTAGGTTTTTTTCCTTCTCACATAGCTGCCTCACCTTTTCTTAGCCAGAGCTCATTTTACATACGTATTTTACCATAATACAGTATATTTATTCACTTGTTTATTTATCAATTCTTTCACTTATTTGTGGTGTTGTTTCTTCCATTAGACTGCATTTCTTAAAGGATCTGGCCCAGTGTAGGTATACAGTATATATCCACTGAATGATAGAAATATCTTTTCCCAACTTTATTGAGGAGTAATTGACAAATATATTTATGTATATTTAAAGTATACAACATGGTGATTTGATATACATTGTAGAATGATTACCAAGATCAACATAATTGACACATACATCACCTCACATAGTTAACTTATTTGTGTGTGTGTGTGTGTGTGTGTGTGTGTGTGCGTGGAAGGACATTTAAGATCTACTTTTAGCAACTTTCAGGTAAACAATACCATAAAATTAACTGTAGTTACCAAAGTTTGAACCCTTTGACCTATGTCTTCCTATTTTCTCCTCATCTCAGCCCCTGGCACCCACCATTCTGTTCTGTTTATATGAAATTGACTTTTTCCACCCAAGATTCCACATATAAGTGCTACCATAGAGCATTTGTTTTTCTCTGTTTGGCTTAGCATAATGCCCTCAGATTCATCCATCTGTCGCAGATGGCAGGATTTCCTTTTTTTAAATAACTGAAAAATGTTCCACTGTATACTACATTTTCTTTATTCATTCATCCCTTGAAGGACATTTAGATTGTTTCCATATCTTGGCTATTGTGAATAATGCTGCAGTGAACATGGGAGTACAGATATCTCTTTGAGGTTCTGATTTTATTGATAGAAATATTTTTAGAAATCCATTGTTGGCAAGAATGTGATAAAATGAATGCTTTTATACTTTTCTGGTGACAATGTATATTGGCATGAACTTTACGGAGGGAAACTGACAATGTGTGACAAAGTCCTTAACAGATTCCTTGAAAATTCTAGGGATCTATCCTATAAAAATCATGAGGTATTTGATCAAAGATTTATGTTAAAAACATTCATCACATTATTTATAATAGTTAAAAAATAAAAGTAACAGAAACATCTGATAATATGCTAACATGCAATCATTAAAGTGATATTTTGGAAGATATCTAATAGAATATTAATATTGTTAAAATTAAAACTATGTATATAACTGAATAATTTTGAATTTGTAGAAAAATACATATACACATATATACTATTTGAAGAAATGTGGGAACTAATACAGCAAAATGTTAAAAGAGATTTCTCTGTGTGGTAATAGTATGTGCGATTTTAATGGCCTTTTTTTTTCTTTAAACTTTTATTTATTTTAAGTATGTTTTTCCAGGACCCATCAGCTCCAAGTCAAGCAGTTGTTTCAGTCTAGTTGGGGAGGGCGCAGCTCACAATGGTCCATGTGGGGATCGAACTGGCAACCCTGTTGTAAAGAGTACCACGCTCTAACCAAATGAGCTAACTGGCCACCCCCTCCCCCTTTTTTAAAATTAAAGTTTATTTGGGTGACAGTTAGTAAAGTTTATTTGGGTGACAGTTAGTAAAGACATAGATTTCAGGTGTACAATTCTGTAATACATCATCTATATATCACATTGTGTGTTCATCACCCAGAGTCAGTTCTTCTTCCATCACCATATATTTGATCCCCTTTACCCTCATCTACCATCTCCCTCGCGCCTTACCCTCTGGTAACCACTAAACTATAGTCTGTGTCTCTGAGTTTTTGTTTCTTCATTTATTTGTCTTGTTCTTTTGTTGTTTTCAGTTTTATATACCACATATCAGTGAAATCATACGGCTCTCTACTTTTTCTGTCCGACTTATTTTGCTTAGCATTATAATCTCAAGATCCATCCATGTTGTCGCAAATGGTACTATTTCATCTTTTCTTATGGCCGAATAGTATTCCATTGTTTATATATACCACAACTTCTTTATCCATTCATCTATCGAAGGACACTTTGGTTGTTTCCATGTCTTGGCCACCGTAAATAAAGCTGCAATGAACATTGGAGGACATATGTCTTCATGGATAAATGTTTTCAGATTTTTTGGGTAGATACCCAGGAGAGGGATTGCTGGGTCATATGGTAATTCTATTCTTAATGTTTTGAGGAGCCTCCACACTGCCTTCCATAACGGCTGCACCAGTCTGCATTCCCACCAACAGTATATGAGGGTTCCTTTTTTACCACAGCCTCTCCAATGCTTGTTACTATTTGTCTTGTTGATGATAGCCATTCTAATTGGGGTGAGATGACATCTCATTGTGTTTTTTATTTGCATTTCTGTGATGATTAGTGACTGTTGCGACCTGCACAACACAAGCCGTGGGAAGGCGAGGGAGGTGGCGAGGGTTAAACTATCATAAAGAGACAGAGACTCAAATACAGTTAAATCACAGAGGACTGAGGGACTCGCAGCCTCAAGGGACTGGAGCCGCAAATCGGGTCGTTGTGGCTATTTATTGATTTCTTACAATAAACATCACATGATTAGAGGCAGGGTCTGCGAAACTCTCACACCACACCATAAAAATTCTTCCAATTCCCAGATATCTGTCCCAAAGCAACCGATGCTCATTGTCCCCAGGCGACTAAGGTGGGTTTGTACAACCCCCTGGGGGAGCAAGTCTCACAAGGTAAAACCATCCCTTGAGCTAAGCAGGAAGAGCGATATCTTATCACTCTAAGAAGTCCTTTGCATAGCAGAGTGCAGGACAACAACTGGGGCATGCATTAGCAGCTTCCCATAATGGTGAGGAGGAGGGGTATGGCTACCTCCTGACTTTTATTATGTTAACTCATGGGGGTCCCAATGGGGTCCCGTCTGGCTTAAGTCATTCCTCCCATGAGGAAACTTACTCGTCTTTGACTGCAGACCCTGCTTACAAGGACCAAATAGGGAGACTTAGGATAAATGAACTCAACCCCAAAGAGGGACAGTCCCGCAGAGTCTTCTTTCCCTAAGGAAAGATTGGAGGGGACAAACGGCTAGGCTGCTGTGTGACCACAAGTGACATTGAGCATTTTTTCTTATGTCTGTTGGCCATTGTATGTCCTCTGTGAAGAAATATCTCTTCAGGTCCTCTGCCCATTTTTTAATAGAATTGTTTGTTTTTTGTTGTTGAGCTGTGTGAGTTCCTTATATATTTTGGGTACTAGCCCTTTATCGGAGGCATTGTTTGCAAAAATCTTCTCCCATTTGGTTGGATGCCTCTTTATTTTGTGATGGTTACTTTTTCTGTGCAGAAGGTTTTTTGTTTGATATAGTCCCATTCATTTATTTTACCTTTTACTTCCCTTGCCTTTGAAGTCAAATTCATAAAATCTTCTTTGAACCCAAGGTCCATAAGTTTAGTACCTATGTTTTCTTCTATGCAGTTTATTGTTACAGGTCTTATGCTTAAGTCTTTGATCCATTTTGAATTAGTTTTGGTACATGGTGACAGATAGCAGTCCAGTTTCATTCTTTTGCATGTGGCTTTCCAATTCTCCCAGCACCATTTATTGAAGAGGCTGTCTTTGCTCCATTGTATGTTTTAGCTTCTTTGTCAAAAATTATCTGTCCATATTTATGTGGTTTTATTTCTGGGTTCTCAATTCTATTCCATTGGTCTATGTGTCTGTTTTTCTGCCAATACCATGCTGTTTTGATTATTGTTGCCCTGTAGTACAAGCTTAAACTAGGGAGTGTGATACCTCCACCATTGTTCTTTTATTTAAGATTGCTTTGGCTATTCGGGGTCTTTTGTGGTTCCAAACAAATCTGATGATTTTTTGTTCTATTTCTTTAAAAAATGCCATTGGGATTTTGATGGGGATTGCATTTAATCTGTATATTGCTTTGGGTAATATGGCCATTTTAACTATGTTGATTCTTCCAATCCATGAGCACGGAATGTCTTTCCATTTCTTTGTGTCTTCTTCAATTTTTTTAAAAAATGTCTTATAGTTTTCAGCATATAGGTCTTTCACATCCTTGGTTAAGTTTATTCCTAGGTATTTTATTCTTTTTGCTGCAATTGCAAAAGGAATTGTTTTTTGTATTTCTTTTTCTGAGATTTCATTGTTAGTATATAGGAAGGCAATGGACTTTTGTACATTGATTTTGTAGCCAGCAACTTTACTGTATTCGTTGATTGTTTCTAATAGCTTTTTGGTGGAGTCTTTAGGGTTTTCTATATATAGCATCATGTCATCTGCAAAGAGTGATAATTTAACTTCTTCATTCCCAATTTGGATGCCTTTTATTTCTTTCTCTTGCCTGATTGCTCTGGCAAGGACTTCCAACACTCTGTTGAAAAGCAGAGGTGATAGGGGACAGCCCTGTCGTGTTCCTGAACGTAGAGCAAAGGGCTTCAGTTTTTCACCATTAATTATGAGATTAGCTGAGGGCTTGTCATATATGGCCTTTATTATGTTAAGGTATTTTCCTTCTATACCTATTTTATTAAGTGTTTTAATCATAAATGGATGTTGTATCTTGTCAAATGCTTTTTCTGCATCAATTGATATAATCATATGATTTTTGTCCTTTATTTTGTTTATGTGATGTATCACATTGATGGATTTGCAGATGTTGAACCATCCTTGTGCCCCAGGGATGAACCCCACTTGGTCGTGATGAATAATCTTTTTAATGCATTGTTGTATTCGATTTGCTAGAATTTTGTTTAGGATTTTTGCATCTGTATTCATCAGAGATATTGGTCTGTAGTTTTCTTTTTTTGTGCTGTCCTTACCAGGTTTTGGTATCAGGGTAATGTTGGCCTCATAAAATGAGTTAGGGAGTACTGTCTCTTCTTCAATTTTTGGAAGAGTTTGAGCAGGATTGGTATTAGATCCTCTTTGAAGGTTTGGTAGAATTCACTAGTGAAGCCATCTGGTCCCGGACTTTTGCTTTTGGGAAGGTTTTGGATGACTGATTCAATTTCATTACTGGTGATCGGTCTGTTTAGATTTTCCAGTTCTTCATGGTTCAGCCTTGGAAGGCTATATGTTTCTAAGAACTTGTCCATTTCTTCTAGGTTATTGAATTTGGTGGCATATAGTCCTTCATAGTATTCTTGGATGATCCTTTGTATTTCTGTGGTGTCCGTGATAACTTCCCCTTTTTCATTTCTGATTTTGTTATTTAGTGTCTTCTCTCATTTATCTTAGTGAGTCTAGCCAAGGGTTTGTCAATTTTGTTAATCTTTTCAAAGAACCAGCTCTTTGTCACATTAATTTTTTCTATTGTCTTTTTGTTCTCTATTTCATTTAGTTCTGCTCTGATTTTTGTTATTTCCTTTCTTCTGCTGACCTTGGGTTTCACTTGTTCTTTTTCTTCTAGTTCTTTAAGGTGTAACATGAGGTTATTTATTTGGGAGTTTTCTTGTTTCTTGAGATAGGCCTGTAATGAAATAAATGTCCCTCTTAAAACTGCTTTCATGGCATCCCAAAAATTTTGGTAGGATGTATTTTTATTGTCATTTGTTTCTATGTATCTTTTGATCTCTCCTCTAATTTCTTCTTTGACCCAGTCGTTCTTTAAAAGTATGTTGTTTAATCTCCATGTATTTGTGTTTTTCCTGCTTTCTTTTTGCAGTTGATATCCAATTTCAAAGCCTTGTGATCAGAGAATATGCTTGGTATGATTTCAATCTTCTTAAATTTGTTGAGGCTGATTTTATGTCCCAATATATGGTCTATCCTTGAGAATGTTCCATGTACACTAGAAAAGAATGTATAGTCTGATGTTTTAGGATGAAGTGCTCTATAAATGTCAATTATGTCCATTTCATCTAATGTGTCATTTAGGGCTGCTATTTCGTTATTTATTTTCTGTTTGGATGATCTATCCATAGCTGTCAATGATGTATTTAAGTCCCCTAGTATAATTGTGTTTTGGTCAATTTCTCCCTTTAGTTCTGTTAGTAGTTGCTTGGTATATTTCTGTGCTCCCTGATTGGGGGCATAAATATTGATGACTGTTATGTCTTCTTGTTGTATAGTCCCCTTTACCATTATGAAATGTCCATCTTTGTCTCTTGTTATCTTTTTCACCCTGAAGTCTGTTTCATCTGATATCATTATGGCTACACCTGATTTTCTCTGGGTACCATTTGCTTGGAGTGTCAATTTCCACCCTTTCACTTTGAGTCTATGCTTGTCCTTGTAGCTGAGATGTGTCTCTTGGAGACAGCATATGGTTGAGTTTAGTTTTTTGATCCAATCTGCTACTCTGTGCCTTTTTATTGGTGAGTTCAGTCCATTTACATTTAGGGTGATTATTGATATGTGAGGATTTCCTGTCATTCTATCTTTAGTTTTCTGGTAAGGCTGTGTCTCCATTGTTTCTTTGCCTTTTTGTTGTTGTCTATTATTTCTGTGTGGTGGTATTCTATGATGTTTCCCTCTGTTTCTTCTTTTATTACAGTATATATTTCAGTTCTGGAATTTTTTTGAGTGGTTACCCTTAAGTTTATGTAAAAGAAAGTTTGATATTTAGAGTATTCCATTTTCTTCAGCATGCTTACTTTCTCCATTCCCATATTCTGGTTCAGACCTTTACTCTTCCCCTTTTTATGTTTTGGTTGCCACAAATTGTCCCTGTTGATGGTGGTCGAATAGCCTCCTTTAGTATTTCTTGTAGTACAGGTCGTGTATTAGAAAATTCCCTCAGCTTCTGTATGTCTGGACAGGTCTTTATTCCTCCTTCATATCTAAAGGATGTCTTTGCTGGGTATATTATTCTTGGTTCATAATTTCTCTCTTTCAATAGTTTAAATATTTTGTTCTACTCCCTCCTGGCTTGTAGAGTTTCTGCCGAGAAATGTGATGCTAATCTAATGGGCTTTGCTTTGTAGGTTACCGTCTTCTTTTCCCTGGCTGCCTTGAGGATTCTTTCTTTGTCGTTGATTTTAGACAGCTTCAATACAATGTGCCTTGGAGAAGGCCTGTTGGGGTTGAGATAATTAGGTGTTCTATTTGCTTCTTGGATTCGAGGATCCAGTTCATTCCACAAGTTTGGGAAGTTCTTGTTGACTATTTGTTTGAATATACTCTCTGTTCCCTTGTCTCTTTCTTCTCCTTCTGATATGCCCATTATTTTTATTTTGCTCTTTCTGATGGAGTCAGAAAGTTCTTGTAGAGTTCTTTCATTTCTTTTAAGTCTCAAGTCTCTTTCTTCTTCTCTCTGTGTCATTTCCAGGTTTCTATCTTCGATGTCACTGACTCTTTCCTCCATCTGGTCAACTCTACTACCTAAGCTGGTTATTTCATTCTTAATTTCTTCTATTGAGTTCTTAATCTCCAGAAATTCTATTTGGTTCTTTTTTAAGATTTCAATCTCTTTTGTAAAATGCTCATGCTGTTCTTTGATTGAGTTTCTGAGTTCCTTTAACTGCCTATCTGTGTTTTCTTGTATCTCGTTGAGTTTTTTCAGAACTGCAATCTTGAATTCTCTGTCATTTAAGTCACATATTTCTGTATCTTTAAGTGCCTTCTCTGGAGATTTTTCACTTTCTTTCTGAGCTATCTTGTTGCCTTGGTTATTCATGGCAATTACTGGTTTACTATTTCTCTTCCTAGACATCTACAGGAGTGACTTCTGCAACAGGTTGATAGGAAGCGGTCTTTCTTTTGTTTGCCAGTACTTGTTGGTAGAATGTTTTATTATTTCTCCAACTGCAACTTATTTTTCTTCTCTCACACAGTAGTGCTATGTTTTCTCTGCACTATTCCAACTTCTCACACAATGGGGATTCCCTGGGAGACGGGCTTCTCCTCTGTTAATAGTTCGCCTAGGTCACAGGCGCAGTGTCCCGGTGGGTATGCGGAGAGCTTTTGATGTTCGAAAGCTCTTCCAGCTGCTGATTCAGAGCCCGTATATTTCAGCAGTTCTGTTTACTCCTGCAGGGATCCGCCCAGATAGGTGGGGTCAGGGGCGGGGTGAGTTGTGAGAGGTGGCCCAGAGCAATGGCGGCGACCACCACCACAGCCGGTCCTGCTTCCACAGCTCTCTCCCCTTTGCTGGAACTAGTTGGGCTGTGAAATTGTGTTTGCAGTCCACAGTTCTCAAAACAGCAAATTTTCTGTTGTTTTGATCTGACACTGCTACTGTTTCGCTTCTAGCACCAGGCAGGTGGGGGCGGGGCGAGCTCTGGGAGGGGAGGGAGGGGGCGGCTAGTCTCAGTGCCTAAGGCTCCATTCTCTGCTCGGCAGTGCGGGCTTAAACCACCGTTTTCAGCCTTTTCCCCTCAGTCTTTTCTCCGAGGTCTCTGCCGTGAGCGTTGGGTTCAGCCGTGTTATATGCTGTCCCCTCAGCCCTGTGGAGCCCTGGCGGAGCCCTAGCAGTCCGATCTCCCGCAGCTGCGGTTGTTCTGGGAAGCAGCGAGCTCGGCGCACTGAGCTAGGTCTGCGTCCTCCGCCCGCGCGGTTCCGTCTCCGCGCGCTTCTCCCTTTCCTCCTCCCTCCACTCGCTCGCGGATCTCCCACCTGTAGGTGATTTCAGTCGGTAGTGGGCCTCTTCGTGTTGCCTGTGTGCTGTGCAGGGAGTCCTTTGTGGAGTTTTTGTTGTTCGATTCGTTGTAAATTCCAGGGGAGCTTTACAGAGGCTCACCTCACGCCGCCATTTTTCCGGAAGTCCTATTCTTAATGTTTTGAGGAGCCTCCACACTGCCTTCCATAACGGCTGCACCAGTCTGCATTCCCACCAACAGTGTATGAGGGTTCCTTTTTTACCACAGCCTCTCCAATGCTTGTTGCTATTTGTCTTGTTGATGATAGCCATTCTAATTGGGGTGAGATGACATCTCATTGTGTTTTTTATTTGCATTTCTGTGATGATTAGTGACTGTTGCGACCTGCACAACACAAGCCGTGGGAAGGCGAGGGAGGTGGCGAGGGTTAAGCTATCATAAAGAGACAGAGACTCAAATACAGTTAAATCACAGAGGACTGAGGGACTCGCAGCCTCAAGGGACTGGAGCCGCAAATCGGGTTGTTGTGGCTATTTATTGATTTCTTACAATAAACATCACATGATTAGAGGCAGGGTCTGTGAAACTCTCACACCACACCATAAAAATTCTTCCAATTCCCAGATATCTGTCCCAAAGCAACCGATGCTCATTGTCCCCAGGCGACTAAGGTGGGTTTGTACAACCCCCTGGGGGAGCAAGTCTCACAAGGTAAAACCATCCCTTGAGCTAAGCAGGAAGAGCGATATCTTATCGCTCTAAGAAGTCCTTTGCACAGCAGGGTGCAGGACAACAACTGGGGCATGCATTAGCAGCCTCCCATAATGGTGAGGAGGAGGGGTATGGCTACCTCCTGACTTTTATTATGTTAACTCATGGGGGTCCCAATGGGGTCCCGTCTGGCTTAAGTCATTCCTCCCATGAGGAAACTTACTCGTCTTTGACTGCAGACCCTGCTTACAAGGACCAAATAGGGAGACAGGATAAATGAACTCAACCCCAAAGAGGGACAGTCCCGCAGAGTCTTCTTTCCCTAAGGAAAGATTGGAGGGGACAAACGGCTAGGCTGCTGTGTGACCACAAGTGACATTGAGCATTTTTTCTTATGTCTGTTGGCCATTGTATGTCCTCTGTGAAGAAATATCTCTTCAGGTCCTCTGCCCATTTTTTAATAGAATTGTTTGTTTTTTGTTGTTGAGCTGTGTGAGTTCCTTATATATTTTGGGTACTAGCCCTTTATCGGAGGCATTGTTTGCAAAAATCTTCTCCCATTTGGTTGGATGCCTCTTTATTTTGTGATGGTTTCTTTTGTTGTGCAGAAGATTTTAAGTTTGATATAGTCCCATTCATTTATTTTAGCTTTTACTTCCCTTGCCTTTGCAGTCAAATTCATAAAATGCTCTTTGAACCAAAGGCCCCTAAGTTTAGTACCTATGTTATCTTCTAAGCAGTTTATTGTACCAGGTCTTATTTTCAGGTCTTTAATCCATTTTGAATTAATTATGGTACATGATGACAGATAGCAGTCTAATTTCATTGTTTTGCATGTGGTTTTCCAATTCTCCCAGCACCATTTATTGAAGAGGTTGTCTTTTCTCCATTGTATGTTTTTGCCTTCTTTGTATTATCTCTGTCCATATATATGTGTGTTTATTTCTGGGTTCTCAATTCTATTCTATTGGTCTGAGTGTCTGTTTTTCTGCCAATACCATGGTGTTTTGATTATTGTTGCCGTGTAGCACAAGCTAAACTGTCAGGGAGCATGATACTCCAGCACTGCTCTTTTTTCTTAGGATTGCTTTGGCTATTCGGGGTCTTTTGTGGTTCCAAACAAATCTGATGATTTCTGTTCTATTTCTTTAAAAAATGCCGTTGGGATTTTGATGGGGATTGCATTAAATCTGTATATTGCTTGGGTAATATGGCCATTTTAACTATGTTGATTCTTCCAATCCATGAGCACGGAATGTCTTTCCATTTCTTCGTGTCTTCTTCAATTTTTTTTACAAATGTCTTATAGTTTTCAGCATATAGGTCTTTCACATCCTTGGTTAAGTCTGTTCCTAGGTATTTTATTCTTTTTTGCTGCAATTGCTAAAGGAATTTTTTTAAATTTCATTTTCTGAGATTTCATTGTTAGCATATAGGAAAGCAATGGACTTTTGTACATTGATTTTGTAGCCGGGAACTTTACTGTATTCGTTGATTGTTTCTAATAGCTTTTTGGTGGAGTCTTTAGGGTTTTCTATATATAGCATCATGCCATCTGCAAAGAGTGATAATTTAAGTTCTTCATTCCCAATTTGGATGCCTTTTATTTCTTTCTCTTGCCTGATTGCTCTGGCAAGGACTTCCAACACGATGTTGAAAAGCAGAGGTGATAGGGGACAGCCCTGTCGTGTTCCTGAACGTAGAGCAAAGGGCTTCAGTTTTTCACCATTAATTATGAGATTAGCTGAGGGCTTGTCATATATGGCCTTTATTATGTTAAGGTATTTTCCTTCTATACCCATTTTATCAAGTGTTTTAATCATAAATGGATGTTGTAGCTTGTCAAATGCTTTTTCTGCATCAATTGATATAATCATATGATTTTTGTCCTTTATTTTGTTTATGTGATATATCACATTGATGGATTTGCAGATGTTGAACCATCCTTGTGCCCCAGGGATGAACCCCACTTGGTCGTGATGAATAATCTTTTTAATGCATTGTTGTATTCGATTTGCTAGAATTTTGTTAAGGATTTTTGCATCTGTATTCATCAGAGATATTGGTCTGTAGTTTTCTTTTTTTGTATTTTCCTTACCAGGTTTTGGTATCAGGGTAATGTTGGCCTCATAAAATGAGTTAGGTAGTACTGTCTCTTCTTCAATTTTTTTGGAAGAATTTGAGCAGGATTGGTATTAGATCCTCTTTGAAGGTTTGGTAGAATTCACTAGTGAAGCCATCTGGTCCCGGACTTTTGCTTTTGGGAAGGTTTTGGATGACTGATTCAATTTCGTTACTGGTGATCGGTCTGTTTAGATTTTCCAGTTCTTCATGGTTCAGCCTAGGAAGGCTATATGTTTCTAAGAACTTGTCCATTTCTTCTAGGTTATTGAATTTGGTGGCATATAGTCCTTCATAGTATTCTTGGATGATCCTTTGTATTTCTGTGGTGTCCGTGATAACCTCCCCTTTTTCATTTCTGATTTTGTTAATTAGTGTCTTCTCTCTTTTTATCTTAGTGAGTCTAGCCAAGGGTTTGTCAATTTTGTTAATCTTTTCAAAGAACCAGCTCTTTGTCACATTAATTTTTTCTATTGTCTTTTTGTTCTCTATTTCATTTAGTTCTGCTCTGATTTTTGTTATTTCCTTTCTTCTGCTGACCTTGGGTTTCACTTGTTCTTCTTTTTCTAGTTCTTTAAGGTGTAACATGAGATTATTTATTTGGGATTTTTCTTGTTTCTTGAGATAGGCCTGTAATGATATAAATTTCCCTCTTAAAACTGCTTTCACTGCATCCCAAAAATTTTGGTAGGATGTATTTTCATTGTCATTTGTTTCTATGTATCTTTTGATCTCTCCTCTAATTTCTTCTTTGACCCAGTCGTTCTTTAAAAGTATGTTGTTTAATCTCCATGTATTTGTGTTTTTCCTGCTTTTTTTTTTGCAGTTGATATCCAATTTGAAAGCCTTGTGATCAGAGAATATGCTTGGTATGATTTCAATCTTCTTAAATTTGCTGAGGCTGATTTTATGTCCCAATATATGGTCTATCCTTGAGAATGTTCCATGTACACTAGAAAAGAATGTATAGTCTGATGTTTTAGGATGAAGTGCTCTATATATGTCAATTACGTCCATTTCATCTAATGTATCATTTAGGGCTGCTATTTCGTTATTTATTTTCTGTTTCGATGATCTATCCATAGCTGTCAATGATGTATTTAGGTGCCCTAGTATAATTGTGTTTTGGTCAATTTCTCCCTTTAGTTCTGTTAGTAGTTTCTTGGTATATTTCGGTGCTCCCTGATTGGGGGCATAAATATTGATGACTATTATAGCTTCTTGTTGTATAGTCCCTTTTACCATTATGAAATGTCCATCTTTGTCTCTTGTTATCTTTTTCACCCTGAAGTCTGTTTCATGTGATATCATTATGGCTACACCTGATTTTCTCTGGGTACCATTTGCTTGGAGTGTCAATTTCCACCCTTTCACTTTGAGTCTATGCTTGTCCTTGTAGCTGAGATGTGTCTCTTGGAGACAGCATATGGTTGAGTTTAGTTTTTTGATCCAATATGCTACTTTGTGCCTTTTTATTGGTGACTTCAGTCCATTTACATTTAGGGCGATTATTGATATGTGAGGATTTCTTATCATTCTATCTTTAGTTTTCTGGTAAGACTGTGTCTCCATTGTTTCTTTGTCTTTTTTGTTGTTGTCTGTTATTTCTGTGTGGTAGTATTGTATGATTTTCCCTCTGTTTCTTCTTTTATTACAGTACATATTTCAGTTCTGGATTTTTTTGAGTGGTTATCATGAAGTTTATATAAAAGAAAGTTTGATATTTGGAGTATTCCATTTTCTTCAGCATGCTTGCTTTCTCCATTCCCATATTCTGGTTCAGACCTTTACTCTTCCCCTTTTTATGTTTTGGTTGCCACAAATTGTCCCTGTTGATGGTGGTCGAATAGCCTCCTTTAGTATTTCTTGTAGTACAGGTCGTGTATTAGAAAATTCCCTCAGCTTCTGTATGTCTGGACAGGTCTTTATTCCTCCTTCATATCTAAAGGATATCTTTGCTGGCTATATTATTCTTGGCTCATAATTTCTCTCTTTCAATAATTTGAATATTTGGTTCCACTCCTTCCTGGTTTGTAGAGTTTCTGCTGAAAAATCTGATGATAATCTAATGGGCTTTCCTTTGTAGGTTACTGTCTTCTTTTCCCTGACTGCCTTGAGGATTCTTTCTTTGTCGTTGATTTTAGACAGCTTCAATACAATGTGCCTTGGAGAAGGCCTGTTGGGATTGAGGTAATTAGGTGTTCTATTTGCTTCTTGGATTCGAGGATCCAGTTCTGTCCACAAGTTTGGGAAGTTCTTGTTGACTATTTGTTTGAATATACTCTCTGTTCCCTTGTCTCTTTCTTCTTTCCTTGGTATGCCCATTATTCTTATATTGCTCTTTCTGATGGAGTCAGAAAGTTCTTGTAGTTCTTTCATTTCTTTTAAGTCTCAAGTCTCTTTCTTCTTCCATCTGTGTCATTTCCAGGTTTCTATCTTTGATGTCACTGATTCTTTCCTCCATCTGGTCAACTCTATTACCTAAGCTGGCTCTTTCATTCTTCATTTCTTCTATTGAGTTCTTAATCTCCAGGAATTCTATTTGGTTCTTTTTTAAACTTTCAATCTCTTTGGTAAAATGTTCATGTTGCTCTTTGATTGTGTTTCTGAGTTCTTTAAACTGCCTTTCCATGTTTTCTTGCATCTCACTGAGTTTTTTCAGAACTGCAATCTTGAATTCTCTGTCATTTAGGTCACATATTTCCATATCGTTAAGTTCCTTTTCTATAAGCTTTTCACTTTCTTTCTGAGCTGTCTTGTTGCCTTGGTTATTCATGGCAATTGATGATTTATTATTTCTCTTCCTAGACATCTACAGGAGTCAGTTCTGCATCAGATTGATAGGAAGAGGTCTTTCTTTTGTTTTCCAGTACGTGTTGGTAGAATGTTTTATTTTCTCTCTGACTGTAGCTTTTTTTCCTTTCTCACACTGGAGTGTTATGTTTTCTCTGCACTATCCCAGCTTCTCACACAATGGGGATTCCCTGGAAGGTGGGCTTCTCCTCTGTGAACAGTTCGCCTGGGTCATAAGGCTTCGCGTTCGTGTGGGGATGTGGAGAGCTTTTGAAGTTCCAAAGCTCTTCCTGCACCAGATTCAGAGCCTGTGTGTTTCAGCAGTTCTGTTTACTCCTGCAGGGATCCACCCAGATAGGTGGGGATAGGGGCAGGGTGGGTTGTGAGGTGGCTCAGAGTAACGGCGGTGACCACCACCACAGCCAGTCCTGCTTCCACAGCTCCCTCCCCTTTGCCGGAACTAGTTGGGCTGCGAATCTGTGTCTGCAGAACACAGTTCTCAGGACTACAAATATTCTGTTCTTTTGATCTGACACTGCTACTGTTCTGTTTCTCACACTGGGCAGGTGGGGGCGGGGCAAGCTCAGGGAGGGTAGGGAGGGGGTGGGTGGTTTCAGTGCCTAAGTCTTCCGTTCTCTGCTCAGCAGTTATGGCTGAAACCACCATTTTCAGCCTTCTTCTCTCAGTCTTTGCTCCGAGGTCTCTGCCGTGAGCATTGGTGTCGGGACAGAGCCCCAGAGAGGAGTTTCCAGGCTCTCGGCCTCACATAGAAAGGTGCTGGCTCAGGTAGTAAATGGCCATCAACTGTGATTGGATGGACATCTATGTGGCTAGTTGGTCATCAGCTGTAGCCAGTGAGCCATTGGCCACTAATATAACCGCCATGGCTACGCTAGCAGAAAATGGGGGCTAGCAGAAGATGGTGGCTGAGGTAGCAAGAGTGGATTGCAGTTAGCAAGTGAGGTTGGTTGGCAGAGAGAGAGAGTGGACGGCAGGAAGCAGTGTGGCTCATGCTTCCTGTGTCTCCAACCCAGCCGCCAGAGAGACAATAGTGGTATGACTCCCCTATGTATGGCTCCGTGGGTGTTCCTTTTTGGCCTCACCATATCTTGCATTCTTATGTGGGGAGCGGGAGCAGAGACACCACATGACACCCCGCATGACAGTTGGGTTCAGCCATATGATTTTCTGTCCCCTCAGCCCTGTGAGCCATAAGCGGAGCCCTAGCAGTCTGAGTTCTTCCCTCTCCCGCAGCTGCGGTAGTTCTGGGATGCAGTGAACTTGGAGCACTGAGCTAGGTCTGCATCCTGCACCTGCATGGCTCCGTCTCCACAATTCTCCCTTCCCTCTTCCCCCGCTCGGGCAATTTGCTGACCTTCGGGTGAATTCAGCAGTGAGCCTCTTCGTCTTGCTTGTCTCTGTGCAGGGAGTCCTTTGTGGAGTTACAGTTGTTCAATTTGTTGCAAATTCCAGGGGAGGTTTCCAGAGGCTCACCTTAGGCCACCGTTTTGATCCAAACACACTAAGCCAAACATTTTATACAACACATAGTCTACTCCCCACAATAGACCCTTTAAATAGGATTCACTGTTGCATTCTTCTGCAGATGAGGAAAGGAGCCTTCAAAGTTCAAAGGACTTTCTGAAGGTTACCTCAAGGTCAGGACAGGGATCGGGATTCCAACCAGCCCTGATGTCAGATTCCGACCTCTGTGACCCTCATCATGATGACGACTACATTATCTGAACCCAATGCATAGTGACAGGTTCAGAGCATATTTTGAGTTACATGAAAGCTAGATTAAGAAATCTAGCTTTCTCTTTCCACATAAGACAGCTTTTGACATAACACATTTACTGTACCATGTTTCCTTCGGATTCCTGCCATACAGGGATTTGATGATAAAAGTGTGCAAAATATCCAATTCCTCCATATGAATTATAAACTCTGTTTAGGTCTGTGTGACATAAGCATGCCAAAGAAAATTTTATTTTATGTTCAAAGTTTCCATCACAAAGCACTTTTCCTCAGTGCTGGTATGTTTCTGGAAAACGAACATTAAATATAGAGCTCAGGACTCGGTTTCCTCAAAGAGAAGGAAATCTGAGAATAACAGGAAAGGAGGACTGTACTTAAAAATATATTCTTTTTGTTAGAATCAAAGTTGTAGTAACATTGGTATTACAGGTGTTTGTGAGTTTCCTTATTCTTGGAGAATCAGAACTGGCAGCAGGAATCTCAGTTGCTCAGTCCTTGGGAATTTTCTCCTTATGTCCCCAAGTTTGCTTGATAAAGAAGAGGTCTGCTTCATCTAGTGTTTTTATTTGAAAGGAAAACTTGATTGGGGTCTATATTGTTTTCATGTTGCTAAGAAATCATATTTTCATGTATAAGTTCTACATTTCACTGTTTCTCCAAAAGCATTTTTTGTAAAAATAGATGTTATACTTATTACAGAGATTCAAGAATATCAAATATATGCAAAAAATCCTAAATTTCTTATGAGATTATTGCCTCATAGAGGGCTCTAAGTCCTTCCAGTTAGCAACTCTGGTATACTCTTTAAAGTTGGGAAGCACTTCCATACATGAGACACAAACACACACACACACACACACACACAAATTACTATGATTCAAAAATCTTTTAAAGCCAAATACAGAGTTGTTAATACTGTGAGGTGCTTTTTTAATACATATATATATATATTTATACATATTTATATATAATTTATATATATATATATATATATATATATATATATATATATATATATTTTTTTTTTTTTTTTTTTTTACCAACTCTAGGCTTCTTTCCAAACTGCTTGGGTTATCAAGAAAGACACTTTTCCCAAATAAAGAGTGCAAATTGGCCACTTCTGGCTCATTGAGGTCACTAGCCTATGATACGGGATGCTGATGAATTTGGCTACATGTCCAGAAAAATTCCACTCGTGCCTCAGGTTTAAAAGCTGAGCCCTATTTTATAGTCAGGTTCTGCATACTCTCCTGGTTCTTAGAAAACTGTAACCACTTTCGCAATTGTGCTGTCTAACTTGAGTTGGTTCTACTCACCCTATCTGAACTGAAACTCACTCTTTTACTGTCACATGGAAAGTGTCTGTACTCCTTATTTTTACCTTCTCCCCTCTCTCTCTTGCCACCACTATTCTGTAGTCTTTTATTTATATATAGTGTTATTACAGTTTTAATTTGACATTTAAGTCCTTGACGCCTCGATTATTATCTGTCTCCTTCACTGGACTGTGAATTTCTTTAGGGCCATGACTTTGCCTACCTTTCGCTCAGCATCTTAGCTGTATTCTGTGGGATAGGATACCTGTATGGTAAACTTACCAGTGAGCAAACGAAGAATGAGTGAATAATTGTCCATAGAAGGTGTGGTATCCACAAGAGATACCACACCTTCTATGGACAATTATTAAAATACAAGAGAACTGCCTGCAGTGAGCTCTTGGCTTGTTACATCTCACTGGCCCTCAAATCTGAGGAGTCTTCCTTCTGATTTTCAGAAGTCATTGTATAGGTAATGCATTTATATACATCAAAGAATATGTCCCCTGGACAGAAACTTGGCCATAACAAATATCTAATTGCCCTCTGAATATAACAGACCAGGATAGATATGTACAAAGTCAAAGACAGAAAATATCCCGGGCCAGCAAGACTGGTTTGATTTTTCAACAAATCACATGCTACTCAGGGTTATACTCACCAAGGCAGACAGTGACATTAGCCTTCCTAGTGATGTCCAGAGGAAAAGGTGCCCAAGCATACCTGGTCTGGACTTGAAGGAAACTTTTTCTGCTTTGGAAGTAGCATCCGTCTTCTAGGCATATTGTTTATGTGCCTGAAGAACGAGGAATTGTAGGTCACTCTGCCCTGCCTCCCTGTCCCTACCAACTCCCCACCAGCCATCTTCTTTCTTCATCTCCTGCCTTTCAGCCATCCTTTAGATCTTCGCTTCAGGATCACTGCCTCCAAACCTTCCCCACCTCCCCTCCACTGCAGTCCCCCACACTGCATGGGGGTGGATGCCTCTGATTATTACTGGCCTTCACACAGTAGGTGCGCAGGGAGGAGGGTGCCGGTCACAAGAACGTGTGTGATCCCCTTATTTCTCATTTAATTGGAAAGTGAGACATTGGTATTCTGTCACATACATTGGTTTCTGGGCATTTGGTAAACACGAGTCCTCAGAGAGGTCAGATTTGGCCAGGTTCTACCCAGTTTTGTCAGCAGCCTCCCTCAAACAAACTCTCTCCATCTGCATCTCTTTCTGACCCCAAACGTTGCTTCTGAAGCATTCTCACGTAGGAGGAAAAATGATTCGAGACTCAACCCAAAGGCTCTATACTGGAAGAAATAAGCAAACGAATGATAAAAAAGCAGCTTGAGTGAAGACTGCATTCGTTGGCGTTGCCTGGTGTTAGGTTTTTATTCAATTTAGGCTCTGTGTAGTATCTGTTGGCTAGTGAATGTTGCGATCTAAATTTATTCTACATAGAATCTGCAAAGAATTTCACCTACAGTGAAAAGCAGCTTTTCGTACTGGTTTCATCCCAGGAAACCTATTTTCACCTTAGATGAAATATCATACAGAGCTTTGTTTACCCTTTTTTTTCCAGAAGCCTCAGGGTTTAGTGAGGGTGGGGTCTGAGGGGGGCAGTGTTTTCCACTCCAGGCCAAGCTCTTGTCTCTTTGTTGCCTTTTAGCTTCCATATTGATCCGCTTACACAAAAGAAGGAATAAAGAAGTAGTAGAAGTTTGGAGGCCATTTGAAAACTTCACACTGTCTTTATTTTGAGAATGGACCTTGGCTGTAATTACTGTAAGTTGTAATTATGATTTGAATGATTCCTACGTTTTCATTATTGTACGTTTTCATTATTGCATGTCATCAATTGCACCTTTTCAATATTCCAGACCCTGTACTAAACCCTTGCTGTGCATTCATCCCATTTAGTCCTTACGGTGACCCTATAAGTTTGGCACTCATGCCATCATTTTATAAGGCTTAGAGACGTTAAATGACTTGTTGAAACTCACAGAAAAGGAATTGGCAGTGCCATGACTTAACCCATGTCCATCTGATTTAAAAGTTCAGATTCTTTCCCATTGTGGTGGTTTCCCCCAAAGCAGGTGCAGTAATCATTGTGCAGTAACCATTGTGATCTGACAGATTTGACAGATATTTACATGTCAGATTTCTATATATAGGATGAAATGCAAATATCCATAGTAAATTCTGCTTAGAAAATATTGGTAGGTATTTGTTTTATACAAATGGTTTAATACGTGGAGTGAATATTCTCAGGCAGTAAACTGAAACAAATTAAGTAATCTCAGAGCCTGTTTGTCTGCCATCACCATTTAGGGACATATTGGCTGTAAAAGAGAGAGAAAAAATAACTCAAATCAAATTAACCAAAAATAAAGGGGGGGGGTAGGGAGGGCAGTTCTTGGCTCACAAAACTGAAAGATTCAGAAACATTTCTGTGTTCAGGCAGAGCTTGAGCCAGTAACACATGTAACCAGCACCCAGTTTTGGCTCTGGTTCTCCCTTTCCTAGTGTCGGGTTCATCTTCAGACTCTGCACATTGCTCCGTCTCCATTCCTAGATCTCTTTTCTTTTTCACAAATGGCTGGGGCTAGCTGCAAGCTCATAGCTGGCCTTGAACCTCATTGTTCAAGGGCAGGGGAAGGGTCCCCTCTGGTTGTTCCTGCACAAATCCTCATATGCCCTTTTTCTTAGTGGCTCAGATTTGTTCACATGTCCACCTTGAATCAATCATTGTGGCCAAAGAAAGAGGAGTCTGTGACTGGCTTAAATCCATTGGGGCCTGTGCATGGTACACAGCGTGGGTCAGCCCTGCCTGAGCCACATGGTGTCAGCGGGAGGGAGAAGAGGGTGGTTCTTCACCGTAGTCTGGGGACACTGGCACCGTGCTAGCATCTTCCTAATACTCTGGGATGGTGATCTAAGGCCCTTAAAGCTGCATCACATTCGATCCTTTCCTTGTTTTGTAAACCACAGGCTTTGGGATTTTCCTTATCATGTGATGATGCCTCCTCCATTCAGGGCATCTACAGGCATATTTCACCCTTAACAGGGGCCTCTCCCATTTGTGCGGGGCTAGTCTTCCTTCTAGGTATAAAAGTGCCTCTAATTCAAAGGCCTTTAGGAGCAAACTTAACTGTAAGTTTCATTTCAAAACACATACTCAGCTGTTTTACTCCCGGCACTCTAACAAGGAGTGTCCCTCCCTACAAGCTGCAGAATGGCTTGAATGACCATCATCGTCGTCATTGTCACCCTCATCGTCGTTTGGACTGCAGACCTTGTCCTGGGCCAGTTCACTTACATTGCTCTCCTCCAATCTGGGAAGTCAATCTTTTAAAAATCCTCCACACATTTCAAGGCCCAGCTTCAGGTCTCCTTCCTCCAGGAAGCCTCTACACACACTCTAACCCTCAAGAATATCTTCTTTCAGATGATGCTTTTGTCTACATTAGTTATCGTCCTCTGCTTTGATCTGTCTTCCTAACTAGGTTGTTAGCTGCTCAGAGGCAGGGACCTTAGCTCCTACTTTCTCCTAACACAGTGGCCTTGAACATCAAGCCCTCAGTAATTATTGATTATCACTCAAGACTGTGGAAGTCTCATTCCTTAGACGAAACCAGGAAACCTTTGTGCTATGTGAGAAAACTGTTTATGCCAGCTACATCCCAGCAGTCTCATTTGTCTGAGCACTTGCAAGTTTATTCTGCAAAATGGCATCACCATGAATACTTCTCACACTAAGGAGACTGAAGCCCCAGGACCAAAAACGTTTCCCTCAGCAGCTGTATTTTCAGCACCATTTCTGGTAATGGCACTGGGATAAGCACTTGTAATATCTGACCTTTGTGAATGTTAGAGCGTGTTGGCATGAAGCAGAAAGATCACAGACCTAGGAATCTCACAGGTCTGGCTTTAAATTTTAGACTTGCCACTTAGTACCTGTATTACCCGATGAGAATTACTTAATGTTCCTAAACATTAGCGTTCCCCTCTGTAAAACTGGAAACATAATTCCTACATCAGAAAGTTGGGACCTATCCGTATCTTCATCCCAACTGAATATACTGCAATATAATTGAGTTGTGACGCTAACCACGCGAAGTTGGCATCAGACACCGCAGGTTTAGGGGTACAGTCCACAAGATTGCCTTTCAGAACCAAGCACTGGGGGTCTCCAGGCCACCTACACATGAGACCAATGGGCCACCAATCCGTGAGGTTCCTACAATGCCCTTGGTGTGATCATTTGCTGGAACCATTCACAGAACTTAGGAAAGCAGTGCTTATGGTGACAGTTGTATTATAAAGATGTCCACAGGGTGAGGTCTTGGAGGAAACACAAAGCTTCTGTGCCCTCTCCCTGTGGACTCAGGGGGTGTCACCCTCCTGGCACATCATGGTCACCTCTCACCAAACTCCACTGAGCTTTGTTGTCTAGAGATTTTACTGGAGTTCCATTATGTAGGCATGATTCATTAGCTCGATGGCAATGGGATTGAACTCGGTCTCCAGCTCTCTGCTCTCCCCAGAGGTGGGGCTGGGCCACGTCCTAATCCTCTAAACACCTGTCGGTCTTCCTGCTGACCAGCCCAGTTAACACTAGGGAAGCTGTCTAGGGGCGCCGCCTTGAGTTATCTCATTCACGTAAGAAGACACTTCTACTGCTCACGGAATTGCAAGTGTTTTTAGAAGCTCTGTACCAGGAACCAGGGGCAAAATCCATATAAAGGAAGTTTATGTGATAATGAATGAAAACGCACCTTTAGATGAGAAAAAGTAAACATGGAACTAACTAAAGCATTGAATTGAAAGACTAAATTTTATGATTATACTGTTAGCATTGTTGTCCCTCCTTTTTTTTTTCCTTCCTGCTCTTCAGAACTCTGTCAAGATTCTAGCCATTTAAAAGACCCAGCATATGTAGCAGGTAGTGGAATCATGCGTAACTCAACATGAAAAAGCATCTGTTGTAATGTACGTTTGGATTTAATTAATGAAGTATAGGACAACTTTCTGAACAAAGACAGTTTTAGCCACTCCTCATAAATAAAGTTTCCATAACAAGAAGAACAGAGAGAAGGCTGGGTGACCTGCCTAGGACAGTGGGAGGAGGCGGAATGACAATGGAAGTAAGCGCAGAACCAGTCGTTACAGACCGAATGAACACAGATGCTAAAAGTTAAATGTGCAGAGTAAACAGCTGTGATCTTCACACTCTACACTGCTGTTTCAGATCTGCATCTTAGGATGAACTCTTCTCAGATCCCACTAGGTTTTCATATGACCAGTGGCCTTGAACGTGGGCACAAATGCTTTGAGAAAGCCCTATTGTGGGACGACTATACTGGAACCACTGGGAGCCACATATCACTTCCCAGTGATGGGATGTCATAAGAGGTCAGAAGGAATGACGCAGACAAACATTCATGTTATTCTCAGTGAAAAAGAACAGGTTACAGATTTAAAATGAACATAATCCTAATTCTCATCCTTACACACTTATGCAGGTGGACACAAAAAATACTGGGGAAACATATCAAAATGTTAATAGCTTAACATTTCTGAATCGTGGCACTACCATTTGTTTTCCATTCTCTTACTTATTTTCTTCAAAATGTTTACATTGCTTATGTATTAGTTTTTTTTAATAGTTTATTTTCATCTTCTAAATACCACATAAGTGTGCAAAAGTAATTTAATGTCAAAGTGAACTTTAATTTTTCTTTCTTTCATTTTTTTTTTTTAATTTTGTTGGGGACTATAGGGGGACAGTGTGTTTCTCCAGGGCCCATCAGCTCCAAGTAGTTGTCCTTCAATCTAGTTGTGGAGGGCGCAGCTCAGCTCTAAGTCCAGTCGCTGTTTTCAATCTTTAGGTGCAGGGGGCGTGGCCCACCATCCCATGAATTGAACCAGCAACCTTGTTGTTGAGAGCTCGGCTCTAGCCAGCTGAACCATTCGGCCATCCATCCCTCTGAAGCTCAGTGACAGCTTGTGGTCTTCGATCTAGTTGTGGAGGGCACAGCTCACTAGCCCATGTGGGAATCGAACTGGCAACCCTGTTGTTAAGAGCTCACGCTCTAACCAACTGAGGCATCTGGTCCCCCATGTATTAGTTTTATCATAATAAGAATATTTAAAGACAACACTGCATTTGGTATATAGATTGCCCTGTGATTATTTTCATTTTATGTACTGTGTGTCTGAATGATATTCTATCTCCTCAAGGGGACGGAACCTCTTGGAGCAGAGGCACAATGCCTCCTATCTCATGTGCATGGTTGCCTTTCTGTTAGGTTCTCAGTGTCCATCAGTTTCTGGGTGGACACATTTGCTGCCCAGTTTGCTTTCTCTGAGCCATTGAAAAAAATAGAATCTGAGAGGCCAAAAGTTGAGACTGATGTGGAATGTCAGCGAAAATATTGATTGCCAAATATTATCTTAGAAGTCTATACAATCTTCTCTAACCCCCTTTCCCAATAAAGCCCATAAGATTTTAGATGACCATTCATTCCTGAGAGACCCCTGCTAGCTCTGGACGTGGCAGATCACTTTCCTTGAAGTGAGGCTGATGAGTCCAGCAAAGTACCTGGGAGCAGACCGCCTTTGCAATGGGTACCAGTTCATTTTCAGAAGTAGAGGATTGGGGGATAATATTGAATAATGAATAATTTTATAATGGAATGCTGCAGAGCAAAACCAAGTATGGATTCAAAAAACATCATGTTGGAGCTTTTAGAAAACTATGGTGAGCAAAACAGAGAGGTCTTCATTTCATGGAACTCACCCCTTTGATGTAGAGAAAAATCCTCTCAACAAATATATATAACTTAGTGGCATTTTCTCTGATTCCATGATGCCTCATTGTTGATAGGTGCTGGCTATGGAAATAGATGTCTTCAAGCTTAAAGGCACCCCACTTCCTGTCTCGCTGCATCACTCATTCACTCCTTCATTCATTTACTCATACAGACAAAATTCAGAAACATCTGCAGGCACCTTCTGTATAACCGTTAAGGCATGGGGGGGGGGATAGGAAGTAGCATGTTTGTGCTGACATCTCTCACGAAAATCATCACCCACTAGACATCATGCTTCTGATCAACGACGCATATTACCTGGGTTCCAGAGTTTTTCCAGTCCTATTAGTCCTCAACTTAAAATGGCTAAATTACTTTTTCTTTTGCAATCTGTTAAATAAAAACTGGAACGTAGTTTACAACACATGGATTTTGAATGTACCAAATTTTAGTATGTAGGACTCTTTCCATCTCCAAATAACTGAGACATAAGGAAATAAGATTTCCTTCTGTATATTAATCTTTAAATCAAAGTAACGAAGATCCCCATTTTTCTGACCGATGGGGACTGACCTTGATGGCCACAGCTGGCCTTCTCTAGGTAATGCCCCTGCAGTTGTCATGAGTTAAGTGCTGACAATAGAAATTGCACCATACAGTACCAATTAAAGAATTTAGGAAAGTTAAGAAAACTTAAGAGGCCCAGAAGTGAAAATACATGTATTATTAAGTGAATAAAAAAATTTCCTAGAGATATTGTTTAGAAATACACTTCTTTGGTGAGCTCCAGTAGCTTTCTCTGCCTTGGTAATATTTAAAAAGAAATGGACTCTGGCAGAAGGTCTTACATCATTTTTCCTGCTGAGGTGCATTCTGAGACAGGCATGTTTTAGTAAATGTCCTTGCTTGCAATAATTGCTTCTCTGGCATTGCAGTGTAATGCTGCCATTTCCTTTAATCTACGTCGTATATGTTTCGGTATCTGACCACTCAAGCTATTGTAATAAGAGACAGAAAAAAAATTACTTTGGCCAGTTTCCTGAGATGCTAGAATAGATGTTGTCAACTATAGCCACAGGTTAGGAGAAATCTTTTGAAAGGGCAGGGGGATCAGTCCCTAAAACCTTATCTGTTTTATTGCAACGTGATGGAATATGAACACCATCACATATTGTGTTTTCATCCACTGATTGACTAGGTCTTTGGTCCTAAGTGATAATGACAAATACAAATACTCAATGACTTACCAACAAGAGAAATAGAGATTTCTTGTCGGGCATCTTACAGAAAGCCCAAAATGCAATTTGAAACTGGAAAAAGGAATCCAAGCAAAATAGAAATTGCCCATGATGCTCATGGGCCCAGCAATCATGGCTTTACATCTCCATTAAAAGGCACCTCTTTCTCTGTACAAGATGAGGAGCTGGCTCATCTACCAAGGCCCTGACTTCACTGAGCTTGTGCTTTACCCTCATGCATGGCCTCAGGGATTTCCCTATTTTCGCAAATATAATTTGTCTAGGAATTATTTGGTGTTTCAATAGGAGATTTACTCCACTGATATGCTGTGTGCCTAAACAACAAGGTGATTTTCTTTAAAAAGTCAAGTAATGGGTCAGCTCAGCAAACAGATCACTTGGGGCTGATGTCTGATCCATATTTATTTAAATTTTGCACAATCAAAAAGGGACATTTCTTTTATTGCTAAATATCTTTCAAGGCCTTAAATTCTATACTAGGTGATGTTCTAGGCTCTGGAATTTTGATGGCAAAAAAGACAGATAAACTTCCTTCTCTCATGGTATGTATGTTGGCGGAGAACCACAATAAATGAATTAACAAAAAGAAATATGGAGGCAGGGAGGGAGAGCGCTAGAGAGAGGGAGGGAGGCAGAAGCGGGAGAAGGTGAAGGCTGAGAAGGAAGAGAGGAAGGAAGGAATAAAAGAAAAGAGGGGAGGAGGGAGGAAGAGGAGGAAAGAAGGAAGGAAGGAAGGAAAGAAGGAAGCAAGGAAAGAAGGAAGGAAAGAAGGAAGGAAGGAAAGAAGGAAGGAAAGTAGGAAGGAAAGAAGGAGCAATAAACACTCTGAAGGAAACAAACAAGAAGTAGAATATATGTATGTAAACCATGACATTTACATACATCACAACTTTAGTTCAGAGGAACATGCATATTAGAGCCATATGATTTTAAAGGTCAGAGACCTTTGATAAACCAGTAGTTCTGAGTAATTTCACTGGTGGGCCGTGGCCATGTTGGTCTCTTCAGTGTTGCTAAAATAATATAACATGGAAACAAGACCCCTCACAATAGTAAGGACCCCCACCCCGACAGTAGTTAGACACTGAGTTGTCATTATACCTCCCTTCTTGAAGAGTCATAATTTATATTACCATATGACAAATTCTGGAAAATCCTGCAATACCTATTCTATTAAGAATTCCCTAAATTATTTGGATATGGAAACTTGTTTCCTGTCCCAGTTATTAACCTCCCACCTGATTTGTTGTTCTAATGGTTATCCCATGGGCAGGATGGCTAGTGGAAGAGGCATCATTAAACAGAAAGCTCAGCCTTACTAGAGAGTGGCCAAAGACAATGAAAAAGCAGTATCCACATCCTAGGAATTTATTTATGTGTTTGTTTGTTTGTTTTTCACTTTTAACAAGGTTCCATTTATTTAAAAACAAAACAAACAAAAAACTGAACTTATCGAAAATGAATACACACCTGAAAGTATTTTCTGAGGGAACTACTCAGCTAAGCTACGGTATTAATAAGCACAAGGTAGTTTTATAGAACAATTGCTCGTAGATACCTTTTAAATGAACATTTTACATAAAAAGTTACTTTATTATACGTCCAAGTAATGCTTCTCAAAGGGCAGCACTATTTCTTGGCTGAGGGAGTGGAAACAAATCATCTTAGGGGCTTTCAAAATGCAACACTATGCACCCCTGGAAAAACATTCTAATACGCGTCTTTTTTTTTTTTTTTTTTTTAAGCATCCTACAGACTTTAAATTTTAATAAATAAATATCAGTCTTTAATATCCCACATAAATAAAAATTTCTTTGGGGTCCCCCTTTTCTTCAGAGTAAAGGGGTCTTGAAACCCCAAACTGAGAAAACCACTGTAGTTTATCCTTAGCCACATATGGTCAGTTTCTGGCCCTGACCTCATAAAGCACCAGTGTGAGGGAACTACCCAAAGCTGCTATATAAGGTCCTGACTGGGCTGAGCTTTCTGTTCGTTATAGCCCAGGAAGCTGATTTGTGGTCACCTGTTGGACTTGGACCTTTTAGCTTGTTTTCTCCTTCTTTCCCCCCCGTTTTGTTTTGTCCCTTCATTCTTGTTTTCTTTGTCTCATTTTGTTACTACTTATTATTTTTTCATTTTTCTTTAAATGTTTTAGTATTTTTAGTGTTGTTAGTACAGTTAGTACATTTACATATATTTACATATATTTACATACACTTACATACAGTTAGTACAGTTAGTACAGTTAGTGCATTTAGTCAATGTAGTTAGCACAATTATTGTTTATTAGCACAGTTAGTAATATTGATAGTATATATAGACTGCGTAGTTAGTATAGTTATTGTCTATTAGCACAGTAATATTATCGATACAGTTAGTATGTTTAGTCAGTGTAGTTAGTACAGTTATTGTTTGTTCGCACAGTTGGAGAGCATCGTTAGTATCGTCAGTGAGCGTAGTTAGCGGGTCACCACGTCATGTGACTTTACAGACATCCGTATTGACCAGGAGCCCCCCAGTGCCCATTAGGAGCTCCAGGGAAGCCTCACAGAGGGCAGCTTTGCCAAGGTAGTGTTGGGCAAGCACATTCTCACGAAGACGATGGTGGCTGTGAAAATCATCGACCAACGGGTCTCCGAGGAAACGCACAGATCTCTCCTGCACAAAGTCCGCTGCATGGCAGACTTGCACCATCCGAACATCGTCCAACTATTCCACATGATCAGCTCGGCAGAATCCCTCTTCCTAGTCATGGAGCTGGTGCCCGGAGAGGACATGCTGAGCTACCTTCTGGCCACGGCCGCATGTCGGAGGCCACGGCCCCCCGCGTCTTCCGGCAATGGTGTCAGCGGTTCACTACTGCCACGAGAGGGCGTTGCTCACAGGGACCTGAAGCCAGAAAACGTGGTTAGACGCTCAGATGAACGCTAAACTTGCAGACTTCGGACTTGGCGCATCCTCCAATGCACATCAACTCAGCCCGTTTTGTGGCAGTCTCCTTCATGCAGCCCCAGAACTGTTCCTGGACGAATCGTATGATGGTCGTGCCACGGACATCTGGAGCCTGGGAGTGCTGCTCTACGAGATGCTTACGAATGCCGTGCCTTTCAAGGCAGAGGACTCGGAAGGGGTGAAGGATAAGGTAGTCAGAGGGCAGTATGTGGTACCATCTTATCTATCCATTGATGTGGAAAGCTTCCTCAAAAAACTGCTAACCCTCATCCCTGAGCAGAGAGAAAATCTTGAGGCCATCATGCCAGATCCTTAGTTAAACATGGGCCAAGAGGAAGAACTGAAACCTTACGTCGAGCCACCCGGTGATGTCATAGATCCCGGGATAATAGAACAGATGGTGAATCTGGGCATTCATTGGGAAGATATCAAGGACACATTGTCAAACAAAACATACAATAACATCATGGCCACATACCGCCTATTACACACACAAAACCCAAAATCCCCGTATCGCACCATCAAGGTAAAGTCCTTCCATCCTCCTGAGTTCCAGAGCCGCAGTCCTCCCCAGCCCAGAAGGTTCAATCAGAGTGGTCCGGTTTCCAGCAGGCAGAGCAGCAGCCTATGGACCATGCGCCAGGGCAGAAGCCCCAAGAGTCTGCCGGTCCCAGAGCCATCCTGGAGCACAGCGCCACCGTTTCTGAGTCCAGGACCACCACCTCCCCATACGGCATGGGATCCAAGACCACCACTTCCGAGGCCATCCGAGGGTCCAGGAACGTCACTTCTGACCCCTCCACTCCCGGCAGCTGGGGCTCCAGGACCACCACTCCCAAGCACTGCTGGGGCTCCAGGAACACCACTCCCGAGCACAGACCGGGCTCCAGGACCACCACTCCCAAGCAGTGCTGGGGCTCCAGGAACACCACTTCCGAGCACAGACCAGGCTTCAGGACCGCCACTCCCAAACAGCCCTGGTTCCAGCACCACCATCCTTAGCCCAGCCTCCCAATGTCACCCTGGGGACTCCCTCTCTAGCCACAGCATCACCAGCAACAGTGGAAACCCGGAAGACATCAAGCAGGGCTGGCAGCGGGTGGCTAGGAGGTGCTTGAACTTTTTGAAAAAGCTCTGCTTTCTTCCACCCAAGAAGGGGTACTGCAGATGCACTCAGGTAAAGCCCTTTAGAAATTCGATGGCAAAGGCAGAGCTAGAACAAGACTTTCAATAAATGTCTTGCTTCAGAAAGATGTATTGGGTACTCTTGTTTTGCATCCTCCAGTTTGAGGAGCAGGTAGTGATGTAATATTTAGCCTTACTTGGAACAACTTGGCACTTTTGCATGTTGCACCCTCTGGGTCTTCTGTTCCCTTGGCTTTGAACACTCAGCTCCGTTGTCCATTTCTCCATTGTGTCAGGATGGTGTTGCTTGCTCACATAGCACACATGCTGCCTTCTTCCTGTGGATGCTCAAGTTTCCATCCTAGGAATTTATAGTATGAGTATGGGTCAGTTTAGTTCACTAGTACCTGTTCTGTGCCAGTCCTGGGGACTGAGAGATGAGTAAGATACAGTTTTTGCCCTCAAGAAGATACAGTATAGAAGGGAAGGTATTTACAAGAAAATTAAAATGTATAATTCAGTACTACTTGCTACAGGATACCAGGGAAGCACGGAGCTTAATTGGTTAAGCCTGGATGAGACTGAAGAGATATCATGGAGGACTTCCTAGAGGAGGTGACAGGAATTGCACGTATGTTACCTAGAGAATAACTCCTTATAGTACATGATTAAGAACTGCATCATGTGGTTTAGACGCTATATCCTGGAGGAATTCAGGAAGTGGTCATAGGCATCTGGTGGGGTATGAGTTTTCATTAAGATAGTGGAACATGAGTGGGATCTTGAACGATAGATATGGGGCCAATAATTATTTATAATTATCTATAATTATTAATATTATTAGCTATCATTAACTGATTTTTTTGGGGACCTTCTTTGTATCATACACTTAGCCAAACATTTTTTAAAATTAAAGTTTATTGGGGTGACAATTGTTAGTAAAGTTACATAGGTTTCAGGTGTACAGTTCTGTATTACATCATCTATAAATCCCATTGTGTGTTCACCACCCAGAGTCAGTTCTTCCATCACCATATATTTGATCCCCTTTACCTACATCTACCACCTTCCTCCCCCGTTACCCTCTGGTAACCACTAAACTATTGTCTGTGTCTATGAGTTTTTGTTTCTCATTTGTTTGTCTTGTTGATTTTGGTTTATATACCACATATCAGTGATATCATATGGTTCTCTGCTTTTTCTGTATGACTTATTTCACTTAGCACTATAATCTCAAGATCCAGCCATGTTGTCACAAATGGTCCTATTTCATCTTTTCTTACTGCTGAATAGTATTCCATAGTGTATATATACCACAACTTCTTTATCCATTCATCTATCGAAGGACATTTTGGTTGTTTCCATGTCTTGGCCACCGTAAATAAAGCTGCAATGAACATTGGAGCACGCTTGTCTTTATGTATAAATGTTTTCAGATTTTTTGGATAGGTACCCAGGAGAGGGATTGCTGGGTCATATGGTAATTCTATTCGTAATTTTTTGAGGAACCTCCACACTGCCTTCCATAATGGCTGCACCAATCTGCATTCCCACCAACAGTGTATGAGGGTTCCTTATTCTCCACAGCCTCTCCAACGCTTGTTACTATTTCTCTTGTTGATAATAGCCATTCTAACTGGGGTGATGTGATATCTCATTGTGGTTTTTATTTGCATTTCTCTGATGATTAGTGATGTTTAGCATTTTTTCATATGTCTATTTGCCATTTGTATGTCCTCTTTAGAGAAATGTCTCTTCAGGTCCTCTGCCCATTTTTCAATTAGGTTGTTTGTTTTTTCGTTGTTGAGTTGCATGAATTCGTTGTGTATTTTGGATATCAGGCCCTTGTCAGAGGCACTGTTTGCAAATATCTTCTCCCATTCAGTTGGCTGCCTCTTTCTTTTGTCGATGGTTTCTTTTGCTGTGCAGAAGCTTTTAAGTTTGATATAGTCCCGTTCATTTATTTTTAGCTTTTACTTCCCTTGCCTTAGGAGTCAAATTCATAATATGCTCTTTGAACCCAAGGTCCGTAAGTTTAGTACCTACATTTTCTTCTATGCATTTTATTGTTTCAGGTGTTATGCTTAAGTCTTTGATCCATTTTGAATTAATTTTGGTACATGGTGACAGGCAGCATTCGAATTTCATTCTTTTGCACGTGGCTTTCCAATTCTGCCAGCACCATTTATTGAAGAGTTGTCTTTTCTCCATTATATGTTTTTTGCTTCTTTGTCAAAAATTATCTGTCCATATTTACGTGGTTTTATTTCTGGGTTCTCAATTCTATTCCATTGGTCTATGTGTCTGTTTTTCTGCCAATACCATGCTGTTTTGATTATTGTAGGCCTGTAGTACAAGCTAAAGTCAGGGAGTGTGATACCTCCAGTATTGTTCTTTTTTCTTAAGATTGCTTTGGCTATTCGGGGTCTTTTGTGGTTCCAAACAAATCTGATGATTTTTTGTTCTATTTCTTTAAAAAATGCCATTGGGATTTTGATGGGGATTGCATTAAATCTGTATATTGCTTTGGGTAATATGGCCATTTTAACTATGTTGATTCTTCCAATCCATGAACACGGAATGTCTTTCTATTTCTTTGTGTCTTCTTCAATTTCTTTTAAAAATGTCTTATAGTTTTCAGCATATAGGTCTTTCACATCCTTGGTTAAGTTTATTCCTAGGTATTTTATTCTTTTTGGTTCAATTGCAAAAGGAATTTTGTTTTTATTTCTTTTTCTGAAATTTCATTGTTAGTATATAGGATTGCAATGGACTTTTGTACGTTGATTTTGTAGCCGGCAACTTTACTGTATTCGTTGATTGTTTCTAATAGCTTTTTGGTGGAGTCTTTAGGGTTTTCTATATATAGCATCATGTCATCTGCAGTGAGTGACAGTTTAACTTCTTCATTCCCAATTTGGATGCCTTTTATTTCTTTCTCTTGCTTGATTTTTCTGGCCAGGACTTCCAATACTACCGTGTTTCCCCAAAATAAGACCTAGCCAGACAATCAGCTCTAATGCGTCTTTTGGAGCAGAAATATTAATATAAGACCTGGTCTTATTTTACTATAATATAATACTGGGTCAATATAATATAATATAATATAATCCTGAGTCTTATATTAATGTTTGCTCCGAAAGACGTATTAGAGCTGATTTTCTGGTGAGGTCTTATTTTCAGGAAAACAGCGTATGTTGAAAAACAGAGGTGATGGGAGACAGCCCTGTTGTGTTCCTGAACGTAGAGCAAAGGGCTTCAGTTTTTCACCATTAATTTTGATTTTAGCTGAGGGTTTGACATGTATGGCCTTTATTATGTTAAGGTATTTTCCTTCTATACCTATTTTATTAAGTGTTTTAATCATAAATGGATGTTGTATCTTGTCAAATGCTTTTACTGTATCTATTGATGTAATCATATGATTCTGGTCCTTTCTTTTATGTGGTGTATCACATTGATCGGTTTGCGTATGTTAGAACACCTTTGTGCTCCTGGCATGAACCCCACTTTGTCATGATACATAATCTTTTTGTTTTTTTTAAGATTTTACTGGGGAAGGGGAACAGGACTTCATGGGGGAACAGTGTGCACCTCCAGAACTCCTTTCCAAGTCAAGTTGTTGTCCTTTCAATCCTAGTTGTGGAGGGTGCCGTTCAGCTTCAAGTTGTTGTCCTTTCAGTCACAGCTGCAGAGGGCGCAGCCCAGCTCCAGGTCCAGCCGCCGCCATTGCAGAGGGTCAGCCCACCACCACTTGTGGGAGTTGAACGGGCAACCTTGTGGTTGAGAGGATGCGCTCCAACCTACTGAGCCATCCGGGAGCCCAGCGGCAGCTCAGCTTAAGGTGCCGTGTTCAATCTTAGTTGCAGGGGGTGCTGCCCACCATCCCCCCGCGGGACCTGAGGAATCGAACTGGCAACCTTGTGGTTGAGAGCCCGCGCTCCAGCCAACTGAGCCATCCGGGAGGCAGCTCAGCCCAGGGTGCCATGTTCAATCTTCATTGCAGGGGGTGCTGCCCACCATCCCTTGCGGGATTTGAGGAATTGAACCAGCAACCTTGTGGTTGAGAGCCCACCGGCCCATGTGGGAATCGAATCAGCAGCCTTCGGTGTTAGGAGCATGGAGATCCAACCGCACGAACCACCGGGCTGGCCCCCATAATCTTTTCAATGCATTGTTGCATTCGATTTGATAGAATTTTGTTTAGGATTTTTGCATCTGTATTCATCAGAGATATTGGTCTGTAATTTTCTTTTTTTGTGTGTTATTTTTACCAGGTTTTGGTATCCGGATATTGTTGGCCTCATAAAATGCGTTAGGTAGTATTGTCTCTTCTTCAATTTTTTGGAAGAGTTTGAGAAGGACAGGTAGATCCTCTTTGAAGGTTTGGTAGAATTCACTAGTGAAGCCATCTTGTCCCGGACTTTTGTTTTTGGGAAGGTTTCAGATCACTGATTCAATTTCCTTACTGGTGATCAATCTGTTTAGATTTTCCAGTTCTTTGTGATTCAGCCTCGGAAGGATGTATGTTTTTAAGGACTTCTCCATTTCTTCTAGGTTATTGAATTTGGTGGTATATAGTCCTTCATAGTATTCTTGGATGATCCTTGTATTTCTGTGGCATCTGTGATAACTTGCCCTCTTTCATTTCTGGTTTTGTTTATTTGTGTCTTTTCTCTTTTTTTCTTAGTCGGTCTAGCCAAGAGTTTGTCAATTTTATCAATCTTTTCAAAGAACCAGCTTTGTCGCATTAATTTTTTCTATTGTCTTTTTGTTTTATATTTCATTTAGTTCTGCTCTGATTTTTATTATTTCTTTCCTTCTGCTGACTTTGGGTTTCATTTGTCCTTCTTTTTCTAGTTCTTTAAGGTGTAACGTGAGGTTATTTATTTGGGATTTTTCTTGTTTTTTGAGATAGGCTTTTAATGATATAAATTTCCCTCTTAAAACTGCTTTCGCTGCATCCCCAAAATTTTGGTAGTATGTATTTTCATTCTCATTTGTTTCTATGTATCTTTTGATCTCTCTTATTTCTTCTTTGACCCAGTTTTTCTTTAAAAGTATGTTGTTTAATCTCCACATATTTGCAGTTTTTCCTGCTTTCCTTTTGCAGTTGATATCCAATTTCAAAGCCTTGTTATCAGAGAATATATGCTTGGTATGATTTTAATCTTTTAAATTTGCTGATGCTAGTTTTGTGTCCCAATATATGGTCTATCCTTGAGAATGTTTCATGTACACTAGAAAAGAATGTATAACGTGATATTCTAGGATGAAGTGCTCTATAAGTGTCAATTATGTCCATTTCATCTAATGTGTCATTTAGGGCTGCTATTTCTTTCTTTATTTTCTGTTTGGATGATATATCCATAGCTGTCAATGATGTATTTAGGTCCCCTAGTATAATTGTGTTTTGGTCAATTTCTCCCTTTAGTTCTGTTAGTAGTTGCTTGGTATATTTCGGTGCTCCCTATTGGGGGCATAAATATTGGTGACTGTTATGTCTTCTTCTTGTATAGTCTCCTTTATTATCATGAAATGTCCATTTTTGTATCATTACATTTTTTTATTGTGAAGTGTGTTTCATCTGATATCAGGATGGCTATACCTGCTTTTCTCTGTATACATTTTGCTTGGAGTATCAATTTCTACCCTTTGACTTTGAGTCCATATTTGGTCTTGTTGCCGAGATGTGTCTTTTGGAGGCATCATATGGTTGGGTTTAGTTTTTTGATCCAATCTGTGCCCTTTTATCGGTGAGTTCAGTCCATTTACAGTTAGGGTAATTATTGATAGGATCCTGTCATTCTATCTTTGGTTTTCTGGTAGGACTGCGTCTCCATTGTTTCTTTGCCTTTTTGTTGCTCTCTATAATTTCAGTGTGGTGGTATTCCATGATTTTTCCCTCTGTTTCTTCTTTTATTATGTTATATATTTCAGTTCTGGATTTTTTAAAGTGGTTATTAATGGTCATTTTTTAAATGCTCACTTTTGCTACAAAAATTGTTTGCAATGTGTATTTAATACAGGAGGTGCCAAAAAATGTACACATTTTAAGAGATGTTGTCTATGTATTACTTTTTGAAGTTGAATTGAATTACGGTAGCAGTGTATACTATCACTTTCACCCAAAATGTGGCATTAATGAAATGAATGCTAACATCATTCATTGTATTACAATTCTAATACAGTTTTTTATTTTCTTAAAATGTGTATACATTTTTTTGGCACTCTCTGTATTTTGTTAGTTAAATGTGTTATATTTAAAAATACTTTGTAAGAATAGTGATCTAATGTTACTTTGCAGAAAATATTTCTGGGCCAATTGAACTTTTAATAATGATGTACATATAATTTAGAAAACAAATATGGGATTTTTAACATTGCTTTGGACTATTTGTTGATCACTCAACAATAGAACAAACAACAGAACAGATGTTTCTCTAAAACCATAAGAAAGTCCATGCATCTTAGTTATTGTCTCTTTTAGCAGTATATAATTATATTTATGATTACAAACAATTGTTTTGTTAATATATCAGCCAGCTCTATAGTCTTGAAGAAATCAAAACTTACAAAGTGAAGAGGTTGGTTTAACCAAATTACACATCATGCAGACATTGATTCCCATGGGGCTGAACATCTGTATATACCAGGTTCTGGTAGCTTTCATGAAGAGTGGGTTTGTTTCCAGCAACACGTGATTCATTTAAGGAAATGTAGTATGTTTAGACACGTCCTAATGGTCTATGTGAATGATGTTTTCTAAGGCTGTCAGTGCATAATCAGTGCATAACCATACACGGCAGCCCTGAATGCTCAGAAATTTCATTGTCAAACTTGAAATGGCCAACAAAGTTAAGCTCTTGAGCCCAAGTTTTGAAAAATAAAATTGCATAATAGAATATGGCTGCAAATGAATTAGAAACATATTTTGATTCTCAATTAAATTTTGTCATGATACTGAAGGACAGAGTGATATATAATTATATGAATAAATGTTTACTCTTAAAGATCAGCATTTTTTCATTCACATTAAATTCACTGTTACTACCTTAAAATATAAGTGCATTTTAGGATGAAGACTATGGTAATAGCTGGCATCTAATTATTGGGAAACTATTTTCTTATTTTACAAATGAGAAAACTTAGCCTCAGAAATGTTGATTAACTTGTCAGAGGTGACAGCTCTTCAGTGATAGAGCCAGATTCTAATTCAGCTTGGAATGCAAGCCACAGGGCTTACCTTACACACCACTCGAACTCTTTGAGGGAACTTGACTCTTTCATGGGCACAGAATTGGCACTTCAACCTGCCCAAAGAGGCCTGCTTCTCTAAGGAAGAGCCTAAGTCTAAAGTCACACAGCCTGGAAAAAGGACAAGTTCCTGGGTGAGGGAAACAGTGATAATAACCTTGATTCTGCCACTGTGGCCATGAGAAATTTTCTAGGGAAAATTGGGTCAGATGTTCTGGTTTGGTTGAGGCAGTAGCGACAACTGTGATGGGGCAAAGGGTAGCTCCCTTTATTTCTGTGTTTGGAGTGGGCCTCCCAGCTAGGGCCTTTCCACTGATGAAGGCAGAGCTAGCCAAATCATTAAGGGTTCGGCTGGGAAGGAAATTGTCCAGTGTTTTTGTATGAATTTCGTGTTCTTTGGGTCAGTGTTTCTGAACTAGCTGGACTCAGATTTAGTGTACGAGAGACACAGAGTTTTCCTGGCAACACTTGAAAACATGTTAAGACTATCATTTCTCTGTTCCCATGTTCTCTGGCAAGTGTGACAGACACTCTAGTCCTGTAGTCGTGAAGGGTAGCTGTGTACACAGGATTTCTCCTAATCATCACCCTACTGCTCACTTCCTGCTATTTTTCTGCCAACCTTACTTGCCAGGGATTATCTGCTGGCTTTTTGCCCTTTCGCCTTCCAGTGCCAGGTGCCACGTATGCATGTGGTTCTGCTCTTTTTGCATTGGGAGGCCAAGATGCTCCTCTGCCAAGGCTACATAAAGAGGCCCAGGGGCGGGCAGATTACGAGGAAAGCCAGCCAGGGATCCTCCATGTAGCAGAGCTAAGTGCCCTGGCCAGAGCCTGGGGCTTGCATTGCTTTCACTTAAGAGTTAAAAATACAATGGAAAGAGGTGTTGGTAGCCCTTCCTCTACCTTCTCACCATATAGATTAATTAGCTGGACATGAAACATGCTCATTGAAAATTACCACTTTGGGTGACACCAGGAGTGTTTTCTCTTAATTTGTGAAGCTCAGGTTTCCAGAAATAAGGCATGTTTTGTGGTTTAATAGTGCTTAAAAACAGCTGAATGAATCAGAACCTGTATTGTTTCTTTTATATTAAGAACCTTACCTTGGCAATGACCAATATGATTATGACCACAATGGTGCAGAGGAAAATTAACAACTATTTTACCTTGAAAGAGCACCAACATATAGGTACTGCCATATTTCGTGTTTCTCATTGCTAAGAGAGATTTAAAAAAAGAGTAATGATTTATTTGTGGATTATTGCTTGGTTGATAGGAAACTATCTTCGAGGCATTTTTAAAAATAATATGTTCAGGGGAAAATTTTGGCTGTTATATACTATTTATTAACAAAAAAAAAGGATGATGGATTAAACAAGAGTTACTTTCCCAGGGAAACCATTAAATATTTATGTAGGACACAGAAAATAAGCATAACACGAATGAGTTCTGGCAAGCTAACAGCCCAATTTATCTTTAAAGTCCTTTACAAAAACAAGCTAATTAATCCTCCCACCCTTGACATGATAAAGTAAAAAAGTTGTTACCCCTTTTTTTTTTGTTCATCAACTTAGTTTTATCTAAAAAACATTTAGTGTGAATGTCTTTTTGATCCTACTTGATGTCTTTCTCAGTGATAGATTCATTGCTGTCCCCTTAGAGACCCATCTGATGAAGTTACACTCCCTAAGAAAAGATAAAGTCAAATCGAGCTGGCCAATCATCACAGCTTGCGAGCTCATTTATAAACTTTCTGAAATTGTAAAACTTCTCCTTCCCAGAGGACCATGGCAAATAAATAATTCCTACCATGCATTTCTCATTGTGGGGGAAAGCTAAACTTTAGATTTGGTAAAAGTAACTGCTGTGATTTCACTCAACTATCCAGTGCCTCCCTGCTGACAGCGTGTCTTATACCGGGGGTGCCCCAAAAATGTATACGAGTGGACATGTTGGTCAACATTGCTCAAGCAGTAGTTCACTGTAATCAGAAGTGTCTGGACGCTGATGGTAACCACTTTGAGCGCAGCTTGTAACTGTAGAAGACAAACGTGACTTGTATTCATCTTTTGTTATCGGTATATATTGAGTATTACAATTTTATACAGTTTTCCTTTCTTAAAATGTGTATACATTTTTTAGGCACCCTCTGTATTTACATAAATTGACTTCGTGGATAGTTTACCAATTAACCAACTTTATCAACATTTTTTCTCCCAGTTTTATTGAGATATAACTGACATATAAGTATATAACATTTGTGTTTAAGATGTACAACATAATGATTTGATATATGTATATATTGCAAAAGGATTACCACAATAAGTTTAGTTAAATCCATCACTTCACATAATTACATTTTTTTCTTGTGATGAGAACTTTTATGGTTTATTCCCTTAGCAACCCAAACATACAATGCAATGTTAACTATAGTCACCATTGCTGCACATTACATTGCCAGAACTTAAAACTGGAAGTTTGCAGCTTTTGACCACCTTCATCCACTTTCCTCTCTGCCTTTGGCAGCCATCAATCTCTTCTCTGTTTTTATGATTCTGGTGTTTTAGATTCTACATATAAGTGAGATAATATATAGTAGTATCTGTCTTTATCTATCTCCTTATTTCTCCTAGCATAGTGACCTCAAGATCCATCCATATTACTGCAAATGGCAGGACTTCCTTCTTTTTTGTGACTGAGTAATATTCCAGTGTGTGTGTGTGTGTGTGTGTACACACTTTATCCATTAATTCATCAGTGGGCACTTATGTTGTTCCTATGCCTTGGCCGTTGTAAATAATGCTGCAATGAACATGGAAGTGCAGCTATCTCTTCAAGACAGTGATTTCATTTTCTTTGGCTATATGCCCTCATTCTGATTCTGCCAATTGTTTACATTTTGCTCCATTTGCTTTATCTCATTCTCTCGCCATCTCTCTATCGCTCTTTTATTTTTTTTTCTGAGTCTGAAAAATGGACAAGATATAATCTGATTTTCTTAGAATAATTCTGAGTGTGTACATGCTCAATATTTAAAAGATTGGCATATCCTTAAAAGAATATTATTGGTTTGTTTTAAAGACAAGACTTTAACTATCAATAATATTTAATAGAGCCAGATAAATCAAGAATAAAAAACATACATTTGCATTTGAAGTAAATCTCTTAAAGTTAGGGTCAGCTCTGCCACGTAGTAGGTATTGTTCAAGTATTCAGTGAATAAATAATTTAAAAGCATAAATATTCCAAAATTGTTTATATTTCCCTTTTCTTAACATAGTTCCTTTCTGCAACAAGAAGATGGATGAGAGTAACCTTTATTCTGTAATTTAGAATGTGAGTGTTTAACCTTTCAAACTTGCTTAATAATGCAAACTACAAACTAATAAATTATCTTCACATTAATGAATTAAAATGCTGTGTTTTTATTAGCTTCCGTTTAAGCTTAACACTGCAAAAGTCATCGCATTCATAACTGAGTCTGTCTTAAGTTAATTTCTATCAGTTTGGATTTGGAATCAGGAAATGCATATATCTTTAAGTAAGAATAATATGAAGAACAAAAAGTCTAAAATCTTCAAATAAATATGAAAGTATCTGAATCAGAGGGGTTCCCTCTTCATTGCTTCGTCATCTTTGGGAAGGAAAATGGGATGGGGTTACTTGTGCCAATGTCTTTTTTGAGAGGAATCTGTGATCAGTTGGAGTCTAGAAATACTTTTTGGTTAAGGCATCTGGTTGGCATTCCACTTTCCTTCTGAGTAGATAGCAATTAATTTTTTATTAATGAAATTGTATTGTTGACATTATTTACATTGTTGCAAGAAATTGAAATATCATTAAATGAATATTATAATTATGTCTATATGGTCAGATTCCTTAAGAGACTGTGTTGTTTGTGGTGGAGGATACCTACGATGATTAATTTTATGTGTCAACATGACTGGGCCATGGGGTGTCCAGACATTTGGCCAAACACTATTCTGAGTGTGTCTACTATAAGTGTGTTTCTGGATGAGATTAGTATTTGAATTGGTAGACTGAGTAATGTCTTTCCCTAATGCTTCTCAGTAATAAACAACCAAAGGCAGTGAGGTCCCAACCCAGTCCTACAACTTAAAATAATCCCTGCCTTATAGGAAGAGAGGGATTATGCACAGAAGGATAGTCTAAGAGCAAAGAAATTTTCTCCGGGCCTCAGTTTGCTCATCTGGAAAATGAGTGCGTTACAAGATTCTCCAATCCCCTTCCAGGGCTGCCTTCCTGATTCTCTGGATTTTAAAGACCCTACATGGTCAGGCTGGGGGAGGGGAGGACTGCTGTCCCTAATGTAGGTGGGTCTCATCCAATCATTTGAAGATCTAAATAGAACAAAAAGGCTGAAAAAAAGGAACTTAACCTGCCTGACTGTTGAGCTGGGACATCGATGTTTTCCTGCCCTTGATCGGGAGCTTAGACCATCCAGACTTGGACTGGAACCACACCATCAGGGCTCTTAGGGTCTCAAACTTGCTGACTACAGATTGTGTGACTTCTCAGCCTCCATATTTGTGTAAGCCAATTCCTTATAATTATCTCTCTCTCTCTCTCTCTCTCTCTCTCTCTCTCTGCATCTATCTACCATCTATCATGTATCTATGCCAACTCTACTGAAGAAATTATTTTTCTCTGTAAATTGTTTGGCATTGTGAATTCAGGGTTAAGGTTTTGTTTTGTTAAAGTATTGCTCATTAATTGTGAACATGTGTATAAATCCTTCTAATATATTATGAAAACAATGCAAAGTTCATTGTGAGAGTAACTGCTATACTCACCCTGGGAATAAATAAGGTGTGTTCAGTAACTAGCACCTAATAAGGTCTCCTTATGCGTTAACTATTATTTTCAGATTCAGAAGAAAACAACTTGAGACTTTTATTTTTATTTTTTTGCAATCCCATGTGATTCTTCCCACACACTATTTAAGCATTATTATTGTGCTTGGCACCTATCTGCATGGAAAAGTATTGTAATAGATTAGGAAAAAAAATAAAGCCCCAGGGCTTCTTATCAACATCTAAACAAAGGCATTCCTGCTGCAGAATCTTCAGAGCATGGCTGTTGAAGGCAAGGACATAAAATAATTCCTTTTAATAGCAAAATGAGACTAGGACTTTGGCATTTCAACTCCAACAACCACCTAGAACAGCAGAGTCCTCAAATGCTGCACTTTAACAAGTTCTTGTCATTTCCTCCTGCCGCCAGTTCATTATTGATGGTTGTGAATGAAACTGCTAAAGAGATGAGGGAAGGGAGAAGGCGGACAGAATTCTTATTAAAAGGTATTTCTATTTCTGGCAAATCACCTCTTGGTTATGCAGAGCAACAAATTTATCTGGAGGCCTTTTTTAAAAAAGTGAGTGTTGCCCTATAATGAATACTAAATAAAACCAATAGAATCCAGATTAATTTTTAATGAGCAGCAGTTGTGTACTGCATGTAATAATATTGAAATTAATACATAATTAAAGTAGATTTGTACAGAATAGTTCACTCGAGAGTTGAGTAGTGGAGAACAAAATTGAACATCTCCAAATGCGACCCACAGCTCTGTATCCAGATTTTTCAGACACATGGAGAGATTAGTATTTCCTTGAGGGAAAGTCACACTTCCCAGCGGCATTAGAGATCAGTGGAAACTTTGACCAAGACTAAAACCTGCCATGTTACTTCATAGAAGGTGGTACAGGAGATTGATTAGGACAAAATCTACACATGTCGTAGCTTTGCCCACAGCTCTGTTACCATTACAGTGACTTTTCTTCTATATTTTCACTGGCTAATGATTTTCACCTTCCTTAAGTCAGGTTGTTAGGTCAAGCATTGTCATTCTGGAAAAGTAAGCAAGCAGTGCTACCAATCAACATAGCTTTAAATATAATTTGACTTTATTATATTGTAGATATTATAATGGAACAGTGGACACCTCCAAAATGACAAGGAAAATACACTGGATGGGGAGGGGCCTTTGATTCTTTGTCCTGCATCTCTACTGCAATTGCTTTAATGAACTGCCAAGTTATTTCTGGAGAGGGCACCTCCATGTGGGGAGAGAGCAGTTGTAGATTTCAGCTGAGAGTTGCCTTAGTGAATATCTGTTGCTTTCTTTTTTTAAACTCAGAATCAATCCCCCCTTCCTCTGCCATCAGCTCCTCCATTTGCCATGGGGGAAGCACCTCTCCCACACTCTCAGTCCATGTACTGTACTTCAGGTGGGTTGAACCTCATCCTCGGTTCTCAGTGGGTGTGACTCAGAGGGTCACATCCACTTGTCCGCTGTGATTGGTTCAGGAATGACCATGTGACCCAGACTGGAAAAAACAGAGCCAGTAAAGCTCAGTTCTAGAATTTTAGCAAACTGCTGGGAGAGAAGCCTTCTCTTTTGCTGAGGACTTAAAGCTGTGAAGAGGTAGACCTGGCACTTGTGCTATGGCACAAGCCTTCCAGAGAAAGAAGCGAACAGAGAAAAACAGATGTTGAAAAGAGGTGAGCAGCTTTCTGTAACATTGTTTAAATGCATGGACCCAGCTGTGCCTAGAATTGATCTACACCAGGACTTTCACTGACACGAACTGATTAAGTTCCCTTTTTCGCTTAATCTAGTTTGAGCTAGATTTTCTGCTACTGCAATTCAGAGTCTTGACTAACATCGGACTCTCAGAAGTCTGTGCCTTTTCTCTACTGTTAGCTTAACAAAATTTGGGACACCCACCCCTGCCAAGTTTGTGTGGTTTCTGCTGGAATTGGGGTTGTAACACTCAATTTGATCTTTGGAATCTCCCCAGGTCCCTATCTCGATAAGGAACCCCTATGCCCAGGAAAGCGGGGAGGAGAAGCAGCTAGGATGATGCAAAGCTGCAGAAGTTAATGATCCTGCCCTCCCACTTTTCTTTAGCCCCCAGTTAGAGGAGATCCCTTGAAGGCAGACCTTAAACACCCAAGGATCAAGTTAAAAAGGCAGATTAGGATTCAGAAAGTCTTGGGTGTGGCATGCGATTCTGCATTGCTAACAAGCTTTCAGGATGCTACTTGTCCCCCTCTGAATTGCAAGATGCTTGGTATTGCTTGGGCATGGTCTCTGTCTGCACACGTCATCTCTGCTTCAACCCAGAGTCTAAACTGCGACTCCAGACGGATGAAATTCTTCAAGGAATTCCTAATGAGAAATTTTCCTTGAATCTTTTACCCTCCTCTTGGCAAAGCTTTTGAGCTAGAGAAGGTTTTTGTCTAGGGTTCATGGGTTATATAGCTATGGATGAAATGTCTAGAAAACCTCCAGTTTCTTGATGACAAATCATACTTTTATTCTTCAATAGATTATATAACTTATTTATCTAGCTCTAAAACAAAAGCTCCTATTTGCATTCTTGCTGTTAATCTTCAAGTTTTCCCAGCAGACAGAGCACTTGTTATAGATGATCAAAGCCAGTTTGGCCCTGATCAGACTGAAACATGCAGTGTCTTCCTCAGGGAAACCCCAGGGCAACTGTGAACAGTGACAGAGATTTTCCAGACCAACCACTAAGTGGTCCTGGAGGAACCCAAAACCTATGTTACAGTTTTAGAGAAGGGTCAGAGTTCCTTTATTTAATAAACACATCAATTCTTATTTATTATTATTAATTTATTATTGAGTATAAACACATCAATTCTTGTGGGCTTTTTTTGAGCCCACAACTTTTTATTAACCTTTCTTTCTAAATGACAGGATAAGTAATTGGTTGGTGCAAAAGTAATTGCGGTTTTTGCAATTATTTTTAACAGTACTGAGAAATAGGGAAGAGTGAAACAGAGGGGTTGAATAATTTCTGGAACACATAAAGCAGATGGAAGTGGGCTGAAGAAAAGCAAGGTGGAAGATCTTTCACTACAACACAAAGGAGGCAGCCACTGCAGAAGTGACTGGATGATTCTCGTCTTAAGTTCAAAGGTGACTCTAGGAGTTGGGTTAGTTACCTGTAGGCATTGGATTGCAAGCTAGAATTAGACCATTTTTGTTCGTCTACAGAGATATTTTCGTGGAAAATTGGTAGCCAATGTTATGTTAAACTAGAAGTCTAGTGCAAGTGAAAGCTTTGAAATGTGTGGTAGATGTTTGTATTTATATTAATGAACATGGGATTGGGAAAGATTCTGAAGAACCACTGGAGAGGAAAGCAAGGGCAGTGAGGCAGACAGTTAGGTCACCGTGGAGTAACGAAGAGGGTTGTGTGCATGTCGGGGGTGTGGTATGTGCTGTGTGTGTATGTATTTAAAATCTGATAATTTCTCAGAAAGAAGCTTAAAGGAGACAGTGCCATAATAATTAAATTTCTGGAATCTGCTTCTTCTTAGGGTTATTAGAATATGATACAGCTTGATTAGTATTCCTACTGGGTCTTTTGCTTAAATTCCAGCTAAGGGTTTTATTTCCTTGAAATATGATTCCAATATGATGATCATAAGCCTTGGTTAATTTTAAGACATTTCTCTTCAGTCATCAGTAGTCCCTGCCAAAAACTCATTAAAATACCTTTTAACTTCTACTTTAAGGTCATTTTTAGTATTTGTAGCACGGTTAATTAGAAAACTGCCATTTCCTTTATTCTTACCAGAAACCCACTGCAGTAGCATCTTTGACTCTGGCATTTTGCTGACTGCCCTGTTTCCCTGAATTTAACTCTAACAGAATAAATGGCTCCATTTTTGCTTTGCTATATTTTCTTTAGCTATTAGTTTTGCAGCCTTGATTGCTGATAAACCTAAAGCTGTCATTTATTAATTTATTGAGAAGCTCTTCACAATCTCCACAGAGTCAGAGAAGATGCCAATTAAATTTGTTACTGCAAAAGGGAGATCACAGAAAATGAATTTATATGTTGAGCACTAACTTACATCAAGTTGAATTCCAGTTTCCTAAAAGTACAAAATGTCTCATATGGAAATTCAATATATACTTATTGCTGCATTTTTGCAGACGTTCAGCAAATATCGTTTAGTTATTGCCTTCAAGAAAATGCATAGAGGGAAATTGTAAACTTTATGTTGTATGTGTGAGAGAGACCTACTGAAGAGGACACAGGAAACAGCTTCTAGTTCCAGTTATCACGAAGCAAGAGTTTACAGAACCTGGCGATGCCTCAGAGTTACCTGGAAGTTTTTGAAAAATACAGCTCTCTGGACCCCACTGAGAACCTACTGAATTAGCCTCTGTATTGATGGGGCCCAGGAATCTGTATGTATGTAAATCTCCCCAAGGATTCTGATGCCGTTATTCCTCTGAACACTGTTTGACAGTCTTATACTGGGAGTATACAGAAATATTAAAGTGGAAAACTGTGATATGTATTGTTTAATTCAGGCAGAGGTGCATGTCTAGCCAGGACCAATCCCTTGAGTCAGAGGTGGATGGAGGTGAGCACTTTACCTGTGCGTGAGGGATGTGAAGTCAGTAGACAGAGAAAGGCGGTCCTGTCTGGGCAAGTGATTGAAGTTTAACTGGAAGTAAAAGTCCAAAACTAGTAATAGGAAAGCAATGAAGGGTGGGAACAGTGCTGCCATGCTGTATAACTCCAGGAACCGTTAACATTATAGTTGTAGTTATCCATCATTGTCTAACAAATCATCCCAAATTTAGCAGCTTAAAGCAACAAATATTTATTATATCACAGTTTCTGTGGGTCAGACAGCTGAATCTCTCAAGTGGTTGCATTCCAGCTGTTCTTTAGTGCTGAAGTCATCTCAGGGCTTGACTGGGGAGGGTCTGATTCCAAGCTTACCCACATGGTTGCTGTTAGGCCTTGGTTCTATGCCATGGGTGCCTGTCCATAGGCTACTGAGTGGCTTTATGAGATGACAGCTGACTTTCCCAGAGTCAGTGATGAGAGAGGGAGAGAGGGAGAAAGAAAGGGGGGGAGCAGGGAGAGAGAGAGAGAGAGAGAGAGAGATCCCATTGGATAGCAGCTGCAGTCTTTTTATAACCTAATCTCCCAAGTGACATCCTATCACTTCTGCATTTTCAGTTACCAGAAGTGCATCACTAACTCCAGTCCACACTCAACAGCAGGGGAATTAAGCACTTTGAGGGGAGAAGCATTAATGAATTTGTAAACCTGTCTTTAAAACCTCCACAGTGGTCTATGTCCCCTCCCGCCCAAGTTGTGCAGGACACATCTTACATGGCTACACATGGCAGTCCTAGTAGAAAACCAAAAGGTCTAGAACCAGGAGTAGAAGATCAGACAAACCTGAGATTACCTGGAAAATTCCGGATAAGCAATAGGAATGTGTGTGAAGCAATGGAGCACAATGATTAAGGGCTTTGAATCAAGCATACCAGGTGTGATTTTTAGTGCTTCCACTCTTTAGCTCTTGCTAGTAATTTTTTCTTGGTTTTATTGAGATATAATTGGCAGTAATTTAACATTTTAGTTTCAAGCTTTTAAAATCTGTAAAGGGGTAATAAATGGGTAATATATTTGCCAACTTCATAAGGTCACTTCCCAGGTTAAATTCTTCTGTGAGCTCTGTTGGTGCCACCAACACAGCATTTCTCAGATTTCTCCACTTTTCTCCATACCCACTGCCACCTCCCCAAGCCGAGACTCCACTACCTCTGATCTGGATGGCAGTAATACCATCCTCGTTAGTTTCCTCACTTCCACTCTTGTTCATCTCAGGTTCATTCCTCACCTCGCAACTGCAATCATCTTTAAAATGTAAACAAATGAGATCATTCCATACCTCTGCTGAAAATATTCAGTGCTTCCATGTGGCTTTAACATAGAATCCCAATTCCTTGCCATGAACCATAAGGGAAGATCCCACCTCATCTGACTCCCGCCTACCTTTCTGGACTCACCTTGGACCATCCTACCTCTGGCATCTTTTCTACTCATGTAATAAGCCAGGCTATTTCCCACCTTGGGGCCTTTACACTTGTGCTCTCTGCCTGGGATGTCTTCCTCCAGTTTCCATGGCTGTCCTCTTTGTGTTTCTCAGGCCTCAGTTTGGACGTCACCACCGCAGAGAGCCTTCCCTGATCATGCTTTCTAAAACAGACATCACTTTCTCTAGGCATTTTTATCTCTTCATTTAATTATTTTCCTGTCCAGTATCCTATCATAATCTGTAATTATTTTGTTATTGTTTGTTTTCTTCTTTATTGCCGTCTCCATCCACCTGTGAAGCAAGCTCCACGAGGATAGCGTCTGAGTGTTGGTTTGCTTGCTGTTGTATCCATAGGAGTGAACCCCATCCCTGGACTGTAATAAATTCTCAATAAATAGTTATTGAATGACTGAATAAATGAGAAAAGCTATGTTAAATGCTTAGCACAGTGCTTGGCACATGATAAGTACTGAATATATGTCAGATAATTACCTATTGGATATATTAACATCTGTTTCACAGGGCTGGTGAAGCAAGTGATTAGTTGGGATAATTTGTGAATGGCATCAACGGCACCATCTGGTACCTTAAATCATCAAGCACGGCTTATTGAAAGCCTAGTATTGCATTTGTGGGATGAGGGTGGAGAGGGGTTGACATAGGTCTACTCAACATTCATATATTTGGGAGTCCCTAGATGTTTAACTGAATTTTCAAACTTTCATATTGATATTATTTAGATTTTAAAACGTTAGCCACCAAGTGCTGTGCTCCAGATAGAGAAGCATGAGACAAGAGAGCATATTGTTTTGGCACAGTTTGTACCGTGAAGTAAGTTACTAAATAGACCTTATTGCTGGAAGCATCATTAACTCAAGTGTTCCATTAGCTTTCCCTTCCTACACTTGACAAAATCAATCTTATTTGTGTTAGAATATTTGTTCTCTTGTAACAGGGATATGGATGGAAAATTTTTTAGATAATATCAGAAAAGCTATCAGCTGAAAAAAAAATCTCAAATCTAAGGGCTGCTACTGGCAGGAAATTTATTCTGGGTGCTGGATCCCTCACTGTAGCACCCCATGCCACGTGTCATGTTGCCTCCTTTGGCAAAGAGCCTGGCACATGGAGGGTGCTCATAAATGCTCGTTAAAGAAAGGAAAAGTGAATTAAAGTGTAGGCCCGCACCTTATATGGGATCGAAGCCTGTGAGTACCGGCTTTAAGTCACTATCCTATTGTTTACTAGCTGTGTAAACGAAGACAAATTACTTAATTCTCCAAACCTTGTATTCTGAAACCATGACATGGGAAAATGATGTTAAGTTTGTAGCATAGGATTGGTGTGGTAACAAATGGGAGATAAGATAACTAGATGAATGAAGTTGATTATTTTTACTTTTCGTCTCTTGCAGCAGGCCTCAGAAAATTAGTTTGCTTTTCCATCTTTTCTAATCGTATCAGTCCTTCTACAGCTAAAAGAGACCCACAGGCAATAAAATAGCCCTTAACCTCTTCTCACTCTGTTTCAAGACCAATCTATAGGCTTTTGATTTTATGCATTTTAATGTGAAATGTGAAACAAAAATAGGAGATAGCACATACACTCCTACAGTTGACAAAATCACAGTCAGTGATAAATGTTTTGTAATTTCCTTTGGTAAAAGTAACTAGAATCCCTGTGGATTCCTACTTTATGCCTTTGTTCTTGGGGAAGGGCTCATTAGACCTGCTGTTCCCCCCCACCCCAACTTCTTCCTTCTAGAAGGGACATCCTTCAAGCAGTTATGAAGAGACAAAGTAGATTAGTAGGTGCTTCTTCCTTGTCCCAGTGGGTAATTTGTATCTCTTAGGATGTCTACCCTGAGTGATTTTCATTTTATCTGAGTCTCATTCAGGAAGGGTCACCTCAGACATCCTCCACACCAGCTAACGATGTGGTCTGAAAGAGCTGTCTTTGAATAAAGAGATCTAATAGGGTTTTGTGCCACCCTGGTAACTCCCAGCATATCCCCCTATACTTGAAAGAGAACAGATTTGACTTGTTTTAAATTTTAATTCTGAAACTAGGTTGTAATTTAATTCACTCAATTCATCAGTTCCCAAACATTTAATGAGTACTTCCATGTGCCAGGCCTTATACTAGGAGCTCAGGATTAAAAAGATGAAAAGACATGCTCCCAATCTTGAAGCGCTTCCTGTAGAATGGAAGAGACAAAGTAGCAAACAGGCCCATGCCTGACAATCCTATGATAGAGACAGAGAAAAGGGCACGGTTAGTTAGAAAGGAGAGAGGAGTTAATTCTTTCTAGGCTGGTAGGTAGTAGGCAGTTTCTGTGTATCAGGAGTCGGGGCATGGTGTAACTGCATGGTTCTTGCTCAGAATTTTTCAGGAGGCCGTAATCAACATGTCAGTTGGGGTTGCAGTCATACTGACTGCTCGACTGGGGAAGGATCTGCTCCCAGGTTGTTGGACTGAGGACCTCACCCAGGCAGATTTGGGATGTTGGAAGATGAGAGGAGCATTGATGGCAGAGGGACCCAAATGAGCAAAATCATGAAAGAATGAGCAAGGCCTGACTGGAGAATTTCCAAAATTTGACTGGAGGTCAGGTGCTGGGGTAGACTGGTAATGGGAGTGGTTGAGAATGAGACTAGAATGATAGGGAAGGGGAAGGTTGTGAATGTCTTTGTATAGAGAAATAGAGAAAATTGAACTTTATTCCAAGGTGATGGGGAACCATTAAGGATATTTTAGGCGAGTCATGATTATACATGTACTGTTGAAAGATCACTTTTATGGCAGTGTTGATAAATGCGTTATTTATCCCATTTACAATCAATCCCTTAAGCCCTCAAAACCAACGTCCATGTCAGCTTTTCTGTTCTGCAGAAGCAGGGAGTTTGAGGGCTATGCAATAAGCTATCGCTCTCTCTAGACTACAGGGTCCATATGTGGTGCCGGTTGTGAAATGGCAGAATGGGCAGCTGATCTCATTCTTTCCCAGGAAAATGGAAAACTTAGATCCAGAGCAGTTGCCAGGTCATCCCTTAGTGGGATAAAATGTAATTAGTTTTAACAGATTGTTCACTTTAGTCTCTGGAATTGAGAGCCACTCCCGCCCCTATCTTGAGCCTTATTGTTCTGCAGTTGGAAAGTTTTGAAAAGCCATTAGCAAAGCATTAAAAGACTAATAAGTATGGGCATATTCTGGTGACCTTTTAGAGATTCAGAATATTTTTGAAATAAAACACCATAAAGCCATCATGCCTCGGTTCCTTGTTTGTAAAGCAAGAGTCTTGAACTGAGTGGTCTCTGAGGCCCCCGAGAGTTCAGATTTCTGTAAGAAGCATAATTACTTAGAAATCTGCTTGTTTATTTTACTTCCAGGGATTAATTTTAGGGCAGGGTATATTTTTCCCATGTCAGCTTGACATTAATTCTTTGAAGTTTTGGGGTCATATCATTGTGGAGAAAGGCTTTTCATCTTGTATTATTGCAAAATGTGTAGAAGAGAAGTTGCTAAGATAACATTGGAACTTGTAAATGCATTTACTTCCCACTGTACTGCTGACAGGCTGAACTTTTTTCTTTTCCAGGAGAGTCATTGCCACTTCCAAAGGGGAGTATATAATGTGTGAAAAGAAGGACAGCCTAGAGTGATAAAGAGAAGCAGAGAGCCCATCCCACTGCTGTCAGTCAGCTGGGAAGGAGGCAGAGGCCATGCTTGCACCTGAGTGCTCAGTCATCTCTGCCCATCATCTGCTTCTGAGCAGAGCAGTGCTGAGGCTGTGCAGCTAATCCGGACATGTTCCCATTGAACTGAGGGGAGGCCTATGTGCTTAGGTAAAGGGATTCTCTATTTACCATTTAGCCACAGAGGGTTCTTGAAATTGACATCACATGAAGATAGCAAAAGAATTTGTGGGGAATGACTAAACCCTTATTCTATAATGCGAACTACATATAATTTGTGGTACATATTTATTCACCGAAGGAAAATGTGGGATTTTGAGGTACCTGTAGGTCCTCCCCAGTAAGGAGGGGATGAGATCCTCTCGGGCTAAAAGTGGATTTAGGGGGCTGGAGCTATTTTCATTTCTTGTTAAGCTTTTTAGATTGGGTACACAAATGAAATTTTTACTAAGTTCTGTTTTTTTTATTTTAGTAGGTTATATATTCTAGTTTTATTCAGTTAACTTTTTACTTATTAATAATACCAGCCTGGGAAAGAAAGTATCCTCTTGGATCTGTTTGCCTGTTATTTTTGCAAAAATCTTCATGGTCATTCAATTTGTGCACTAAAATCACTGAATTCAGAGAATGCAACTCACAGGACAGAAATACATAGTGCTGTGCTTAAAAAATTATGCAAACCTTAGAAATCTGTAAATGAGAATTGAATTTGGAGCTAGAGGTAGAAAATGTTTCTTAAGGAGAATATGAGAGCTTCTAAAATTTTTTTCCTGGGCAGGAGTAAAAAATAATAAATAAATCTTCTTTGCGGTTTTCTCTACTTTATAAAAAGTCAATACAAAGCCTTAGAAATACAAAGTTGCTTTTGAGATTTAAATAGATTTTTTTTCGCATAGAGTATAGTAAACCTTGTTTAAGTCAGCAAAACAGTATGGAGGCATGGAGTTGAGGGTAAATTCTTTACACGTATAATTTGACTGCTATGTTTGATACACTAGAGAGACAACATCAAGTATTGACCATGTTTTTGTTTCCATCAATATTATCATCTTTTTTACTGGATAGAATTAACCTCTTAAAAATCTAGTCTAAACCACTTTGGTCATTTAAACACATAGCAATGGTCATTTCATTTATTCAAAAATTTCCAATATAAAGATACTCTCTTTTTTTTTTTTTTTTTTTTAGGAACTTATTTAAATGGGTTGAAAAAAAGATCATGCAGGCTTATGCAGGCTGAAGCAACAGTGTTTATATTTAGTCTTTATTTTATCACAAGAGGTTTTGTTTCCTTCCACTTGCTCACATGAAATATAGCTGGTTTATGCCCCATAAATAGCACTAACCTTCTGCAGCTAAGGGGAGAGTGGCAGCATGCCTGACTAATGGCAGTTTAAAGTCTCTGATGCACAAGGATCTAATTAAATAAGGATTCTGTGTTGTCAAGATTTAGAATCTAGCGATGCACCAACATTTATTCATCTGCTTTTTATTTTTCTTTGAAGGCTTGCAGGTCAGCGGCTCAGATCGCTCTGGCCACGGTCCAGGACAGGCTGAGGCCAAATGAGCCGGCGCAATTACAATTCCACTAGGTGGCAGTCTTTGTCAGAGAAACCCCGTCTCTCATTAGCAACCACCGATGCTGGTTCTCGCTCTTCCTCCCTTCCTCCCTTTTTCTCTCTTTCATGCTTTTTTTCCCTTCTTCTTTTTTTCCCCTTTATTCCCAAGAAACATTTTATTTGTGTCTGTATGCACATATTTATTATTTACTTCCTCCCTTCTTTACTGCCACAATCTTCTTTCCATCTCTTGGCTAATGAGGGTTTCTGAATGAGTAAGCTGCAAGAGGGACTATTTCTTTACACTTAATAAATGTACCTAAAATACACAAAAGGGGACCAAGTTAAAAAAAAAAAAATCAAACATAAAGGCCTTACCAAAAAGAAAACTACATAAAACAACCAAAGACCAAATGTGAGTAGTATAATCCATCCTGCATTCCCTAGGAGAGAAGCGATGGGTGAAACTGCATTTGCTTCCCTCACTGGTCAAGAAGGTATTGTTCCCTGGTTGCTGGAGCAGGCAGCTCAGACTGAGATTTGAAAACTTCCTCATGTCCATTTTGCTTTTAACCTCCGAACCAGTCTCCTGTTTTCAGCCTGGCTGACAGTTTTATTGACTGGACCTGAACGTGAGGGAAGCCTGGTCTATTCTTCCTGGACTGAATGGTCTCAGGATGACCAACAGTGGGAGGCAAAAATTAGGAACAACAGTTTTACTACACCTGAGGCTGGGTGTAGGTGGGATGGAGTTGAATGAGTGAGATATATTATTTTGTTCAATCCTCGTTAACTGTACTTTTAAGTTATTGATGAAGAACCTAAGAATCATGAAACCAGTAAATTGCCAAGGCTATGTAAGGTATGACATCAGAGAAAAGATTCAGACCCAGGTCTATTTCATGCCAAGACCCAAAAGGCCATCTAGGCTGCCTACAGTTAAATTATGCCAGAGCTTTCTCTCCAATTCCTTTCCTTTCCTTCCATCGATCCCATTCTCCACAGTTCCCATCTCATCTCCTTGTTTTTGAATCCAGTTTCCCATCCCCCAGATCTTTACCAGATTTACATTTCACCACTGACATGACCCTGATTTACTACCAATATCAATGTTGTTGTTTTTTTCCCATGACTTTGGTGATTAGTGAGGTGAGCATTTAAAAAAGAAACATACATTATTTCTTTTGTGAGTAGCCAGTGCATGTACTCTTTCTATTTTTTTTCCCATTGGGAAGTCTTCTTTTCTTTGTTAATTTCTATAAGTTCTTTCATATATTAACTACATTACCTCTTTGTCACATACGTTTTAAATATTTTTAAAAATAATCTTCCTTTTTCAGTTAGTTTACGGAAACTATTTTTCTATGTAGACGGTTTAAATCTTTATAAATTTGAATCAGTTATATTTCTGTCATGATTCCTGCCTTTGTTGTCCTGCTTACACAAACTTTTTCACCTCAAGATTGTAAAGTATATTTTCTATCTTTCTTTTTAAAATCACTTTATTGAGGTATAATCGACATACAAAAAGCTGCACATATTTTATGTATAAAATCTAATGAATTTGGAGATAAGTATACATACATGAAACTATCACAACAATCTGTGCCATAAACGTATCCATCCGCTCTGAAAATTTCCTCCTGCTCTCTTTATTTATTTTTTACCGCTTTGTGTGATAAAACAATATAAAGTCTACCCTCTTTGCACACTCTGTGTATATAATTCAGTATTGTTCACTACTTGCTGTGCTGTGCAGTAGATCTCTAGGACTTCTTGTATATTGTACTCTCTGCTAGGGATTTTTTATCTTCGTTGTGAACCAAAATCTTTAATCCAGTTATTATATTTTTGTGTGGTGTATGTAAGGTAGAAATCTAACTTCATTGCATTTGTAGGAGCAATAAGTCTTTTGAAATGATAACAAAAATGCATTAAGTACCAGGCACACAGTAAACTTACTCTAGGAGATAGGTACTATTTTTATTCCCGTTTTTCAGGGGAAGAAATTGATGCACAGAGAAGTTACCTTGTTTACCTAAGTCTAAGCAAGAATACCTGGCTTCAGGAATCTTGAAAGTCAGTTATCTTTCAGTGGGTAGACTGACTTGAGAGACTGGCCAAAAACTTAAAAGTCTATTCTAAGAGATTAAAGTAGGATAACATTTTCCTCAAAATTGTATTTTTATCTTTACTTTCCCCTTTACACATTTTAAAAATAGGACAAAACTTAATGTACTTTCAGACTGAATTATGAAAAAAATGTGTATTAAATGTCATGGTGTGGAATTAACCCCTGGTCATTCGTTAAAGGTGAAAGCATCCACAGACTCTATAAAGCGGGAGAGTGAAGACAGATTTTATTAAAGTTAGGAAGAGAGAAAATGCTCATGGCAGTGTCCAAAGATGACGGCTGCCACGGGTTGTAAGGAGAGAAACACCAGCAGGTTTGGGGGGTAGGGTGGAGGGGGGGCGAGGCGGGAACCAGGGCAGAGTCCAGAGTCTGAGAGTAGACAGCTGCACTGGTTAGCTTTTTCTTATATAGGAAAGGGGGAGTTGGTTAGGCAGGTTTGAGGGCTGACATCCTTCCTGGGGTCTGGTCTGTTTGAAGACGGTGTTGTTTCTGGACTCTGGACTCTGGACTCTGGACTCGGACTTGGCCGCTGAGGCCTGGGACTGTGTGTCACCAGTAAGTACTGTAAGGGAGTTGTAAATTGGATTCTGGTGTCCGGCCACCTGAGGATTAAGAAATTGCTCTTTTTAAGTTAGGATGTTAATTAACGAGGTCTGGGTTGCCTTGAGAAAGGGTACAAACAGAGTTCTTCAGTTAATCAGTGAGGGGAGAAACAAAGAGAAAACAGATGAATATCAGGATGGATCAAACTGCAAACAAAGTCTAATTACAGGTGGCAAGATAGCAAGGTACGCAGTAAGTTAAACTGCAAACTAGCTAAGTCTAACTGCATTATTGATTCCCTGAATTTCACCCTTACGTTAAAGGCAAAATATAAAGGGTCTAATATAAAGACTATCATATAAATACAAATACAAATCTATATGTGTTTCCAAACCCACTCAGTGTATCTGAAAATGCTTCACCCCTTTCCATTAAATATCTAGCTCTGCTATCTTTTGACACTCCCCCTGTCCATTTTCAGTTGCCTTTCCGCCAGAAATGATGGGAGTGGCTGACTGACTCTCTCCTGCTCCTTCTTGTGATGAATGGCCTAGATTTCTTAGTGTTTGGGATGCAGTCTGTTGCTTTGGAGCCTGCCAAACTCACTTTCCCAAACTAATCTCGTGTTTCAGGCTCATTAACTCTATACTCTAACAAGTTAAGTTCATTTGTGTTACATGTGTTAATTTTCTATGCTAGGGGACTACATTGTGTGTGTGGCTCTGCCGTGGTGGCCTGAGACAATGATCATTGTTCATTATCTGAGAGTCATTTTACCAAGGGGAGAGATTTGACTTCATCAATTTGACCCATAATACCAGATTTTATCTTTCTGTACTTGACTTCCTGCATCCAGGAACAACTTTGGAATAAAACCATTAAAGAAGTAGAGAAAACCAGTGTGCTCAGTACCTGGTCTTAAGATACGGATATTATAGGATATAAATTAGGAAGCAGTTGTTTTGAACAAAAGCCATAGTCAAGTCAACACCTCTTGTAATTCAAACAGAATCATCTTTCAAGTTTTGTAGGATGCAAACTGTAATCATGTTTTAAGAATCAGATATTAAAAAAGAAAGAAGCTGAAATATATAAAGTAAAAGACATTTCACATCCGCTTTAAGAGTGCTTATCTTTTTTGGAGTGAGTTCTGAAAGTGGTCTGGTTTTTATTTCAAGACCAATGCCTAAATTTTATTTTAAAATCTAGTCTTGTATTGAATTCAAGTTCTGATCCAATGGGTAATATTGGGTCTGGCCTGAAATCATACAGACTCTATTTTGAGCTGTAGCATCTGGTAGTTATTTTGTAATAGTTTTCTCTGTGCTTGCATCTCTCTCTCTCTCTCTCTCTCTCTCTCTTTCTACACACACACACACACACACACACACACACACACACACACCAGCAAGAGCCAATAGTGAGAAGACAGCAAGCAGCCATTGCTTGGGTTAATTTAGGAGAAATAATTGTATGACATTATAGGCAGCGAAGAGACTTTAGATCTCGTATCTAGTCAGACCTTCAAATCTTAAGGAATTTGAGGTCAGGGCAGTAAATTACTTGTTTAAGGCCACCAAGAACATAGTAGAAAGGGCCAGAACTGGAATATAGCTCTCCAGGTTCTACTTCTTGGTTGTTCACCTTCTGCTCCCTGACTTAACTAAATTTGCTTCTTCTGGCAAGGGAGACAGTCTCTCTTAATCTATTTATGGGATAAGATTTTCTCTACCATTTGCAACACTCTAGGGAATAGAAACATAACAAAATCATTGTTTTGTGTTAATACTTCCATTTCCAGCCATCTTGGCAATCAATCAGAACTTTTATCTTCTTGCCTGAAAAGACAAGGACATTTAATTCACAACAATTTCCTTTTTCCTTTCTCTCAGTGACTCTATTAAATAATACATGATAGATCACAGCCTACATTTGCATGCCAGCAAGAACAGGGCCAGAGCTCTGCTAGCAGAGAGAGGCCCCTGCCCTCACCTAAACACTATAGAGGCGAAATGGAGGTTAGTGCTGGAAAATGCTCAAATTCTGCACCAGTGAGCATTTCTCACTTTAGGAAAGGGGCCTAATTAATGGCCCGAATGAAAACTGGAAGCTATGATAAAAATTTATAAATAAATTCCAATCAACAAAGATCGTAGTCCTGCCTAATTAAGGCTCCTTTTTAAATAACACTTGAATCTTAGAGAATTGGGCTGGGGCATAACCTGGCCAAGTACCAAGTATTCATATTTCTATACTGGTATTTTCTGTTAATTCCCTCTTTCCCATAACAATTAGAACAGAAATTTCTTTGAATCCGTACATTTATAGAGACTGTTCATAATTCCTCTTCTTCAGAGTACCCAGGGTGCTTGTCCTGTATGTATGTTAGAGCAACCCAGCATAATTTGTAATCTTTTGCATATGGAGTTATTAATTGTAGTGTTTCGACAGGACCACACGGGCATTGTCCAGTTCAGCCACCCGGTTTTGTGCAGACAGAAGATCACATTTCTACTTCTACATTCTCTTCTACAGGGAGTTAATAGTTGGCTTAAAAATCAAGGTTAAATAGTGAGGTGTGGACTTGAATGCAGGTCTGCTGCCTCTTAGTGACAATGTTATTTCCATACATTTGTATGTCTCCTGTTTTGTACTGGGAATGTAAAGACAAACAAGATGCAGTATCTTTCCACAAGCAATTTACAGACTAGTGAGGGATTATAGATAAATTAGTTATTATTATAACACAGTGTGAATAGTACTATGGAATGAATATGATATTCTGTGGGAGCACATTGGAGAGGTTCGTAATGCAATTTGAGGTCTAAGGAAAGTGTACTAGAGAATGTAAACTCTGAGTTGCAACCTAAGATGGAGAGGAGATAGCTTAGTGAAGGACTGGAGGAACTAGGTAGAGGGAAAAATCTGAGGTGAAAAAGCCTGGCTCATTCAAGGAGAAACTGTGCCATGTATGTACAGGATGACTATATACTTGTATTGACAATGATGAGAGAAAAAGCCAGAAAGAGAAATTATTTAAGCTTCATAAGCCATGTTAAAGATTTTGAACTTGCTATTTATACAATGGGAAAGCACTGAATGACTGTCAGAACAAGAATGACAAAAATCCATTTATGCTACAGAACAATTACTCCGGCTAGGGTATGGATGATAGATTAGATAAAATCAAGAGGACACGACCCCTACCACAGCCTTGGATCTCTATCTATAAAATCTTTAGCCACAATGGATCAGAAGAAGGAAACTTATTTAGGAAATGAGCAAATGTTGGAATTTCTATTGACTTGGTAACCAAATTTCATAGTCTTTCTAAGTTCCAAAATTAGGATTCTTCAGTGTTCCGTCCCCCAGTGGGGCAAGGGTGTGTTCGTTGGCATGGCCTACTTATTACATTTAGACTTGTTGATGCCTCACTAATATTAGGGAAACTGCAGCTCTTCCCAGTCTTAAATCACCCCTACATGCTGCCTGGTGATTACAATTGAGCAATACTCACATCTCCAGCAATAAGCTTCCTCATCCAAGGTTACCTCTCACGGTCTTAGTTCATAAGCTCTTGGATCTTCAAAGATTCATCTAGTAGCATAGTCCTTTTTCCCCTTTTTTGACATTCCCTATTATTTGATTCTTGACGCATATCCCTTGATTTTCATTCTCCGTCCACCTCGGGGAGGAGGCTATATACGATCCCAAACCTGTTGGCTCCTTAATGAATTTTCAAAGAAGGAGCCCACAGGTCCTTCTTTTCCAAAGATGCATGACCCTGTACCATGGGGTCTACCAATCCACCTTAGGACTCATTATGACGAGTAAGTCTATATATGAAAATTAAATTATGGGGACCCAGCCATGAGTGGTTTGCAGGCTCTCGGCCTCATGTGGAAAGGTGCTGGCTCAGGTAGTAAATGGCCATCAGCTGTGATTGGATGGCCATCAGCTATGGCTAGTTGGCTGTCAGCTGTAACCAGTGAGCCATTGGCCACTAATATAACTGCCATGGCTTCGCTAGCAGCAAATGGGGCCTAGCAAGAAGATAGTGGCTGAGCTAGTAAGCAGCTGAGTGTGGATTGTAGATAGTGTGGCTCCTGCTTCCTGTGTCTCCAACCCAGCCGCCAGCGAGAATACAGTGGTATGACTCCCCTACCTATGGCTCCGTGGGTGTTCCTTTTTGGCCTCACCATGTCCAGCGTTCTTCTGTGGGGAGCGGGAGCTGAGACCCCGCCTGACACCCTGTGTGACACATGGCGCACGCAGCAAGCAGGATACGGTGCCAGCCAAAGCTCTCCAAAGGGTGGTGGAGCAGTTTATACATATGAACACTCCGTCTCAGGAAGACCAGGAGGAGCAACTGCCGGAGAGCTGGACCCCCGTGGAGGGGTGGGAAGACGTGGACAGTTCCCCAACCAGCACAGGCCGGAGAAAGTGAAGGTTGTTGTGCCCCTGTGGGCTGGGAAGTTCTTGCTGAGGCAGCCCGGATGCAGGACTTGTAGTCCCAGGAGGAAACACTTGCTGAGTCCTCCGTGGGAAATGAGGGTGAGGTCAAGGTCATCCCTCACCCCCAGGACAGCCCAGCGAGAATGACTATGGACTATCGGGAATTGCCTTCTATCCCTAATTTAATGGACCGCTTGAACCTACCACCATTTAGTGGAACTGGTGGATGTTTGCTTTTGTGTTTCGACCAGCCACTGTGGAGAATATGTGAGAAAGACTGGCTGTGCCCAGAAAGACTGGTGGTACCCTGAGAACCCTGGCTGAGCCCAGGAAGTCTGGCTGTGCCCAGAGAGAGTGGCAGTGCCCTGAGAGGCCCTGGCTGTATCCAGGATGTCTGGCTATGCCCAGGGAGAGTGGCAGTGCCCTGGGAGCCCTGGCTGAGCCCAGGAAGTCTGGCTGTGCCCAGAGAGAGTGGCGGTGCCCTGAGAGGCCCTGGCTGTGCCCAGGGAGACTGGTGGTACCCTAAGAAGCCCAGGAAGTCTGGCTGTGCCCAGAAGAACTGGTGGTGCCCTGTGAAACCCTGGCTGTGCCCAGAGAGCCTGGCTGTTTCCATGATATTGCATTCTCCTCCAGGATCCTCGCACAGTGCCCATCGTTGAAGACGTTTGTCACATAACTTGTGAGGCGAGACTCTGTAGGGGTGGAGTGTGGGGACAGAGCCAGGAGTGCAGTTTCCAGGTTCTCGGCCTCACGTGGAAAGGTGCTGGCTCAGGTAGTAAATGGCCATCAACTGTGATTGGATGGCCATCATGTGAGGCTAGTTGGCTGTCAGCTGTAGCCAATGAGCCATTGGCCACTAATATAACTGCCGTGGCTTCACTAGCAACAAATGGGGGCTAGCAAGAAGATGGTGGCTGAGCTAGTAAGTGGCAGAGTGTGGATTGCGGATAGTGTGGCTCCTGCTTCCTGTGTCTCCAACCCAGCCGCCAGCGAGAATATAGTGGTATGAACCCCCTATCCATGGCTCTGTTGGTGTTCCTTTTTGACCTCACCATATCCTGTGTTCTTGTGTGGGGCACAGGACCAGAGACCCTGCATGACAATGTCTGTGAGTAACAAAGGGAAAACAGGAAACTATCATCTTGCCTGGGTCACCGGCTCCTCAGTACTCATGACAGGCCCAACATCTTGCTACATCTGGTTCAGGCTTTATATTAGTAGAGACCAATATTGCTCTCAGGAATAATTCTTACACAAATTACACCAAGGGGCTGTTTGGCCTCATTCACTTTTCAGTCCTAGTATGAGTTTGCATTTAGTGGCTGAGACAGGTTACTTCTAAAGTCAAGAGAGAGCAGCTCATACCCATTCCAGGAGGAGCACAGAGATTAACCTTAAAAGGAGGGAGTTAATAGGAGGGGTTAGGGAAGGTTTGTGGAGCTACCCTGACCATCTTCTCCCACAACTGGCGCCTCTTCTTTCACTTCAGGCAATTTTCTATATTGAACAGAAAGCCTGTACCTTCCTACAGGTGTTTGTGCTCAACCTACAGCTGATCAGATCTCCAAAGCTCTTATCTCCCTCCATGTCACTTGCTATGATATTACCTCACAAAACCTTGACCTGGCATTTTATCAGCCTAGATACGAGAAACTACCCCAGAACATGCCCCGTAGTCTCAAAAGAAACCTTTTAGGCAAAGCCATCCTAGAATCCTACACCTGTTTGCCCAGAACCTATAATGTTTGTTCAATTAACATTTCCTGAATTGAATTCAACTTTGTAAAAATCAAATGGCTTAAAATCTCCACATGCAGTTTGCACCTTGCAAACGGTGTCCCAGTGCTGGCGGTGCGGTGGAAGGGAGGCCTGCCTGTTAGGACCCAGATATGGCACCAGGCACTAGGCTGACGGAGGCCATGGACGTGAAGGTGATAGAAGGGTTTGTACAAGGCAGGTGGTTATTTCTTTGTCTTTTTTTTCTTTAAATTTATTTTTTAAATTTATTGGGGTGACAATTGTTAGTAAAATTACATAGATTTCAGGTGTACAATTCTGTATTACATCATCTATAAATCCCATTGTGTGTTCACCACCCAGAGTCAGTTCTCCTTCCATCACCATATATTTGATCCCCCTTACCTTCATCTCCCACCCCCCACCCCCTTACCCTCTGGTAACCACTAAACTATTGTCTGTGTCTATGAGTTTCTGTTTCTCATTTGTTTGTCTTGTTCTTTTGTTGTTTTTGGTTTATATACCACATATCAGTGAAATCACATGGTTCTCTGCTTTTTCTGTCTGACTTATTTCGCTCAGCATTACACTCTCAAGATCCATCCATGTTGTCACAAATTTTCCTATATCATCTTTTCTTTGGCAGGTGGTTATTTCAGTAAGGATTATCGGAATAACCAGCTGCCTGTCCGCACAGGGAGCACCATTTTACATAAGTGAAGACAAGGACAGTGATCAAGTCTGAAAGAGTTAATTGAAAAGGAGTAGCCACTCTGATCTGCAGATTGAGCGGCTAGGAGGATTCGGGAAATTCAGAGCCAGTCAAACAATCTCACATGCTGAGATTTTTCCCTGGGAAACATAAACACCATAACTTTATTGACCTCAAATCAGGAAAAGGCCAACATCATAGCAGCTCAAAGGGTGTTACCTTGTTCCCAGAAAATAAGACCTAACCAGACAATAAGCTGTAATGAGTCTTTTGGAGCAAAAATTAATATAAGACCCAGTTTTATATAAGATCCGGTATTATATTATATTAGGCCCAGTCTTATATTATGTCTTATAGTAAAATAAGACTGGGTCTTGTATTAATTTTTGCTCCAAAAGACACATTAGAGCTGATTGTTTGGCTAGATCTTATTTTCGGGGAAACATGGTAGTTTCCAGGGGAGGATGCATCTTAATTCCAGTGTTTATTAAAACATTCCCCCCCCCTTTAGATCTAGACAAGCTTTTAAAAATTATCAAAGGAAAGGAGAATGAAAGAGTGGGACATCGAGTATTCGACCCTTTTTCAACTCATGACCAAATGCCTCAGTCTTTGGATTGAAAGATACAGAAATTTGGTTGAGCATTCAATTCTTTATTTATTCTTCTGAGAATCAAGAAATAATGAGCATTAATAAGAAGAGCCTGCATTGGTTTTGTCTTGATGACTATGAACTACGTACCATTTATTCTCTATCATGTAATTCCAGTCTCTGCTCAAATGTCATCTCTTCAGACAACCTGTCTAGGACTGCCATTCTATCTACATACGTGTCCCCATCATTCTCTATGAATAATTACCCAGAAATAATACCATTTTCTTTATGGTATTTGGTAATATTACATGATATCCTATTACATACTTATTTGTCTTTCTAACCAGGTTGACTGTGACTCCTTGAAGGCAGGGACTTTGTTTTATTTACGACTATATCTTCAGTCCTTGGAATAGTGCCTAGAACTATTAAAATGAATAGCCAAATACCTTGGGCAAGAAGTTTCCTGTTTATTTCTAGTAGCCTATTTTACTTTTTTTCTCTGTTTGGAAAGCTATTTTATTCCATATTTTAAAATTCTCTTATGATGAAACAATAACAAGGAGCTGAAAGTACCACTAGCAATATGCAACAAAAAACTAGTCATATTGGGGGAGAAACACCAAAAATTAAGAGTTGAAGAAATAAAGTGTTACGTAAATGAGCAGCCTAAATATAAATACAGTTGACCCTTGAACAATTCAGGTTTGAATTGCTTAGATCCACGTACACATGGATTTTTTTTTTTTTTTAAGATTTTTATTGGGGAAGGGAAAACAGGACTTTATTGGGGAACAGTGTGGGAACAGTGTGTATTTCCAGGACTTTATTGGGGAACAGTGTGTTTTTTCCCAGGACCCACCAGCTCCAAGTCAAGTTGTTATCCTTTCAATCTTAGTTATGGAGGACACAGCTTAGCTCCAAGTCCAGTTGCCGTTTTCATTCTAGTTGCGGGGGGCGCAGCCCACCATCCCATGGGGGAGTTGAACTGGCAACCTTGTTTAGAACATGCGCTTTAACCTACTAAGCCATCTGGCTGCCCCACAGCAGCTCAGTAGCAGCTCAGCTCAAGGTGCCATCTTCAATCTTAGTTGCAAGGGGTGCAGCCCACCATCCCTTGCAGGAGTTGAACCAGCAACCTTGTTGTTGATAGCACGTGCTCTTAACCAACTGAGCCATCCGGCCGCCAGGGAGCTCAGGAGCAGGTCAGTGGCAGCTCATTGTCTTTACTCTAGTTGTGGAGGGCGCAGCTCACTGGCCCCATGTGGGAATCAAACTGGCAACCCTGTTGCTCAGAGCTCACACTCTAACCAGCTGCCCCACTTACACATGGATTTTAAAAAATTGACCTGCACAGCTCAGTTGATGCTTATGGTTCAATTGACCTATGCATTCAAATCTGCATTGTTTAAAGGTCTACCGGTGGTTGGGAATATGCCTAGGCAGAGGACTGAATTAAGCTATGTGTGGATTTTTGACTGTGATGGCGGTCGTCCTCCACCCCCCAAGTTGTTAAAAGGTCAACTGTATACTGCAAAAATAAGTTAGGTGGACTGAACTGTGTAAGAGCTGTAGCATAAATTTCATCATACAACTAACAGGTGTATATGATGCTGTTTGGGTGATCAACATTGATGAATGAACTTTGTGACTAGCTGAGCATTTTTTAATTAAAGTTTTTGTTGAGATCACTAGATTCACACGAAGTTGTAAGAATTAATAAAGAAAGATCCTGGGGAGCCCTACGCCAACAGAGTTGGTCAAGCACCACCTTTCTTTAAGGTCAGAGACTCACACTATTGATTTTAAGAAATGAAAAAGGGAGAGTTACAGTCCAAGATGGTAACATAGGAGGCTCCTTTTAATTGAAAGGAGTTGGGATTCAAGAACTCTCCTTTCTTTCACTCTGCTGTGTTTAAATTCCCTTGCATGTGTGTATCAATTTGGTGGCTGTGTGGGAGTAGACCGTGTGGTGATTTATTCTGAGAAGCAAATGAGTTGATAGATGTGAATACAGAGCACCCAATGCTGAGTGTGCTCTTCGTTTTGGAATATATAGCAGAACAGACTGCATGCAGGCTCAGACTTTATAGGCAATTTTGTTTTAATATGAATGGTAAATTTCACTGGATGTGCCTCCAAATGACTTTTGCCAGAAATTCACTATTATTCGAACTGTGCAATTTTCCTTAAGATTCCAGGAGAGATTTTCGTACAAAGTAAGTCTAATTTATGAAATGCCATAGTCATACTACACATGATACCCAGCTACTAGTGAGTTCTGCAGGCTTAATATTGATTGTCATAAGTCCTAAAGATAAGCAACAGTAGGAGTCAAGTTAGTATTTCTATGTTCCCAAGGGTCCACTTCCTTTTCGTCCCTGATATTCATCATCAGTACAAACTTGCTTCACAAAATAAAACATACAATAGTGTGGTAGATTGGATTAACATTCCCATTTCTTCACTCCCTCCCTGTATTACCATTACACATCCATAGTTTCTGTCATGTGACTTTGCAAAACATCTCATCAGAGGGTGTGGTATCCTTCCCCATCCCACTGGCTTATGACAATGTCTAGTTCTGGCAAAAAGCCCTAAAATACCTTGGTTTTGCTCCTGTCACTTACACTTCTTTCATTTTTTCTGAGAGGAACATATCCCGGGTAGTTGTTGCTCCAAGGAAAATGAGGAATGCATGGAGCTGACCTGAACCTGACCTGAGTTCTGAAGCAGAACTTTTTCAAACTTCTCTCAGATCTGTGAGGAAAACAAATGAATGCTTGTTGTTGTTAGCCACTATAATTTTGATTTTCTTTTTTTTGTTACACAGCAAATACTGACTAATATCAGTAGGAATTTCCAAACTTCCTTAACTGGCCTCACTGTGGATCTGCAAAAGCAGAACTGTGCCAAGTGTTATGTCTAATCTGTGTGGCTGGACTTCCGAGTCCACTTGCCAATTAAGTCAACATGATTCTCAAATCATATCCATTGACCGTTTCAAAAAAATTATACTTTGGAAGTATGTAAGCTTTGAATTTGAAAAGCCATATACAAGTCTAAAATATATAATTTAAAAAATATTTTAGAGAAACATCAAACAAATATCATAGGGTAAAGAAACTCTGGAATGGTCAGAGGACCCACAATTTTTGATTTTTTAAATGCCCTACCTGTGTTACAAGTTTTGTGGCCATCACTCATCCCAAAATACATTCCCGAGCTCTGGATCAGGAGCTAGAATGCTTGAGTTCTAGTTCCCAGTTATTTTCTAAGTAGTGTTTTTTTTTTGTGTTTCCTTTTCTTTCTTTGTTCCACTTGATACATTGCTCACTATCTTGTAGAGCTTTCATTTTTACTTCCTCATCTGTTTCAGAGTGAGAATACATAAGCTTGTGTTTTTCTACCATGGACCAAAAAGGTTTCAACCTGTCAGTTATTACTTGATACTTAGAATGGGTGGAAGCATTGCTAAAGTGAACAGTATAGAACATTAAGGGATCTTTGATTATTGGAAAGAATCTCAGTGTTAGAGAATCCCGTCTCAGTCTTCACAATTCTGCAGCCTTGTCATCATTTATGGGTACATGTTAATTTGCTTACTTGTCTATATCTCCATATGTTGCCTGCTTATAGGATGAGCCTTGTCACATTTCCCCTACTAGGACATACTACTCTGTATACCCTGACATCAGCTTATAAGTTTGTTCTTGCACTCTCTGCCTTTCATTAATGATAATGACAACAGCAACAATAAATAACTTAATGATTAAAAGCATAAGCTTTGCAACCAGATTGCTTTTGTTCAAATTGTAGCTTTGTTTCTTAGTAGCTGTGTGACCTTAATGTCTTGGTGCCTCAGTTTCATCATCTGTAAATTGATAATGTATCTACTTCATAAGATTGTTTTAAGAAGTAAATGAGCTAATACATGTAATACATACAGACTTGTTTGTTTTCCCTTCAGTCATCAGTATAGAATCATATTTTCATCACAGAATGAAGGATGGTCTAACATACAAAGTATTGAATAGTAGAGTCCTCAGAAAGATATTGGCTCAGTAGTAAGGCAAAATTTAGACTGAAGGCATTTTGGATGCACCCTAAGAAAATTGAAATCAAACCTCAACCTGAAAAGAATCAAGCTGATTCCAACTAATGTAACTATACTCCTGAACAAAGCTCCCAAATATATAAAATTATACAAACAACAAAAACAAAAAAGGAACAGAAGCCCTCCAACCCAACAATGCAGAATTCAAAAGTCTGAAATCCAATAAAAAATTACCAGATGTGGAAAGAAACTGGAAAAATTTATCCATAACCAGAAGAAAAATAATTCAATAGAAACATACCTATAAATGACATGAATGACAGAATCAGTAGACAAGGATGTTAAAACATTTATTATAAATATGCTCAAGAAGAAAGAAAAACATCAGCAGGTCAAAGGGTAGATAATGAAGATATTAAAAAAGACTCAAATTAAACTTCTGAAAATTAACTATACATCATCAAAAATGAAAACTATACTAGATGGAGTAACTGTAGTTGAGACATTGCAGAAGAAAAGATTAGTGAATTTGAAGACATAGTAATAGTAATTATCCAAAATCCCACCGGAATTTACTATTGATTCTCATGTTAGGGATATTGAGTAACTAATGAAATTTCTCAATATGCGTGCTTTCAAATATTTAGAAGTAAAAGGTGAAGGTCTAATCGTGACTGAAACCTAGTGAGCTCCTTTTTAGGGGGTTAAGCTAATATATATTATTTCTGGAATTCTAAATTGATCAAGTTACAGAACTTAGAAAATCTCCATGGTGAAAAGTAGTACGAGGTGTGATAAAAATTACGGTGAATGCTGCTGCTTCCATCTAATGGAAAGGCAGGGATCTTCAATATGGGAAGCGACACGTCAAACCTTAGTAACAGTGTGTGGCAAGTTTCAATTTGTTCAGTGAAGTCAGTCGGGTGTGAGCTACGGTTGAGGAAGGTGTGTTTTAAAGTGTGCTGTAAATCATCCTCCATCATGACAATGTTCTGTGTCACACATCACTTCTGGCCTGGCAATTTCTGTCAAATGAAAACATTATGGTGTGTCCTCATCCACTTTATTCACTGAATCTGGCACCGTACAACTTCTGGCTCTTCCCCAAATTCAAAATGATTCAGGACATCAAGGCAGCCATGAAAGAGGACTTCAAGAACTGCTTCAGAAAGTGGCAAGAATGATGGGATAAATATGTTCAAATTGAGGAGGAGTATTTTGAGGGGGATTAATGGCAATGTGTCTTTTACTGTAATGTATATTTTTTTACTTAAACATTCACCATATTGTTTGATCACACCTCATATGTCCTGTAGGTAGTTTCTTAGATGGTCCTGGGTGGTCTCTGTAAAATAATACTTCCTGAATAATCCTTTAGGTAGATGTTGGGTGGTAGTTAGGCTACTCAAGACTTGTTTTATTGAGGACAAGTAAGGGGTAGTGCTCTCCATAGGAGTGAGTAGATTTGGGATTATCACCTGCTGTCTCACAGCAGCCCATGGAATGAACCTATTTATTAAAATAAAGGAAGAACCCTTCAAACCATCAGAAGCAAGTATATTTGGCAGAACAATAGAATTTTTCATTTAAAAAATTTTCATTTAAAAATTTCATTGTTGCTATGAGGAAATATATACTTTCTAGAAATACTTTAATGATTCCATCACTGCTGTTTATCAAGATTTTTCTTCTGGACTGCTTTAGCAATTTTCAAAAGAATGTCTTTGCTTCCATAATTCAAAAAGGTCTTCTTAATTCATAGCCCTTTGATCATTCATAAGATCTTCTCTACAGGTTGTTTTCTTTTCAGGTAATTTCTTTTGACCATGTTACGGCTCTTTCTTCGTTCATATTCTTCTTTGGGCTGGCAGTCCATTTGCCTTTGATTATTCTCTATGGACTTTTTCTCTTCACTAGCACTATTTCTTCTTCTATCTTTCTTTATTGGAATTTAAATAAATTTCTCCCAATTGCAGAAAGAATAATCTTCATTCTCTAATCAAAATTTATTAAATTCAAATGATCCATTCAGCCAAATTTCAACAAAAGATAGGAAAAGATTTCTAATCCAAATGATTATTATGATACATAACTTACATATCATGTATATCAGAAATATAAATTGCATGTTATTTACTGACTCTATCATTAGAGCTGCATGAGAAAAGCTCAGTTGCTTTTACCCACATTTAATTTGGCAAAGATTTACTTCCACGCTTCAATTTTTGTAAAATGGTTACAACCCCAGAGGAAGAAAAAGATTATAAAGCGTGCATATATGATTACAGGATTACTTACAGTGAGAATCTGGGTTTCTGGTACTTCTGACTTCAAAGTGGTATAGATTATATAACAGTATTACTCCTAATCACTCTTTCTGAGACCACTGCGGAATTGCCTTTTAGCTCAGTGCTTGTGCTTATTATTGTAAATCTTCTCTTGTGAAAATAGAAACAATCATTATTGTAGTCTCTCAGGAATTTGGTGAATGTCATACTAAATCAGAAGAAAGGGGTAAAAATAGCAGACTATTATGGCTATGGCATGACAGAACTGGAAAGGCTGTTAGAGAGCACTAGACTGATGCTATTAGCCCAGTTTTCTGTTTTTTTAGACTGGTAAACTGTAAAATTCCAGAGAACTGTGTGACTTAATAATGTTGATGCCTACCAGTCAAAGACCACCAGAGACACTTTAAGTCACAAGAAGTTGGGTTTATTACTTGATATAATAAGGGAAACTGACCCCATGGGCAAGTGTGGGCATCAAAATAAGAGGGTTTAGCAAGATGTATTATAGAGTTTGCCTTTCGTTAGGTGGCTTGAGGGAGAGTTCAAGGGGACAGGAGTTTGCTGTGGATGGGTACTATGAGGAAACTACAATTGTTTGTAGTTAGGATACAGGCGGAACAGTAGGGATACAGTTGTAATTGATAAAAAAATACCCTTTGGCACTCATGATAGTTGGGAGAGAGGGATGTTTGGATATTGTTCTTATTTTTGTCTGGGATCAGATATGATTACAATGTGATCTTGTGTTTTTCTCCCTCCATCGCAATTGCAGAGTGACCTTGGCTGACATTGGTGCCCTGTGACATTTATATGTTCAACAGGAGAACACCATTGTCAATCTGTGTCAGGCTAGCTTCCTGCTGACAGCTATCATGGCTTCGTTATTATTTCTCATTAAGACACACAAAATGGGAAGAATTGGAGTGATAGTGTCTGGGCTTGATCATAAATCTCTTGTCTTCGAGGACAGAGGCCTTTGTATTAATGCATGCTAGGCCATGAAAATCTGTAATGTGGGAAAAACAGTAAAGTGGAAAGTGCACAGAGTTTGGAATTTGATAAACTTGGGTCCAAATACTGGCTCTGCCACTTAATCGGTGTTAGAAAGCAATACTTCTAAAATTGCTTTCAAATAAAATGTTCATGTTAGTTACATTTATGAATAAAACCATACACATTTTCTAAAAGCCTTAGTTTTGCCTGTCAATGAGTCATCCCAGCGATGATATGTGGGAAAAAATTTCAGATTACGGAGGAATAATAAATTTCCATTTCCTCAGTAAGCCCATTGAGAATCTTTAGGTGAGTGTTTCCCAATTCTGTGTTGTTAATTTTTCAGGAGGGTCCACAAAATAAAATTTTTATTAATTTTCTGAAAAAAGCATAATAGATGCCAACTTGTCCTGGAAGCTTAAATTTTATTTTAATTTAAAGTAGATTTAGATTTTTTGTATCGTATAGTTTTTGAAATCTTAAGTCAAAACTGGTAAATAGCTGGCATTATTAGCCTTGGAAAGTAATGAGATAATTTCCTGAATGTTATTTAATGTTAGGGGGGAAAAATGACAGTGTATTTTTCTTCTTGCCCAATTTTAATGCAGTTATCAAATAATACCTACCTGGGTGAGTAAGGTTGTACTCTTTCTCATTAAGGTCAAATTGGGAATACATATCTGTCTCTTAAAATGCTTAAGCAAGTCTCAAGATAATCTAACTGTTACACATTTCACTTCAATTCTTCCCTTGAAAATTGATTACAAAATTTATAATTCTACAAGGTATTTACAAAGGCTATTTTGAGTTTCATGAAAGGACAAAAATCCTAGGAATAAAACAATAACAAAAATATACAGATGAAATAAGGTTAGAAAGCAATACTTCTAAAATTGCTTTCAAACAAAATGTTCATGTAAGTTAAATTTATGAATAAAACCATACACATTTTCTAAAAGCCTTAGTTTTACCTGTCAATGAGTCATCCTAATGATGATATGTGGAAAAAAATTTTCAGACTACAGAGGAAAAATAAATGGCATAAATAAGGAAAATGGTATTTAAACAGAGCTAAAATGTATAAATTAAATTTTTACAAATTGCATTTATTGCAATAGAAAAACTCTTTGGTTTGCTTTAAAAGCAAAGGAATGTTCTGTGGCTACAGGGATAGGTTATAGGGCTCAGAGAGCTCAGAGGAAGGATTTGGAAGTATTCACTCAAAAGAGGGGGACACAGCCCCACAACTCTTTCAAACACAGAAATGTTGAATGAAACACGCAACAACAAGAAACATTAATATAGAGTCAACCTCAAAGCTAAGGAAGGTACTGAGAGGAACTCTAGCCAGAACAGTGAGCTAAAACTAAAGCCTAATGTACTGTGGAACTGTGGAAGAATGCAGAAGACTCAGGGGAAATAAATATGGAATTTCCCTATGAGGTTATCTCTTATGAGGAAAAAAAATTTCCACTAAAGATGTCAAAACGTATCACGTTATTGATGGAATAAGTCACCAAGAGAAAGTTAATGCAGGTAACAAATGGATGTATAAATAGCCCAAGAATTTTCAATAATGAGCAATCTAAACAAGACTAAAATTTTTAAAAAATTATCAGAGATGCAAGAAGGGTAGAAGTCATAAAGTAAGAACAAGACATGATGAAAAAAGGAAAAGTTTAAATAAAAGAACCAAGCAGGAATTATAGAAATATGACTATTTTTTAAAGATTTTTATTAAAATATAGCTAACATACAATATTGTATTAGTTTCAGGTGTAGACAGTAGTTACGAGGTGACAATCAAGTTCTTGAACTCATCCTAGAAAAAGTGCTACACACCTCATTGCTGAATATCACTATGGTCACCTTCAAAGTACTCCCCTTGGGAAGCTATGCACCGACACCAGTGCCTAGTCCACCCTTCAAAGCAATTTTGGAACTCTTTTTCTTGAATGGCCATCAGAACTGTCGTCGTAATACCCTTGATGTCCTGAATGTCATCAAAATGTCTTCCTGTCAATATTTCTTTTATCTTCGGGTAAAGAAAGAAGTAATTGGGGGCCAGGTCAGGTGAGTAGGGAGGCTGTTCCAATACAGTTATTTGTTGACTGGCTCAAAACTCCCTCACAGACAGTGCTTTGTGAGCTGGTGCATTGTCGTGATGCAAGAGCCATGAATTGTTGGTGAAAAGTTCAGGTCTTTTTCGTCTTTTTCATGCAGCCTTTTCAGCACTTCCAAATAGTAAACTTGGTTAACTATCCAGTTGGTACAATTTTGTAATGAATAATCCCTCTGATAATAAAAGTGGTTAGCAACATTGTTGCAACAAGTTTGCGAACTTAATTGTCTGACTTCGTATTCAACATATATATACCTAAAGAAGTGGTCACCATGCTAAGTCCAGCAGCCACCTAACACCGTATCACACTATCACAATATTATTCATTTTATTCCCCATACTGTACATTGCATCCTCATGACTTGTTTTATACCTGGAAAGTTGAACCTCTTATTCCCCTTCACTTTCCCCCTCCCCCTTTTAATTTTTTAATTACAATTGACCTTCAATATTATTTTATATTAATTTCAGATGTACAGCATACTGGTTAGACATTAATTTACAAACTAATCCCCCTGACTAGTCTAGTACCCACCTGGCACTATACATAGCTATTACCATATTATTGACTATATTCCCTATGCTTTACTTTAACCCCCATGTCTATTTTGTAACTACCAATTTGTACTTCTTAATCCCTTCACCTTTTTACCCTGTACCCCAACACTGCTCCCATCTCTCACCCCAATACATCTAGAACCCATCTGACACCACACATAGTTATTAAAATATTATTGACTATATTCTTTATGCTATACCCTATATCCCCATGACTACTCTGTAATAACCAATTCGTACTTCTTAATCCGTTTCCCCTTTTCACTCATTCCCAACCCCCTTCCCATCTGGCAACCATCAAAATGTTCTCTTTATCTATGAATTTGTTTCTGTTTTGTTTGTTTGTTTATTTTGTTCTTTAGATTCTACATATTAATGGAATTACATTGCATCTCTTTCGCTGTCTGACATACTTCACTCAGCACAGTACCCTTCAGGTCCATCCATGTTGCTGGAGATGGCGAGAACCCACTCCCTTCCATGGCTGAGCAATATTCTATTGTATATTGTACCACTGCCTCTTTATTCATTCATCCATCAATGGACACTAAGGCTGCCACCAAATCTTGGCCATTGTAAACAATGCTGTAATGAACATATGGATGCACACATCCCCTCAAAGTAGTGTTTTGGGTTTCTTCAAATAATCACCCAGAAGTGGGATTACTGGGTTCTTCTTTGTAACATGTTATAGCCTTTTTTTTGAAGTCCATTTTGTCTGGTATAAGTATTGCTACCATAGCTTTTTTTGTTTATTTTTGTTTATTTCATTTGTCATGAAATATCTTTTTCCCATCCCTTTACTTTCAGTCTCTGTGTGTCTTTTGATCTGAAGTGAGTCTCTTCTAGGCAGCATGTGTAAGGCTCTTGTTTTCTTATCCATTCAGCCGCATATCTTTTGATTGGAACATTTAATTCATTTACATTTAAAGTAATTGTTGATAGATACGTAGTTATTGCCATTTTGTTAGTCATATTTTTAATTTTTTATTTCTTTGTCTTAAAGAAGTCCCTCTAACATTCTTTGTAATACTGGTTTGGTGATGATGAATTCCTTTAGCTTTTTCTTTTCTGGGAAGCTCTTTATCTGTCCATTTCTCCTTTGATTCTAAATGATGGCTTTGCTGGGTAGAGTAATCTTGGTTGTAGGTTGTTTCTTTTGATCACTTTGAATATTTACTGCCAATCCCTTTGGGTCTGCAAAGTTTGTGTTGAGAAATCAGCTGATATTCTTATGGGAGCTCCCTTGTCAGTGACTAATTGCTTTTCTCTTGCTACTTTTAAGCTTCTCTCTTTGTCTTTAACCTTTGCCATTTTAATTATGATGTGTCTTGGTGTCAGCCTCTTTGGGTTCATCTTGTTTGGGACTCGATACACTTTCTGGGCTTGTATGTCTATTTCCTTCACCAGGTTAAGGGAGTTTTCAGTCTTTATTTCTTCAAATATGTTTTCAATTTCTTGTTCTTTCTCTTCCTTCTGGTACCCCTATGATGTGAATGTTGGTACACTTGATATTGATCCAGAGGCCCCTTATACTCTTCTCATGTCTTTGGATTCTGTTTTCTATTTGCTGTTTTGATTGGGTGTTTTCTGCTACCTTATCTTCTAAATCATGGATTCGATCCTCTGCTTCATCTAATCTACTGTTGATTCCCTCTAATGTATTCTTCATTTCAGTTTTTTAGTCTGTATTTCTGACTGGTTCTTTTTTATGTTTTCTATCTCCATTTTTATGTTTCATCTCTCTTTGTTGAAATTCTCCCTGAGATTATTGAGCATCGTTATAACTAGTGTTTGGAACTCTGAGTTTGGTAGGTTGCTTGTCTCCATTTTGTTTAGTTCTTCTGGAGCTTTGTTCTTTCGTTTAGGAGATGTTTCTTTGTCTCCCCATTTTAGCTGCTTGCCTGGGCTTGTTTTTATCTATTAGGTGGGGTTGTTATGCCTCCTGTTTTTAGTAGAATAGCTTATGTAGTAGGTGTCCTGTGGGACCCAGTGGGGCAGTCTCCCTGGTCACCAGAGCCAGGTGCCCCAGGTGTGTCCCTTGTGTGGTGTGTACCCTCCTGTTGTAGTTGAACCTTGGTTGCTGTTTGCAAGTCATTGAGAGGGATTGACCCTCAGGCTGTTTGGTTGTGAGAACTGACTGTGACTACAGTGGAGGAGATGTTCAGGGGCTGACCATACAAAGCAGGGTTTGCTTCAGCATGGCTTTGGTGCCTTACCAGTTTGTTCTTTGGGTGTGTCATTTTGGGAGGTGGCCCGGTGATGCTCCGGCAGTGTCTGAAGCTGGCCACTGGGCCTGTCAGCCTTGGGGCTTCCTGGAGGGGGACCTGCTGCTGGCCAAATTCAGCTGCAGTCTGTGCTCTGCCTTGGGCCACCTGGCAGGAGCCACAATGCAATCCAGAGATGGCGGCCACCTACCCTGTGCTTGGAGGTGCCTCAAAAGGCTAAGTCACGGACCAAGGATGGCTGTCACTAGTGCCGGGCTTAGGGCTGTTCATCCAGAGGTATGAGACATGCTGAAGCCAGATGCTGCTTGTTTGGGTTTTGTGAACCTTTGAGAGATCTTAGGAAAGTCTGCAGCATGAGCCAAGACAGGCTGTTTATATGGAAAAGCCACCAGAAGTGGCTTGGATGAGCCAGGAAGTTGGATGGGGCATGGTCTCAGGGAATCCCTGGGGTAGGACAGATGAAAAGTGATTACCCATTTGATGGAGACTGAGATGTGACATCTGCCTGCATTTGCATGCAGGGGCGGGGGTGTCGTGCGGGGAAGCCTGCGGGGTCTCTGGTCCCGCTCCCCATACAAGAACGCAGGATATGGTGAGGCCAAAAAGGAACACCCACGGAGCCATAGGTAGGGGAGTCATACCACTACGGTCTCACTGGAGGCTGGGTTCACTGGATGTGCGACCTGCTGTTCGTTTTGTCTGCAACCTACCGACGACTCTCTTTCACTCTCCTCCACTCTCCTCCTCTGCTAGCGTAGCCACAGCAGTTATATTAGTGGCCAATGGCTCACTGGTTACAGCTGACGGCCAACTAGCCACAGCTGATGGCCATGCAATCACAGTTGGCCATTTACTACCTGAGCCAACACCTTTCTATGTGAGGCCGAGAGCCTGGAAACTACTTTCTGGGGCTCTGCCCCCACAGGGGGAGTGCTCAACAAAGAAACAATGGCTTCCATAAGCTCCTCCATCTGGGAGAAAGCTTTTGCTCCAGCCTTCACCCTGAAATTAGACAATTCAGTTCCTCATGGTATATCCCTGGCACCTTTTGAGCTGCTGTCCCAGTATTAGCTCAGAGCCAGTGATTACGTCAATGAGTAGCACCTGGGACTCCAGCTGTTCTCTGTCTCACTCAGCCACAATAAACGCTGTTTTTCAAAGCCAGAAATTATGGGACTTCTCTCCCTGGCACTGAAAACCTGGGCTGGGATCCTTTTCTTCTCAGGTGGGGGCCTCTATGGCCGAGCTATCTCTCCCCATTTTTAAAGATTATACGAGGGTGTGGGACCAGCCTGTTCTGCATTTCTGCCCCTCCTACCAGTCTTGAGGTACCTTCTTCTGTATAGGCATAGTTGTAGGGCTTTGGTACAACAAGATTTAGGTGATTGTCAATAATGGTTGTTTTGTGGTTTAGTTGTCATTGATCTGGTCCTGAGAGGAGGTGAGCAGAGCATTTACCTACTCTGCCATCTTGACTGGAAATAAATGACTTTATGTTTAAAAGTAACAACAGCAGCAGCAGCAACAACAACAATAACATATTTGGGAGAGTAAAAGCAAGATGGGACTAAAGTATAAATGCTACTAGTAGGGATAAGGTAAGGAAGAGTCTGCAATAAGTCCTAATATATCATAGTCACAGTTAAGCATAAATGAACTATTGGAAGCAAGTTCAATAACTGTCATGTAGATGAAAGACAGATTGTGGTGTGTTTATATAATGGGGTACTTAAATGATGTGGTTAAAAAATGAATGAGATCATATGTACAATGCATAGAATTTAAAAGCATCATTAAGAATGAAAGCAAGTTGCAATGCAATAACTATTGCATGATACCATTCATGTCAATGTCATAAACCCATATCATAATACAATATGCTCATGGATATATAGTAAGTAGTTAAAATGTAAAAACAGTTTAAACAGTGTTAACTGTTGTCCTGGGGAGAGATCAAGAAAAATTGAACTTGGGCCATTTTCAATTGGAGCTCCAGCTGCAGCTGCAGTGTTTGATTTAATTTAAAAACTGAAGCAAACGTAGTAGTGTTTATGTTCTTAGAAGATAGGTAGAGATATTTTATAGTACTTTCTGTGTTTTTTAACGTATTTAAAATTTTTTTTTTAAATTTTATTTTATTAAATTTATTGGGGTGACAATTGTTAGTAAAATTACATAGATTTCAGGTGTACAATTCTGTATTACATCATCTATAAATCCCATTGTGTGCTCATCACCCAGAGTCAGTTCTCCTTCCATCACCATATATTCGATCCCCCTTACCCTCATCTCCCACCCCCCACCCCCCACCCCCCTTACCCTCTGGTATTTAAAATTTTTTACAATAAAAAATACAAGGAAAAATAAAAAATATGAAAAACTTTCAGGTGAACATGGATTTTATCAAATCTAATAGTCTCTCTGCTTCCCTAAACATGGGAGTGACTCTGTAATGGGAAACACAATTTTGAAGTAGAGTAGGGTTCCCAGATAGAAATAAAAGTTCTCCAAGTTAACACTTTGTAAGCGGGCATTTTCCCGCCAAATCGCGTCATAATGCGGGGCTTTTTTGACATTTTCTCGCCAAAATTAGACTTTCCGTAAAATATTCATATCTTTCGATCTATTTGATATTTTTCTATGAAACTTTCAGTGTTTTAGTTTAAAAAGAGGTCTCTATTTACTTTGCAAAATATGTGTTATTCTATTTTTTATGTGCACAAAATTACTACATTCTAGGTAAACATAGAAAAAAACACTCTTTCACAATCAAAATAATTTTATGTATACAAAATTACAATATTTTTTCGAAATTTTCAACAGATCTTATAAAAAAAACTATAACCTAATAGTGCTTCACTGTGTGGTAGCGTTCGAAACAGTTTCCTTTGTGCAGGGGTACGTTACAAAACTTGCACATGTACCGCGTTTCACTGCGGTACGCTTTCGCTTTGGCAGGAATAATTAGATAAATTGTCAACAAACAATTCATCGTCACTCTCGTATGTATCTTGATTCATGTCCAGGGATAATAAAATTATCTTTCAAAAATAATATTTATCAGAAAAGAAACTAGAGGCAGTTCAACAAAAACTATGATTTTGCATCAATCACAACAGTAGTTAGGTATTTTGTACGAAATTTCAGTAATTTAAAACAAAAAATATTTTATAAAAGCAGAATGAACTCAGAAACACGAAAGTAAGACGTCCGAACGAAAGCAGTATAATGGAGTCACTGGAGAACGAACAAAAATGCAAAAACTAAATCCTTTGTTGGAATCATTGTGTCTTTTTTTTGTAAATATTACCGCTATTTGTTTTTATGGCTATTGTTTTTGTTCGGTCCCAAATTTATTGTATCGGCAGGTAGACGCATAGGGTACCGCTGACAATAGATAATGCGTAGTCCGTCACCCGTTTGGCGCCCTTGTTTACAAGTTTCCCGCGCCCCACCGCTTAGCGGAACAAAACGAGTTAACTCGTCTCCCGCACTTTGGTATAAAAAGTGATATGACGAGTTTACTTGTTTCCCCGCAAAAAATGTGTTAATTTATGCAACCTAAGTATGTGGGAAGAAGAGACTACCTCTTAAATGTAACATTTTTCTGTCTGTATTTGTCCTATCACTCCCTCACCTTTGTTAGTCTTATTAAAAGCCTTTCCTAACATAAATAGAAGTGCAAGTGACAGAAAAATAGAACTTGTAACATGAGAGGCAGGGTATTCATCTGAAGTTCCTCTTTTAGTTCTCAAAGTGAAGATGTCTTTCTCTTGACTTCTTGTTTTATGGTGCAAGGTGGTATATGACAACTGGTAAAAGCTAAGGATCAGCTGCACAAAGCTGTAGGGAATCTGATAATAACAGAATGAGGGCACTAGAAGGATCTATTGTTATTCAATATCAATGGGAGAAAAACTTCAAAATTCAGTGACTAAACAAGAAGTTTGACACACAAGGAATAAGTTTCTGTAGTAAGCGAAAATAGAGACTGTAATTAAATCATTTTAGTTGTTAATAATTTAAGAGACACATTTAACATATATTGTACTTTTGATGTTAACTAGAGTTTAATTTATTAATTGCCTCAATCTGGTGTGAAATGATGCAAATTTCATCCTGCAACTGCTCTTTCTTATTCACTTTAACTTGAGTTTCCAGCATGAGATTTTTCTTTATATAATATTTATGATTGTGCCAAGTATGTGTGGATTCCTTCAAAAATATCTCTTTTTTTTTCAAAAAGCAATTAAAAATTAGAATAGGCCTTATTAAAATTCAGGAATAAAACTTGTCATTAATGGAGTAATCTGTGTGCTGAATACCAAAGGACTTGGCAGTTCTAGGTTGATGACTCTGAGCCTAGGCTAAAGCAGAGAAACAAGGCTTTAGTGACTGAAACATGAGTTAGGTTGCAATTCTAAAAAGTCACGGGATATTCAATTTCATATATAAGAAATAGAAGGAGACTATTTTTTAAAAAACATCTTTTGAAATTCGGGTTGATTCAATGAATGTGAAAAAAGGGAAAAGTGTTTGGGCCTTAGGATGGAGAATAATAAGAGTATTTGTAACCAAAATAGATACTCTGGTATCCCGTAGGATGTTTCCATTGCGTTCAGGGATGGGCGTTGCATAGTGAAGGTATTTCTAGGCAGAGTAAAATGGAGGAGAGATTGGTACCTCCTCTGGAATTAGGCTTGGGATTGCCAGAATTGACATACTGAATGCTCTTCAATATTTTTTCTCAGTGCCTGGAAAAATTATTTAGCACACTATCCTGAACAGGCAGAATTAATTACATACTGGATTTTAAGGACTCTACATATAAAAATCTGTTTTTCTCTCTTACATTTCCCTCACAACACCCATCCTTTTAAAAATGAGGTTAAGGAAGACCCTGAGATACTATCCTTGGATTCTTAATTCCATCCTTCTACGACTCTTGTTAAAACTACTTTAAGTCAATTAAATTCTAGAAAGAGAATCTGTGACCTTAATTATTGTGGGAGCTGGGTGGAGGGGTTAGGGTTTGATTATAAAAGGAAGAATATGAGGGTATGTCTCATTTTGGGATATGAAATATATCAAATTCATTATCTGACTGATAAGAAATTGTCCAGAGGATACATTTTAGATGTAAACTTTTTATATTTAGGTATGAATTCTGCCTCACATTCTAGGTGAGTGTCAGTTACTGATGTACAGAGACTCTCATTCTTAACTCAGGGTGAAAAGAAATTACAATCTAGAAAAGACTAGAGAATATCAGTGTTTTGAGGAGGTCAGTATTTAATAAATCTTTTCCCAAGTCAAGTTCTGAAACAATTGGAAGACACAAATGTAAAATACTAGCTTCGTTATGAGAGAGTTGTTGATGAATGTAGTTTAGATGTGAGGCAAAATGGGATTCCTAATAATATAGTCAGAATTATACAGGTGTACCCTCCAAGTCACAGTCTCCTCCATTCTCTATACCCAGTGAACCATAAGTATAAAAGAACAGATCTAAAACCATGCTTCCTACAGAGTGGATTCTCAAGAAGGAAGCTTTGCGTATTCAGTTGATTATTTCAACTTCGCCAACCAGATAAATTCTTTCTCTTCCCTTAGAAGAATATATTAAGAAATAGCTTTCTAGGGTGGCCGGTTGGCTCAGTTGGTTAGAGTGCAGTGCTCATAACACCAAGGTTGCCAGTTGAATTCCCACATGGGCCAGTGAGCTGCACCCTCCACAACTAGATTGAAAACAATGAGTTGACTTGGAGCTGATGGGTCCTGGAGAAACATACTGTTCCCACCCCCGAAAAAAAAAAAAAGAAATAGCTTTCTATCATAGTCTTCTACATTCAATCCTGTGGATCTTCACAAGCAAGAGGTACAAAATCAAGGAGTTTTGGATCTGCCAAAAATTTTTATTATTTAACATCTTTTTTGCCTTCATTTTTCTGGTTTATGCAATCCAAACAGGTAGTGCTTTCCCATCAGATTAACATTTAACCAGGGACTTGATTGTCCTTCATGGTTTCCATTTAATATGCTTCATCTTTAGTCTCCTAATTTCATAAACTTTTGGGGCATGGTCCCAATTCCATCTACTTTCAGTAACAACCTTTCATTGCAATTTACTCAGGAATTCTTTGAATATTTTATGTTGCTGATCTTACAGCTCTCTCTCCCTGTTTAAACATTGCTTCTGAAACTTATCTGCATGTTGGCGCCACCTAGGAGCTTTAAAAACACTAATGCTGGGTATGATATCCATTGCCACCCCAATAAATTTAATTAAAAAACAAAAACCACTAGTGCTAGAACCCCAGAGGTCCTGATTTATTTGGTCTGGAGTGCAGTCCCTCAATAATTCTAATGTTAGCAATGTTTGGGAACCATTGGACTGAAACATGTTTTCTTTTTCTAATGCTTTCTTTAGAGCAATTAGAGCCTTTTGTATTTTATGTCTATTACTCTGCCCTTTTAAGTTCTGATTTCTTTCATACATGTTTAGTCTGTCTGCTAACATCTCACCATCCTCCTAAACACTTGTGTCCTGCGTCTGCTTAACCAGTCTGCTTTTCTTTATTTTATTTTCATTCTTTAATTGTTTCTATTCTCATAAGAAGACTGAAGGAATCAAAAAAGTTGCCGTATTTTCTTTATAATCAGCTTCCCATGTCTTTTTCTTTGCTAGTTAACAAAATCTATTACTCTTCTCTGGGTGAAGCCTAATTTGAATCTAAAATCTAAAGCCAGTTTCGAACCAGATGGTGGCGTGGTTCTTGGGTCTGTGGACTAGTTTCATGAACTTAAAGATTAGTTGATCCATTGTCTTCTTCTGATTCCTGAAGAAAGAATGGAATTTGTAACGGGGGACCATTGCCTTACTGTTTATCCAGATGTGGTGTTATTACTAGACCCTAACTCAGCTCCATAGAATTCTGCTGCACAAGACAGCTGTCTGTGAAACAGTAAAACAAAATAATTTTGTGTATCCACTGATACTTCGGAAGGCTCACCACACCACAACACTTCACTCAACATGAGCCCATTAGTGAGGTTGAGCATTTTTTAGAATTCAAGGTCAGACTGCATCAGCCCACATCTGAGGTCCACGTGGAAAATCTCTGGAGAAGGTTCCTGTGGCCTGGTGTCTACAGCTCAGCCTTTATTAAAGAGCCACTCACCTGTGGTTGAAACTATCATTAACTCTGATGACCTGACAAGGTTCAAATACCACGTGTTAATCACTTGCTGAAGCCTAAATCTTAAAGCTGTCCATTCAGAGCTTATCAGCTAAAAACAAAAACAAGCAAAACAAAACTAACCCCCAAGCCCCCCCAACACCCAAGTTACATTGCATAATACAGGCTGCTGACACCAAATGTCTGGAAACAGTCTTGTTCTGGGCCACACCAGATCCCTCAATCTCCAGGTATTATTGTACCACTCAAGTTCCACCCTATTTCTAGGACATTAGAAGGACAATATCTAACAGTTTTTTCTACATTCAATTAGAGACAAAGCAATTAGGTAGGGAGAATGAGTTAAAAAAAACTCCAACTTGTTATTAAAAGGGTTTTTGGAGAGTATGACTTAGTTGTGTGCCAATAATTTTTTTCTTTTAAATTAAAGTTTATTGGGGTGACAATTGTTAGCAAAGTTACATAGATTTCAGGTGTACAATTCTGTAATACATCATCTACATATCACACTGTGTGTTCACCACCCAGAGTCAGCTCTCTTTCCATCACCATATATTCGATCCCCTTTAGCCTCATCTACCACCCGCCTCCCCACTTACCCTTGGTAAGCACTAAACTACTGTCTGTGTCTATGAGTTTTTTTTTTTTTATTGTAACATTTTTAAAAATTAGTTTCAGGTGCACAAAACAATGTAATAGACATTTTTTATTTATATCCCTCACACAGTGGCAACCCCCCTCACCCCATCTACTATCCCTCTGATATCACACACAGCCATTACATTTCCACTGTCTCTATTCCTAATGCTATACTCTGCTTCTTGTAAGTATGTATATATTTAAAATTGTAGTTGACATTCATTATTGTTCAGCTTCAGCTTCAGGTGTATGGTGCAGAGATCAGGCAGCTACATCATCCCTGAGGTGGTCTCCCTAATGAGACAAGTGTCCATCGGATACCCTACAAAATCTTTACAACATTGTTGATTACATTCCCCAAACTGACTTTCGTAACCCCGTGGCAATCTTGTGGTTACTGACTGAGCTTTCTAATCCCCTCACCTTCACTCTTATCCCTACCCCTCCTCCCAACTAGCAACCCTCAGTTTTTCCTCTATGTCTCTGAGACTGTTTCTGATTAGTTCATTCATTTATTCTTTTTTTTTCAGATTCCACATATAAGTGACATCATATGGTATTTGTCTTTCTCTGTCTGACTTATTTCACTTAACATAATGTTCTCTAGGTCCGTCCATGTTGTTGCAAATGGTAAGATTTCCTTCTTCTTTATGGCTGCATAATCCTCCATTGTATAAATGTACCACAGTTTCTTAATCCAGATGTCTACCGATGGGCGTTTCGGTTGTTTCCATCTTGGCTATTGTGTATAATGCTGCAATAAACATAGGGGTGCATATATTTTTTTGAATTAGAGTTTTGGATTTCTCCAGATAGATACCTAGGAATGGAATTCCTGGATCATAAGGTAGTTCCATTTTCAGATTTTTGAGATACCTCCATACTGTTTTTCCATAGTGGCTGCACCAATTTGCAATCCCACCAACAGTGCACAAGGGTTCCCTTTTCTCCACAGCACTTGTTGTTTGTTGATTTATTTATTGATGATAGCTATTTTGACTAGGGTAAGGTGGTATCTCATTGTGTTTTTTTTTTTTCTCATTTCTCTAATGATTAGTGAGGTTGAGCATTTTTTCATATGTTTGTTTGCCATCTGTATGTCCTTTTTGAAAAATGTCTCTTCATGTCCTCTGCCCATTTTTTACTTGGGTTTGTGTTTTTGTAGTTGAGTTGAGTGAGTTTTTTATAAATTTGGGATATTAACCCCTTATCGGATATATCATTGGCAAATATCTTCTCCCAATTAGTAGGATCCCTTTTTGTTTTATTGATGGTTTCCTTTGCTGTGAAAAAACATTTTAGTTTGATGTAATCCCACATATTTATTTTTTCTCTTACTTCCCTTGCCCAAGGGGATATATCAGTAAAAATCTTACTCCGGGTAATATCTGTAAAGTTTCTTTCTATATTTCCTTTTAGGAATTTTATGGTTTCAGATCTTACATTTAAGTCTTTAAGCCATTTTGAATTTATTCTTTTGTATGGTGTAAGGAGGTGGTCCAGCTTCATTTTTTTGCATGTGTCTGTCCAGGTTTCCCAGCACCATTTATTGAATAGACTGTCTTTACCCCACTATAAAGTCTTGCTTCCATTGTCATAGATTAAATGACCATATAGGTATGGATTTATTTCTGGGCTCTCTATTCTGTTCCTTTGATCTATGTGTCTGTTTTTATGCCAGTACCATGCTGTCTTGATTACTGTAGACTTGTAGTATAATTTGATGTCAGGTATCGTTATACCTCCCACTTTGTTCTTATTTGTCAAGATTGCCGAGGCTATCCGGGGTCTTTTATGGTTCCATATAAATTTTAGGATTCTATGTTCTACTTCTGTGAAAAGCGTCCTTGATAGTTTGACAGGAATTGCATTGAATCTGCATATTGCCATAGCCAGTATGGACATTTAACTATATTAATTCTTTCTGTCTATGAGCATGGTGTGCTTCCATCTATTTGTATCTTCTTTAATTTCTCTCTTCAGTGTCTTATAATTTTCTGAGTACAGATCTTTTACTTCTTTGGTTAAATTTATCCCCAGGTATTTTATACTCTTTGAAGCAACTGTAAATAGGATTGTTTTCTTAATTTCTCCTGATATTTTATTATTGGTATATACAAATGCAACTGATTTCTGAATATTAATTTTGTATCCTGCTACCTTACTAAATTAATTTATCTGCTCTAATAGTCTCTTGCTGGAGTCTTTAGGGTTCTCTATATATAGTATCATGTCATCTGCATATAATGACAAATTTATTTCCTCCTTATGAATTTGGATGCATTTTATTTCTTGTCTAATTGCTGTGGCTAGAACTTCCAGCACTATGTTGAATAGAAGTGGAGAAAGTAGACAACCTTGCCTTGTTCCTGATCATAGGGCAATGGTTTTAGTTTTTCCCCATTGAGTGTGATATTAGCTGTGGGTTTATCATATATGGCCTTTTTATGTTGAGATATGATCCCTCTATTCCCACTTTCTTAAGGGTTTTAATCATAAATGCCTGCTGGATTTTGTCAAATGCTTTTTCTGCATGTATTGATATGATCATATGGTTTTTATTTTTCATTTTGTTAATGTGATGTATCACATTAATTGATTTGCGGATGTTGAATCACCCTTGCATACCAGAAATTAATTTTATTTGATCATGGTGTATGATCTTAATGTATTGCTGAATTCTTTTTGCTAATATTTTGTTGAGGATTTTTGCATATATGTTCATTAGAGATATCGGCGTGTAGTTTTCTTTTTTTGTAGTGTCTTTGTCTGATTTTGGGATCAGGGTGATAGTGGTCTCGTAAAAAGTATTTGAGAGCCTTCCCTCCTTCTGGATTTTTTGGAATAGTTTGAGGAGAACAAGTGATAATTCCTTTTTGGATATTTTGTAAAATTCACCTGTGAAGCCATCTGGTCCAGGGCTTTTGTTTGTTGGGAGCTTGTTGATTACTGATTCAATTTCCTTGGTGGTAATCAGTCTATTTGGGTTTTCCGTTTCTTCTTGAGTTAGCCTTGGAAGGTTGTATCCTTCTAGAAAATTGTCGATTTCTTCCAGATTGTCTAATTTGTTGGCACATAGTTGTTCACAGTAATTTCTTAAAATTTTTTGTATTTCTGTGGTATCTGTTGTCACTTCTCCTCTTTCATTTCTGATTTTATTAATTTGGGTCCTCTGTCTCTTTTTGTTTTTGATGAGTCTGGCTAATGGTTTGTTGCTTTTGTTTATATTCTCAAAAAAACAACTCTTGGATTCATTGATCTTTTGTATTGTTTTTCTGGTTTCTATTTCATTTATTTCTGCTCTGATCTTTATTATCTCCTTCCTTGTACTCCCTTTGGGCTTATTTTGCTATTCTTTTTCCAGATCCCTTAAGTGTGAAGATAAACTGTTGATTAGTGATTTTTCTTGTTTCTTTAGGTAGGCCTGCAATGCTATCAATTTTCCTCTTAGGACTGCTTTCGCTGCATACCATAGGTTTTGGGTTGTTGTGTTTTCATTTTCGTTTGTCTTGAGATATCTTTTGATTTTTTCCTTGATCTCATGGTTGACTGATTCATTATTTAGTAACATGTCATTCAGCCTCGATGAATTTGTGTGTCTTCCAGTTTTTTTCCTGTAGTTATTTCTTATTTCATAGCTTTGTGGTCAGAGAAGACAATTGGTATGATTTCAATTTACTTAAATTTATCAAGACCTGTTTTGTGGCCTAACATGTGGTCTATCTTGGAAAATGTTCCTCGTGTGCTTGAGAAGAACGTGTATTCTGCAGCTTTGGGGTGAAATGCTCTGAAAATATCGATTAAATCCAAGTGGTCCAATGTGTCATTTAAGGCTGTTGTTTCCATATTGTTTTTCTGTCTGGAAGACCTGTCCCTTGTTGTCAGAAGTGTTTTGAAGTCCCCTACATGATAGTGTTACTGTTGATCTCTGTCCTTATTTCCGTCAATATCTATTTTATATATTTAGGTGCTCCTATGTTGGGTGCATAGATGTTTACTAGGGTTATGTCCTCTTGTTGGATCGATCCCTTTATTATTATATAGTGCCCATCTTTGTCTTTTAATATATTCTTCATTTTAAAGTCTATTTTGTCAGATATAAGTATTGCAACTCCAGCTTTTTTCTCATTTCCATTTGCATGAAATATCTTACTCCAACCCTTCACTTTCAGCCTGTGTGTGTCTTTTGATCTGAGGTGAGTCTCTTGTATACAGCATATACAAGGGTCTTGCTTTCTTATCCACTCAGCCACCCTATGTCTTTTGATTGGAGCATTTAATCCATTTACATTTAAAGTGATTATTGATAGGTACATAGTTATTGCCATTTTTTAAATTGGTAGCTAGATTGTTTTCATCTTTCTTCTGTTTACAGAAGCCCTTTTAATATTTCCTGCAATGCTGGCTTGGTGGTAATAAATTCCTTTAGACCTTCTGGGAAGGTCTTTATCGCTCCTTCAATTTTAAATGATAGCCTTGCTGGATAAAGCAATCTAGGTTGTAGGCCTTTGTTTTCCATCATTGGAGTACCTCCTTCCCCTTCCTCCTGGCCTACAATATTTCTGTAGAGAAGTCATTTGATAGTCTTATAGGAGTTCCCTTTTATGTAACCCACTGTCCTACTATTGCTGCTTTTAGGATTTTCTCTTTGTCTTTAACCTTTGCCATTTTAACTATAATGTGTCTTGGTGTGGACCTGTCTAGGTTTATCCTGGTTGGAACTCTCTGCACTTCCTGGGCTTGTATGTCAGTTTCCTTCACCAGGTTAGGGAAGTTTTCGGACATTATTACTTCAAATATGTTCTTGATCCCTTGCTCCCTCTGTTCACCTTCTGGTATTCCTATGATGTGCATGTTGTTCTTCTTGATGTTAATCCCAGAGGTCTCTTAAACCATCTTCATCATTTTTTATTCTTCTTTCTTTTTGTTGTTCTGTTTGGGTGATCTCTGCTAACTTGTCTTCTAAGTTGCTGATTCGATCCTCTGCTTCATCTAACCTGCTGGTAATTCCTTGAAGTGTGTTCTCTACTTCAGTTATTGTATTCTTTAGTTCTAACTGGTTGTTCATTCTGATTTCTCTATCCTTCTTTATGTCATCACTAAGTTCCTTAAACATTCTTATCATCAGTGTTCTGAACTCTGTCTCTGATAGGTTGGTTACCTCTATTTCATTTCATTCTAATTGTGGAGGTTTATTTTGTTCTCTTATTTGGGACATGTTTCTTTGTTTCCCCATTCTGTCTGACTCTCTTTGTTTGCTTTGATGTATTAAGTAGATCCCCTAGGGTACTGGTTTTTGCTGGGTTATCTTATATAGTATGTGTCCTTTATATTTGACTTGCACCACTTCCCTATTCTCCTGTGCATGTGCTCCAAAGGTGACCCTTATGGTGTGTATGTTGTCCTGTTAAAGTTAAGCTTTAATTGTTTTTGGCTTGTCAGTAGGTGGGATTGACTCTTCGGCTGACCAGTTGTGAGACGTGGCTCTGCCCACAGCGGATGTTCTGCTGTGTGAGGGTTGACCGCTTAAATGAGGCTTGGCCTCCATGGGCTCTTGTGCCTGTAGATAATTCCTCTGGTTGTGTCACTTATAGGTCAAACCCGGTAGTACTGTGGTTTTGTCTGGAGTTGGCCTCTGGGTGTGTTGAATCTTCTGTCTCTTGAGCTGGGCCCTGATGTAGGGCAATTTTAGAACAAAGCTAATCACCAAGTACAACAACAAAAATAACAACAACAACAGAGAAAAAATGAAATACACTCACATGTGAAAACAACCGGTAACCCACACTCAACAACAGGCAAAAATATCAAAAATACGAAAACAAAGCAAACAAAAAAAGGAGCGCCAGTCTTGGCTTAAGCCCACCAAGTAATCTCTAGGTTGTCCTCTGCTGTACCAAAGAGTCCTCTGCATATTGTGCAGGCAGAGCCGGTCATCTGGTGCCCAGAGTGACCCTGGGACTTCATTCTAGATGAGTGGGGCTATGGGGTCTGGATGGTAGTTTTACAAAGTCAGTGCAGTTTCTGCTCTTGCCTGCACATATGTGCACTGAGAGTAACATCACCAGCCCTGTGCCCTGGTCTCCTGAGTCTTAGGGAACTTCCGTGAGTGTGTGTGTGTGTGTGTGTGTGTGTGTATGGAGGGCGGGAGATTTCTGAGCTGCTGATAGCCCAGAGCTGTGTCTGCCGCCTACTACTGACCCTTGGGAGTGTCTCTGCAGTTGTAATTGCTCTGCCCTAGGCAGGCCAGAAAAGGTGGGGGCTGGGGATGGAGGATTCTTCTCTCTCCCAGCCCATCAGTGTCACACTCTTCCCGCAGGCCAGCAAAGGTGGGGGCTGGGGGTGGAGGAGTCTTCTCTCTCTCAGAGTAGCAGTGTCACACTCTTCCCAGCCTCTTTACTGGGTCAGAGCTGCAAGCTGGGTCTTCTCAGAAACCTAGTGCTACTGCTCCTCTGTAATCTGACACTACTCCTCAGTCCAGGGGCCAGTTTGAGTCTCTGGAAGGGCGGGGGTAGGATTGGGAGAGTGGGGGGAGGGGCCCAGGTTTGGAGTTTATGTCCGTTATCCGACCTAGGGCCCAGCTGGAGGTCTCAGCTGAGGTTACTTCCTCAAATGCTGGATATGCTGCTCTCTCAGCAGGAGAGATCAGTTGTGGGATGCAGGGAAAGAGCCCACCTCCTGGCTCTTGTGGTCTCTGTTCTGTCCTGGGACTCCCTGCATCTCCGTAGCCACGGATGCGGGCCGTGTTTCCACTCCGCTCCTTTCCCTCTTCCCCTGCTCGGCCAATTTGCCCACCTTCACGTAATCCTTGTACGCATCTCTTAGATGTTCTGTGTGATGAGAAGAGAGTCCTTTGATGGGGTATAGATGTTCAATTTGTGATAAGTTCCGGAGGAGAACTCAAGAAAACCACCTAGCTGTTGCCATTCCTATGATGTCACTCCTGTGTCTGTGAGTTTTTGTTTCTTCATTTGTTTGTCTTGTTCTTTTGTTGTTTTTAGTTTTATATCCCACATATCAGTGAAATCATATGGTTCTCGACTTTTGCTGTCTGACTTATTTTGCTTAGCATTATAATCTCAAGATCCATCCATGTTGTCACAAATGGTATTATTTCATCTTTTTTATGGCAGAATAGTATTCCATATTGTATATATACCACAACTTCTTTATCCATTCATCGATGGAAGGATACTTTGCTTGTTTCCATGTCTTGGCCACTGTAAATAAAGCTGCAATGAACATTGGAGCACACATGTCTTTATGAATAAATGTTTTCAGATTTTTTGGGTAGATACCCAGGAGAGGGATTGCTGGGTCATATGGTAATTTTATTCTTAATTTTTTGAGGAATCTTCACACTGCCTCCCATAGCAGCTGCACCAGTCTGCATTCCCACCCAACAGTGTATGAGGGTTCCTTTTTTCTCCACAGCCTCTCCAATGCTTGTTACTATTTGTCTTGTTGATGATAGCCATTCTAACTGGTGTGAGGTGATATCTCACTTTTTTATTTGCGTTTCTGTGATGATTAGTGATGTTGAACATTTTTTCATATGTCTGTTGGCCATTTGTATGTCCTCTTTGGAGAAATGTCTTTTCAGGTCCTCTGCCCATTTTTTAGTTGGATTGTTTGTTTTTTTGTTGTTGAGTTGTATGAGTTCCTTATATATTTTGGATGTTAGCCCCTTATCGGAGGCAATGATGGTCTTTTTAATGGGGTATCCCAGAATTAGATAGGTTTACCCAATTATAGATACCCTAGAAAATCACAGGCAACTCTTGAAGACAGAAACAGTAGCTTCTGTAAAATAGAGGCTTGCAAGATTAGATCATAACATGTGATTCCAGAAGTTAGGCAGGCCCAACTAGATTTTGTCTGAAATTCATCATTCATCTAGTCACTCTTCCAAAAGTGCTCTAATAACAGAGGTCCCTCAGCTTGAGAACTGGAAGCCAGTGGAGAAGAGGTTTCCTCCATCAAAGGAGATAAGACATGAACACAAATACCCATTACACAGCAACATGTGAGCGACACCATAAAACAAACTCATCACCCTTAGTTCTGAAAAAGAAAAGACTCCCTTATGATTATTGCCGTGAAGGATAACTCTTTAATCAGATCTCACAGGGTAAGAGACACAGCCCAGGACAGGGGAATTATAGGAGCATCCTTGGCAGAAACATTACAAGAGAATAACAGATAAATCAAAGATGAAGTGAGTCATCTCAATTCTGTCATCGCAACTTTAGCTCCACCGTTCCTCCCTTAGTTAGCCCATCTTGTCCTGTTTATCAAGTTAATCTTATTTAATATTTTATAAAACATCTCTTATAAAACCTCTTCCATGGCTTTTACGGAATGCCAGAACTAGGTCTCAGTACCTCTAATCCAACATATTTTCTGGTTCATCCCTTAATAAGAATCATATCATGGGGAGTTGTGGTCTCATGGGAATGACCTCTGGGCATTGTTAGAGTCACAAGGCTGGCAGTAACCTGCTGGGACATCTGGCTTTCTTGTGGGATCATGTGGTAGCTGGTGATGTTGTGGGGACTAAAAAATAATACTTTTCCTCCCTTCTTCTAAGGTCTTCTTGTTGGGGTAATAATCAAACTAACAGAGGCAAATAACAGGAGAAAATCAAAATTTTAATACATGCACATGGGGGAATTCATGTAAGCATGACAATTCTAAAGACAGTGAGGTAAAACTGGGTACATATGTCATTTTAGACAATGGAGAAAAGGGAGGAACTAGATCTTAGGTTTAGAAGTGAGAATGGGTGATTTTCAGGAAGAGCGGAATACAGATGGCAGGAACTTTCTTGCTTCAGTTGCACACGGGGTGATCTACCCAGCCACTTATCCACCATACTAAATTCAAATTAGGCTGCTAAGTGAGCATCCTAAAGTTTCCTTCCTGGAGTAAGTCTTTCCCTCTGAGGATCTTGGGCAGAAAGTGGGGAGAGTCAACAGTTCTTTCTGAGTTTTTTGTTTCTTTTTTCTTTTTTCTTTTTTTTGTTGTTTCTTAATAACCAGCTTAAAATCAATATCCCAAAAGACAGCTTTAGGGTGGCAAAACTTTGGTCCCTTTCAATGGCATAAGGAACAATCTGAAAAGGTTGTTTCTTTGAGCAGGACTGCAAGTTCATCCTGAAATCAGGTAAAGATCTATCCTGCCTAGGAATAGAGAAAAAATAGTCTGATAGGCTCTTGCTCATGGAAAACCATCCATTCCTGTGTTCACCACACTCCCATGGAAAGAAGCACAAATTATCTTTAGTGTACAAATATTATAACTTATAAACATATAATTAGGGAAAACATCATGGGACTCTTCCACGATGTGAAAATCTTTTAGACAATACATACTCAAATATGGTAGAAATTTAGCTGTCCCTCCCCACCCCACCCCTTACAATCTTTAGTTAGCTAGCTATTAGTAAATACAGAAATCTAGAATTAAGGGTAACACAAATTTAGTACATTAAAAATTCATCTCAAGTGAGAGTAGGGACATGAGCATAGTAGAATGCTAATAATCTTTAGAGATAATATATTTAAATAATTACTCTCATTGTCAGTGCTTGCCTAGATCTTGGTCTCTATTGCTCTATACCTGCTCTGTACTCTATCACTGGAAACATCTGGCTGTAGACTTTAGATATCACTTAAACCAAATCTTTGTGACTTAAAATCGAGGTGCCCATGTGGGTTATAAAGTCTTTATTGTTTCAGTTTTGATAATTGAGCTGCTGGTTGGTGGCTTTCACTTCTTAGTCCCAGATTTTGGCCTTGATGTAGAACGAAGACTTCAGAGGGGAGGGTGTGCTTGGCATTTCCTCATCTTCCTCCCAAGAACAACTCACAATACCTCTTTAGGCTTTATTATTGGTTCTGTTTTCAACAGGGGGAAACCTGTAACTTTTCAGGGACTGTTGTGAGAATTAAATGAGATGTAATGCACGCCACTCCATTTGGATCACATGTACTTAATAAACCTAAGCCCCTATCATCCTTCCTTCTCTTTCTAGATATACGCTGGGGAAGGCCAAATGTTGCACTTATCATTCCAAGGATCTAAGTCATTTGGTGACAAATCTGTTCTGCCACCTGCTATAGCATCTAGAAGCTCCAAATATGTAACCAGTCCCGGGGATGTCCCAGCCAAATGCATGAGAGCTCTCACAAAAGCTCGTGTGTATGTCCCTCTGAATTGTTAACAAGATTCTCCAATAGAATTTAAGGGCATGCAAAATTTCTGTGGAGCTCGTAACAAAAATATGTGTTCTATAAACCTCAGTTTCCTACTTGATCAACTATCTCTTGGTCAACTATCAGATGCCTGCTATCCTGCTAAGTGCCTCTTTTCCTGTTTTCCTGTTTTGCTGTACCTGGCTGTTTTGTATTATTTTAGTCTGCTATACCCAATGGCTAATTTCATCAACTCTGGCACCTACTAACTGGCTGAGTGACCTTTAGCAAATTGCTTATCCTCACTGAATCTCAGGCAGCTCATTTGAAAATACAGTAACAATCTATATTTGAAAGAATGAGTGAAGATTAAATGAGATGATATAGCTAAAGCAGCAGTTCTCAAACATTTTTGAGTCAAAATTATTGAGGATTTCAAAAAGCTTTTTATTTATATGGGTTATAGGTGTTGATATTTACTAGAAATTATAACTGAGAAACATTTAATACTGTTTATTTATTTAAAAATAGCAATAATAATCCCATTACATGTTAACACAAATAATATATTTTTAATTAAAATAAATACATTTTTCAAAATAACTTTAGAGAGTGGCATTGTTTTATATTTTGTCAATCTCTTTACTGTCTTTAAGACAGTTGGATTCTCATATATACCTCTACATTTGATCTGTTGCAATATGTTGTTTTGGTTGAAGTACACGAAGAGAATGTGGTCTTACACAGATATGTAGTTGGAAAACAGAAGAGTACTCTTGTAAACTTTTCAGATAATTGTGGATGTTCTCCTTTGATGTTCCACTTAAACTCAACAAGTTGTAGGTTGTAAAAGATTAGTTGGAATCTGGACTCTTAAACCATACCAATGAATATCTTGTAATCTGTAATATTAAAATGCTTTGGTCTGGCTTACACTTTGAATGGATCTTTCACCTATTATGATTTTATGCATTGTGCATGGGTCATTTGGAATATATTGGTTTAGTGAGTTACATAGGTCTTCCAAATGTTGACATATTATCAAAACATATAAAAAAAATCACATTTTTTAAATTCACCACATATTGAGTCAGAAAAGTCTCAAGTATTGGAAAGCTGTCAAGCTCATAGTGGTAAATTCAAGTCTTCAAAATCCTAATTTTTACTTGAAAGTTCAAATTTTATCATTGGCTACAAATACTGTTAGTTGTTTCTCTTGAAGTGACAGGTTTACTTTGTTCATTTGCAAGAAAATACCTGCCAGATATCCAAGTCTGAAAACCATTGTTTGCCTGTCAGCTGTCCTTTCAAGTAAAAATGGTGTTCCATGAAAAAAGTGGCAAGTACAGCTTGCTACTCAAATAATCACATGAGTGCTTTCGCTCTAGACAACCATAGTACTTCAGTATGCGGCTTTATGTGTACTTTTCATTTAGTCATATAGAATATTAAAAAGATGAATATCCAAGTGGGTGGGATTTAATAAAATTAGTAATTTTTACTGCTTCATTAAAAACACTCTTAAGTGAGACTGGCTTTCATTTATTTATTTTTCTTACAAGTACATGGCTATGAAGAGTACAATTATTACAGGTATATTTTTATATTGGTGCCACTGCCTTCATTCGTGCTAAGGTACCATGTTTCCATAGTTAATCTTATATCACCAATACAAATGCCAACACAATGAAGAAAGACATATAACTTCTTAGCATTATTATAAAATTAGTTTTGACTTTGCAGAGTCCATAAAAGTGTCTTGGGGATCCTAGGGGCTTCTGAACCATACTTTGAACTGCTAATATATACTTTAGATATTACATGGCCTAATACAGAGTAGGGCCCCAGTAAGGAACATCAATTCTATTGTTTTGATAGACTATTTTATTTTTAATTTTTGTGTGTTACAATAAAATTTTATTTACATAAATAGGTGGTGGGCCGGATTTGTCTTTTAAATCCATTCACTTTTTTTATTATTATTAGTTTTAGGTGTACAAAAGAATGTAATAGACATTTATACCCCTCACAAAATGATAACCACCCTCTCCCAATCTACTACTCCTCTGACATCGTATAGAGCTGTTACAGTTCCACTGACTCTGTTCCTTATGCTGTAATCCACATCCTGTGACTATATATGTATATTAAGTTATAGTTGACATTCGATATTATTCAGCTTCAACTTCAGGTGTACACTGCAGTGGTCAGTGTACACCTGACCATGAAGTGGTCTCCCTAATAAGACAAGTGCCCATTTGACACCCTACAAAATCTTTACAATATTATTGATTATATTCCCTAAACTCTCTTTTGTATCCCCGTGGAAATGTTGTGGTTACCAATTTGTGCTTTCTGATCCACTTATCTTCTCCCTCATCCCCACCCTCCTCCCATCTAGCAACCCTCAGTTTTTTTCTCTATATCTCTGAGACTGTTTCTGATTAGTTTGTTTATTCTATTCTTTAGGTTCCACATATAAGTGAGATCATATGGTATTTGTCTTTCTCTGTCTGACTTATTACACTTAGCATAATGTTCTCTAGGTCCATCCATGTTGTTGCAAATGATAAAATTTCATTCTTCTTTATGGCTGCATAATACTCCATTGTATAAATGTACTACAGTTTCTCAATCCAGTCATCTACCATTGGGCATTTTGGCTGTTTCCATGTCTTGGCTATTGTGACTAGTGCTGCAATAAACATAGGGGTGCATAAATTTTTTCTAATTAGTGTTTTGGGTTTCTTTGGATAGATACCTATGAGTGGAATTGCTGGGTCATAAGGTAGTTCCATTTCCAGTTGTTTGAGATGCCTCCATACTGATTTCCATAGTGGCTGCGCCAATCTGCAATCCCACCAACAGTGCACGAGGGTTTCCTTTTCTCCACATCCGCGCCAGCACTTGTTTGTTGATTTATTGATGATAGCCATTCTGACTGGAGTGAAGTGGTATCTCATTGTGGTTTTTATTTGCATTTCTCTAATGATTAGTCAGGTTGAGCATTTTTTCATATGTCTGTTTGCTATCTGTATGTCCTTTTTAGAAAAAATGTCTCTACATGTCCTCTGCCCATTTTTTAATTGGGTTGTTTTTTTCTGTTGAATTAAATGAGTTTTTTTTAATTATAAATTTTGGATATTAACCCATTATCAGGTGTATCATTGACAAATATCTTCTCATTCAATAGGTGCCTTTTTGTTTTATTGGTTTCCTTTGCTGTGAAAAAACTTTAGTTTGATGTAATTCCATATGTTTATTTTTTTCTCTTGCTTTCCTTGTCTGAGGGGATATATCAGTAAAAATATTACTAAGAGTAATATTTGCAAATTTTCTTCCTATATTTTCTTCTAGGAGTTTTATGGTTTCAGATCTCACATTTAAGTCTTTAATCCATTTTGAATTTAATCTTGTATATGGTGTAAGGAAGTTGTTCAGTTTCATTTTTTTGCATGTGTCTGTCCAGGCTTCCCAGCACCATTTATTGAATAGACTGTCTTTACCCCACTGTAAATTCTTGCTTCCATTGTCGTAGATTAAATGACCATATAGGCGTGGATTTATTTCTGGGCTCTCTATTATGTTCCATTGATCTATGTGTCTGATTTTATGCCAGTACCATTCTGTTTTGATTACTATAGACTTGTAGTATGATTTGATGTCAGGTAACGTGATACCTCCCACTTTGATCTTATTTCTCAGGATTGCTTTGGCTATTCGGGGTCTTTTATGGTTCTATATAAATTTTAGTATTATATGTTCTAGTTCTGTGAAAAATGTCCTTGGCAGTTTGATAGGAATTGCACTGAATGTGTATATTGCCTTAGGCAGTATGGACATTTTTAACTATTTTAATTCTTCCTATCCATGAGCATGGTATGTGTTTCTATTTATTAATTTCTTTCTTCAGTGTCTTATAATTTTCTGAGTACAGGTCTTTTACCTCTTTGGTTAAATTTATTCCTAAGTGTTTTATAGTTTTTGAAACAACTATAAATGGGACTGTTTTCTTACTTTCTCCTTCTGATAGTTTATTATTGGTATATAGAAATGCAACTGATTTCTAAATATTAATTTTGTATCCTGCTACTTTATTAAATTCATTGATCAGTTCTAATAGTTTTTTGGTGGAGTCTTTGGGGTTCTCTCTATATAGTATCATGTCATTTGCATATATAATGACAATTTTACTTCTTCCTTACCAATTTGGATGCCTTTTATTTCTTGTCTGACTGCTGGAAATTCCAATTTGATGTTCAATAAAAGTGGAGAAAGTGGGCAACCTTGTTTTGTTCCTGATCTTAAGGGGAATGGTTTAGCTTTTTCCCATTGAGTATGATGTTAGCTGTTGGTTTATCATATATGTCCTTTATTATGTTGAGATATGATCCCTCTATTCCTGCTTTCTTGAGTTTTTATCATGAATGGCTGCTGGATTTTGTCAAATACGTTTTCTGTATCTAGTGATATGACCATGTGATTTTTATTTTTCATTTTGTTAATGTGGTGTATCACATTAATTGATTTGTGGATATTGAACCAACCTTGCATACCAGGAATGAATCCCACTTGATCGTGGTGTATGATCTTTTTAATGTATTGCTGAATTCTGTTTGCTAATATTTTTTTGAGGATTTTTGCATTTATATTCATTAGGGATATTTACCTGTAGTTTTCTTTTTTTTGTAATGTGTTTTTCTGATTTTGGGATCAGGGTGATAGTGGCCTCGTAAAAAGGGTTTGGGAGCCTTCCCTCCTTCTGGATTTTTTGGAATAGTTTGAGAAGCATAGGTGATAATTCTTTTTTGAATGTTTTGTAAAATTCACCTTTAAAGCCATCTGGCACAGGGCTTTTGTTTGTTGGGAACCTGTTGATTACTGATTCAGTTTCACTGGTAGTAATCCGTCTGTTCAGATTTTCCGTTTCTTCTTGAGTTAGCCTTGGAAGTTTGTATGTTTCTAGAAAATTATCCATTTCTTCCAGATTGTCTAATTTGTTGGCATATAGTTGCTCATAGTATTTTCTTAAATTTTTTTGTGTTTCTTTGGTGTCTGTTGTCACTTCTCCTCTTTCATTTCTGATTTTATTAATTTGGGTCCTCTCTTTTTTTTTGATGAGTCTGACTAAAGGTTTGTCGATTTTGTTTACCTTCTCAAAACAAAACAAAACACAGCTCTTGGTTTCATTGATCTTATGTATTATTTTTTTAGTCTTTGTTTCATTTATTTCTGCTCTGATCTTTATTATCTCCTTCCTTGTACTCCCTTTGAGCTTATTTTGCCGTTCTTTTTCCAGTTCCGTTAGGTGTAAAGATAGCCTGTTGATTTGAGATTTTTCTTGTTTCTTTAGGTAGACCTGAATTGCTATGAATTTCCCTCTTAGGAATGCTTTCGCTGCATCCTATAGATTTTGGATTGTTATGTTGTCATTTTCTTATGTTTTGAGGTATCTTTTATGATAGAGTAATTTATAATGTGAGTATGTGCGTGTGCCTGTGTTTGAACCTATGGTGTGTAGGATTATGTTCATAGCACATTAGCATTACAGGTCCATGTCAAGCTTCTAACTTTTAATAATTTTAACTTCTTGCCTTTGTTTCCTCAGCCCTAGGACTGATAGGTACATACTTCCCACAACTTACATCTTCTGTGATAATTTAAGTGCTCCATTTGTGCCTTTCCAGATAACCAATACCTGGTGAGGAAATAAGCAAAGACCACTCAGATGAGAACAAATTACCCAGTCATTTACCATTACTTGCATTTGGCAGAGTCTTCAAGGCAGATCAGAATGTGAGTGTGCAAGTGGGAAAGCTTTGTAGTGGAAAAGAAAGAAAGAAAGAAAGAGAAAGAAAGAAAGAAAGAAAGAAAGAAAGAAAGAAAGAAAGAAAGAAAGAAAGAAAGAAAAGGATGGCTTCAGATATTGCCTACTTGGAGGATACTGGCATAAAGAAGCTGCAAGTGGGTTAACTAGAAGTGGGGCATCTTATGTGATTGGTTTTGAGGGCATATGTGGCTCTCTCTAGTTGGTCCAGAGTTGCAAACTCTGGGAAAGTGGTTGTCATTGACCACATCCTGAACTTACTTGTCTGATTGCTACAGTGTTTGTGGGTCAGAGTGCCATTGTTATACATGGTCTGGCTGCTGTCTGTATATTCCATCTCTCACTGGTTAACAATCCTTTATATTAAGTTCTCTGGTAAAATAACTGATATGGCTGCTGTTGCCTAGGTGGGCATTGAAAAAAATCACTAAGCTGTGTGTCCATAGTCGACAGGCCCACCTATAGTTAACTTTAAAAGTTTCCTTATAATATAGTGAAAAAATTGGTAATCTATTGGATGAACATTTAAATTATCATAGTTCACTATGAAAAAATGAGAATGGACAAAAGGGAAGGTATAATGTGAGGGTGACCAACTCAGATTCCCTTGGGACTCAGGAGTTTCTGAGATGAGGGACTTGCATTGCTAAAACTGGGAGAATTCAGGCGTCCTGGAACAATTGGCTGCCCTATGATAACTTCATTAAAAGCACTCATCTTCTTTCCTCTACCCAAACAACACAATACACTCCAGGAAATAAGAGCAGCATTCTGTTTCGGATTCTTTATGGGTGGGGAAAATCAAACACCACACTTGGTGGAGTGAAAGACTGAGAGTAGTTTCATAGCTGACCCTCCACTGAGAGTGCCCCTGTTTCTCTAGGTAAGCAGTCATCTGAGTTTGGAGAAGACACATTACTTCCTTAATCCAATTAATCATCATAGGTATTATTTAAACAATCTGTGCCTCTTGCACACTGAATATGATTTAGTTTACCAAAATGGAAAAAATGCTTTCAGAAGCACAACACTATTTTTAGAAAGAGGAAATGTGCTCCCCCCTTATATAATACTGACTGCTGATTACATTCACAAGTGATACGTAAATTAGGCAAAAATGTGTATTTGTTCCAAAACAATTGAATAAAAGAAACTGAGATAAATACAAGGTATTTTATCATCTGAAGACATTTTCTCTGGCTTCTAACAGAGGGCAATTTAATTCCAAAAGATTGCATGTATTGATTGAAGTACTGGCCCCTGGATACTTAACAGATGAATGAAACCAATGAAAAGGGCACTTACTGTTCACATTTCCCATGTGAAAGAACAAGTATTAACAAAAGGAGAGCGTTAATTTAAAAAAAAAAAAGATATTTCCCTGAAAGATTGCATTTATTGAAAATGTTTTATAAAACAAGGTTGTAGGTTATTAGCCTAAAACAATAGATGGCTGAAAAGAGAATGAGGTCAGAAAAAGCAGCTTCCAGAGAGAATGCCTCCAGATGCTGCTGTGGAAAGAGATGGCAGCCTCATTAGCTGCCTGAGGTGGCACTGAGCCTGAGGGAGATTCTCATCCGGGGAAAGCCGCTTGTAGGGTCGTGGAACTGTGCAAACCCTGCTTTAATTTCAGTTCTCTTAAAATTGCTCACTCTCCACATTTCTAGTCTGTAGGTCTTTTCAACTGTTCCAGATTGTTCTCTGCCTACTGACTGCCAACATGGTGTCTGCAAGTGGGGCTGCCTTGAACAATGGGAGGAGTAACTATTATCAGAGATGAGGTTCTTGGAGTTCATCACAGGAAAGAATTCAGGGATGTACTGAATAAGACAAGCAAGCTGTAGATTTATTAGCAAAGGATGGTATGTTCTCGAGATGGTGAGAGCAGGCAGACGGGGAGAAGAGCAGTTGCCCTGAAAGAAACATGGGGTTTGGCAATTTATTACACTTAAAATGAAAGGATGGAATATTCAGGGCTTAGAGGTGGCATCGTAGGTGTTCCTAGGCAGGTCTTTTCTGACCACTCCTTCCCATTGGGAGGAGACATTTTTGTCCTGATTTGGCTCTCTCAGAACATCATGGCGACACAAGGTGGAGAGTTTTTCTTGGCTGCCATGTTAATGATATTAAAATCAACTAAAATTCTCCTAAAGTAGCAAGATGGTGTCCTGGATCCTGTATCAGCAGCCGGGATCCAGTTCTGGCTGGTCTGGTAGCTGTGCTTTTTCCTTAAAGGCTGATCTTACCTCCTCCTTCCTTCTTTTCCCCATCCCCCATGGCCCTGTTCTTCCTGCCTATTGAAACATGACCTCTTCAGGGAGCTTATATCTGAAATTTATTCATTAAAATAAAATAAAAAAGACTGCCTGCAGATCATGTGCAGGCTCTTAAAAGAAATATCTGACGTCTACGACATAAAACAAATAAATCACCTTGCTTTGTGTTAAGTGACTAGCTAAGGAGATGAGTTAGGAAGAAGAGGCATTAGATTGTCAGGTTCTTTGGTCAGTGTGCTAGGTTTTACAAACATTAATGATTGTAATCTTTACAAAAATCCCATGATAATATTTATGATGAAAGAGTGAGTAGACTGAGGCTCAAAGAGCGTAAGTTGTCCAAGGTGTTCAAATTGCTATGAATTGGCTTCATCCATTTGGTCTGTCTTAAATATTAGGTCTTTTTAATAGATCATGGTAGCCACTGTCAAAGCAAAAATTACACAGGAAATTGTTAAACATGCAAGGAAGACTTTATTCAAGGCTATTCTCATAGTGGTGGGAGACCACAATTATGCCTTATCACTACTTTACTCACACAGAGCTAGGGTAGGAGAATCTTAGGTCATCTACATTTTCTAATTGCCTTTACCCAAAGGAAAAAGAAACTGTTTTGTATCTTACTGACAGGAGATAATTTTACAACTTGGAGGAAAGTATCTGCCAAAGTTAGGCTCATACCTTCCACAGAAACTGGGAGGTCAAGGCCCTATCTTCCTTAATGATTGCATTTCAAAAGGATGGCTCCCAGGTGTTTGAGAAAGATTCCTGGGTGGGAAAACTGGCAAGAGGATTTTAAAAAAGATTTACATCTCAAAACTAAAGAGGAAGAATGTACAGTTACAGGTTTATTGAAGTAAACGATCTTCTAAGAAAAAGGAGTCAGGGGTCTAGAGCCAGCAAGAAGCCTGTCTTCAATTTAGTCAGACTGAGGGAAACATTAAGTCCCATGGTTGTGGTCAGTCTCCCTTTTGTTCAGGAAAACCAGGCATTCCAGTGGACAACTTAGGAATGCAAGTCTCCGTAGTTTGTTTAAGCAGATTTCTGTGACTGATGGATGGTTGAACTGCTGAGATTTGCCAGTAGAGGATATTTGCTGGACAATGTGAGCAATCAGGCATTTAATAAGGGGGATTCCCATAGAAATAAAAAGGAGAACAAAGATTGATGGTTGGAGCCGATTGCAAACCTAGTTTCTGAGTCCACATGGCAGCCAGTTGAGAAGATTCCTAGACATTGGACTCAAAGCATCTTTAGATGGTGCAGTGAGGATGGCAGTGGGAATCGGATATATTTCCTAATTTGCAGTTGGAATGTTTTTGGAGATAGCATAGACATCAGGGAGATTTTGAAAGATTATCCACAGTCGTGGTTATTTTCCAGAGCAGAGCATGGAAGATACAGGAGTTCTGGTGAACCACATGGCTGCAGCTCCAGGCATGAAGGTTGCCCATATGGCATTTGCTGTCGTGATGAGTCCTTTGAAGTTTATATCAGACCATCTAGCTCAGCTCACAGGTTTCTTCAGATCCTGGTGGGAAAGACCAGGTATAAGACAGTCTGGGGTCCCAGTAAGGATCTCAGCAGTCAGGTTTTAGTTCTCAGTGACTACAAGTCAGGTGTGTGGGAGAAAAAATGGAAATGTCAGCTTGGAGGATTGTAGTCAGATGTTGAAAGAAACTGATACAATTTTAAATTTGGTAAGGGCTGACAATTTGTGCGAGATTGCAGGATTTATTATGATTTATAGTTAGGTAACAACACCAGGAAGTTTATGAAGAGGTTGAAAATAGCTCAAAGTCAATGGAACAGGACCAAAATCTGATAACCTACAGGCTGTTTTATAGTTTTCTCTTGAAACATAAAGTTTTTCTGTAGTCACCTCACTTTTGATCAATGACAGTCAAAGATTATTTTCAGTCACAAAATAAGTTTGCTCTCATTAGATTTGACGTGATTATTTATATAGGTGCAGCAAGAATAATCATTAACCACACAGGCCTTTTAAAGTCTGCTTTGTTGGAAGTTTTTAGAAGGAATTTCAGATTGGATTTTTAAAAGCCTCTTGAGGCTAGGAAGCTGAGCCAAGAACTTGCAGTACTTTTTACCTGTAGTACTTACAGATTTGGATGAATTCCTCTCTTTTTGAGTTCCCAACATATCCTGTTTTCTGGGCCTGCCAGGTGTGACTTTCCTTTCTCACTTGTAAGGCTGGGAACCCACATGCCAGGTACCAGACTGATTTTCTCAAGAGGGCTTTGTAATTATTGGGGTCTGTAAGGTTGACCTTAGTTCTTTAAAACTGTCCAGTCATATCTAATTCTATACACATCATTCTCAAATATGATATTGCAGTCAAAGGTTTGGATATATAGTCTAAATATTTCTAATAATGTTCTGTTATAAGGAGGACAGATTTTTATTGAACCTACGCAAATAATTGTATTGGCATGAAAATAAGAATAATTAAAAGCTTCTGAATTCTATGGGGAACAAGCAGGGAGAAAAAGATAAATGTTTCATTTCTATTTATAAAAGCAAACTGTACTAAATTTTTATGAGTTATAGATAGCTTAAGGAAAAAGAGGAAGGGGTTCCTTATATCTAGGAAATGGAACATGAAAGCATCAATAATATTCCAAACAAAACACATAATTATTCTTTAATTCATACAGTCCTGTGGAATTAATTCTTCTGCTTGATCGTAGATTAGCAATCTTGTAAACCCATCAGCTTCTCCACCAGTTCTGGAAATCCTAACTCAGTTCAGTAGTATGGTTTGTGAAAGTGATTTGAGCAATGCCGTCAGAAGTGAAGGGGAACAAAATTTGTCACCCCAAAATATGCCTCCCTGGCATAAGGGTTATTTTATGCTGATTATATTTAAGAAACAGCAGACATAGTAGAAGCTCTGAAAACAGAGGAAAAGATATCTTTTTGTAAGAGACGTTTACATTTGTGAGGGTGTTGCCCTCTCTATACTAGAAAGAAGGATCTCTAGGAACTCTTATCAACGGAGAAGGCACCCATTTAAATCTACATAACAATCTTATTTTTTGTTACTCTGCTTTTCCTTGTGTCCTCCCATAACTGACTCCCCACCCCCACATCTTTTGTCTTTAGCTAGCGATGTTATTTAATGTGGTGGCTTTTGCTATTTCAGAGAATTGTTTTCCTGGGTCTCTCCCAGGTGTACAGGAGGTATACATGTTCCTGAACTTTAATTTATTTTTCTCCTGCAAATCTGTCTCATGTCAATTTGTTTATTAGACCAGCTCAAAGAACCTAGAAGGATTGATAAAAATTTTTCCTTCCTAACATTTTGCAATTAGTATACCTTGATATTAAATCTTGTTTTTAAAAAAAGTCATCAAATTTCAGCCACATTTGACCACTAGAAATTAAATTCCTTCTCTGTAAAATTTCTATTAGGTTGGTGCAAAAGTAATTGCGATTTAAAAGGTTCAAAATAATCGCAAAACCCGCAATTACTTTTGCACCAACCTAATACAACTTTCCATATCCATTATGGCTTTATCCTACACCTTTTTCTTTCTCATTCGGAACAACCAGTTGACTTATTTTAGGATAAAATCACTCCCCCCTTTTCTTAACAAAAACATCCTACATACCTTGCATACTCTGCGCACAAGTTTGTTTCCCTTTGCCCTTATTGCTTCTAATAGTTTCATTCACCCACACTGATTATAATTTTTAACTATTAATAACTTTTATTTTATAGAGAAAACTAACAAATAGATAGCCAGCATTTTGTAGCAACTGGCAAAGTTTATAAATGTAGCATTTCATGACTTTTATAGGGATTTGCTTCTTTATAGTGTAGTTTCTCAATGTGGCAAGAAAGAACATGTTTATTAACAGACTCAACTATCTAGTCTTTTTTATACCATATGAAATAAAAAGCTAAAGTAAACTTATGTTTAGTAATTAACATTTCAGTATTTAATCTTACTTAGAAATAACCTAGATATTTAACGAATATCTGTTACTTAATTTAGCATAAATCTTAGATTGTAAGTTACCAGAACGATTTTGGATACTATTTTTAAGCAGACATATTATGAAACATATTTATTATTGAAAAAAAAAATTATGTAAGATGCCCCGCTTCTAGTTAGCCTACAGTTTCCCCAGGCCAATAACCTCTAATCAGGGCATATCTAAGTTAGGAATCCTTTATTTGTGTTTCTGTAGTAATCTGTGTTTACCTCTATCTCAGTGTGTGTGTGTGTGTGTGTGTGTGTGTGAAAGAGAAAGAGAGAGAGAGAGAGAGAGAGAGAGAGAGAGAGAGAGAGATTGTTTTGTATGTCTATATAGTAATTATCCCCTTAATTGGCTGTACCAACTGACTGGTAACCTCCTTGAATGCAAGAACTGAGGCTTTTATTTTCTGTATCTCATGTATTTAGCATTCTTCTAGTACACAAAAGGATCAATAAATATTTTGGAATGACTGAGTGAATGAATGGCACTAACATTCTTGGCCAGGTAAAGCCACTAAAAACAGATTTGACAAGCTTCCCCATTGGTGGTCAAGAAGTCAACTAGGGTTTTGACAATTCCATAAGCTATAAACAGAACTGTAGAGTAGAACATTCTGAGAAATGAAGGACAGTGAATATTGGAGTTGGTTGCCCACTCTATAAGGAACTAACTCACATCAAAGAGAATCATTCAAAAATCAGTGCAAGCATAGGTGGTATGGTTTGTTTGAATAATTTAGGCACATCTACATCCATTGCACCAGGGGTGGGTAATTTTCTGCTCTATTTTTCCAGGACATGATATGAAGCTATTGCTGACATTATTTCTACTTTCAAAAATGTTCCTGAAAAGGGAAATCTGAGATAAGTGATACAAAAACAAACTTGTGACTCATTCATTTTAGATATTGCTGAGCTATTTAGATGAGAGTAACAGCAATTTGATTCTCTCATGTGGATGATTTCACTGGAAGAAGGATGCAGAATTTTTATGTCTTATTTTTGAAATTCTTTTGGTTTTTCTGATTTGATATTATTTCCTTTGCAAAAGCTAAATGAAGCTTGCCTACTGTATTCTGTATTATTTTTTCAAATTTCCAAATAGATTTCCCATTGTGATAATAACTGGAACTAAAATTAAATTGAGCCAATTTTAAAATCATATAGAAATTTTTCTGATATCTTCATCTAGAGAGATTTAGGTATGCATATTTCAGGCAAGAGAGGAGTCTGCTGTGTATTTAAAATATATTTATGGTGATAAACATTGATGGGAATAGAAAATTAAGCTTTCCTTTAACCCTCAACTCAGAATCTACACACATATTCCATGGAAAACTGGGTGGAAGAGGGAATAAAACATGCCAGCAAAAGATACAGTATTTTTTACTCCTCAAGATTGAGGCACTTAACCTCAGATCCTTCTCATCCTGGAAATGTCAGGGAGCACTTTCAAATACCTCACATCAATATATCCTTAGAAAATTCAGTGGAATGGACAGGACATATATTTTTGTCCCCATTTTATAGTAAAGGAAAATGATGTCCAGAGTGATTACATGACTTCAATAAAGCCACACCTCTAATAGGGATACATCCGTTTAGCAGAAAGCAGCCATCCAGTCCTGCTTGTTGATGAAGACTGAGTTTACCTGTTGCCCAACTTCATGTACAAGTGAAATGATGTCTCCAGAACCGTCAGTGATCTCACTTATGTACATAATGGGATTTCATGAGATGCAGAGGAACTATGAAATGGGATCACTGCTGGAGGCCCGCACACATACAAACTATCCACCTGAAACACGAGTGAGTCATCTTTGTGGCTTTTTTTTTATATAAAAAATAAAGAGAAAGGAATCCAAACAATACTAGAAAGTCATCAACATAGAAGAGAACAAGAGAATAAGAAAGGAACAGAGGAGAACTACAAAAACAATAAGAAAACAGTTAATAAGATGGCAATAACTACATACCTATCAATAATTATTTTAAATGTAAATGAACCAAATGCTCCAATCAAAAGAATAGGGTGGCTGAATGAATAAAAAACCAAGACCCTTACATATGCTGCCTACAAGAGACCCATTTCAGACTGAAAGGCACATAGACTGAAATGTGTTGGAAAAAAATTTCATGGAAATGGAAATGGAAAAAAGCTGAGGTAAAATGTATCAGGCAAATGACTTTAAAACAAGGGCTATAACATGAGACAAAAAAGGGCATTTTATATTGCTAAAGGGATCAATCCAACAAGAGTCATCTTTGATTGCCTCTTCCAACCTTTGTGCTTTAAAACGTGTCCTTCAAGAAAAATGGGTCAGATTACTCACTTCTTTATATGATAGGTGTATAATTCTTTAGGAAATAAAGTAGAATGGCCTGAGTTTAGTTAACAGGAACTATAGCCCAATAATCATGATTTTGTTTTTGGTGCCCCCATTACCCTTTTGCATATTTCTGTACAGTAAGTAACTATAAAGGACTTCAAATGAAAATAGCTACTCGGAGTTGGGATGCTGAAAACACTAGATTGACTTGAAAGAAGAACGAAAAGTAGTTTGAATCTCCACTGCCAACTGATATAAAGAGAAGAAAATTGGGTGAACCAGCCTCATTCTACAGAATATTTTGGAATGAGAGTGAGCACACAGGAACTGTAGCACGACCAGCCTTTATCGGCAAGTACAGACTTGAGTGTTATTTTTTTTCTTTTTTCTCCAGGTTCTGCCATAAACTCAGCTCAGACAAGTGGTACTGAGGGGCCTGTACTCTCCCATCTCCTCTAGTTACTCCAGATTCTGTCCCTGGAACATGTTGACTCTTTAAAAAATGAAGTATGTGGAAAACTTTTGTTATGCTCCTTTTACATAGTTTCACCATGTTTTAATGTTTTCTGTCATACTTTATCAAATGCCAACAACAGCAGCAAAAAAGCCCCAAACCCCAAAGCAGCCATATGGCATTTGTGACTAACAGTGCCATAAAATGATAAGGCTACTATTTCCTTCATTTACTCATGGTATTCCTTACTATCTTGGACAGATCTGCACAGATAGTAACTGGTTAGCAAATATTTGTTGAATGAAAGAATAAATGGTTTAATAAAGGAGGACTTACTAGCAGCAACTCCTAATATTTCAGGCACTGTGTTATGTGCTGGGATGTTCTGATGAGCAGATAGGTCTGTGCCTGAGAGCAGTTTGGAGTCTATTGGAGGACACATCCACCAATGATCATGCACATATGCAATTATAAATTGTGTTCAGTATTGTGAAGGGAAATGACCTCTCTGAGAAAGTTTTCTACTTTCTTTACACGAAAGTTCTTTTTTGCCTTGAAGAAATGGTTTGATTTGCCTTATACAGTTGACCCAATTGATCAATTTCCTCCTTTCAGTCTGTTTGCCAAGAAACTCAGAACCGATTGATTCTAATTTCAGAAATATGTTTTGTGATGAACGTGTTCTGATTTTTTATTGATATTAATATTCTAGCCATTCATTTATTCATTCAATAAATATACAAAGGTATGACAATTAAGTTCGCGAACTTGCCACCGTGCACTTACATTGGCAGCACTGTACAAACAGCTCGGTAATGTTTCATACCTTGGTATATCAGTGTCTCACAATTGTGTTCCTGTCGATGTGTGGTGGTGTCTTGCTGAGCGAAATTCCTTATTGTTGTTGCATGTTTTGTATGCCATCGCGAGAATGTCTGAGCTTGAATTAGGGCAATGAACAAACATTAAATTTCTTGTTAAACTTGGCAAGAGTGGAACTGAAATCAGGGACATGTTAGTCCAAGTTTATGTGGATAATGCCATGAAGAAAATGTCAGTGTACAAATGAATTAAATGTTTTTCTGAGGGTAGAGAACACATCACTGTTGAAGAGAGGTCAGGGTGGCCAGTAACGAGCAGAACTGCAAAAAACAAAAACAAAAACAAAAACAAAAACAAAAAACACTGCAAAAAAACCTGGAAAAATTCATCAAATTAAACGTCAAAATCGTCTGCTGATTGTGAGAAGCATAGCAGACCAAGTAAACATCAATAGAGAACCAGTTAGGAAAATCTTAACTGAAAATCTTGGCATGACAGAAGTATGTGCAAAAATAGTCCCGAAGGAGCTCACCGATGAACAAAAGGAAAGGAGAGTCGAAGTCTGCCAAGACCTTTTGGACAGGCAAGACGATGTTTTGGGCTGTGTTACCACTGGTAATGAAATATGCGTGTACCAATATGACCCTGAAACAAAGCATCAAAGTGCACAATGGAAGTCAGCCAATTCTCTATGACAAAAAAATGTTCCGTCAGTCAAAATCAAGAGTCAAAATGATGTTGCTAATTTTGATATCAGAGGAATTATTCATTATGAATTTGTACCAACTGGACAGACAGTTAACCAAGTTTACTATTGGAAGTGCCAAAAAGGCTGCATGAAAAAGACAAAAATGACCTGAACTTTTCACTAACAATTCATGGCTCTTGTATTACGACAATGCATCAGCTTGCACAGCACTGTCTGTGAGGGAGTTTTTAGCCAGTAAATAAATAACTGTATTGGAACACCATCCGTACTCACCTGATCTGGCCCCCCAGTGACTTCTTACTTTACCTGACGATAAAGGAAATATTGAAAGGAAGACATTTTGGTGACATTCAGGACATCAAGGGTAATACAATGACAGCTCTGATGGCCATTCCAGAAAAAGAGTTCCAAAATTGCTTTGAAGGGTGGACTAGGTGCTGGCATCGGTGCATAGCTTCCCAAGGAGAATACTTCAAAGGTGACCATAGTGATATTCAACGTATGTAGCACTTTTCGTACCGTGAGTTCGCGAACTTCATTGTCACACCTGGTATATAGAATACCTGCTCTGTACCAGGCTGTGTGCTAGGCATACAGTATTAAGGTAAACAAACATGGTCCTTACCCCCATAGAGGTTACAGTTACAAAAGTTACAGAGAGAAGAAAGAAATTAAACAGTAATTACATAAACAAATACAATAAAAGCATGTGAACAGTCTTATTGTGGGGTGGGGCATGGTGCTGTGAGAGAAAATAATGGAGAAGGGATACTTATTATCTCTCCAAATGACCTCTATTTTGAATGGAGAACTGGAGGAGGAATTGTGCAGATGATAAGACAGAGAGTGTGTGTGTGACGGCTGGAGGTGGCTTCAGAGTTGGGAGAATAGAGAGGCCCAGTGAACTGTTGCAGGGACAGGGAGCATAAAATCTCTTGATGTGGAAAAATCCACTCTCTAATAACTAAAAGAAAGCCTAATGGGTTGATGCTTCTTGAGCTAAAGGGAGAGGGGCACTTGATGGCCCAGGAGGTCATGCACAACTTGGAAGCTACTTTAAATATTTGCTTTTTATTTTAAGATCATTAAAAAGGTATTGAAAGGTTTTCATGGGAGAGGTAACATGATGGGATGGTATTTTATTATGTTTACTCTCTCAGCTGCCTGCGTGAAGTGTATTGAAAATAAACAAGTGGGGAATTAAAAAAATATATTAAAAATATCGATATCAGCCATTCTTGTTTTAAGATTTTCACAAATGTGTATAATGTAATTTTTTGTTTAAAATAATACTTTTATTACCATGGGGATCATTATCTCTTGTTCTATTTTATTTGTTTTAAATAGACCATTTACACAGGTCATTGAATGTTGTCAGAGATTTTCTGACAGGAGACTTTGAAGGTAAATGAGTGAAAGGAGAAAAGATAATGGGAAATAGGAGCAGGTGTGGCAAAAACAAAAAACAAAACAAAACAAAAAACAGAGGCCGAATGCAGCACAAGTACTGTTCTACAAGTTTGTTAATGGCTGGCTATACATACCTCAGCTTGACTGGAGATGTAATCCTTCTCATGTTTGTTCACTGGCATACAAAAGCCTCATTAGGGAAGGACATCAGAACACGTTTGTAGAATTAACTAACTAATTAATGAAGACATTCTTATCTTTTCAGAATGTTCTTACTTTCCACAAAGGAAGCAGAATTGGGAAAACATTTCCTCTGGCCCTTTCCCGTCTTATCTCTCTATTAGAGCAGAGATGATTGTTAGGCTCATGAAGCTATGGATCCTGTTACTGGTTTTTTAGGAGTGGGAGAAGGACAATAAAGCAATTAATACAGCAAGATGGCCTTTTCTTTTTATCATGGAATTGGTTATATTTCTGTGGGTTCATTTTTGGTGCAACTTTATATGCTCTTAGAGTCCAGAAAGAAGCCAACTCTGAAGTTCGAAATGCTTAAATTCTGTGTTGATTTCCTTAAGAAGACTGACAAAGAGTGTGCCTGTATATGAATTTATGTTTGCAGGCAAAGGCGGAGGAGAACGTAGCCTACACTTCAGTCATGCTGTCAGTTAGGTGGCTCATTTGCTCTGATAATGGCTCTATCTGGCTTATTAGTCTCTCACACGTATTTGTCTGGCAATGAAGTTGTTCCTCTGTCGTTAGGAACACACACAATGTTGGACAGGACGTGCCTCTGGCTATCTTTCAATACTCCGTCACAGCCAGACCGTTTGGCAAAAACCTTTAAAACTGCTCTCCATCTACTTCCCACACAAAGTACCCACCACTAAATAAAGATGCTAATGACTGCATTGATGGCTCAAGTCTAAGATACTGGAATGCTACTGAGAAGGAGATGTTTCTCCACTGTCAAATCTATTCAGAATATTTCAAGCAAATGGATATTTTGTTTCTGTGAAGTCTCTTGCTCTGCCTGTTTTCAATACCGAAAGATACATTTTAGTTTTCATCACGGAAAACTAACCTTTGTGATGGGTCAGATACGGAAATGGAGTGTTCTAAATGTCATCTCGCTATCTTTCCTCCAACTGCAGGAAAAGAAGCTGCCTTGACCTGCTGACCTCATCGCAACTCCTTTGGGACAAGATGTTCAGATATCTTGTCTCTACCCCGAGTCTTCTTATCACCCCTTCACTCCTGCCCTCTCTAGTTACTCAGAGCCTCTCTGATGGCTTGTATGTTTCCATGAATCTGTGCCTTACTCCAAAATATCTTTCTTCCATGGCACAATGAATTATTCAGTAAAAAGAGTTTTTAGCATAAGTTTATTACAATCTTTGCATCCTCATATTCTCATCCTCTTATCTTCACTCCTCATCTGCTCCTTCACTAGTCTTCTCCCTCTCGATCAATGGCACCTCTATCCTGCCTCAAGGCCGAATATTGATGTTTTCCTCGAATGCTCAATCTTCTCCACTCCTCACATCTGACCATCAAGTCCTGTTCATCATAATTTTAAAATAGCTCTTAAATATGAGCTTTTCTTCATTTCCCTTGTTACTGTCTTTCAAGATACCTCTTCTAGCAACTGGACTAATATAATGGCTTCCTAATGGGTTAATATCTATTAATATTTTGGATAATGGAGAGTTTACTAAAACAATACAAGTGTTTATATTTCACCAGTAAGCAGGTGGAAAATATAGTTTAAAAAATTCTCAGGAATAACTTAATGACAGACATTCATGTTTTGGCATAAATTAAACCTTGAAGCCTTATTGAAATATTGAGAGTGTATAAGAAACATTGAGTAAATGCAGAGCTGTGAGTTCTTTAATGTGATAGATTTCTATTCTCTCTGTCTGTTTTATATTTCTAGTTCAATCCTAATTAAAATGTCATGAAGATTAAGTTTGGATTTCACAAGAAATATCCCAGATAGGGCACAAATACTTCTATGCACAAGTGAATTCAGGCTAAAATAAACAAAGAATATTTGGAAACATAGCTGAGCTCAAAACCAAGACAGAGAAATCACCACGAGACAAAAATGAAGAAAGCATGCAACATCAGAACTATGATCAGGGACTTCTGCCAACATCCCCATGGGGTTATTGAAAATATATTGAGATCTTAACAGCTTGGTTCTGTGTTTTACATACACACCGAAAGAGACATGTTTAGTCATGGATTTCAAATGCTATGGAGCTATTACTAAGCTTCTTGCCTAAAGACAGAAGCATCATGGGCTGCCCCATCCCTGAAATCAACACCAGAACAGCTCCATCCACAGCCTCTAGGAAGCAGCAAGAAAGTTTACCTTTTGTTATCTTGTCCATGGGGGTGGGCAGGAATACCTTGAAAAATGAAAACCTCTGAATTGTGTCATATGCCTGTGAGGGTTCAAGAAATTAAGAGCCAGAGAAATACCTGGGATTTGTACTCTTGAGCAAGAAAGTGCTATGTCAGACATTTCTATAGTCCAGAACATATTTGACTTCCCAGAAAAGTAATATAGAAAGATAGGATGAAGGGGAGCTCATAGTGAAAGTGTTCAAATCACATAGAATCAACCATTGCGGGAGAGTCACAGATCCAGTAAGTGGAAGAATCTAAAGATGACTAGAATTGGAAATAACAAAATAGTCTGAAAGAAAGTTTAAAGTAAGTTTATTTAAACTATTCAGAGAGAAAGAACAGAAGTCATAGATGGGAACCAAAAATGTATAAAGAGAATTGGAAAGTTTGAAAAGGTCTATATATAAGAAGTTCATATATTTAAAAATATTTTGAATGCAAAGATTTAGCAGTAAGTTAGACACAGCTGAAAAGAGAATTCATGAACTGGGCAATAAGTCTGAGGAAATCACTTAGAATACATCACTGGGAGAGAAAATGATGGAAAATATTAACATATCAGTTAAAGGTATGGAAGCCAGAATGAGAGCCAATAAATGTCTAGTAGGCAAATTGCAATTATCTTGAGTATTGTTCAAGATTTTAGATGTAATCCTGGAGAAACTAATAGCTGGATTGATCTAGGCCATGGGTTTGTCAGCCAGTTGTGATAAAAATAATAATTAGGGAAAAGACTTGAATATATTGATAAGACAGTGTCATACATAATGAAGTAAAGAATCTAAGCTGAATTAAGACAGAAATGGACATAGCAATGAGTCTGAAGAAAATAAAACATCAAAAGATTTGCAGTCCCGGTGGAGAGGAGGACAAGTAGCTTTTCTTTTCACCAATCGTGGGTCTACCTTTAAGGAAGTTTACCCATTGCAGGATTGGGCAGTTAGAATTATAGTTCCAGAAGGTCTATTGATTTCTCACCACAGAAATCAGCATTAAATATTGATGCACTACCCGCTGCCTTCCACCCAGAGGAGTCCTAAGGTCTTTACAGGAGATAACACTGTTCCTCCTGGAGGGATTGCTATGGCTTACTGGCTGCTCAGACCCTCAGATTATTGGGAATCCAAATATTTCCAGCTGCCTCAACCACAAACACAAGGCAAAAGAGACAGATAAAGTGAGAAATGAGTGTACCTTTGGCAGATGTTACTATCAGCGGTGCCACCTGTAATATTTAGAGAAAGCACCGCTGTGTAATTATCAACACTATTATATATGTGTTACTGTAGTATATATAAAGACTGAATCTGAAATATTGGCTTATTAACAATGGAAAATAGTAGTACCTTGATATAGGAACCTAATACAGTGTGATTTCGTCATTAAGGGCTGGATGGCATTATGTTTCCACAAATTTTCTTTAAGGAAGTTTATTGACCTGTCGCTTCTTAGTGACAGGTCATAATATTTTATTGGTCAGAATCTCTTGAAATATGCTGTGGGGACAGAGCCAGGAGTGCAGTTTCCAGGCTCTCCGCCTCATGCTAAAGGGTGCTAGCTCAGGTAGTAAATGGCCATCAACTGTGATTGGATGGCCATCAGCTGTGGTTAGTTGGCCATCAGCTGTAACCAGTGAGCCATTGGCCACTAATATAACTGCTGTGGCTATGCTAGCAGAAAAATGGGGGCTAGCAAGAAGATGGTGGCTGGCATGCGTGGATTGCAGTTAGGACGGCAGGTTGCCCTCGGCTATTCTTAATACTAGGATGAATAAAATAATTACATTTCTGTAAGTCACCTTTAAGTCATACATTTTCCACCTAATTTAAAACTGTTGTTTATGAGCAAAAATGGGTACACAGCTTCTTCTGGTCTATAGTAAACATAAATAGGCAACCACTTCTAACACAGGTGGATTCCATGCAACATGTTAAGTCGTTGGCTCTGGTTTTACAAATGTTCTGGTCCAAAACTGATCTCCTTGTACTCAATCGGCTCTTTTAGGAGTTAGGTTTGGCTGGGCTTTGTCTTCCCCATATACTATCTGTCCGGTGGGAGTAAGTCACTCCCTTCCCTTATAAGTCCAGATGGAGAATGCCGATGCTGTTACAAAGTGAAAAATCAGTATAGCTTCCCATTAGGACATTATATCTTGACGATACGCATAAAAGGCCATTTTTTCCCCTCATTCTTGATGTAGAGCTCTGAAAGGAATACAATGAAAGAATATTGGATTCACAGAAATCTCTGAGTCAGGAGGTTGATGGATACCAGCATTGTGATTATCACTTGACAATCAAATAGATGATTTTTAAGAGTTCTCACATGAACATATTGCACATTATAATTTTTCCTCTAATCTCGAATCAACTCAGAAAGCTTGTTAATTTCTTAAGCTATTCCAAGCTTATTTGGATAGAAAATTATCCCGAGACCTATTAGCTCTCTCCTCTCTCAGCATGGCCAGTTATACAGAGCTGAGTATCAGTTCCACATGTTATTTTTTGGGATGTCATTCAATATTTCATCAATTCCCATCACACTTGGTGCCTTGGAAGTATCCTCCACAATCTTTCTTCCCTCTGAAGCATGTATAAACAAATCTAATTCCTTGTTAGACGCTAATTGCAAGTGCCATATAATTGTGCCTTTGAAACTTTCTAAAAACATTAACCATATGTCAAGGTCTTCCCCTAACTGCCTGGTTATCCTAATGTGAGAATTATTTCTTGTTGACTGCACCCTATTTATTTGGTAAGCTAAATAACTACTATAAAATACCTTCAGTATAACTCAAGATTACCAGCAGTGTTTTTAGTTATAATAATTTTGATAGGTTGCCCTGCAAAAGCATCTTTGGCATAGGTTGTATGAGGCTGCAATATCTTCCTCATCTTCGGTATATTTTTTAATTCACTCATATTACATGGTAGTTGAGAAACCATTTCGAAAACAAGTGAAAAACAAACAAGTGATATTGGCCAATGTTTATGCATAATAAACATCTCTGGAAGCCTTTGGGCTGTGAGAGGATGTTATGATGCAAAATTTCAAGGAAGAACTTTAGTTGATGAGAGAAGAAGTAGGCTAAGAGAAGGAGGTTGGCGTATTAAGGTGAACTCAAATCCTTAAGATTATTGCAGAATAATGATTCTACATATAATGTAGCACTCTTATTCTAAACTGATTCAGTGGAACGGACACTGTAGAATGCTGCCGAGGTCCTTCACTTCAGGACCTTCCCCAGCTGCCAAAATATTGGCTGTCAATGATTCACAGCTGAGTGTGCTTCCGAGGACCACTCCTAGCACCAAATATCTTGCGTTGAGACCCTCTCTGGAAGTTGGCAGAACACCCACTTTGGTTTCTTGGCCTGTGGAGTATGAGTTACCGTCGTGGGCAAGGACAACTCAAAGCAGTTCAACTTCTTCCTTTGCCTAGTCCTCGCTTTTTCTCCTCTCTTTCAGGCAGTGGTGTGCTGATAAGCGTTTAACAGTGGACTCTCCAGGAAGGAAAAAGCCCTTATTTGTTGCGTTTACCAATTTCCAAGATGTAAATTCCCACTGTAGCCAATTTTAAACTACCAATTTGGCATCATTGAACTCAAGAGGTCGGAAGAGATGCACATAATTGCTTCTTACAAGTAGGTTCCAGCACACCACTGCAGGTGTTCTTCCTGAGTATACTCCTCAATAAACCTCCAATATGAAAATATCTGTCTCAGAATCAGTTTCTGGGAAAACCTATCCAAGTATCCATCTATTCTTCATTATGCTTACAATCTGGTAGAATACATAAAAATCTTAAACACTCAGGATCTAAGCAACTGTAATGTAGAATCTAGTCTTAAGGAGCTCCATGCAAGGCAAGAACATTCACTTCCATACCTATTTTTTGTGGAGTGACAAGCAGCAATCCTTAGTGAAGCAGCTGTGGCATTGGGGCTGCAGGTTTTGTGGAGGAACATGCCAGGCGGGGCAGGTGTCTTAGCAAAGTGGTTAGTGATGAGTCTGGAGCAAGATGGTGGGGGTCTAAACCAGCCATGGGGCATTGGAGCTGCCAGACTACGTATGTTCAATTTGGTGTGATGGTAAGGCGACAGCATGAGATACTGTCTGCAAAACTTCAGTGCTAATGTCTGGGGACTTTGTGTTCTTCCATGACGATAGTAACTACATTCCAGGTTTTGTGCTATGCTTTCTATGTACATATAAATATATATGATCATATATTTAATACATGTACTATGATACATATACTATAATCCTGAACACAACTCTGAAAGGTAGATGGGATTATTCCCATTTTTGTTAGATGTAGAAAGAGGGAAGTTAAATAACTTGATGAAGGACATTCATTAAATATATGCCGGTAAAAGCCTGAGCTGGAATTTTATTGTAAATCTATCTGGTTCCACATGACATCCTGTCCCATTTTTTCTCCCTATCAATGATTATAGGTGCAACGTGGACCTAGAACTATGAAAACTATAACATTGGGAAGACTAATGCCATTTCAGTTGACATAAGGATCAATGGCCTCTGCTTTGCTTTTTAGAAGTCTGGAGCATCTCCTGAAGAGACTAGGTAAGTAAAATTTAAAATTCATGTAAGATGAAAGATGAAGGGATGTATGATCAAAGTCCATAAATCATGAAAGGTACATACAGATTTTCCCAAAACAGGAGTACCAGAAGATTTGGGATTGGTCTTATGTTTTTTGAAAGGAACACAATTTATTATAGTGACGTTATATATCTCTCTACTGCAAGGATAGATATTAAGTGTGAAATGTGGATGTAGTAAAGAAGGTGTTAGATGTTCCTGATATTCATAACTGATACACCCTCTCGGGTGAGGGGAATCCCAGCGATAATGCCAGGCTGTGACAAAATGCCCTGAGACCTTGGGCTGGTGTGAAGGTGAAGGGGATCAGAGAGACTACAGGGGCAAAAACAAAAGCAAAAGTAAGTTGTGAGTGCAAATGGCAGAACTGAGAAGGAAAATCTGGATACAGGAAATAGGACAGAATTCTGGAGAAAATGCCCACAGAGAAGGTTGGAGACAAAACTCAGAAGAACTCCATGATTCACAGGACTGTAATTAGCCCCTTCATAAGGTGTCCAAATCCTCCCTTGCGGAAAAAAAGAGAAATCTGTTAAAGGTATAGCAGGGGAGAAGGAACGCCTACCTGGGAAGTTCTTAGGTTTTGGTCTCTGGTCTTAGTGACCTATGTGACAAGCATGGAAATGCTTTTGAAGGATTCTATCTCAAAGATTCATGCAAATTTGGAATTCTTGTTTATAATATTATCATTTTTGTTTTGCTGATAAAAAGTTTCTTATTTCTGACATATTAAAATTATGTTTCCAGGAAAATGTGTCATATATATTTTCCCTCGGTAACTCCTATCACTTGAAAGTTTCTCACCTCATTTTTCAAAGAACAGAGGGATTATCTTGGGTATTGGATATTATTGGGGCCCTGTATTATTGATGTTTTTGTGTCTGCTCTCTATGCGCATTTTTCCTTTCCAACAGCACTCTGATATACTTTTGGGGAATTATACTTCCACGCTGGATACAGTCTGGTGGGGCTTTAGTCAGGTGACCAGACTCTATTAGCCCAGAGTAGGCCCTGGACATGAAACTGGCCAAAAGGAATTTCTATCCTGAATTTAATTTCTATACAGAATGACTAAAATTGGTGAGCTAGTTGATCCCATTGGCAAGTTCAGTGACTACAAGAAATATATTTTAAAAAGTGACAGACTCAAAGAGCAATAGGAGACTTCTCTTATGTGTCAGTTGTTGACAGATTGAATAGAATAAAAATAAACATTTAGAGAATCTGAGATATATATCTGATGATAGGTATGTGTTAGTATATATTTGTCAGATGCTATATGCAAGATAAATGAAATGCACCTTCTTAAGCTTAGAGAATCTTTTTTTTATTAAATTGATTGAGGTGACAATGGTTAGTAAAATTACATAGGTTTCAAGTGTACAATTCTATAATACATCATCTAAATATCACATAGTGTGTTGACCACACAGAGTCAGTTCTCCTTCCATCACCGTATATTTGACCCCCTTTATCCTCTTCTGCCACCCCTCTCCCCCTTACCCTCTGGTAACCACTAAACTATTGTCTGTGTCTATGAGTTTTTGTTTGTTGGTTGGTCTTGTTCTTTTGTTGCTTTCAGTTTTATATCCCACATATGAGTGAAGTCATATGGTTCTCAACTTTTAAATAAATTGATGACATATTGAACAAATTGATGACATAATAAAAATTATAAAATTATAAATTTGAAAAAGTGTTAAGCTTGACTACTGGCCTGGTAGTGTGTTAGGGTCTAGGTTTACAAAATGAATATAATCTAATCCCTATTATTATATGAGCTTTATATTCTGAGGATGGGAAGGTAGACAAATAATCACATCAACGTGTCATGATATGAACACACGTACATATTGAGTAAAATATATATCACCTACTTGGGGAGGTCAAGGGTGGTTTCTGTGACCAGGTGACATTAAAGCGTCACTGGTGGGAGATGTGAAAAATATGAAACTTTAAGGCAACTGCAAGTAGTTTGATATGACAAAGAACTACGCCTGTTGAGAAATGATTAGCTTGGGAATGTTTTGATAAATGTTCTTAAATATCAAAAGCAAATTCACCACTGAATATTATTGTTATTATATGTCTCAATGCTAAATACCATCCACTCAAAAACTTTATTAAAAGAAACAACTTTGGACAATGAGGAAAGGTTATTTAAGTTGCAATACGGTTTAGCTTATGCAGTACTAAAGGAGACAGTGAAATGGCGGTTGAAAGCTCTTCTTTATGGAATGAGATAGGCCTGGGAAAGAATCCCAGTTCTGCATTGACTGACCCTGTGACCCTGCACAAGTTACTAAACCTCTTTAAGTAGGATCCAGATTTTCCTCATGTGGATGATGGGGCTAATGATGCTTTCTTCAGAGGACTGGTAACATTTTCCTCCCAGTTTCTAGCACAAAATAGGTACTCAAAAAAGTCAGCTTTGCAACTCTTTTTTTCTTTTTCTTAAACTGAGTATAAATCTATCAGCCTGGTGGTCCAAGAGGAGAATAATTTTTCTTTTTTTTTTTGGAGCCTGGATAGAGCCTAAGAATCCTTTTCTTTTCACCCATCCCACCCACTTCCCCTTTGGCAACTAACAGCTTGTTCTCTGTATCTATGGGTCTCTTTCTGTTTTGTTTTGTTTTTTCAGATTCTATACATAATTGAAATCATGGTGTTTATCTGTCTATGTTGTCATAAATGGCAAGATTTCATTCTTTTTTATGGCTGAGTAATATTAATATTTCATTATATATATTTCATTATATATGTATATATATCTATATATACATAGATAACAGATAACATTTTTTGACACGTATATATACATATATACATATATATGTATATATCCTGGGGTGCCAAAAATATACACATTTTAAGAGATGTTATCTATGTTGTCTATGTATTACTTTTCAAAGTTGAATTGAATTATGGTAGCAATGTGTAGTATGATGTTTGCTCAAAAGATGGCATTAATCAAATGAATGCTAGCGTCATTGTATTACAATTTTAATACAGTTTTTCATACAGTTTTTCATACAGTTTTATGTATATATGTGTATACACACACACACACACACATCTATCTCACACCTTCTTTATCCATTCATCTATCAATGGATATGTAGGTTGCTTCCATATCTTGGCTATTGTAAATAATGCTGTAATGAACATGAGGATGCATAGATCTTTTCAAGTTAGTATTTTCATTTCCTTTGTGTAAATACCCAGTAGTGGAATTGTGGGATCATATGGTAGTTCTATTTTAATTTTTTGAGGACTCTCTATACTGTTTTTCATAGCTGCTGCACCAATTTACAATTTCACCAACAGCACAACAGAGGGTTCCTTTTTCTCCACATCTACTCTGGCACCTGCCATTTGTTGATTTTTTGATAATAGCCATTCTGACAGGTGTGAGATAGTATATTTTGTGGTGTTGGTTTGCATTTTTATGATGATTAGTGATGTTAAGCATCTTTTCATATGTTTGTTGGCCATCTTTATGTCATCTTTAGAGAAATGTCTATTTAGGTTCTTTGCCCATTTTTAAATTGGATTTTTGGATGTTGTGTTGTATGAGTTTCTTATATATTTTGGATATTAACTCCTTATCAGATATATTATTTGTGAATATCTTCTCCCATTTAGTAGGTTGTCTTTTGTTTTGTTAATGGTTTCTTTCACTGTGCAAAAACTTTTTAGTTTGTTGTTGTCCTATTTATTTTTGCTTTTGTGGTGCTTTCCTGAAGAAACATACTCAAGAAGATACTGCTATGACCAACATCAACGAGTTTACTGCTTCTGTTTTCTTCTAGGAGTTTCAAGGTTTCAGGTTTTAAAGTTAAGTCTTTAATCCAGTTTGAATAGTGGTCCAGTTTCTTTCTTATTTTATTTTTTTGCATGTATCTGTCCAGTTTTCCCAACACTACTTATTAAAGAGACTCTTTTCACCCCATTGTATATTCTTGCCTCCTTTGTTGTGATTAATTGATCATATAAACGAGGATTTATTTCTGGGCTTTCTATCCTAATCCACTGATCTGTGTGTCTGTTTTGTACCAGTACCATACTGTTTTGATTATTGTAGCTTTGTAGTATAGTCTGAATCAGGGATCATGCTACCTCCCACATTGTTCTTTCTCAAGATTGCTTTGGCTATTCGGGATTTCCTGAATAAAATTTCCATATAAATTTTAAGATTAATTGTTTTAGTTCTGAGAAGAATGCCATTGGTATTTTAATAGGGATTGCACTGAATCTGTAGATTGCTTTAGATACCATGGACATTTTAACAATATTAATCCTTCCAATCCATGAGCACAGTATATCCTTCTATCTATTTGTTTCCTCTTCAACTTCATTCTTCAATGTCTTATAGTTTTCAAAGTACAGGTATTTCACGTCCTTAGTTAAATTTATTCCTGAGCACTTTGTATTTTTTGATGCAATTGTAAATGAAATAGTTTTCTTAATTTCTTCTCGTGATCACTTGTCATTAGTGTATAGAAATACGAAAGATTTCTGTATATTAATTTTGTATTCTGCAACTTTAGTGAATTCACTTATTCTAATTGTTTTTTGGTGGAACCTTTAGGTTTTTTATTTTTTTACATGTAGTATTTGATTTGCAAATAGTGACAGTTTTACTTTTTCCTTTCCAATTTGGATGGTTTTTGTTTCTTTTTCTTGTCTGATTGCTGTGGATAGGACTTTCAATACTATATTGAATAAAAGCAGTAAGAGTGGGCATCCTTGTTTTGTTTCTGATCTTAGTGAAAAGCTAACAGTAAGTATGATATTAACTGTGGGTTTGTCATATAAAGCCTTTATCATGTTGAGGTATGTTCCCTTTATCCCCACGTTGTTAAGAGTTTTTATCATAAATGGATGTTGAATTTTGTTAAATGCTTTTTCTACATCTATTGAGATGATCATATGATTTTTATTCTTCATTATGTTGATGTGATATATCACATTGATAGATTTGCAGACATTGAAGCTTCCTTGCATCCCTGGGATAAATCACATTTAATCATGGTGTATTATTTTAATGTATTGTTGAATCTGGTTTGCTAATATTTTGTTGAGAATTCGTGCTTCTATGTTCATCTGGGATATTGTCCTATAGTTTTCTTCATCTGGTTATGGTATCAGTGTAATGCTGGCTTCTTAGAATGAGTTTGGAAGCATTGCTTCCTTTTCAAATTTTTGGAATAGTTTGAGAAGGATAGGTATTAGTAGAATTCACCTGTGAAGCCATCTGGTCCTAGACTTTTGTTTGTTGAGAGTTTTTCTGATTATTACTTAATTTTATTGCTAGTAATTGGTCTGTTTAGATTTTCTATTTCTTCCTGGTTAAGTCTTATAGTAGTGTGTATGTCGTGTGGGGAGGCCTGCAGGGTCTCTGCTCCCGCTCCCCACACAAGAACGCAGGACATGGTGAGACCAAAAAGGAACACCCACAGGGCCATAGGTAGGGGAGTCATACTACTATATTCTAGCTGGTGGCTGGGTGGGAGAAACAGGAAACAGGAGACACACGATCCACAAGCCTCACTCTGCCGCTTGCTAGCTCAGCCACCATCTCCTTACTAGCCCCCATTTTTCTGCTAGCATAGCCACAGCAGTTATATTAGTGGCCAA